>NC_067412.1:101386402-102062026 GCF_009764475.1 Pristis pectinata | reverse complement strand
GAGTGTTGCTGCGTTGCCTGGATGTTCGGTAGAATTGCGTTCTTTAGATGTCTGTGATGGGAGTTGATTTGTAGTGCATATGAAATATGCAATAAAGACAAACGTTTATATAAAAAAGGGGCGGTGCCGAGGGATGGTCACACTGAGGGAGGGGCAGTAGGGAGTGTCACACTGTGGGAGGATCCCACTATGTCCTTTTGTAGTCCTTTCAGCAAATAAACTTGATAAAGAAGTGCTGGAGACTCGGGCAGGCTGTCATTGGCCATCGCTGTTTTCCTACATGGGAATGGTCAGGGTTAGCCACCTTTGCTTTCCCTTCACTGGGTGATCATTGGTGGCTTCCTACAATCCACTGCAGGAGGAATTCCTTCAGCCAGAGGGCGGTGAATCTGTGAAATGCATTGCCACAGAGGGCTGTGGAGGCCAAGTCATTGGGTGTGTTTAACGCGAAGTTTGACAGGTTCTTGATTAGTAAGAGCGTCAAAGGTTACGGGGAGAATCCAGGAGAATGGGGTTGAGAGGGAAAAATAAATCAGCCATGATTGAATGGCGGAGCAGACTCAAAGGACCAAATGGCCCAATTCTGCTCCTTTGTCTGATGGTCTGATGGCTCAGTGTGATGGCTCAGTAGCTGATGGCTCAGTGTGATGGCTCAGTGGCTGATGGCTCAGTGGCTGATGGCTCAGTGTGATGGCTCAGTGGCTGATGGCTCAGTGTGATGGCTCAGTGGCTGATGGCTCTGTGGCTGATGGCTCAGTGTGATGGCTCAGTGTGATGGCTCAGTGGCTGCCCTGTAATGGGTGACTCTCTCTCTGCCCCTCCAACGGACCACACTAACACCTGACTCCCACCTAGGAACCTGCGGCAGGACCACCCATCCAAGATCCTGGTGAACCTCTGCACCTCGCTCTTCATGCTGAACATGGCCTTCCTGAGCAACTCCTGGATGTCCTCATTCCACCAGCGAGTGCTGTGTGTGTCCGCGGCGGCTGTGCTCCACTACTTGGTGCTGACTTCCTGCACCTGGATGTGTGTGGAGGCCGTGCACATGTACCTCGCCCTGGTCAGGGTCTTCAACATCTACATCCGCCATTACATCCTCAAGCTCTGCCTGATTGGATGGGGTGAGTAGAGCAGTCTCTGATTGGTTTACGCTGCAGCCAACCAGTAGGCACTGACCCATGTGTTGTGACCCTCCCACAGGTCTCCCAGCAACCATCGTCATCACCTTGCTGTCCGTCGATGCTGGTTTCTACGGTGACCAGGAGATGAGATTGGTGGGACCACTGGACACGTTGTAGGTGGACCGTCTGACCCATCCACACAGTCCCCATGGAGGGGTCAGTGGGGGGTGGGGTGGGGGTCAGTGGAGGGGAGAGGTCAGTGGGTGTACTGCCCAACACAGTCCACCTGAAGGACCCTGATCTTGGATTCAGTGATGGGAAGCAGTGGGGAACCAGCAACCCCTCCCCATAGAGAGCCAGGGAGGGAGGGGTTGGGGTGCTTAGGGATTGGGAGGGAGGGCTGTCTGCTCCCCTCCCCCTCAGCTCCCCCCTCCCCCTTCCCCCTCAGCTCCCTCTCCCCACTCCCTTTCAGCTCACCATGCACCCCTCACCCCTCAGCTCCCTCCTCCCCCTCCCCATTCCACCCCCTCACACCCTGCACTCCCCTCCCCTGCGAACCCACCTCCTCCCTGACCGCCCCCCTCCCCGGACTCCCCTCCCTGACCCCTCCTACTCCACCGTCCCTTCTTGACACGCCCCCTCCTTGCCCCCCCCTTGCCACACCCCCTTCCTCACCACCCCCCACTGCCCCCCCACCCCCCCGCCGGCCTGGGACATTGTCCCAGTGTTCCTGAATGTGATGCTGTGTCTCTGTGTGTTGAGTGTCCACCCGTCTGTGTGAGTCACAGCTCGTCACCGACATCTGTCCTGAAACGTGTTGCTCTGCGGCAGCCATACGGCGCAGGACATCTACGTTACTGTAAACTACAAACATAAATGGTGCAACGGAAGGAACAGTGAGGTGGTGTTTGTGGGTTCATGGACCAATCAGGAACCTGATGGCGGAGGGGAAGCTGTTCCTGAATCGCTGAGTGTGGGTCTTCAGGCTCCTGTACCTCCTCCCTGATGGTAGTAATGAGAAGAGGGCATGTCCCGGGTGGTGAGGGTCCTCGGTGAGGGACGCCGCCCTCTGGAGGCACCGCCTCTCGAGGATGCCCTTGATGGCGGGGAGGGTGGTGCCAAGGTTGGGGGGTGGTCAGTGCGGGAGGGGGTGTGGCTGTGACTCTGGTGTGTAAACCCAGCTCTGTCCTTCCCCCAGCTGCTGGTTACAGAGCGGCCCTGCGTTCTACACCTCGGTGGTGACCTACTGCGGGCTGGTGTTCCTGGTGAACCTGACCGTGTCGGTGGTGGTGCTGCGGCAGATCACGGTGATGCACGCCACGCGGCGGGGCAGCTCCTCGCAGGACCGGCTGCGGCACCACCTGCGGGCTACGGCCGGCCTGACCGTCCTGCTCGGCCTGAGCTGGGGCTTCGCCTTCTTCGCCTGGGGCCCCGCGCACCTCCCCTTCACCTACCTCTTCTCCGTCCTCAACACCCTGCAAGGTCAGTGCAACCCCAGAGATATCTTCCCCCGGGGACAGAGCCCCCCACCCCTCGGGCTCGGCACAGCCCACCTACCTCTTCTCCATCCTCAGCACGTGAGTGTCAGCCCCCCCGGGCCGGACCCTGTTGAGAGAGGCCCCACTTCCCCCCCCCATGGATGAGAGCACACCCCACCACCCCATGGGACAATGGGAAGCTGCAGCTCTTTCCCCCAGTACCAGCCCACCATCGGTCAGTCAGGTCAACCTGCAGCAGATGTTCCTGGGCATTCGTGGGGTGTGGAGCAAAGGCGAGAAATTAGTTCAGGTCAGCTTCAGTTTCATAGGAGGAAGGAATACTTAGAGGGGCCAGAATGTCCTCCTGTCTTGGTTTATCACACCGAGGGGCAGAATGCCCTCCTGTCCCCGTGTGTACCACACCGAGGGCAGAATGTCCTCCTGTCCCCATGTACCACACCGAGGGGAGGGACACCCTCCTGTCCCTGTGTACCACACGAGGGCTGGTCTGCCCTTGCACCCATTCCCCATGGGGCTGCTCTGACATTAACTCAGATGGTCTTTCACCACCTTCGTCACTGTCTCCAGGGCTGTTCATCTTTGTGTTTCACTGCCTGATGAAGGACAACGTTCGGACCCAGTGGAGGCTTCACTTGTGCTGTGGTCGCCTGAAACTCGATCAGTATTCTGGTACGTGCCTTTCCTTCTCATCCGCATGCTCACTCGGGAATTCTAGGATTGCTGCTGTGGGAAAGAGCTGGTTAAACCCATCGTGGAGCCCTCCAACCGTGGCACCAGTGCTGTGGGTATCACTGGCTACACCGTCACGTACTGCAGTCCTGGGCGAGATGTGCAGCCTTCTGCTGCAAGGTTGCTGCACACTTGGTTCTTATGGAATGTTGCAGTACCAAGGTGTATTGTGGAGGGTCATGGCCGTCACGTGACAGCACTGCCCACTCCCTGGTCAAAAGACACACCGCTGCCAATCAAGGTTTGGCCCCATCCCATCCATCAGCACACACCTGACCATTGTCCCTTTTAGGCACCCTTGTACTTGGCCTTGGGCCACTGGCCTTTGTAATCGATTAGTCCTTGCTGGCACCGGGCCATTGGCCCCCTGTAAATTACCTGGGCTGGACCCTACCAGCCCACCAGCACTATAAAAGGCACCACATGTGCTCGGCTCGCTCTCTTTGCCATCTTCGAGGGACCACCCTGCTTCACTCCAGGCCGAGTACTGTGGAACGGCGCTGAAGAAATCGTTGGTGAGGTGTGCACTGTTAAAGGGTTGGGAGCATCTCAGTTAGTGTCCCTGGTAGCACAGAGCCGTACCTGCACTGGGTCAAGGGGTGGCAGGTATCCTATTGTATTTCCTTGATTGTCTGTACATAGTTCGTTGTGTGTGTGTGTGTTTCATCCCCGTTGCGATCCTTCCACGCTTGCTATAAGCTGCGCCTGTGTTATCCCCATCACCATTTTCCCACGTTTGTCTTTTATCTCCAGACTGTGTTTGGAGTCCTTGCCTTCTGAGACCCTGAAGCTGTCTGACAACACAAGGGCGCTGCGTGTCTCTGTGCATGAAACACGGAACGTTAGTGTGCCAGAATGGCAAGGCCTGAGGAAGGTTCCAGGAGTGTTGGCTGGTGGCGCAAGGGGAGGAGAATAGAAGTTGGGGTGTTGGTGAGACTTGTCCAGCAGGACTCTGCACATGTTTGGCCACCGTACTTAAATTGGTTTATTATGGTCACCTGTACCGAGGGACAGTGAAACACTTGTCCTGCAGACCGTTCGTACAGGTCAATTCATTACACAGTGCAGTGAGGTAGTACAAGGTGAAACAATAACAGAATGCAGAGTAAAGTGTCGCAGCTACAGAGAAAGTGCAGTGCCTGCAGACAATAAGGTGCAAGGTCATAACGAGGTAGATTGTGTGGTCAAGAGTCCATCTTATCGTACTAGGGGACCATTCAGTAGTCTTATAACAGTGGGATAGAAGCTGTCCTTGAGCCCAGTGGTATGTGCTTTCAGGTTTTTGTATCTTCTGCCCGCTGGGAGAGGGGAAAAGAGAGAATGTCCGGGGTGGGTGGGGTCTTTGATTATGTTGGCTGCTTTACTGAGGCAGTGACAAGTGTAGACAGAGTCTGTGGAGGGGAGGCTGATTTCCATGATGTGCTGAGCTGTGTCCACAACTCTCTTGCGGACTTAGACAGAGCTGTTCCCATACCAAGCCGGGATGCATCCAGATAGGATGCTTTCTGTGGTGCATTGATAAAAGTTGGCGAGTGTCAAGGGGGACATGCCAAATTTCTTCAGCCTCCTGAGGAAGTCGAGGCGCTGGCGAGCTTTCTTGGCCATGGCGTGTATGTGGTTGGACCAGGACAGGCTATCGATGATGTTCACTCCTGGGAATTTGAAGCTCTCAACCCTCCCGACCTCAGCACCATTGATGTAGACATAGAAACATAGAAAACCTACAGCACAATTCAGGCCCTTCGGCCCACAAAGCTGTGCCGAACGTGTCCCTACTTTAGAGACCAATAGCCCTCTATTTTTCTCAGCTCCATGTACCTATCCAGAAGTCTCTTAAAAGACCCTATCGTATTTGCCTCCGCCACCGTTTCCGGCAGCCCATTCCACGTACTCACCACTCTCTGAGTAAAAAATGTACCCCTGACATCTCTATATCTACTCCCCAGCACCTTAAACCTGTGTCCCCTTGCGGCAACCATTTCAGCCCTGGGAAAAAGCCTCTGACTATCTACCCGATCAATGCCTCTCATCATCTTATACACCTCTATCAGGTCCCCCCTCATCCTCCGTCTCTCCAAGGAGAAAAGGCCGAATTCCCTCAACCTGCTTTCATAAGGCATGCTCCCCAATCCAGGCAGCATCCTTGTAAATCTCCTCTGCACCCTTTCTATGGCTTCCACATCCTTCCTGTAGTGAGGTGACCAGAACTGAGCACAGTACTCCAAGTGGGGTCTGACCAGGGACCTATATAGCTGTAGCATTACCTCTCGGCTCCTAAATTCAATTCCCTGATTGATGAAGGACAATACACCGTACGCCTTCTTAACCACAGAGTCAACCTGTGCAGCTGCTTTGAGCGTCCTATGGACTCGGACCCCAAGATCCCTCTGATCCTCCACACTGCCAAGAGTCCTACTGTTAATACTATACTCTGCTATCATATTTGACCTACTAAAATGAACCACTTCACACTTATCTGGGTTGAACTGCATCTGCCACTTCTCAGCCCAGCTTTGCATCCTATCTATGTCCCGCTTAACCTTTGACAGCCCTCCATACTATCCACAACACCTCCAACCTTTGTGTCATCTGCAAACTTACTTACTGGTCAGGTGCATGTACACCGTCCCGTTTCCTGAAGTCAATGACCAGCTGTTTTATTTTGCTGACATTGAGGGAAAGGTTGTTGTCATGACACCATTCCACTAAGCTCTCAATCTCCTTCCTGTACCCTGACTCATCGTTATTTGAGATATGGCCCACTATAGTGGTATCATCTGCAAACTTGTAGATGGAGTTAGAACAGAACCTGGCCACACAGTCATCAGTGCATAGGGAGTAGAGTAGAGGGCTGAGGATGCAGCCTTGTGGGCACCAGTGTTGAGAATAATCGTGCCGGAGGTATTGCTGCCTATCCTCACTGACTGTGGTCTGTTGGTCAGAAAGTTAGGGATCCAGTTGCAGAGGGAGGTGTTGAGTCCCAGGTTTTGGAGTTTGGTGACGAGTTTGCTTGGGATTCTAGTATTGAAGGCAGAGCTGTGGTCAACAAACAGTGGTCTGGAGTAGCGCAGAGGTCACTGCTCAGGTGGGATCCTGGCATGGTGAAGGACTAGCCAAATACCCACATTGTGTGACTTCGGTGGATCCTGCAGTCGGTGGTGTTTCCCTGTGCCGGCTGCCCTCGTCCTTCCCGTTGGGACAGGTGGCGGGGTTAGGAAGTGCTGTCGGAGTGGCTGAGTTCCACCCACAGCCTCGGGATAATGGTTCACTGTGAGCTTTGGCATATTTCCATTTGAAGGCCAGGGAGCTGAATGCAGGACCCATCTCCTGTGGGGGATGTTAGCAGCTGCCCAGATGTTTCATTCCCCCCTCCTGTAGGGAACGTTAGCAGCTGCCCAGATGTTTGATTCCCATCTCCTTTGGGGGATGTTAGCAGCTGCCCAGATGTTTCATTTCCCCCCCCCTCCTGTAGGGAACGTTAGCAGCTGCCCAGATGTTTTTCTCATCTGTAGGGAACAGCAGCTGTCCAGATGTTTGATTCCCATCTCCCATGGTGATGTCAGCAGCTGCCCATATGTTTGAATCCCATCTCCTGTAGGGAACATCAGCAGCTGTCCAGATGTTTGATACCAGGTGTCTGTTTGCAGAGTGGAGCAGGGCTGTCCAAGGAACGACAGTGAGGGACTGGCGGGCAGACTCGTGGACTCACTCCAAGTCCCACTCCAGCACCACCTCCTGCAGGAGCTCCAGAAAGAACTTGATTCTGCCACAGGACTTTGAGACCGGTAGGTTTGTCCTGGGACAGTAGTGGGTGGGGGTGGGTGGGGGAGTGGAGAGGGTGTGTGGCAGGAAATGATGGTATGTGTGTGTGTGTGGGGGGAGAGAGAGAGAGATGGTGGAGGTGTGTGTGTCTGAGACTGGGTGCGCGTAATGGCAGGTGTCCAGGACAGGATGTACAATGTGTGCACATGTCAGGCAGAGTGTGTGACGGGGTTGTGTGTGTGAGACAGGCAGACATGTATGAGACTGGGGTATGTGCACGTGACAGGTGCATGTAAGTGTGGTACTGTTTGTGTGAAGAATGAGTGTGTGTCAGGAGTGTGGTTACTGGGTGTGTCACGGTTTGTGTGGGTATGTGAGACAGTGGATGGGTGTTTGAGAGGGATTTGTGCATGAGCTGGGCTGTGTGAACATAGAACACAGAATGGTTCAGCACAGGGACAGGCCCTTCAGCCCACAGTGTTATGACAAACTAATTAATGATGCCTAATTACACTAATCCCTTCTGCCTGCACATGGTCCATCTCCCTCCTTTCCCTGCACATTCATGTACTATCTAAGAGGCTTTTAAACACCTCGATCGTATCAGCCACCACTAACCCTGGCAGCACATTCCAGGCACCCACAAAAGTTGCCCCACATATCTCCTTTGGACTTTCCCCCTCTCACCTTAAATGCATGCCCTCTAATATTAGACATTTCAATCCTTGGAGAAAGATACCGGCCGTCTACTCTATCTGCGCCTCTCATAATCTTATAAACTTCTATCAGTTCTCTCCTCAGCCTCTGCCCCTCCATGGAAAATGTCCTCAGCCCCCTACTCTACTCCTTATACACTCATGACCGTGTGGCCAGGTTCTGCTCCAACTTCATCTACAAGTTTGCAGGTGACTCCACTGTAGTAGGCCGTATCTCAAATAACAATGAGTCAGTGTACAGGAAGGAGATAGAGAGCTTAGTGGCATGGTGTTATGACAACAACCTTTCCCTCAATGTCAGCAAAACAAAAAAAACTTATTGACTTCAGGAAAGGGGGCGGTGTACATGCATCTGTCTACATCAATGGTGCTGAGGTCGAGAGGGTTGAGAGTTTCAAGTTCCTTGGAGTGAACATCACCACTAGCCTCCGCTGGTCCAACCACGTAGACACCATGGCCAAGAAAGCTCACCAGCACCTCTACTTCCTCAGGAGGCTAAAGAAATTTGGCATGTCCCCTTTGACACTCACTAACTTTTATCGATGCACCACAGAAAGCATCCTATCTGGATGCATCACAGCTTGGTGTGGCAACTGCTCTGCCCAGAACCCAGCACGTTACAGAAACCAGCCTCCCCCCTTGGACTCTGTCTACACTTCTTGCTGCCTCGGTCAAGCAGCCAACATAATCAAAGACCCCACCCACCCGGGACATTCTCTCTTCTCCCCCCTCCCATTGGGCAGAAGATACAGGAGCCTGAAAGCACGTACCACCAGGCTCAAGGACAGATTCTATCCTGTTGTTATAAGACTACTGAATGGTCCCCTTGTACAATAAGGTGAACTCTTGACCTTAGAATCTACCTCATCATGACCTTGCACCTTGTTGTCTACCCGCAATGTACGTTCTCTGTAGCTCTGACGCTTTGCTCTGCATTCTGTATTTTACCCTGTATCACCTCAATGCACTGTGTAATGAATTAATCTGTATGAACGGTATGCAAGACAAGTTTTTCACTGTACCTAGGCACACGTGACAATAATAAACTAATTCCAATTCCAACCCAAGCTTGTCCAAACTCTCCTTATAGCACCTGCCCTCTAATCCAGGCAGCATCCTGGAAAACGTCTTCTGCACTTTCTCCAAAGTTTCCACATCCTTCCTAAATTGGGACCAGAATTGCATGCTATACTCCAGATGTGCACAGTAGATTGCGTGCATGACAGCTGGTGAGTTTATAATGATGTCTGTGTGTCAGAGTCTGTGCAGAGGGGGTATGACCAGATGTGGGACAGTTATGTGTATTGGTTTATTATTGTCACATGTACTGAGGTACAGTGAAAAGCTTTTGTTTTGCATGCCATCCAGACAGATCATTCCAAAACATACGTACCTTGTGGTAGTAAAAAGAAAACAGAATGCAGAATAAAGTGTCACAGCTACAGAGAAAGTGCAGTGCAGGCAGACAATAAGGTGTAAGGGCCATGAAGCGGTAGATCAAGAGTTCATCTTTGTTGTACAACAGGACCATTCAAGAGTCTTATAACACTGGATAAAAGCTGTGCTTGAGCCTGGTGGTGTGTGCTACAGAGTCATAGAGACCTACAGCATGGAAACAGGCCCTTTGGCTCAACTCGTCCATGCCGACTGTGTTGCCCAGCGAGCTAGTCCCATCTGCCTGGGTTTGGCCCACAGCCCTCTAAACCTCTCCTATCCATGGACTTATCTCGATGGTTTTTAAACATTGCTAATGTGCCCACTTCAACCACTATTTCTGGCAGCTCATTCCAAATACGCACCACCCTTTGCGTGAAGAAGCTGCCCCTGATGTCCCTTTTAAATCTCTAGCCTCTGATCTTAAACCTCTGCCCTCTTGTGTTTAGCACCCCCTCCCTGGGAAACAGACTGTGTGCTTTCACCCTGTCTATGCCCCTCATGATCTTATATACCTCTATCAGGTCACCCCTCAATCTCCTACGTTCCAGGGAATAACGTGGTACCACATTAGCCATTTTCCGGAACCTCACCTGTGGCCAGAGATGAAGCAAAAACCTCTGCAAGGGCCTCTGCAATTTCTTCTCCAGCTTCCCACAAGATCTGAGAATGCCCCAGGTCAGGCCCTGGGATTTATCCACCTGAATGCACAATCCCTCCTCCCTGCTAATCTGTATGTGGTCCAAGACATCACCACTCATTCCCCCATCTCCTCAGCTTCCATCGATTTCTCCACAGTTAAATTGAAGAGAAATGTTCATTAAAACTCTCTCCCATTTCCTTTGGTTCCACACACAGACGGCCATGCTGATCTTTAAGGGGACCTATTCTCTCCCTAGCCACCCTTTATCTCTTAATACACCGATTCTCTTGGGATTTTGCCCCACCTTGCCTGCCACGGTCCCTCTTGTGTCCTCTTTTTGCCCTCCTAACTTCTCTCTTAAGCTCTCCTACACTTCTTGTAGTCCTCAGGAGATTCACTGGTTCCCCATTGCTTATATGCAGTGTACACCTCCCTCTTTCTAATCAGAACCTCAATGTCTCTCATCAACCAGGGTTTCCGAAACCTGCCAGCCTTGCCCTTCACCCTCACAGGAACATGCAGGCCCTGAACACTTGTCATCACACGTTTAAAGGCCTCCCACTTGGCAGATGCTCCTCTCCGTGCAAACAATCTCGCCCAATCAACCTCTGCAAGATCTCACCTAATGGCTCCAGAATTTGCTCTGCCCCAGTTCAGGACTTTAACCTGTGGACCAACTGCATTCTTCTCCAGCCTTCTCAGGCCTTTGTATCTTCTGCCCAAAGAGAGGGGGGTAGAAGAGACAATGACTGGGGTGGAAGGGGTGCTTGATCTCGCTTGCTTTGGAGTGGTTATGGGTTGGAGTGCCGGCTGGGGTGGGACAGGATCCCTCGGTTGTCCCGCGGCAATGGTGCTGATGGGCCAGGTTGGGTCCCCGGGGAGACTCCTGGTGGACCCCCCACCCTGACCTTATCCACACCGGTATGTTTTCACTGCTCCCCTACATACGTATAGTTGTGTATGTGACACGGAACTCAACCTGGCTTTGACCTCTGCAGGTTTTGAATACAGTGACCAGTGCAACACTTGGAGTGACCAGTATAACCAGTGCAACGTTTGGAGTGACCAGTGCAATCAGTATAACCAGTGCAATGCTTGGAGTGACCAATACAACCAGTACACTAGTTATAGTGACCAGTGTAACCAGTGTACCAGTTACAGTGACCAGTGGCGATGGTCTGTGGGGTTGGACGTGTCCCGTGGGTGGAGGGGAGAGGGGGGGGCTGACCTGCCAACCTGCTTCCCACCAGAACCCTCCAACTGCCGTGGGCAGGTGAGGGGAGGGGCTCGGGGGTTGATGGGAGGGGTGAGTGACAGCACTCAGGAGGAGCATGTGTGGGAGGGGTAGAGAGGTGACCCCATCACCTCCCCATCACCCCCAACCCGGAACCAGACCGGGGGAGATGGGCTGGGGGAGGGGGGGTTGGGGATGTGTGGGAGGGAGGGGAGGGTGGGAGCCTGCCGTGGGGGGTGTTGCCGGGAAATGAACCCTCGGTCGACACCACAGCCTGAGTCCCAGGGTGGGTGGGATTGGGAGGTGGGGGTTGTAGGGGGGTTAGAGAGTTTGGAGGGGTTGTGGGGGTTGTGTGGGGGGGTGAGTTTGGGGGTTGTGGGGGGGTGAGAGAGTTTTGGGGGGTTGTGTTGGGGGATGAGAGAATTTGGGGGGTTTTGTGGGGGGTGAGAGTTTGGGGGGTTGTGGGGGTTGTGTGGGGGGGTGTTTGGGGTTTGTGGGGGGGTGAGAGTGTTTGGGGGGTTGTGTGGGGGGGATGAGAGAGTTTGGGGGGGTTGTGTTGGGGGATGAGAGAGTTTGGGGGGTTGTGTGGGGGAGTGAGAGAGTTTGTGGGGGTTGTGTGGGAGGTGGGAGAGTTTGTGGGGGTTGTGTGGGGGGGTGAGAGAGTTTGGGGGGTTGTGGGGGGTGAGAGAGTTTGGGGGGGTTGTGTGGGGGGGTGAGAGTTTGGGGTTGTGGCGGTGAGAGAGTTTGGGGGGGTTGTGGGGGGGTGAGAGAGTTTGTGGGGGTTGTGTGGGGGGGTGAGAGAGTTTGGAGGGGTTGTGGGGGGTGAGAGAGTTTGGAGGGGTTGTGGGGGGTGAGAGTTTGGGGGGATTGTGGGGGTGAGAGTTTGGGGGGGTTGTGTGGGGGGGTGAGAGAGTTTGGGGGGGTTGTGGGGGTGAGAGTTTGGGGGGGTTGTGTGGGGGGGTGAGAGAGTTTGGAGGGGTTGTGGGGGTTGAGAGTTTGGGGGGGTTGTGTGGGGGGTGAGAGAGTTTGGAGGGGTTGTGGGGGTTGAGAGTTTGGGGGGGTTGTGTGGGGGAGTGAGAGAGTTTGGGGGGTGACATTCCTGCTGTCGACTCTCCCTGAATCTCAATAAACACCAGTTGCATCTGCCTGGTTCTGGATCTTTCCTGAGCCCGAGTGCAGCGGGAGAGTGTTGAGGTTGTTGCTGGGACTCGAGGGACTGAATTGTGGAGAGGGGTCAGGCAGGTTGGGACTTTATCCCTTGGGGTGTAGGAGACTGAGTGGTGACCTTATGGAGGTGTATAAACCCACGAGGGGCGTCGATAGGGTGAATGCGCACAGTCTTTTCCCCAGGGTCGGGGAATCAAGAACTCAAGGGCACAGGTTTGTGAGGGGGGGAGGGACTTAATAGGAACCTGAGGGGCGACTTCCTCACCCAGAGGGTGGTCCGTGTGCGGAACAAGCTCAGGGGGGAGATCGTGCCGGGGGATTCAGTGTGAGAATTGGCTGACAGAGCAGTGGGCCCAGTCTAGACTGTTGGGGGTGGTGGGGGTCCCTGACATCACCCTGAGGGTCTGGGCTCTGCCTGTGGCTGAGACCCTCCCCCCACACCCCCCAGCAGTGATTTCCCCCCCCCCCCCCCCACCGAGCTGTGACCCACCCTGTGTACCCTGTGGCTGGGAGCCCCCCTGGCTGTGACCCACCCTGTGTGTGGGAGTCCCCCCGGCTGTGACCCCCCTGTGGGTCTCCCAGGCACCAGGTGGATGATGAGGCTGCCCCAAGCTCAGGCTGGTAAACCAGGAAACGTGGTGTCCCACTGAAACCCAGGGAGTGGGGGCAACGAGGAGGGGCAGTTCGGGCGTGGGGATGGGGGAGGGGAAGGAGGGCTCTCGTCAGGGCCCCGGTGAACGGCGGGGAGATTGGGCGGGTGGAGGGGGGAGTTCGGGGGGGCGGAGGGGAAGGAGGGCTCTTGTCAGGGTCCTGGTGAACGGGGGCATAAATCCTGGCAGGAATCATTGCTGAGGGATCAGGTGGGTTTGATCCTGGGATTTGTGGCTGGGAGGGAGGAGGGAGTTCGGGAGCGGGAGGGGTGAGTTCAGGGGAGGGGAGAGTTCAGAGGAAGGGGGAGTTCGGGGGGAGGGGGAGGTCAGGTGGAGGGAGGTTTCCTCAGCCCACTGGGCTCTGCCTGGTTGGTTATCAGTGGGTGGTCGGGGCACGGATCAGTGGTTACTGAGGACAGGTGCTGCTGTTACTGGACTAGTCACTGAGGATTAAGGGAAGGCTGGGATGTGTTGGAGAGAACACACGAACAGGACTCGGACACTCGGACCTTCGAGCCTGGTCCACCAGGCAATGTAGAATCCGCAGTGCAGGAACAGGCCTTTCAGCCTGCCATGTCTGTGCCCACCATGTCTGTGCCTGCCATGATGCCAATCTCATCTCCCTGCCCACGGTCCGCATCCCTCTGCTCCCTGCCCGTTCAACTGTCTGTCTAAATGCCTCAAACATCACTGCTGGGTGAAGCGAGATCCGGGCAGCTGGACAAGAGCCAAATGCAGTTGACTGCAGAGAACTCAGGTAATGCATCTGGGGAAGTCACAGACAGCCGAGGAATGTGGGTTTACTGGAGATAAGATTTCTTTATTAGTCACATGTACATCGAACACACAGTGAAATGCATCTTTGCGTAGAGTGTTCTGGGGGCAGCCCGCAAGTGTCGCCACGCTTCCGGCGCCAACATAGCACGTCCACAACTTCCTAACCCATATGTGTTTGGAATGTGGGAGGAAACCGGAGCACCCGGAGGAAACCCACGCAGACACGGGGAGAACGTAAAAACTCCTTACAGACAGCGGCAGCGTACAGTTACCTTTCCAGCCACGGAAACTGTGCCCTCACTTGTTGACAGTCAGGCAGGTGTGGGTCAGTGGGCTGAGGGTGGGGATGGGTCAGGGGTCAGTGGGTAGGGAGAGAGAGGGTTCAGGGGGTCAGGGGTCAGTGGGTAAGGGGCATTGGAGGTGGTGGGGGAGTTGGATGGGGAGAGTAAGGCAGGTGGATTCTGGGCTTTGTAAATGAAGGCTCCCCCCATCCCCACCCCGGCGTGTGTGAGAGACTTCCCCAGCCCCCAGCCCCCAGCCCCCAGCCCCTCACCATCCAGTCATCCTCCCCCAGCCCTTCACCATCCGGTCATCCTCCCCCAGCCCCTCACCGTCTGGTCATCCTCCCCCAGCCCCTCACCGTCTGGTCATCCTTCCCCAGGACCCAGCCGCTCACCGTCCAGTCATCCTCCCCCATGAAGCCTTTGTGTTGGCTGCACTGAATGTCAGTTTGTCCCCCAGCACCGACTCCTGCAGCCTGGACTGTGCTGGTCCACAGCAGTCCCTCACAGACATCTCCTTACACAGAAGACCAACGCGCGTCTTTCACCGAGTTGATGGCCTTCCAGCAGCTGTCGATGTCTGTCTCTGTGTATCCTGGGAACAGTCCTCTGTTACACAACTGCTCAGGACAGACCTTGACCAGGACACTCACGTCACGTTACAGGGTCTCTCAACAAATGCACAATTCACCAGGACGTGGACAATCATCTCATCTGTTTTACTTCAGGAATAAACATTATTAATAAAATATATGCAAGAAAAATAAAAGCCAGTGCACAGTCTCTGCGTTCACAGTGTTGTCATTTCTATACAGCGCACATTCTGTGTACGGAGCACTGTTGCTACTTATGGTCTCCTGGGAAATGCAGACTTTGAGTGTTTCAGGCTTCCCCACCCAACCTAGTCCCGCGGTGTCCAGCAGTGAAAGGACCTTTGTGGACCTTCCCCACAGAGCGTTTGCAGCGTCCCTCAGCACGGACTCCTGCAGCTGGGACTGTGCCAATCAGCAGTGTTCCCTTACGGACATCCTGCTGTGCTGGGAGACCAACAAGTTTTGGGCAGTCCAAACGGTGTCTTTCACCAAGCTGATGACCTGTCCAGCAACACTTGATGTCTGTCTCTGTCTGTTTGTCCAGGGAACGGCCCGTAGACCAGACTCTGTTACACCCTGCTCGGGATGAACTGAGACGTCATCTGTACCTCACAGGGTTCCTCTAGAACCTGGAATCCTCCACTGGATTCCACTCGCCTCCTGTCCGTCCATTTTACCAACACGTCATCCTGTGAGGATCTCTGTTCATGTCTCTCCTGTTGAACTGTACATCCCTCCGCCGTTATCACGAAGGGGCAGTGGTGGTAATTGTCCGATGGATCCCCACCACCTCCCTCCCTCCCTCTGATGGATCCCCACCGCCTCCCTCCCTCCGACAGGCTCCTGCCCGCCTCCCTCCCTCCGACAGGCTCCTGCCCGCCTCCCTGGCTCTCTACCAGTTGCATCTCCTGCTTCACTCCCCTCTCAGTGCCCCGGGCATTACAGGGCCCTGACGTCCAGTGACATGTTGTGTGCAGAGAACTATTTCTTGCATGCGTAAGAACTGACAACATAAGTGCTGGGTCTGAAGCAGGACTTGACAAACCAGTCTTGCTCTGTAATGGCTGTTGTCAACACCCAGCATTCAGCTAGTGAAACTCAGCCGGTTTCAGTCAGCTCCCCAAACTGGTTTCAGTCCCAGACTGTTCTCTCCCCCCTCCAGCCCAGGCATACAGTTCAGTAACTCTGCTCTGCTCTCCTCTCCCAGATGTGCTTCCCCTGTGGTAACCCTGCACAGTCCTTCCTGAGACACCCCTTGCCCAGTGCATCTGCCGCAGGGACACTGAACCCTCGCCACTCCTCTGACATCACTCACCTGCCTCTAGAAAGGCATCAGCTGTGAGGGACCTCCTTCCTTCCCTTCCTCTCTGGGTCTGCACCCCACCATTGTCTCTCCATCCCTACCCTTCCTGACAACTTAGGCTTTATCTTTAAGGCCCTGGTTTTGGAGAGAAGTCATTGACCAGAGACATGAACTCCGCTTCACTCTCCACGGACGCTGCCTGACCTGCTGAGTGTTTCCAGCATGCTCTGTTTTTATTTCAGATTTTCAGCATCTGCAGTATCTAATAAAAGGGACAGCCATTGGAAGCTGCAGATGTTGGATGCATTAGTGCTGCTGCATGTCACATAGATGTGGCCTGGACCGTTCGTGTTTCCTGCATCATCTGCCTTTGGAGATGCCACAGAACCTCCTCAGGACAGACAATGAACTTCAGCAACACTCACGTCCCAATCAATGACACAGTGACCCAGAGGCAGGTAGTGCCACTGCCTCACAGTTCCAGGGTCCGGTTTTGATCCTGACTTCCGGCGCTGTCTGTGTGAGTTGTCCTTGTCACAGCGTGGGTTTCCCCCAGGTGGGTCGGTGGTAATTGGCCCACGTGTGTGGGTGGCAGAGGGAGTGTGGGGTGGTAGTTGGTGGGAGAGGGAGATAATTTTACGAAACAAGGTAGATGAGCTCATAGTGCAGTCAGAAATTGGCAGGTACGACGTTGTGGGCATCACAGCGTCGTGGCTGTAAGAAGATCACAGCTGGGAGCTAAACATCCAAGGATACACATCCCATCGAAAAGACAGGCAGGTGGGCAGAGGGGTGGGGTGGCCCTGTTGGTAAAAAATGAAATCAAATCCTTAGCAAGAAGTGACATAGGATCAGAAAATGTAGAATCCTTGTGGGTAGAGTTAAGAAATTGCAAGGGTAAAAGGACCCTGATGGGAGTTATATACAGGCCTCAGAATAATAGTCAAGATATGGGGTACAAATTACAACAGGAGATAGAAAAGGCACGTAAAAAGGACAATGTTACGGTGGTTATGGGGGATGTTAATATGCAGGTAGATTGGGAAAAATCAGGTTATTACTGGATTCCAAGAGAAGGAATTTGTAGAATGCCTACGAGATGGCTGTTTAGAGCAGCTTGTGGTTGAGCCCACTAGGGAAAAGGCAATTCTGGATTTGATGTTGTGCGATGAACCGGATTTGATTAGGGAGCTTGAGGTAAAGGAACCCTTAGGAGGCAGTGATCACAGTATGATAGAATTCACCCTGCAGTTTGAGAGGGAGAAGCTGAAATCGGATGTCTTGGTGTTACAGTTGAGTAAAGGTAACTACAGAGGCATGACAGAGGAACTGGCCAAAGTTGATTGGAAGGGGACCCCAGCAGGGATGACGGTAGAGCAGCAATGGCAGGAGTTTCTGGGAGTAATTCTGAAGACGCAGGATCAGTTCATCCCAAAGAAGAAGCAGCATTCTAAAGGGAGGATGAGGCAACCGTGGCTGAAAAGGGAAGTCAGAGACAGCATAAAAGCAAAAGAGAAGGCATACAATATTGCAAAAATTAGTGGGAAGCTAGAGGATTGGGAAGCTTTTAAAAACCAACAGAAGGCAACTAAAAAAAGCAGTAAGGGGGGAAAAGATGAAATATGAAGTTAAGCTGGCCAATAATATAAAACAGGAGACCAAAAGTTTTTTCAGATCTATAAAGAGTGAAAGAGAGGCAAGAGTGGACATCGGACTGCTGGACAATGACACTGGAGAGGCAGTAACAGGGAACAAAGACATGGCGGGCAAGCTGAATAAGTATTTTGCATCAGTCATCACTGTGGAAGACACCAGCAACACGCCAGAAATTTGAGAGAGTCAGGGGGTAGAAGTGAGTGCAGTCGCTATTACTAAGGAGATGGTGCTTGGGAAACTGAAAGGTCTGAAGGTGGATAAGTCACCTGGACCGGATGGACTACACCCCAGGGTTCTGAAAGAGGTAGCTGAAGAGATTGTGGAGACATTAGTAGTGATCTTTCAAGAATCAGGAGAGTCAGGGATGGTTCCGGAGGACTGGAAAATCGCAAATGTCGCTCCACCCTTTAAGAAGGGAGGGAGGCAAAAGACAGGAAATTATAGGCCAGTTCGCCTGACTTCAGTGTTGGTAAGATGTTCGAGTCCATTATTAAGGATGAGGTTTCAGGGCACTTGGAAGCTCATGATAAAATAGGCTGAAGTCAGCATGGTTTCCTTAAGGGGAAATCTTGCCTGACAAATCTGTTGGAATTCTTTGAGGAAGTAACAGGCAGGATAAACAAAGGAGAGTCAGTGGATGTTGTTTACTTGGATTTTTGGAAGGCCTTTGACAAGGTGCCACACATGAGGCTGCTAAACAAGATAGGATCCCATGGTATTACAGGAAAGGTACCAGCATGGATAGAAGATTGTCTTCCGCCAGTCAGCCAAAGAGTGGGAATAAAGGGGCCTTTTCTGGTTGGCTGCTGGTGACTAGTGGTGTTCCGCAGGGGTCGGTGTTGGGTCTGCTACATTTCATGTTATATGTTAATGATCTGAATGATGGAATTGATGGCTTTGTGGCCAAGTCTGCAGATGATACAAAGATAGGTGGAGGGGCGGATCATGTTGAGGAAGCAGGGAGACTGCAGAAGGACTTGGACAGGTTGGGAGAATGGGCAAAGAAGTGGCAGGTGGAATACAGTGTAGGGAAGTGTACGGTCATGCACTTTGGTAGAAGGAATAAAGGTGTAGACTATTTTCTAAATGGGGAGTGAATTCAGAAATTGGAGGCGCAAAGGGACTTGGGAGTCCTAGTGCAGGATTCCCTGAAGGTTAACTTGCAGGTTGAGTTGGTAGTAAGGAAGACAAATGCAATGTTAGCATTCATTTCAAGAGGACTAGAACATAAAAGCAAGGATGTAACGTTGAGGTTTTATAAGGTGTTGGTCAGACCACATTTGGAGTATTGTGAGAAGTTTTGGCCCCATATCTAAGGAAGGATGTGCTGGTGTTGGAGAGAGTCCAGAGGAGGTTTATAAAAATGATCCCAGGATTGAAAGGGTTAACATATGAGGACCGTTTGATGGCTCTGGGCCTGTACTCACTAGAGTTTAGAAAGATGAGGGGGGGATCTCATTGAAACCTACCGAATATTGAAAGGCCTGGATAGAGTGGATGTGGAGAGGATGTTTCCAGTGGCGGGAGAGTCCAGGACCAGAGGGCACAGCCTCGGAATAGAAGGACATCCCTTCAGAACAGAGATGAGGAGGAAATTCTTCAGCCAGAGGGCGGTGAATCTGTGGAATTCATTGCCACAGATGTCTGTGGAGGCCAAGTCATTGGGAATATTTAAAGCAGAGGTTGGTAGCATCTTGTTTAGTAAGGGCATCAAAGGTTACGGGGAGAAGGCAGGAGAATGGGGTTGAGAGAGAAATAAATCAGCCATGATCGAATGGTGGTGCAGATTCGATGGGCCAAATGGCCTAATTCAAGTGGCGGGAATGGGTCTGGTGGGATTGCTCTGGGGGCTAGCATTGACTCAATGGATTGATTAGCCTCCCTCTGTGTCAGAGGGCAATGAGATCCCAGTCGGGATTGGGAACTGGGAATGCAGTCCCTACCTTCTGGCAGTGAATCACTTGGATTGGTTCACCAGGGACTGAGACTGCAGAACCACGGCCCTAGACCCCATTCCCACATCACAGCCACAGGTAGAACCATTCCCCTTTCCCATGTCACCCACTTATCAGGACCAGGGACAAGTACCTCAGGAATCACCTCCATTCCACAAGGAAGGTGTTGTCCGGAGGGAGAATGTCCATCTTTCTGAATCCCAGTCGGCTTTGGCTCTCCTCCTGGGAGACCACAGGAAACTTTTGGAGTGAAACCAAGCCTCCTGTCACTGACCTTCCGTCAGAGAACAGTTAAAACCGGGAATTAGTGTCTCAGAACTTGGGAAAGTATCGAGTCACAGATCCTGCCTTTCCTGTGTTCCGAGGTGAGAGGTGACAGGGTGGGGGTCATTTCTGCTGCCCTGCTCCTGGACTGACCAGTACCCCAATCCTTGGAGCGATGCCCACCATCATTAACCCTTTGCTTGCTGTTGGTTTCCTTCCCTGATCCAGGGAGACACACACCCTGTCTGGGAACACTCAGCAGCTGGTTTTGGTGTCTATGTGCGTATCTGTGAGTTGGCTGTTTGGTTTTGTATTTGTGTGTATCAGCGTGTAAGTGTATGTGTGTGTCTGTGTGTCAGTGTGTGTGTATGTGTGTGTATATCTGTGTGTGTGTATCAGTGCATGTGTCTGTGTGTCTGTGTCTGTGTGTGTCTATTGTGGCTCTGGACGTGTGTTTGTGCCTGTCTGTGCTTTTCACTGTATGCTTGTGTCTCTCTGTGTGTGTATGTGTGTCTGGGTTTGTGTCAGTGTGTCTTTGTATGTGTGTGACTGTGTGTGTGTGTGTGTGTGAGTGTGCATGTGAGTGTGTGTGTATATGTGACTGTGTGTGTATGTGAGTGTGTGTGTGTATCTGTGTTTGTGTGTAGTGTGTTTGTATGTGTATTTCTGTGTGTGTATTTGTGTGTCTATATGTGTGTGTGTGTGTGTGTGTCTAGTTCCAAAGCTGCTGGGAGCAGGGCCTTGCACCATCAGCCTCTGACAGTCGGACAGTCTGGGCCTGGATGACGAGCCAGGTGTTTCCTCATTCCTGGAGCCAGGGAACTGGTTGGAGAGCATTCCGTGCCGGCTGCCACAGCCCGGAGCTGTCGGCTCTCCACTGGTCGGCTGTGGAGGAGGGACGAGTGGGCCAACCTCTCCAATCATCCTGCACCTCACCGCCTCCCTCCCACAGACCGGATCAGCAGGACTGCTGTCATGGACGGGGGAAGAGCGAGGTCGGGATATGGTTATCGGAACTGAGGCATGAGCAGCCCCAGAGCTGCCCCTCCCCAGAGCAGCCCCCTGCTGGGGGGAGACACAGGTAGGGCAGGCTGGGGCAGGGTGGGGCAGTATCGGTCCAACCACATCCCTCCTATGGGACACGGGACACGGGACACAGGACACAGGACATGGGACACGGGACACGGGACATGGGACACAGAACACAGGACATCGGACGCGGGACATGGGACATGGGACACGAGACACCAGACACTGAACACTGGAGACAAGAGACAGGAGACGGGACACGGGACACAAGACATTGGAGACAGGAGCCAGTACACAGGACATCAGACACGGGACATGCAACACAGGACATGGGACACGGGACAGGACATGGGACACGGGACAGGAGACAGGACCCAGGACATGGGCCATGGGACACAGGACACAGGACACTGGACACGGGACGGGAATCTCCAGGGACCCAGGACCTCAGTCTGTGGGAGACTAGAGCTGCTCTGCTCCGGGAAGGGAGTTTCAGGAGAAGTGAACGGGGTCCCCGGTTGGTGCCGATAGAGGTCAACTGTGACAGGAGAGATGGAGGGGGGAGGGGGGGCTGGAGGACTGGGGAGGGGATGAAGGAGGAGAGAGGGGCTGGAGGGGTGGGGAGAGGGGATGGAGGGGGGGGAGAGGGGTTGGATGGGGAGAGAGGGGCTGGAGGGATGGGGAGAGGGGCTGGATGGGGAGAGAGGGGCTGGAGGGGTGGGGAGAGGGGATGGAGGGGGGTGGGGAGAGGGGATGCAGGGGGAGAGGGGTTGGATGGGGAGAGAGGGGCTGGAGGGATGGGGAGAGGGGCTGGAGGGATGGGGAGAGGGGATGCAGGGGGGGGGAGAGGGGTTGGATGGGGAGAGAGGGGATGGAGGGATGGGGAGAGGGGTTGGATGGGGAGAGAGGGGATGGAGGGATGGGGAGAGGGGTTGGATGGGGAGAGAGGGGCTGGAGGGATGGAGAGAGGGGTTGGATGGGGAGAGGGGCTGGAGGGATGGAGAGAGGGGTTGGATGGGGAGAGGGGATGGAGGGGGATGGGGAGAGGGGTTGGATGGGGAGAGAGGGGCTGGAGGGATGGGGAGAGGGGTTGGATGGAGAGAGGGGATGGAGGGGGATGGGGAGAGGGGTTGGATGGGGAGAGAGGGGATGGAGGGATGGGGAGAGGGGTTGGATGGGGAGAGAGGGGATGAAGGGATGGGGAGAGGGGTTGGATGGGGAGAGAGGGGCTGGAGGGATGGGGAGAGGGGTTGGATGGGGAGAGGGTATGGGGGGAGAGAGGGGGGCTGGAGGGGGTGGGGACCAGTGTTGCTGGGTTCGGGAGAGGAGGTGGGAGATGATTAAACAGAACTTTCAACAGGGCAATGGCGAAACGTGAGCGGTGTGCTCTGAACGGGCTGGCAGGGCTGGATGGGCTGAATGTCCATTGCTGGGACACAGAAGCACGGGGTGGGGGGGTGGTGCGGGGTCACCGTGGTGCTGAATCCTGAATATTGTCTTTGTGGTGCAGGACTGATGGAGCGGCCAGGGTCAGAGGGCGTGAACCCCACCGTCCAGGTAACCCAGCGGCCGGGGTCAGAGGGCGTGAACCCCACCATCCAGGTAACCCAGCGGCCGGGGTCAGAGGACGTGAACCCCACCATCCGGGTTGCCCAGCGGCCGGGGTCAGAGGGCGTGAACCCCACCGTCCAGGTAACCCCGCGGCCGGGGTCAGAGGGCGTGAACCCCACCGTCCAGGTAACCCCGCAGCCGAGGTCAGAGGGCGTGAACCCCACTGTTCAAATAACCCCGCGGCCGGAGTCAGAGGGCACCTCGCACTGCACCGTCTTCACTTACTTCAAAGGTGACATCAACAGTGTGGTGGACGAACACTTCTCCCGAGCGCTGAGGTGTGCAGAGGCCAGGCCCAGGAGGAAGCCCGAGGACATGGAGAGGGCAGGTGAGGGTAGGGAGGGATGGGCCAGGGTGGGGGGGCAGGACTGGCATCGCTGTAACCCTCCTCACCAAAACTCCACCAATGCAGAGAGTCGTACACCACTGAAACAGGCCCTTCAGCCCAACTGGTCCATGCTGACCAAGATGTCCACCTGAGCCAGTCCCATTGCCTGCATTTGGCCCGTGTGCCTCTAAACCTTTTCTGTTCATGGACCTGTCCAAGTGTCCTTTAAACATTGTAATTGTACCCACTTCGACCACTCCCTCTGGCAGCTCGTTCCACATCCCCACCACCTTCTGTGTGGAAAAGTTGACCCTCAGGCCCCTTTAAATCTTTCCCCTCTCACCTTCAACCTGTGCCCTCTAGTTTTGAACTCCCCTACCCTGAGGAAAGACTGTGACAATCCACCTTTTCCACGTCCCTCATGATTTTATATCCCTCCATAAGGTCACCCCTCAGCCTCTGTTGCAGGGAAACAGTCCCACCCTGTCCAGTCTCTCCTTATAACTCAAGCCCTCCAGTCCCGGTAACATAGAACATAGAACACTACAGCACAGGACAGGCCCTTCGGCCCACAATGTTGTGCTGACATTTTATCCTGCTCTAAGATCTATCTAACCCTTCCCTCCCACATAGCCCCCCATTTCTGTATCATTCATGTGCCTATCTTTAGAGTCTCTTAAATGTCCCTAATGTATCTGCCCCACAACCTCTGCTGGCAGTGTGTTCCACGCACCCACCACTCCATGTAAAAAACTTACCCCTGACATCCCCCTTATACCTTCCTCCAATCACCTTAAAATTATGTCCCCTCATGTTAGCCATTGTTGCCCTGGGAAAAAGTCTCTGATTAACCACTCGATCTATGCCTCTGGTCATTATGTACACGTCTATCAGGTCACCATTTCATAATTTTATGAAATAGGTGACAGTTTCATAAATTTCACCACAAACCTTCACCCTGCTCTCCAATCCACTTGGACTATCACTAACGCCTCTCTCTCCTTCCTCAATCTCTCCATCTCCATCTCAGGAGATTCCTTATCCACTGACATCTTCTACAAACCCACTGACGCCCACAGCTGCCTCGATTACAGCTCCTCCCACCCTGTCTCTTGCAAGGATGCGATCCCTTTTTCTCAATTTCTCTGCCTCCGCCACATCTGCTCCCATGATGAGGCTTTTCACTCCAGGACATCCGAGATGCGTCAACTTCTTTACCAACCGTGGCTTCCCCCTGACTGTGGTTGAGGGAGCTCACACCCGCATCTCTTCCATTTCCCACTCTACCCCCACCCCACCCAGACACAATGGGGATAGGGTCCCCCTTGTCCTTGTATTTCATCCCACCATCTGCCATCGCCACAGGACCCCGCCACCAATCATATCTTCCCCTCCCCACCCCTTTCTGTCTTTTGCAGGGACCACTCTCTCTGTGACTCCCTAGTTCACTCCTCACCACACCCCCCCAACCCATCCCACTCTCACCCCAGGTACTTTCCACTGCCCCCGCCATAGGTGTAACACCTGCCCCTATATGACCTCCATCCAGGGACCCAAACAGTCCTTTCAGGTGAGACAGAGATTCACCTGCACCTCCCTTAATATCATCTACTGCACTCGGTGCTCCAAGTGTGGCCTCCTCTATGTTGGTGAGACCAAACACAGACTAGGTGACTGTTTCGCAGAACACCTGCGCTCCGTCCGTAACCGCGATCTGCATCTCCCCGTTGCCAGTCACTTCAACTCCCCCTCCCACACTATCACTGACATGTCAGTCCTCGGCCTCCCCCACTGCCAGGAGAATTCCAAGCGCAAACTGGAGGAACAGCACATTTTTCATCTTGGAACCTTGCAGCTTAATGGCCTGAACATTGAATTCTCCCACTTTAGGTAATTCCCCCCCCCCCCCCCCCCCCCCCCCCAACAACCCTTTCCCACACCCTCCCCCCCACCCAAGCTGCTTCCCTTCTTCCCTTTCTTGGCCTATCTTTTCTTTACCTTGTTTTCCATTTCTCTCCTTACCTTTGACCCATCCCCCGGGGGATCTGCTCTCCCCTCCTCCCCCACACCTGCCTATCACTATCTCTTACCTGCATCTACCTATCACCACCCTGTGCCCACCCCACCTCCCCTCTTTTGTCCACCTATCACTGCTCTGCTTTTCCCTCCTATATATTGGGCTTCCCCTTTTCCTATCTTCAGTCCTGAAGAAGGGTCTTGACCCAAAACGTTGACCGCCTGCTTTTCTCCACGGCTGCTGCCTGGCTGCTGAGTTCCTCCATCATCGTGGTTTTCTCTTCTCACCTCTCCTCCTCCTTCTCTCCAAAGAGAAAAGCCCAGCTCACTTTACTCAACCTATCCTCATAAGACATGCTCTCCAATCCAGGCAACATCCTGGTGAATCTCCTCTGCACCCTCTCTAGAGCTTCCACATCCTTATGATGAGGTGACCAGAACTGAACACAATACTCCAAGTGTGGTCTGACCAGAGTTCTATAGAGCTGCAACATCACCTCGTGGCTCCTGAACTCAATATCCCAACTAATGGCCAGCATTCCATACGCCTTCTTAACAACCCTATCAACATCCTTGTGAATCAGTTTTGCACTTCCAGTTTAATCACATCAAGAGCTTCAAGTTCCTAGGATTGAACATCACCAGTAGTCTGTCCTGGTCCAACCGTGTAGATGCCACGGCCAAGAAAGCTCACCAGTGCCTCTTCTTTCTCAGGAGGCTAATAAAATTTGGCATGTCCCCCTTGACACTCACCAACTTTTATCGATATGCCATAGAAAGCATCCTATCCGGATGCATCACGGCTTGGTACGGCAACTGCTCTGCCTGGGACTGCAAGAAACTGCAGAGAGTTGTGGACACAGCTCAGCACATCACGGAAACCAGCCTCCCCTCCATGGACTCTGTCTATACTTCTCGCTGCCTCGGAAAAGCAGCCAGCATAATCAAAGACCCCACCCACCTGGACAGCTTCTATCTCGCTGTTATAAGACTATTGAGTGGTCCCCTAGTACAATATAGACTCAGAATCTATCTTGTTATGACCTTGCACCTTATTGTCTACCTGCAATGCACTTCCCTGTAGCTGTGACACTTTACTCTGTATTCTGTTATTGCTTTTACCTGTACTACCTCAATGCACTGTGTAATGAATTGATCTGTACGAATGGTATGCAAGATAAGTTTTTCACTGTACCTCGGTACACGTGACAATAATAAACCAATACCAATTCCTTCCCGTAGCTTGGTGACCAGAACTGCACACGATGACTCCAAGTGTGGCTGCACCAATGTCTTGTACAGTTGTTACACAGTCCCAACTCTTGTACTCAATGCCTTGACCGATGAAGACGAGCATGCTAAACTTCACCACCTTGTCTACCTGTGTCACCACTTCCAGGGAACTATGTGCCTGTACCCCTAAGTCTCTCCAGAACATAGAACATACAACAGTACAGCACAGGAACAGGACCTTCAGCCCACAATGTCTGTGCTGAACATGATGCCAAATTGGACCAATCCCTTCTGCCTGCACATGATCCGTATCTCTCCATTCCCTGCATATTTGTATGCCTGTCAAAAAGCCTCAATCATTTACCCCCACCATCACCCTGGCAGCCTGTTCCAGGCACCGAACACTCTCGGTGTAAAAAACTTGCCCCACACATCTCCTTTGAACTTACCCCTCTCACCTTAAATGCCTGCCTTCTAGTATTTGACATTTCTACCCTGGGGAAAAGACTCTGACTGTCTACCCTATCCCTGCCTCTCATCATTTTGTAAACTTCTGTCAGGTCTCCCCTCAGAATCCGCCGCTTCAGAGAAAATAACCCAAGTCTGTCCAGCCTCTCCTCATAGCTCATGCCCTCTAATCCAGGCAGCATCCTGGTGAACCTCTTCTGCACCCTCTCCAAAGCCTCTACATCCTTCATGTAACGGGGCAACCAGAATTGAGGGTGTCAGTGTGGGACAGTGTGCGACAGTGTGGGTCAGTGTGGGACAGTGTGGGTCAGTGCGGGACAGTGTGGGTCAGTGTGGGTCAGTGTGGGTCAGTGTGGGTCAATGCGGGACAGTGCGGGACAGTGTGGGTCAGTGTGGGACAGTGCGACAGTGTGGGTCAGTGTGGGTCAATGCGGGACAGTGCAGGACAGTGTGCGACAGTGTGGGTCAGTGTGGGACAGTGTGGGACAGTGTGGGTCAGTGGGGACAGTGTGGGTCAGTGCGGGACAATGTGAGATAGTGTGGGTCATTGTGGGTCAGTGTGGGTCATTGTGGGAGTGGGCCAGTGTGGGTCAGTGTGGGACAGTGTGGGACAGTGTGGGTCAGTGGGGACAGTGTGGGTCAGTGCGGGACAATGTGAGATAGTGTGGGTCATTGTGGGTCAGTGTGGGTCATTGTGGGAGTGGGCCAGTGTGGGTCAGTATGGGACAGTGTGGGTCAGTGTGGGACGGTGTGGGACAGTGTGGGTCAGTGTGGGTCAGTGCGGGTCAGTGTGGGACGGTGTGGGTCAGTGTGTGCCAGTCAGTCAGTGTGGGTCAGTGGGATAGTGTGAGTCAGTGTGGGTCAGTCTGCGTCAGTTAGTCAGTGTGGGTCAGTGCAGGTCAGTGTGGGACGGTGTGGGACAGTGTGGGTCAGTGTGTGCCAGTCGGTCAGTGTGGGACAGTGTGGGTCAATGCGGGTCAATGCGGGTCAGTGTGGGTCAGTGTGGGTCAGTATGTGTCAGTTGGTCAGTGTGGGTCAGTGTGGGTCAATGCGGGTCAGTGTGGGTCAGTGTGGGTCAATGCGGGTCAGTGTGGGTCAGTGTGGGTCAGTATGTGTCAGTTGGTCAGTGTGGGTCAGTGTGGGTCAATGCGGGTCAGTGTGGGTCAGTGTGGGTCAATGCGGGTCAGTGTGGGTCAGTGTGGGTCAGTGTGTGCCAGTCGGTCAGTGTGGGTCAGTGGGATAGTGTGAGTCAGTGTGGGTCAGTCTGCGTCAGTTAGTCAGTGTGGGTCAGTGCAGGTCAGTGTGGGACGGTGTGGGACAGTGTGTGCCAGTCGGTCAGTGTGGGTCAGTGTGGGTCAATGCGGGTCAGCGTGGGACAGTGTGTGTCAGTGTGGGTCAGTGTGGGACAGTGGGGGTCAGTGTGGGTCAGTCGGTCAGTGTGGGTCAGGTGGCTCATTGTGGTCACTGTGACTCCGTGTGGGACCAGTGTGGGACACTTTGAGACACCCTGTGACTGAGTGACCAGCACTCGGCTGTAGGATGAGGGCCGCGCTCTCGGGCCACTGGTCAGCTAGATGACCCTTCCTTCTCTTCCAGGTGAGAAGCTGCCGTCCATGCCGTGGCTGCAGCCTCCGATTTGGCCACATCCGTACCTGGGAGCTCCGCTCCCTCCTGCTGGCAGGACCTCGGAGGGTGGCCCAATGACCACAGCTCAGTACCAGCCGGACAACTGCCCGAACCTGCGGGCCGCAGCTGCTGACCCCTGGCTCCTGCCGTCCAGCCGTGCTCAGGGTGTGGGGAGCCTCCTGTACCAGCCGCCCCTCCTGCAGCTCCACCAGATGTTGCCAGCTGTAGACTCCGAGAGACAGTACAGCGCCCTGCGGGAGCCAGTGCCGGGGCACAGGGCAGCCCCAGGCACACACCTTCCCCGACACAAGACCGTTGTCCCCTCCCCATGGACAGGAATTGCTCCTGGACTCCCGGAGGCAATGAACCCAGAGGTGGGACAGGGATCGGAGAACTGGAGGAATGAGGCAGGTAATGATCTCGGGCTGTGGGGGTGGGGAGGATACGTGTCTGACAGAGGTCCTCAGGACATACTGACCATTGCAACAGCCTCTCGGTCAGCTGGTGGACGTCCCAGGTCCAGGGTATCAGACCTGCAGGGTAGACAGATCACTGGGAAAGGAAGCTGTGGGCTGGAGGGGGTCACAGAGACAGGGAGTGGTGTCGGGGAGGGAGGGGTCACAGAGAGGGAGGGGGCTACAGAGATGTGGAGGGGTGTAGGGGAGGGTGGGGGTTACAGAGACAGGGACGGTTGTCGTGGCCGGGGGGGGGGGGGGTGGGGGACAGAGACGGGGAGGGGTTTAGGGGAGGGAGGGGTGACAGAGACGGGGAGGGGTTTAGGGGACGATGGGGGTTACAGAGATGGGTCTAACCTCCCCCTCTGTGGCAGGGTTCGAGCATCAGGTGAAGCAGAAGGATGTGTACTGGTACTAGCACCAGCCACCGGCCGCACGCCCGTTCCCACGCCAGCCCTGGCTCTCCTGATCACCGCTGCGGAGTTCCCCGTCCCTGACCGAGCTGCTACCTCTGCCCCCCGCCTCACTGGATGGACAGCAGGAATGGGAAGTCTCTCTCTCCAGCTCTGGTTCGGACGTACGGTGTGTAACTTCAGGGGGACTGGTCCCTCACATCCCCAGATCTGCCCGAGGGACTATCGACCAACCCACGCTGGGCTCTGTGCCTCCGGACACACTGGACAGAGGGTGCGGAGCAATGTGACGGAACTCTTGGGTCAAGGGGTGGGGACGGGGTTCGCGGGGGGGAGTCTGGAGCTCGGGGGTCATGGCGACTAATGGAAGGGTGATGGGAATTGGGGCACAATCCAGAAACCGGAATTGGAGGATCACAGAGATCTTGGAGAGTTGATGAGCAATGGAGGATTACAGACGCTGAGTTCTCCCACAGTTTGATTTTCGATCCAGTATCTGCAGTCCCTCCTGTCTCCTGTTCCAACTCCGAGACAAACCTTGAGATCCTGTTGCTTCTCAGAGTCAGAATCAGGTTTATTATCGCTGTCTTATACAATGTGAAGCTTGCTGTTTTGCGGCAGCATAAAAATTTATCAATTCCAAAAATAAATAATGCAGTAAAACTCCATTCTCCCGGGCGGATTCGGAGTGTGTCGACCCTGGTGTGTGTGATATTTCCCTCCCAGCTGCCAGCTGATGACTCCAGCTCTGTTCCTGGACTGGGGTTAGTGGCCCTGGGGATCTGAGACCTAGTTCAGAGGGAGTTGTTCTCCTTTGCCTGCCCACACTGAAATACAACCAGAAAACCCTGGAAATACTCAGCTGTCCAGGCAGCATCTGTGGAGGGGAAGCCTTTCCTCAGGTGCTGCCTGAGCCACTGGCAGTGCCTGATTGCCAAATCATCACTTCTGCTCCTTGGGAACTCAGCCCGAGCTGTTTAAGTGCTGACTGCTGTGTTGCCACCTGAACTGAGCAGAGGTCTGGGTTTGATCTTCCCTCCTCCATGGTGATGGTGTGAAATACTTCCCTGAACACTCACAGTGGCTGATGCTTTACCAAAGCTGCCAGTTTCTGACCTCCCAGGGAGAAGGCACACTCACCGATGACGGAATCGGAGTCAGCGGGCTGGGGTGGGATGGGTGACGGCTAAAGTTTGGGCTTTGGAGTTTGGGATAGTGATGTGCCTGAGGGATAGTCTGTGGGGTCAGGGTGAGGTGTTAGGGTCAGGGCTTGCGGTGCAGACCCGTCAGGGGCTATATTAGTGTTGGGGTTTGAATCAGGTTAGGTCTGAGCCTAGAAGCTGTTGTAGTGAGAAAATTTCACATCCCAAGGTTCTTTATACAAAGCCTCAACAAAACAGTAGCCAACCATCTCCGGGCCCATGCAGAACCAAGTAACAGTTGGGTGTTGGGAGATGTTCCACGTGTGTTGGGCTGGGCTCACACATTCCAGCTTCGGATCAGAAGTAATTTCTTCACTGGGATGTCAGTGAATCTCTGGGATTCTCCACACCAGCAGGCAGTGGAGTCTGGGATTCCCCACCAGCAGACAGTGGAGTCTGGGATTCCCCACACCAGCAGGCAGCGGAGTCTGGGATTCCCCACACCAGCAGACAGCGGAGTCTGGGATTCCCCACACCAGCAGGCAGCGGAGTCTGGGATTCCCCACACCAGCAGGCAGTGGAGTCTGGGATTCCCCACCAGCAGACAGTGGAGTCTGGGATTCCCCACACCAGCAGGCAGCGGAGTCTGGGATTCCCCACACCAGCAGACAGCGGAGTCTGGGAGGTGATTCAGGGCGCTGGGAGCAGGAATTTCGGGTATCGGAGGGATGAGGGCCATGGGGAACCAGCACGGCAGGTGGTGCCGAGCAGAAGGTGAATGGGAGAAGGTGTGAGCTGCTCAATGTTCTGCTCCACATTCTGCTTCTTGTTATCAGATAGAAATGCAAATCTCGGGCGCCTGAAGAATGCATCAATGGTTTAATAGTGTAAATGAAGTGATCTCACTGCCTCAATATTGACGCCAATTTGAGGAATATTCTTTTGTTTATAAAAAGATTGTCCAATCATTTTGAGGCAGCCCCTTGTTGGGCTTGGGTCACACCCACACACTGGGTCTCAACACTGGGTCTGGGTCACACCCACACTGGGTCTGGGTCACCCCCACACTGGGATGGGTCACACCTACACTGGGTCTGGGTCACCCCCACACTGGGATGGGTCACACCTACACTGGGTCTGGGTCACCCCCACACTGGGTCACCCCCACACTGGGATGGGTCACACCCACACACTGGGTCTGGGTCACACCCACACTGTGGGTCACACCCACACTGGGTCAGTTAAAACACACACGCAGGTGTGGGGGAGAAGGGGAGAGCAGATCCACTGGGGGAATGGGTCAAAGATAGGGAGAGAAAGAAGCGGAGGGCAGTGGGGAGCTTGTACCCTCGTACCTGGACACTATCCTGTCCCCCCGGTCCAATCCCTTCCTACCTATGTCCGTGACACATCTCACTCTCTCCAACTTCAAGTTCTCTGGCACGCACAACCTCATTTTCACCATGGTTGTCCAGTCCCTGGATACCTCCATTCCCCATCATGATGGCTTCACTGCCCTCTGCTTCCTTGACCAGAGACAGCACCAGTCCCCTTCCACTAACACTCTCCTCCGCCTGGCTGAACTTGTCCTCACCCTAAACAACTTCACTTTCGATTCCTCTCACTTTCTACAGACCAAGGATGTAGCTACGGGCACTCACATGGGCCCCAGCTATGCCTGCCTCTTCACTGGCTACGTTGAACAGTCTCTGTTCCAAGCCTACACTGGCCCCATTCCTCAACTCTTTCTCCGCTATATCGATGACTGCATTGGTGCCACCTCTTGTACCTGGCGGAACTCGACAGTTTCATGAACTTCACCACTAATTTTCACCCTGCTCTCCAATTCACTTGGACTATCTCTGACACCTCTCTCTCCTTCCTCAATCTTACCATCTCCATCTCAGGAGATTCCTTATCCACTGACATCTTCTACAAACCCACTGACGCCCACAGCTGCCTCGATTACAGCTCCTCCCACCCTGTCTCTTGCAAGGATGCGATCCCTTTTTCTCAATTTCTCTGCCTCCGCCACATCTGCTCCCATGATGAGGCTTTCCACTCCAGGACACCCGAGATGTCCAACTTCTTTTCTAACAGGGGCTTCCCCCCGACTGTGGTCGAGAGAGCTCGCACCTGTATCTCTGCCATTTCCCACACCTCTGCTCTCACCCCCACCCCTCCCAGACCCAGCAGGGATAGGGTCCCACTTGTCCTCACATTTCATCCCATCAGCCTACGTGTCCAACACATCATTCTCCGCCACTTCTGCCATCTCCACGGGACCCCACCACCAAGCACATCTTCCCCTCCCACCCCTTCCTGCCTTTCGCAGGGACCGCGCTCTCCGCGACTCCCTAGTTCACTCCTCCACCCCTCCCCCACCCATCCTGGGAACTTTCCACTGCCCCCGCCATAGGTGCAGCACCTGCCCCTACACCACCTCCACCACCTCCATCCAGGGACCCAAACAGTCCTTTCAGGTGAGACAGAGATTCACCTGCACCTCCCTTAATAACATCTACTGCATTTGGTGCTCCAAGTGTGGGCTCATCTACATTGGTGAGACCAAACGCAGACTAGGTGACCATTTCACAGAACACCTGCGCTCCGTCCGTAACCGCGATCTGCATCTCCCCGTTGCCGGTCACTGCAGCTCCCCCTCCCACACTGTCACTGATATGTCAGTCCTCGGCCTCCCCCACTGCCGGGAGAATTCCAAGCGCAAACTGGAGGAACAGCTCCTCATCTTCCGTCTTGGAACCTTGCAGCCTAACTGCATGAACATTGAATTCTCCCACTTTAGGTAATCCCCACATCCCCCCCCCCCACCCCCACCCCCACCCCCACACCCCCACCGTGCTGCTTCTCTTCTTCCCTTTCTTGGCCTACCTTTTTTCTATCCTTTTTTGCCTCTCTCCTTCCCTTTGACCCATCCCCCAGTGGATCTGCTCTCCCCTCCTCCCCCACACCTGCCCATCACTGTCTCTTACCTGCATCTACCTATCACCACCCTGTGCCCACCCCACCTCCCCTCTTTTGTCCACCTATCACTGCTCTGCTTTTCCCTCCAATATTTTGGGTTTCCCCTTTTCCTATCTTCAGTCCTGAAGAAGGGTCCTGACCGGAAGCGTTGACCGCCTGCTTTTCTCCACGGCTGCTGCCTGGCCTGCTGAGTTCCTCCAGCATCATCGTGTTTTTCACCTGAAAGAGTTGTTTGTTGATCTAAGGAAGTGGTGTGGAGAACACAATTTCCTCATCAACAAATCTGCTGTAGAGATGGTCAACAGCTTCATGTTCCTTGGCATCCGTATCAGCAGCAACCCCTCCTGGTCCCTCCACACTGATGCGGAGATCAAGAAAGCGCATCAGCCGACGTACTTTCTGAGGTGTCTTGAGAAGATTCGGCATGTCCATGAGGATTCTCTCGACTGCTACAGATGTGCCACAGAAAGTATCCCGACGGGTTGTATCCCAGCCTGGTACAGGACCTGCTCTGCTCTGGGCCGACGGAACCTGCAGAGAGTGGTGAACCCCACCCCCCCAGTCCGTCACCGGCTCCTCACCTCCTTCCATCCAGTCCACCTCACCGTGCGCTGCTTCAGGAAGGCTGACGGTGTCGTCAGGGATACCTGTCCCCCTCCCCGGCCACTCCCTTTTCTCCCTTCTACCTTTTGGGAGAAGATACCGGAGCTTGAAAGCCCGGACGTCCAGACTCAGGAACAGCTCCTTCCCCACTGCTGTCAGACTCCTGAACCAGTCCCCTCCCTCGCACCCCCTTCCCGGTGGGGCTGCCACATTCCCGGACCCCTAACTCTACCTCTTCCCTTATTGTCACTTTAGTGTTTCTGTCTGCACTACCTCAGTTTGCAGCACGGTCTCTGCCCTGTTCTGCTGTGTCGGACTCGTCGCTGTATGTGTTGTATTCATTATCACCACGTACACGGTCACTCTGCAAGCTTCACGTGAACAAGGAATGACAATAACTAATCTGATCTCATCTAACACATCTCCCAGCTTTGTCTCATCTGCAGATTTAGAAACATGAAGCTGCGCTCTGAGTCATTAACAAGACAGCAGTGGTCCCACCCCAAGACCTGGGACACTCCCTCCCCACCCTCCCCCAGCCCTTCACCACCACCCTCTGCCCTCTGCCTCCCCGGGATACCCCTGACACAGAACTCCATGGGACTCAGCCTTCTGTGCGGGATTTTATCAAGCCCCTTCTGAAGGTCCACATAGACAACATCTACTGTGTCCCCTTCATCAACCTTCAGTTTCCCCACGATCCCTCAGGTTGATTGAGCACGAGATGCTTTACCAATTGGAGCCAGGCCCCTGTATTCAGCTCACACTTCCGGTGCCCAGTAATGTTCCCCTGAGTGTTGTTTCTAAATCTGAGGTTAAACCCCCCCATCCCGAGGGTCCTTCGATCGTTTCTGATCCCTGTATCCAGGGAAAATCCAAAGATTAGGACACACCTTCAGCCAATTCCACCCCAGCTCCCTCTGCAACCGCCAATCCATCCCTTCCATCCCATCCCTTCCCATCCCATCCCATCCCATCCCATCCCATCCCATCCCATCCCATCCCATCCCATCCCATCCCATCCCATCCCATCCCCTCCCCTCCCCTCCCATCCCATCCCTTCCCATCCCCATCCTGGTGCCATCAGCGTTCCCAGGAACCTCCTCCTCCTCTCAGGGGCCAGTCCTGGACCAGCCGGTAGAAACCAGGAAAGCCTCAGGCTGGACGTGCTTTAATGTGTGGTCTGCAGGGGGCAGCAGAGGCCATGTCTGAGGGCACTGGTGTCACTGTCGACCTCTGTACTTGGGCTGAAGGAGAGAGACAGCACCACTGGCGTCGCCCAGTTGTTCTGACAGTGTGTGTGATGGTGATTCTTCGATTGGACCAGACATATGAACACTGTGGCTACAAGAGCAGGTCAGAGGCTGGGGATTCTGTGGCGAGTAACTCACCTCCACAGCGGTTCAAGAAGGCAGCTCACCCCTCATTCCAAAGGACAGCTAAGCTCTGACCCGACGAGTGATGCCCAAATCCCAAGAATGAATAAAAATGTTATGAATGTGCTTCGAGCTCTAATCTGTTCTAGGATTAACCACTGGTGATGTTACAGCTGTTACGGAAGCATGGTTTGGGGAAGGGCAGGACAGCAGTCCATGTTCCGGGGAAAAGATGCTCCTGGCGTGACAGAGGTGGAGGGAAGAGAGGAGGGGGAGTTGCACCGTTGATTTGGGAGAACATCATAGCAGTATTTAGGGAGGATATGCCCAGGGGAACATCCAGTGAGGCCATGTGGGTACAAGTTAGATATAAGGAAATGGGTGATCACTTTGATGGGATTGTACTACAGGACCCCTATTAGTCAGCGGGAATTAGAGGAGTCTGTGTAGGGAGATCCCAGATAGGTGTAGGAATAATAGGAATGTAACAGTAGGTGATGTTAACTTCCCCAATATTGACAGGGACTGTCACTGTGCTAAAGGTTTAGATGCGGCAGAATTTGTTAAGTGTGTACAGGAAAGTTTTCTGAAGAAATATGTAGCTGGCCCCACTAGAGAGGGGGCAGTACTCAACTTCCTCCTCGGAAATGAGGCTGGGCAAGTGGCTGATGTGTCCGTGGGGGATCACTTTGGGACCAGTGACTGTAATTCTACGAGTTTCAAGATAATTATGGAAAAAGATAGGACTGGTCTTCATGTTAAAGTCCTACATTTTGAGGGCATCAGACAGGAACTTGATTGGGAGAGGCTGGTAAAGGGATGTCTAGCAGGTGAGACAGGGAGAGTTCAGGGTCAGCATGTTCCTGTTTGAGTGAAGGATAAGGCTGGCAGGAGTAGGGAATCCTGGTTGATGAGGGATATTGAAGCTCAGGCAGGAAAAAGGAGGCGTATGTCAGCTGGGATCATGCAAGTCTCTTGAGGAATATATGGATGTAGGAGTACACTTAAGAAAATTAGGAGGGTAAAAAGAGGACATGAGATACCCGGCAGATACAATAATCCTAAGAGATTCTACAAGTACATTAAAAGCAAAAGGGTTACTAGGGAGAGAATAGGGCTCCTGAAGGATCAGTGTTGTAACACACGTACGGAGCCACAGGAGATGGGAGAATACTTCTCACCTGTACACCATGGAGAAGGACATGGAAGTTCGTAAGTTCAAGGGAGGGAACAGTGATGTCCTGAAATATATCGACGTTATGAAGGAGGAGATGAAATACATAAAGTTGGGGCCTGACCAAATGTATCCTTGGTCATTGTGGGAAACCAGGGAAGGAATTGCTGGGGCCCTGGCAGAGGTATCTGTATCCTCGTTAGCCACAAGTGAGGTACCAGAAGACTGGAGAGTGGCTAATGTTGTCACTTTATATAAGAAGATCTGCAAGGACAAGCCAGGGAACTACAGGCCGGTGACCCTAACATCAGTGGTGGGAAAGTTACTGGAGGGGATTCTGAAGGACAGGATCTACCTGCATTTGGAAAGGCAAGGACTGATCGGGGACAGTCACTGTGGCTTTGTGCAGGGGAAATCGTGTCTCATTTGAGTTTTTTGAAGAGGTGATGAAGAGAATTGATGAGGGCAGGGCAGTAGACATGGTCCACATGGACTTTAGTAAGGCCTTTGACAAGGCCCTGCATGGTAGGCTGGTCTGGAAGGTTAGATCTCATGGGATCCAGGGTGAGCTGGACAATTGGAGACAAAGTTGTCTTGGTGGAAGGAGTCAGAGGGTGGTGGAGGGTTGTTATTCAGACTGGAGGCCTGTGACCAGTGGTGTGCAGCAGGGATCGGTACTGGGTCCCCTGTTGTTCGTCATCTATGTTGATGATACAGGAGAGAATGTTGGTGGCATGTTAGTAAGTCTGCAGATGACACCAACATTGGTGGTGTGGTGAACAGTGAAGAAGGTTGTCTAAGGTTTCAACAGGACAACTGGGAAAGTGGGCAGGGGAATGGCTGATGGAGTTTAACTCGGACAATTGCGAAGTGATGCATTTTGGAAAGTTAAACCAGCAGTGAATGGCAGGGCCCTGGGGAGTGTTGTGGAGCAGAGACCTTGGGGAACAGGTACATAGTTCCCTGAATGTGGGGACACAGGTAGACAAGGTGATGAAGAAGGTGTACGTGTGCTTGCCTTCATCAGCTGAGGCTTTGACGTCATGTTATAATTGTACAAGTCATTGGTTAGTGTGCAGTTCTGGTCACTACATTACAGGAAGGATGCGATGAAGCTGGAGAGGGGGCAGAAAAGATCCATGAGGATGTTGCTGGGACTGGAGGGCTGGAGTTATGAGGATAGAGCAGAGCAGACAGGCTGGGACTGTTCTTCCTGGAGTGAAGGAGGCTGAGGGGCATCCTGAGGAACACACAATCATGAGGGGCGTAGGGAGGGGAGATATTCACAGTCTTTTCCCCAGGGGAGGGCATGGGGTTAAGGTGAGAGGGGAAATATTTAAAGGGGACCTGAGGGGCAGGTTTTCCACGCAGAGGGTGGTGGGTGTGTGGAACGAGCTGCCGGAGGGAGTGGTAGTGGCGGGTACAATTACAATGTTTAAGAGTCACTTGGACAGGTCCGTGGACAGGAAAGGTTTGGAGAAATATGGGGCAAACACAGGCAAATGGGACTAGCTCAGGTAGACACCTTGGTCGGTATGGACGAGTTGGGCCGAAGGGCCTGTTTCCGTGTTATATAACATTATAAATCTCTACGGACTAGTTGCTGAGCTCTGTCCTATACAGATGTAATGCCAGGCCACTGGCAGAGGTTTTGACCGGTGGGGTCCCTGTAGCTCCTGGATCGAGGTTGAGGGACAGTGAGGATGGTCTGGCTCCAGACCACAGCTGCTAGCCTGCTCCACTCCACTCCACACCACCTGCCCAAAACCTTCCGCATTGTCCATTCTTGGTCCCTTTCCTCGATCCTGATGCCTGGAGCTTGGGAGAGCATGAGGGGATGGGTGGGGAGTGGACAGGGAGGTGGCTTTTGCTGCCTGATCCAACAAGAGGAAGGTTCTGCCACTGAACAGAATCAGGGAACGAGGGAGAGCAGCAAGGTCGGGTGTGTGTCCAACCCATGGAGAGTCCAACGCTGCCTGGTCCGTGAGCTGACGGTCAGTGCCGGCTACTGAGGGCCTCAGTGCTGAGCAACAGCTCACTGCCTCAACATCATCTCACCAGTCACCAAGCAACCACCCGCCAGCTGCATTCAATCCGCTGACTAAAGGCTCAGCAGAAACCTTTATACACATCTCAGAGAAACGTGTTTGTGCGACACCCTGTTAGAACAGATCACTCAACGCCTGTAACTCCTGGCACACTGACTTTCACATCGCAGACTGAAACTCACTGCCTGGCCCTGCTTTTAGTCAGCACAGAGTCCAGAACGAGAGCTCACATCTGGATCTGCAAAGAGACACCTGCAGCGAGAGGAGGGGTGCGGATCACTGCTGGACTGCTTTCTCCTTTAGCAGAGTTTTATTTCTCGGTATGTGGACGATGCTGGCAGTTACTGTCCACCCTTACTCATCCCTCACAGTGGTGGCCTGTACCCCAGGCCTGTGGAGGCAACCACACCAGGGTTGGTCCACTGACTGTTACTGAGGCAGGCGGTAATTCCTGAGGTGCGATTTGAACCCCACTTTCACACTGTCCTGGTTTATTTCATTAAACGAGCAGTGTCCTGGCCGGGGCAGAATTAGCCTACTTCGCTCAGCCTTAACCTACAGCTGTCGGCACCTTGGGGCACCTGGAACCTTCAAACGCTCACCCCTTTAACACAGATGCCAGAACACTGCGTGTGACCTTGTCACAACCTCCCACACGGAGCCCTATGAGTTTAAGTGCAAGAGTGAAACCCCTACAGTGCCTCCCACAGCCACTGTCTCCACGAAGCAGCAGCTCGACGTGGCAAAACGTGGGTGGGAGCAATAAATCCTCTCACAAGAGTTAGTTTCGCCCTGGGTCAGCAGCAGTCATACGCTGAGACTCAGGAGGACGGGAGGGACACAGGACACTGCAGGTGCCGGAATCTGCTGCAGGAACTCTCGGTGGGAGCCTGCTGTTTATTCCATCGGACCACTGGTCCATTGCCTCTCTCACTCTCCTGCCCCGTCCTTCAGTCACGTAGCTTCCGACCTCATCCCCAAATACTCTCCCACGAAGGAACCAGAAACCCACAAAGAATGTTGCCCCCAGCTCGGAGTTACTCTGAGACTCCACCCCTGATTCTCCACACCCCACACCTCAGAACCGTGGGTCTCAAGGGGAACTCTCTCACTCTGCTAACCTCTAATGTGCACTTTCTCTGCAACTGTAACACTTTATTCTGCATACTGTTACTGTTTTCCCTTGTACTATCTCAATGTGCTATGGTAATGAAATGATCTGTATGAAAGGTATGCAAGGCAAGCTTTTCACTGTACCTCAGTACATGTGACAATAATAAACCAATTTACCAATGTCGAACCAAACTCCGTCATCATCCCAGACACTGACATGGTGAATCCACACAGAACCCCAGGTGACTACATCCTCTGACCCAGGGTTGAGGTGAGGTTTCCCCAACCAGACTTCCTCACTCAGTTCTCCCTCCCTCCTGAACACAGACTGGGGAACATCTGCCTTGCCTCCTCTTCACTGTCTCTGTGTGTTCACTCCCTGGGTCTGCTGGACCCACACACAGGTCATTCTGCATATTATCATCTACTGATTTCTCACTCTTCAGAAAGTGTTTTGTTTTTAAGATCAATGACCAAAAACATTAACTCTGTTTCTCTCTCCATAGATGCTGTTTAACCCACTGAGTGCTTCCAGCATTTCATCTTTCTGTTCTTCAGGGCTGCCAATTAAAAGTAGCTAACAGGAATAATGAAAACTGAGGATTATCCCCATTAATTGTTCCCGTTAACATCAAAATAACGTGGTCCAGAAATTTGCCTCCTCACCCTGGGAATGTGGGAGCTGTGTTTGAAAATCATGTTAGAGTCATAGAGTCGCAGAGCACTACAGCACAGAAACAGGCCCTTCAGCCCATCTAGTCTGTGCCGGCTTGGTTTTCTGACTAGTCCCATCTACCTGCACCCGGACCATATCCCTCCATACCTCTGCCATCCATGTAGCTATCCAAACTTCTCTTAAATGTTACAATTGAACCAGCATCCATCACTTCTGCTGGCAGCTCGTTCCACACTCGCACCACCCTCTGAGTGAAGTAGTTCCCCTTCAGATTCCCCTTAAATATTTCACCTTTCACCCTAAACCTATGATCTCTTGTTCTAGTCTCACCCAACCTGAGGGGAAAAAGCCTGCATGCATTCACCCTATCTATACTCCTCATAACTCTGTATACTTCTATAACATCTCCCCTTGTTCTCCTGCGCTCTAGGGAATAAATTCCTAACCTATTCAACCTTTCCCTATAACTCAGGTCCTCAAGTCCCAGCAACGTCCATATAAATTTTCTCTGCACCCTTTCAAGCTTATTGATATCATTCCTGTAGGCGGTGACCACAACCGCACACAATACTCCAAATACGGCCTCACCAACGTCTTATACAACTTCAACATAACATCCCAACTCCTGTAAATGGCCTGATTTATGAAGGCCAATGTGCCAAAAGCTCTCTTTATGACCCCATCTACCTGTGACATCACTTTCAAGGAATTATGGATCTGTATTCCCAGGTCCCTCTGTTCTACCGCACACCTCAGTGCCCGACCATTCACTGTGTAAGTCTTACCCTGGTTTGTCCTCCCAAAGTGCAACACCTCACACTTGTCTGCATTAAATTCCATCTGCCATTTTTCAGCCTATTTTCTCAGCTGGTCCAGATCACTTTGCAGACTTTGATAGCCTTCCTTGCTGTCCACTAAGCCCCCAATTTTGGTGTCATCCTCAAATTTTCTGACCCAGTTTACCACATTATCATCTAAATCATTAACATGGATGATAAACAACAATGGACCCAGCACCGATCCCTGCAGCTCACCACTAGTCACAGGCCTCCAGTCAGAGAGACAACGACCTACTACCACTCTCTGGCTTCTCCTGCTAAGCCAACGTTGAATCCAATTGCCTACCTCATCCTGAATGCCAAGTGACTTAACCTTCTGGACCAGCTTCCCGTGTGGGACTTTGTCAAAGGCCTTGCTAAAGTCCATGTAGACAACGTCCACCGCCTTCCCTTCATCAACCTTCCTGGTAACCTCTCAAAAGACTCTGTAAGATTGGTTAGACGTGACTAGCCACACACAAAGCCATGTTGACTATCCCTAATCAGGCCCTGTCTATCCAAATACTTATGTATATATCCTGTCCCTCAGAATACCTTCCAATAATTTACCCACGATTGACATCAGGCTCACCAGCCTATAATTTCCTGGCTTATTCTTAGAGCCTTTCTCACACAATGGAACAACATTAGCTATCCCCCAATCCTCTGGCACCTCACCCATGGCTAAGGATGTTTTAAATATCTCTGCCAGGGCCCCTGCAATTTCTGCGCTAGCCTCCCACAAGGTCTGAGGGGATACTTTAACGTGTTAAAGTCACGTTAACCAAATTGCTGCCTGTTTCTTGGAGCATTAACGCTGGGTATCAACACTGGACAGTCACTTTGGGAGATGTTTCTTGGTTTTCCAGTGTCCAGCCTTTCTGTAACAGTAGAATAAGACTTATGTTGTCTACATAGATTTTATTAAGGTGTTTGACAAGGTCCCTCATGGGACGCTCACCCTGAAGATTAAGATGCATGGTGAATTGGCCATTTGGATTCAGAACTGGCTTGCCCGTAGAAGACAGAGAGTAGTGGTCAATGGGATTTATTCTAGCTGGAGGTCAGTGCCTAGTGGTGTTCTGCAGGGATCCGTACTGGGATCTCTACTGTTTGTGATGTATAGAAATGATCTGGGTGAAAATGTACATGGGTGGGTTGGTAAGTTTGCAGACAATACTAAGATGGGTGGTGGTGTGGATAGTGTAGGAGACTGGCAAAGGATACAGCGAGGTACAGATCAGTTGCAGATATGGGCAGAGAAATGGCAGGTGGAGTTTAACCCGGCCAAATGTGAAGTTTTGCACCTTGGGAGATCAAATGTAAAGAGACAGCACACTGTTAGTGGCAAGATTCTTAACAGTGTTGATGTACAGACTGGCATCCAAGTCCCCTGTTAGTGGCTGCACAGGTTGATAGGCCGATAAAGAAGGCGTATGGCATGCTTGCCTTCATTAGTCGAGGCACTGAGTTCAAGAGTCGGGAAGTTATGCTGCAGTTTTATAAAACTCTAGTTAGGCTGCATCTGGAGAATTGCATTCATTTCTGGTCGCCCCATTACACGAAGGATATGGAGAGGGTGCAGAAGAGGTTCACCAGGATGCTGCCTGGATGAGAGGGCATGAGCTATAAGGAGAGGTTGGACAAACTTGGGTTGTTCTCTCTTTAGCAGCAGAGGCTGAGGGGAGACCTGATAGAGATTTACAAGATTATGAGAGACACAGACAGCCGGTATCTTTTTCCCAGGGTTGAAATGTCTAATACCAGAGGGCATGCATGAGGTGAGAGGGGGGCAAGTTCAAAGGAGATGTGCAGGGCAAGTTTTTTACACGGAGAGCGGTGGGTACCTGGAATGCGCTGCCAGGGGTGGTGGTGGTGGAAGCAGATAAAATAGAGGCATTTAAGAGGCTCTTAGACACATGGATGTGCAGGGAATGGAGGGGTATGGACATTGTGTAGACAGAAGGGATTGGAATTGGAATTGGTTTATTATGGTCATTCATACTGAGGTACAGTGAAAAACTTGTCTTGCATACTGATCATACAGATCATTTCATTACATCAGTGCATTGAGGTAGTACAGGGGAAAACAATAACAGAATGCAGAATAAAGTGTTACAGTTACAGAGAAAGTGCAGTGCAGGCAGACAGTAAGGTGCAAGGCCATAACAAGGTAAATTGTGAGGTCAAGAGTCCATTTTATCGTACCGGGGACCGTTCAATAGTCTTATAACAGTGGGATAGAAGTTGTCCTTGAGCCTGGTGGTACATGCTTTCAGGCTTTTGTATCTTCTGCCCGATGGGAGAGGGGAGAAGAGAGATTGTCCCGGGTGTGTAGGGTCTTGGATTATACTGGCTGCTTTACGGAGGCAGCGAGAAGTATAGACAGAATTCATGGAGGGGAGGCTGGTTTCCATGATGTGCTGAGCTGTGTCTCAACTCTCTGCAGCTTCTTGTGGTCCCAGGCAAAGCCATTGCGATACCAAGCCGTAATGCATCCAGATAGGATGCTTCCTGTGGTGCATCGATAAAAGTTGGTGAGGGTCAAAGGGAACATGCCAAATTTCTTTAGCCTCCTGAGGAAGTAGAGGCGTTGGTGAGCTTTCTTGGCTGTGGCATCTATGTGGTTGGACCAGGACAGGCTATTGGTGATGTTCATTCCAAGGAACTTGAAGCTCTCAACCCCCTCAACCTCCTAGACAGGTGCATGTACACTGCCCCTGTTACTGAAGTCAATGACCAGCTCTTTTGTTTTGCTGACATTGAGGGAAAGGTTGTTGTCATGACACCATGCCACTAAGCTCTCTATCTCCTTCCTGTACTCTGACTTATCATTATATGAGATACGGCCCACTACGGTGGTATCATCTGCAAACTTAGACAATAGACAATAGACAATAGGAGCAGAAGTAGACCATTCGGCCCTTCAAGTCTGCACCGTCATTTTGAGATCATGGCTGATCCTCAACAATCAATATCCTGTTCCTGCCTTGTCCCCATATCCTTTGATTCCCCTATCTATAAAAAACCTATCTAGCTCCTTCTTGAAAGTGCCCAGAGAATTGGCCTCCACTGCCCTCTGAGGCAGTGCATTCCATAAATTCACAACCCTCTGGGAGAAGAAATTTTTCCTCACCTCTGTCCTAAATGGCCGAGCCCTTATTCTTAAATCATGTCCCCTGGTTCCCGACTTCCCCAACATCTGGAACACATTTCCTGTCTCTATCTTGTCCAATCCCTTAATAATCCTGTATGTTTCAATCAGATCCCCTCTCAATCTTCTCAATTCCAGCGTGTGCAATCCCAGTCTCTCCAACCTCTCAGCATAAGACAGTCCCGACGTCCCCAGAATTAACCTCGTAAACCTACGCTGCACGCCCTCTATAGCCAGGATATCCTTCCTTAACCCTGGAGACCAAAACTGTACACAATACTCCAGGAGTGGTCTCACCAGGGCCCTGTACAAATGCAAAAGAATCTCTTTGCTTTTGTACTCAATTCCTCTTGTAATACAGGCCAACATTCCATTAGCCTTTATCACTGCCTGCTGCACTTGCTCATTCACTTTCAGTGACTGATGAACAAGGACTCCTAGATCCCTTTGTATTTCCCCCTTACCTAACCCCACACCATTCAGATAATAATCCGCCTTCCTGTTCCTGCTCCCAAAGTGGATAACCTCACACTCATCCACATTAAACTTCATCTGCCAAGTATCTGCCCACTTACCCAACCTATCCAAATCACCTTGAATTCTCCTAACTTCCTCTTCACATGTCGCACTGCCACCCAACTTTGTATCATCAGCAAACTTGCTAATGTTATTCACAATGCCTTCATCTAAATCATCAACATAGATAGTAAACAGCTGCAGTCCCAGCACCGAGCCCTGTGGCACCCCACTAGTCACGGCCTGCCATTCTGAGAAACATCCATTCACCCCTACCCTTTGTTTCCTAAAGACAACCAGTTTTCTATCCATGTTAATACCCGCCCCCGATTCCATGAGCCCTAATTTTACCCACCAATCTCCTGTGCGGCACTTTATCAAATGCCTTCTGAAAGTCGAGGTATACAACATCCACTGAATCTCCCTCGTCTATTTTCCTGGTTACATCCTCAAAAAACTCCAGTAGATTAGTCAAGCATGATTTGCCCTTGGTAAATCCATGTTGACTCGACCCAATCCTATCACTGCTATCCAAATATGCCGCTATTTCATCCTTAATAATGGCCTCTAGCATCTTCCCCACCACAGATGTTAGGCTAACTGGACGATAGTTCCCCATTTTCTCCCTCCCTCCTTTCTTAAAAAGTGGGATAATATTAGCCATTCTCCAATCCTCAGGAACTGACCCCGAATCTAAGGAACATCGGAAAATGATCACCAATGCATCCACAATTTCTAGAGCCACCTCCTTCAGTACCCTGGGATGCAGACCATCTGGACCTGGGGATTTGTCAGTCTTCAGCCCCATAAGTCTACCCATCACCATTTCTTTCCTAATGTCAATCCACTTCAGTTCCTCTGTCACCCTCTGCCTTTTGTCCATCCTTACCTCTGGGAGATTTCTTACGTCTTCCCCCGTGAAGACAGATCCAAAGTACTTATTAAATTCAACTGCCATCTCCCTGTTTCCCATAATAATTTCACCCGATTCGGTCTTCAAGGGCCCAACATTGTTCCTAACTAACTTCTTTCCCTTCACATACCTAAAAAAGCTTTTGCTATCCTCCTTAATATTCCTGGCTAGCTTGCCTTCGTACCTCATTTTTTCTTCCCAAATTACCTTTTTAGTCAAATTCTGCTGCACCTTAAAAATTTCCCAATCTTCTATCTTTCCACTCAGCTTGGCTCTGCCATACTTCTTCCTTTTTAACACAATGCTATCTCTGACTTCCTTTGTCAGCCACTGTGGCCCCTTTCCCCTCTTTGAGTCTTTCCTTCTCTGGGGAATAAACTGATCCTGCACCTTGTGCATTATTCCCAAGAATACCTGCCATTGCTGTTCCACTGACAATTCTGCTAGGATGCCCGCCCAGTCAACTTTAGCCAGCTCCTCCCTCATGGCTCCATAGTCTCCTTTGTTCAACTGCAAAATTGACCCTTCTGATTTGCCCTTTTCCTTCTCCAATTGCAGATAAAAACTTATCATGTTATGGTCACTACCTCCCAATGGCTCCTTTACTTCGAGTTCTCTTATCAAATCCTGCTCATTACACAGCACTAAATCCAGAATAGCCCTCTCCCTGGTTGGCTCTCGTACCAACTGCTCCAAGAATGCATCCCGGAGGCACTCTATAAACTCCCTTTCCTGGGGTCCAGTACCAGCCTGATTTTCCCAGTCCACTTGCATATTGAAATCCCCCATAACTAATGTGACATTACCCTTGCCACATGCCAACAGTAACTCACGATTCAGCTTGCACCCAATATCCATGCCACCGTTCGGAAGCCTGTAGATAACAACCATTAGGGTCTTTTTGCCCTTACAGTTCCTCAGTTCTATCCACACTGACTCTACTTCTCCTGATTCAATGTCCCCCCCTTGCAAGGGACTGAATCTCATTCCTCACCAACAGGGACACCCCACCCCCTCTGCCCACCTTCCTGTCCTTACGATAGCATGTATACCCTTGAAAATTCATTTCCCAGGTCTGATCTCCCTGCAGCCATGTCTCCGTTATCCCAACAACATCATACTTACCCATTCGTATCTGAGCTTCAAGCTCGCCTACCTTATTCCTGACACTCCGTGCATTCAGATATAGGATTTTTAACCCATTTCTCCTCTCTCCATTCGTATTAATGTTCCAAAATTGTGTAGTTCCTACCTGTCCTCTACCCTCCATCTCGCTATCCTCTCTCTCATTCTGGATCCCCTCCCCCTGCAAATTTAGTTTAAACCCCCCCCCCCACCCCCCGAGCAGCATTAGCAAACCTTCCTGCAAGAATATCAGTACCCCTCCAGCTCAACTTGTAGATGGAGTTAGAGCAGAATCTGGCTAAGCAGTCATGAGTGTATAGGGAGTAGAGTAGAGGGCTGAGGACGCAGCCTTGTGGGGCACCAGTGTTGAGAATAATCATGCCGGAGGTATTGCTGCCTATCCTCACTGATTGCGGTCTGTTGGTCAGAAAGTCAAGGATCTGGTTACAGAGGGAGGTGTTGAGTCCCAGGTCTCAGAGTTTGGTGATGAGTTTGCTTGGAATTATAGTATTGAAGGCAGAGCTGTAGTCAATAAACAATAGTCTAAGGTAGGTGCCTTTACCATCCAGATTCTCCAGAGCTGCATGTAAGGCCAGGGAGATAGGGTCTGCTGTAGACCTGTTTTGGTGGTAGGAAAATTGCAGTGGCTGAGGTTTTCCAGGAGGCTGGAGTTAATGTGTGCCATGACCAGCCTCTCGAGGCACTTCACAATGGTGGATGTCAGAGCCACTGGTCGGTAGTCATTAAGGCATGTTACCTTGTTTTTCTTCTGTATCGGCATGATAGTGGTCTTCTTAAAACAGCTGGGGACCTCAGATACAAGCAAGGAGAGGTTAAAAATGTCTGCAAATACCCCTGCCACCTGATCAGCACATGATCTGAGGACACGGCCAGGGACACCATCCGGGCCAGATGTTTTCCTCATGTTCACTTTCTGGAAGATTGATCTTACGTCCTCAACTGTGACCATGGGTTCAGGTGCATTGGAGGCTGTCGGGATGGGTGGTGACAAACCAATCTCCTTCTGTTCAAAACGTACATAGAAAGCGTTAAGTTCATTGGGAAGGGATGTGGTGTTGTCGATGATGCTGCCCGACTTTGTTTTGTAGCCTCTTATAGCGTGTAAACCCTGCCACAACTGATGGCTGGTATGGGACTCTATTTTGAACCGGTATTGTCTCTTGGTGTCTCTGATAGCTTTACAGAGGCCGTATCTCAATTTATTGTCTCGGTCAGGGTCACCTGATTTGAATGCTGCAGTCCTAGACTTCAGCAGGGAGTGGATCTCCCAGTTCATCCATGGTTTCTGGTTTGGGAACACCTGGATTGTCCTTGTTGTACACAGTCCTCCACACACTTGCTGATAAAGTCCGTGATGGTGGTGGTGTATTCATCTGGGCTGGCGGCTGAGTCTTTTGGCATTTGATTACTAATGTAATTAGTTCAGCACAACATTGTGGGCCGAAGGGCCTGTTCCTGTGCTGCACTGTTCTATGTTCTGGACCAGACCCACCTGATCAAACCCACCTGACCAGATCCACCTGACCATGCCCACCTGATCAGATCACCTGACCAGATCCACCTGACCAGACCCACCTGACCATGCCCACCTGATCAGATCACCTGACCAGATCCACCTGACCATGCCCACCTGATCAGATCACCTGACCAGATCCACCTGACCAGACCCACCTGACCATGCCCACCTGATCAGATCACCTGACCAGATCCACCTGACCATGCCCACCTGATCAGATCACCTGACCAGATCCACCTGACCATGCCCACCTGATCAGATCACCTGACCAGATCCACCTGACCAGACCCACCTGACCATGCCCACCTGATCAGATCACCTGACCAGATCCACCTGATCAGATCACCTGATCATGCCAACCTGACCAGACCCACCTGACCATGCCCACCTGATTGGATCACCTGACCAGACCCACCTGATCAGATCACCTGACCAGACCCACCTGACCTTTCTTCACCACCAGTTGAGCAGTACTATGACCATTCTGATGACTTTGAACTACAATTATTTTCTTTGTTCTTACTGTGTTTTTTTCTTGTAAAAATTGTGTATAGTTTATGCTTAATTGATATTTTTCTCGTGAATGCTGCTTATACGATGCTCTGTGCCTGTGATACTGTTGCAAGTAAGTTTTTCATTGCACCTGTGCATGTGACAATAAATTCGACTTTAAGTTTGGGCAAACCTGGATGGCTCTCACAGTCAGTCAGGCCATCCTCACTCAACACTGAGCCTCAGGATCATTCCCTTGCACATCCTCTGATGATGTTTTGTGTCACAGTTTGCTGCTCACTGCTGCAGTGAGGACATTAAACTCTCTCCACCTCGCCAGAACACCTCCTTGTCCTTCAACAGGGGAATGTGTGGCTGAGGAACTGCTGCAGGGTGCAGGGGGCAGGGTTTCAGGTTCTTGGATCATTGGAACCTCTTCTGGGGCAGGGGTGACCTGTACAAGAGGGACAGGTTGCACCTGAACCAGAAGAGAACCAATATTCTGGTTGGGATGTTGACTAGTGCTACGTGGGAGGGTTTGAACTAGTTTGGCAGGGGGATGGGAACCAGGGCACAGGGTCAGAAACTGGATGGATGGGAGGAAGGTCATTGTCAGGTTGAGGAAGTGATAAAAGGCTATTTTCAATCTGATATTGTGTAATGAGAAAGGGTTAGTTGATGATTTCTTAATTAAGGGACAGAGAGCAAAGTATGTGAGAATTTTATATTGTGCTGGGAATAGTTTAGATTAATCTGAAATCTGAATAAAACAGACAACAAAGGCATGAAGCAGCTGAGAGTAAAGGAGCAATGGAGAATGTTGAGAGAATAAATGTACCATTTACAACTAAAATACATTCCTTTAGGCAAAAAATGTCAGCTGTGGAAGTTAGGTCAAAGATAAAATTATAATTTTGTCAAAAATTATAGGCGGAGTTTGTTAAGTGTGTCCAGGATGGATTCCTGTCACGGTATGTTGACAGGCCAACTAGAGGCAATGCCATACTAGATCTAGTATTAGGTAATGAACTGGGTCAGGTGACAGATCTCTCAGTGGGTGAGCATTTTGGGGACAGTGACCACCGCTCCCTAACCTTTAGCATTGTCATGGACAAGGATAGAAGCAGAGAGGACAGGAAGGTATTTAATTGGGGAAGGGCAAATTATGAGGCTATAAGGCTAGAACTTGGGAGTGTAAATTGGGATGACATTTTTGAAGGGAAATGTACTATGGAGATGTGGTCATTGTTCAGGGATCTCTTGTAGGATGTTTCGGATAAATTTGTCCCGGTGAGGCAGAGAAAGAATGGCAGGGTGAAGGAACCATGGGTGACAAGAGGTGGAACATCTAGTTAGGAGGAAGAAGGCAGCATACATAAGGTATAGGCAGCAAGGATCAGATAGGGCTAAAGAGGAATATAGGGTAGCAAGGAAGGAACAAGAAGGGGCTGAGGAGAGCAAGAAGGGGACATGAAAAGGCCTTGGCGAGTAGGGTTAAGGAAAATCCCAAGGTTTTTTTTTCACGTACATGAAGATCAAAAGGATTACGAGAGTAAAGGTAGGACCGATTAGAGACAAAGGTGGGAAGCTGTGCCTGGAAGCTGTGGAAGTGGGTGAGGTTCTCAATGAATACTTCTCTTCAGTATTCACCAAGGAGAGGGGTCTTGATGACACTGAGGACAGTGTTGGTAAGGGTAATGTTCTGGAGTATGTAGATATCAAGAGAGGGGATGTGTTGGAGCTGTTAGAAAATATTAGGACAGATAAGTCCCTGGGGCCTGACGGGATATTCCCCAGGCTGCTCCACAAGGTGAGGGAGGAGATTGCTGAACCATTGGTTAGGATCTTTGAGTCCTCATTGTCCACGGGGATGGTACCAGAGGATTGGAGGGTGGCAAATGTTGTCCCCTTATTCAAAAAAGGTAGTAGGGATAGTCCAGGGAATTACAGACCAGTGAGCCTTACGTCTGTGGTGGGTAAGCTGTTAGAAAAGATTCTAAGAGATAGGATCTATGAGCATTTAGAGAATCATGGACTGATTAGGGACAGCCAGCATGGCTTTGTGAAGGGAAGATCTTGCCTCACAAGCCTGATAGGATTCTTTGAGGAGGTGACCAGGAAGATTGATGAGGGTAGTGCGGTGGATGTGGTTTACATGGATTTTAGTAAGGCATTTGACAAGGTTCCACATGGTAGGCTTTTTCAGAAGGTCAGAGGCCAAGGGATCCAGGGAGGCTTGGCCGTGTGGATTCAGAATTGGCTTGTCTGTAGAAAGCAGAGGGTTGTGGTGGAGGGAGTGCATTCGGATTGGAGGGCTGTGACTAGTGGTGTTCCACAAGGGTCGGTTCTGGAACCTCTACTTTTCGTGATATTTATTAATGACTTGGATGAGGGGGTAGAAGGGTGGGTTAACAAGTTTGCAGACGACACAAAGGTCGGAGGTGTTGTGGATAGTGTGGAGGACTGTAGGAGGTTGCAGAGGGATATTGATAGGATGCAGAGCTGGGCTGACAAGTGGCAGATGGAGTTCAATCCAGAGAAGTGTGAGGTGGTACACTTTGGAAGGACAAACTCCAAGGTGGAGTACAAGGTAAATGGCAGGATTCTGGGCAGTGTAGAGGAGCAGAGGGATCTGGGGGTCCATATCCACAGATCACTGAAAGTTGCCTCACAAGTGGATAGGGTAGTTAAGAAAGCTTATGGGATGTTAGCTTTCATAAGTCGTGGGATCAAGTTTAAGAGCCGTGAGGTAATGATGCAACTCTACAAAACTCTGGTTAGGCCACACTTGGAGTACTGTGTCCAGTTCTGGTCGCCTCATTATAGGAAGGATATGGAAGCGTTGGAAAGGGTGCAGAGGAGATTTACCAGAACGCTGCCTGGATTGGAGAGTATGGATTATGAGGAGAGACTAAAGGAGCTAGGGCTTTACTTTTTGGAGAGAAGGAGGATGAGAGGAGATATGAGAGAGGTGTACAAAATATTAAGAGGAATAGATAGAGTGGACAGCCAGTGCCTCTTTCCCAGGGCACCAATGCTCAATACAAGAGGGCATGGCTTTAAAGTAATGGGTGGGAGGTTCAAGGGAGATATCAGAGGGAGGTTTTTCACCCAGAGAGTGGTTTGTGCATGGAATGCGCTGCCTGGGGTGGTGGTGGAGGCAGGTACACTGGCCAAGTTCAAGAGATTGTTAGATAAGCACATGGAGGCATTTAAAGTAGGGGGATATGTGGGAGGAAGGGTTTAGATAGTCTTAAGCAAGGTTTAAAGGTTGGCACAACATGGTGGGCCCAAGGGCCTGTATTGGGCGGTATTGTTCTATGGTTATTTATTTAAAAAAATGCAGACCCTGATGGCTGGGGATATTTCAGAATCCAAAGAAGGACCTGGGATAGCAAAATATTGCATCAATGAGTGGAAATCAGACACACAGTAAAAACATTTAGCGTGATTTAAAAAGGAAAAGATTAGCAAAAGTTGATGGGTGTTTCCAGCACAGACTGAATCAGGGAAATTATGTTGGGAAAGAGGGTAGAGTGGGGAAGTCCTGTAACTGTTGCCACGGGAGACACGGAAAACATTGGTGAATACTGTGCTTCAGTGAGGAAGTCGGGCAGTAATGACGTGAGTCAAGGTTTTGTTTATCCTTTCCTTAAGTCCTGTTAGTTTACTAAAGCGACAGTGCTGGCATTCTGTGTTCTTCCTGTGAGATATGGGAGGTCAGGGAGCGGTCAAGTGCCCCGATACGTGTCCGGCTCCAGGTCCTACCTGACCGCACAGATCAGTTGGAGCGGCAGTCGGACTCACTGAGGAACATACAGGAGGCAGAGAGTGTTATAGATGGGGGTTCAGGGAGGTGGTCACGCCACAGGTTCAGTTAGATAGATGGGTGACCACCAGGAGGGGCGGAGAGGTGCGCAGGGGTCCCCTGTGGCTGTTAACGAGTATACCACCTTGGATACCGTTGGGGAGGCAGCAGTAGCAGCAGCCAGATCCGTGACCCCACGACTGGCTCTGTTGTACAGCAGGCAGAGTGGAGACAAGGAAGGCTGTAGAGATAGGAGACTTGACAGCGAAGGGGACAGACAGGAGATTCTGTGGCCACGGACAAAACGCCAGAAATGGTGCACTGCCTGCTGGGTGCCAAGGTCAAGGATATCTCCAAGTAGATGCAGAGCATTCTCAAAGGGGAGGGTGAGCAGCCAGAGGTCGTTCTACACATTGGTACCGATGACGTGGGTAGAAAGAGGTAAGGGGTCCTGTGCAGAGAAGATAGGGAGTTAGGCAGAAGGTTAAAAAGCAGGACATCGAGGGTGGTAATCTCTGGATTACTCCCCATGCCACATGCGAGTGAGAGTAGGAATAGGAGGACAGGCTGATGAACGTGCGGCTGAGGAGTTGGTGCAGGAGGGAGGGATTCAAGTTCTTGGACCATTGGGATCTCCTCTGGGGCAGAGGTGACCTGTATAAGAGGGACGGGTTGCACCCGAACTGGAGGGGAAACAATATCCTGCCTGGGAGGTTTGTTAGGGGCAGGGGGTGGGACTCACAGCAGAAGTGCGGCAGATGGGAAAGCTGAGGCAGGTAGTTGAAGTTAAAGCGAGCAGGTTCGGGTAAAGAGAGCTTAGTGACATGGTGTCATGACAACAACCTTTCCCTCAATGTCAGCAAAACAAAAGAGCTGATCATTGACTTCAGGAAGGGGGGCAGTGCACATGCACCTGTCTACATCAGCGGTGCTGAGGTCAAGAGAGTTGAGAGCTTCAAGTTCCTTGGAGTGAACATCACCACTAGCCTGTCCTGGTCCAACCACATGGATGCTACAGCCAGGAAAGCTCACCAGTGCCTGTACTTTCTCAGGAGGCTAAAGAAATTTGGCATGTTCCCTTTGACACTCACCAACTTGTATCGATGCACCATAGAAAGCATCCTATCTGGATGCATTACGGTTTGGTGTGGCAACTGCTCTGTCTGTGACCGCAAGAAAATGCAGAGAGTTGTCGACACAGCTAAGTACATCATGGAAACCAGCCTCCCCTCCATGGACTCTCTCTACACTTTCTGCTGCCTTGGTAAAGCAGCCAAGATAATCAAAGACCCCACCCACCCTGTATGTTCTCCATTCTCCCCCCTCCCACTGGGCAGAAGATATAAAAGCCTGAAAGCACGTACCACCAGGCTCAAGGACAGCTTCTATCCTGCTGTTATAAGACTATTGAACGGTTCCCTAGTATGATGAGATGGACTCTTAACCTCACAATCTACCTTGTTATGACCTTGAACCTTATTGTCTGCCTGCACTGCACTTTCTCTGTAACTGTAACACTTTATTCTGCATTCTGTTATTGTTTTCCCTTGTACTACCTCAATGCACTGTGTAATGAAATGATCTGTATGGACAGCATGCAGGACAAGTTTTTCATTGTACCTCGGTACATGTTCTATGTTCTAATAATAAACCAATTTACCAGTAGGTAGAACAGGCAGGGACAGGACGGGGATGGGCAGGACAGGGAACGAGGAAGATCTGATAGACTAAACTACATTTATTTCAATGCAAGAAGCCTGACGGGTAAGGCAGAGGAACTCAGGGCATGGATAGGTACACAGGACTGGGATATCACAGCCATAACAGAAATGTGGTTGAGGGATAGGCAGGACTGACAGCTCAATGTTCTCAGGTGCAGATGATAAGGCAAGATAGGGGTGGAGGGAAGAGAGGAGGGGGAGTTGCACTTCGATTAGGGAGAACACCACAGCCGTAGTTAGGATATCCCTAGGGGACTGTCCAGTGAGACTATATGGATGGAACTCAGAAATAAGGTGGGATTGTACTATAGGCCCCCCAACAGTCAGTGGGAACTAGAGGAGCAGATATGTAGGGAGATCACAGGTAGATGTAAGAATAATAGGGTTGTAAGTAAAGGTGATTTTAACTTCCCTGATATTGACTGGGACTGCATTAGTGCTAAGGGACTAGATGCGGCAGAATTTGTTAAGTGTGCCCAGGAAAGTTTTCTCAAGCAATATGTAGATAGACCTAGAGAAGGGGCAACACTGGACCTCCTATTAGAACATAGAACACAGAACAGTACAGCACAGGAACAGGCCCTTTGGCCCACCATGTCTGTGCCGAACATGATGCTGGATGAAACAAAATCTCTTTTGCCTATACACAATTCATATCCCCCCACTCCAGCCTGTTCCAGACACCCACCACTTCTGTGTTAAAAAAAACCCACCCTGCACATTAAAGGAAATTTCTCCCTCTCAACTTAAATGCATGTCCTCTAGAATGTGACATTTCCACTGTGGGAAAAGATTCTGACTGTCTACCCTGTCTCTGGCTCTATTGGGAAATGAGGCTGGGCAAGTGACTGAGGTGTCAGTGGGGGAGCACGTTGGGACCAGTGACCGTAACTCTATTAGGTTTAAAACAGTTCTGGAAAATGATTGGAATGGTCCACAAGTTAAGGTCATACACTGGGGCAAGGCGAATGTTGATGGTGTTAGACTGGAACTTGCACAGGCCGATCAGGAGAGGCTGTTCACAGGTAAAGGGACTTCTGGCAAGTGGGAGGCTTTTATAAGTGAAAATAGGGGGTGTTCAGGGACAGCATGTTTGTGTTGGAGTGAAGGACAAGGCTGGCAGGAGTAGGGAACCCTGGTTGATGAAGGATGTTGAAGGCAAATGAAGGCAGGAAATGGAGACATACTCAGATATAGGCAGCTGGGATCAAGTAAATTCCATGAGGAGTGTAAGGGACGTACGAGTGCACTTAAGAGGGAAATCAGAAGGGCAAAGATAGGACACGAGATAGCTGAAAAGGTAAAGAAGAGTTCTAAGAGATTCTACCAGTATATTAAGAGCAAAAGGATATCTAGGGAGAGAACGGGTCTCCTTAAGGATCAGTGTCCTCTCACCTGTATTTAATGTGGAGAAGGTTATGGAAGTGAGGAAATTCAGGGCAGAGAACTATCTTGGAACATATCCACATTACAAAAGGGGAGGTATAGCAGTCTTAAAGAGCATAAAGGTGGATAAATACCCGGGGCCTGACCAAGTGTATCCAAGGTCATTTGGGAAACCAGGGAAGAAATTGCTGGGGCCCTGGCAGAGATATTTGTATCCTCGTTAGCCACGGGTAAGGTACCAGAAGATTGGAGGGTGGCTAATGTTGTGCCTTTATATAAGAAGGGCTGCAAGGACAAGCCAGGGAACTACAGGCCGGTGAGCCTAACATCAGTGGTGGGAAAGTTACTGGAGGGGATTCTGAGGGACAGGATCTACCTGCATTTGGAAAGGCAAGGACTGTTTGGGGACAGTCAGTGTGGCTATGTGCGTGGGAAATCGTGTCTCACAAATTTCAGTTTTTTGAAGAGATGACCAAGAGGACAGATGAGGGCAGGGTGGTAGATGTTGTCTACATGGACTTCAGCAAGGCCTTTGACAAGGATCTGGAAGGTTAAAGCACATGGAATCCAGGGTGAGCTAGCAAAGTTGGAGACAAGATTGGCTTGGTGGTAGGGTGCAGAGGGTGGTAATGGAGAGTTGTTTTTCCGATTGGAGGCCTGTGACCAGTGGTGTGCCGCAGGGATCGGTGCTGGGTCCACTGTTCTTCGTCATGAAAATGTAATTGGCATGGTACGTAAGTTTGAGGATGACACCAAAATTCATGGTAAAGTGACAATGAAAATTATCTGAGATGGAATTTAACTCAACCCAGTGCAAAGTGTTGCACTTTGGTAAGTTAAGCCAGGGCAAGACTGACACAGTAATTGGCAGGGCCCGGGGAATGTTGTAGGACAGGGAGACCCAGGGGTACAGGTACATTGTTGCCTGAAAGTGGTGACACAGGCGGACAGGGTGGTGAAGAAGGCATTTGGCACCCTGGCCTTCATCGGTCGGGACATTGAGTACAAGAGTTGGGACGACGTGTAAAAGATGTTGGTGAGACCACACTTGGAGTATTGTGTGCAGTTCCAGTCACCCAGCTACATGAAATATGTCATTAAAATGGAAAAGTGCAGAAAAGATTCACAAGGATGTCACCGGGACCGGAGGGCGTGAGTTATAAGGAGGGACTGGACAGGCTGGGACTGTTTCCCTGGAGCGAAGGAGGCTGAGGGGTGACCTTATGGAGGGATATAAAATCATGAGGGGCGTGGAAAAGGTGGATGGTCACAGTCTTTTCCCAGAGTGGGGGAGTTCGAAACTAGAGGGCACAGGTTGAAGGTGAGAGGGGAAAGATTTAAAGGGGCCTGAGGGTCAACTTTTCCACACAGAGGGTGGTGGGGATGTGGAATGAGCTGCCAGAGGGAGTGTTTGAGGTGGATACAATTACAATGTTTAAAAGACATTTGGACAGGTCCATGGAAAGGAAAAGCTTAGAGGGATATGGGGCAAACACAGGCAAATGGGACCAGCTCAGGTTGGCACCTTGGTCAGTATGGACAAGTTGGGCCAAAGGGCCTGTTTCTGTGCTGAATGGCTCGATGACTCTAAAACTGCTATCAGCGTCAAACAGTTCTGGTGAACAAGGTTAAAGAAATTCTCCTGATTCTCCTCCAGTCCTCCCATTTGTGTCTCCTTTCCTATTACCTCACCACCCAGCCCCCCATCACCCGTCCCCCTTCCCCTGCTCTGGTTCCATCCACCCACTACGCACACAGCACCCTCCACCCCTCCCCATCTGGTTCCACCTGCCATACACCTCTCCCCTAATGGTTCCCATTCTCATCTCTAGCAGCCCTTTGTGTCCCTCCAGCAGCTGTCTCCACACTTCCCTCCCCCCACCTTCCTCCATTTGCCTCCATCTCTCACTCACCCCCTGCTCACTTATGCCCCTCCTCGGTCCACCAATCAGCCCGGACTCTTGTCTCACCCCTCCCCTTCTCCTTATACTGGCCATCTTGCCTCTCCATTCAGTCCTCTAATACAGGGTTTTGACCCAAAACATCAACAATTCCTCCAGCAGGAGACCCACCAGGATATCCCCTGCGTAGATCAGCAGCAGCAGGCTGAATTGCAAAGTGTTGCCTCCTGCCGCCCCAGAAGAAGTCCATCAACCTCCTCTGGGTGGTGGCGACGAAGACATTGGGCGGCACCAGCGTGGCCAGCTGGTACCACAACATGGAGGCCACCAGCTGGTTGATGACCAGCGCCCTGCCCCGGTACAAGATCGCCCGGAGCAGCCTCGACCACTGCCCCAGCCGGGCGGAGACTTTCGCCCCCAACTCCTGCCAGTTCACTGGCCAGGACCCCTCGGCCGGGGACAGGTAGACCTCCAGGTAGAGGAGGTGCGAGGTGCTCCACTCGAAGGGCCTCAGCTCCTCCGGCAGGGAGTCTGCCCGCCACGGACCCACCAGCAGACCCGAACACTTCGCCCAGTTGACTCTGGCAGAGGACGCGGCCGAGTAGACCCGCTGGCACTTGCGCATTCTCTGCAGGTCCGTGGGATTGATGACTGCAAGGAGGACATCGTCGGCATAAGCCGAGAGGACAACCTCCATCGCCGGCTCACGCAGGACCAGACCTGTCAGACGCTTCCGGAGAAGGCACAGGAATGGCTCCATGCAAACCGAGTACAACTGCCCAGACATGGGGCACCCCTGACGCACCCGCCTCCCGAAGCGAAAGGGCACTGTCAAGGAACCATTGACCTTGACGAGGCTCTCCGCGGCGGCGTACAACAGCCGAACACTTGTGACCCTCCCTCAGTACTGCCCCTCCCACAGTGAGACCCTCCCTCAGTACTGCCCCTCCCACAGTGAGACCCTCCCTCAGTACTGCCCCTCCCACAGTGAGACCCTCCCTGTACTGCCCCTCCCACAGTGTGACCCTCCCTCGGTACTGCCCCTCCCTCAGTGTGACCCTCCCTCAGTACTACCCCTCTCACAGTGTGACCCCCCCCCCCTCATTTTCAGGAAGGCATCACAAATTACCCATTCTACCAGTTAGTGTGGATTTGGCTTTAATCCTCAACCACTTTTACCAGGTTAAGACGAGATGGAAATTGTCCTGATATGTTCTGTGGGATCTTGCTGTGCTGGTGCTGCCACGTACCCTATGTTGTAACAGTGACTACCTTTAACAACTGTTTCCTTTGTTCAGCGGTGTGGGACAAGCTGTGGTTGTGATGGAGCGTGTAGCGGGCGTCAGTTCCTTCACTGGTTCCACACTGTGGCAGAAACCTCCCACTCTGCCTCGGCAGTGTGGAACCTCCACCCTACACCAGCCTGACTCAGAGGTAGAAACTCTCGACAGAGAAGCCCCATCAGCTTGTGGGTAATATCTGGGAGGCTCAGATCTCCCCACGCAAGCTCGGAACTTTTCAGAGTTTCACATATATTTACATAAGAAGCAGACGGTCTTCAACTGAGGCCACTCTGACCTTGGCACGAATCCAGGCCTTGGCACTGCCACTTACCTCCAAACCCCAAACGTTCCATCTCTCCCATCTGCTCTGAGCTCTGGTGATTTGGACCTGATCTGTAGTGAGTGTGGACAACATAGAACTAGCTTTCTAACAGCATTGTTCTAAATCTTTTGTGAGCATCACGAACAGAACCTCCAATCGGATAGATTATTGAAAGATATTGGAATATATTAGAGAAATAGATGTAAAGATATGAATTCTGTAGGTGAAATTAGGCCACAAGCTTTTTAGATTCCAGTCCCCCACCAACTCATTGTCTCTCATCTTTCCCTCTGATCATTTTTCACTTGGTTTTGTTCTCTTCCCCCCCCCTCTCTCATTTCCTCTCTCTCCCCCTCTCTCCAATTTCCTCTCTCTCTATCTCTTTCTTTTTCTGGTTTCTTCTCTCACTGTTTCTTTCTCACTCTTTTTTCCCCTGTCTCTGTTTCTCTCTCTCTGGTTTCTCTACGGCATACATGTGAAAGTTTAGGAACTGAATGTATGACATGGTGTGACTTTTGATACATTGCTGTACCAGCCACTGCTGCCAGAGAGTTGGGACTTCAGTAAATTGTTAATTCTACTTGTGCAGCAACACTTAAAAGGTGGGTGGTGTGTCTGAGAGGAAAAGGCATCAATAACCCAGGTAGCACTGCCAGTAGAACTGGGGCCAGGGGAAGACAGCCATGTTACAATAGGAGATTGGTCATTGGTGAAGCAGCTGAAGATGGTTGGGCCCAGGAGATGGAGCTGAGAATTGCCTGCATTGACATGGTGCGGTGGGAGGATTAACCTCCAACAAGTGCTGTGGTAACCACAGAGTAATGAGCCTTAAATCCATTGCTCTAAGGGACAGGGTGTTGTACATTTAGAAAGCCAGCAACTGATCAGGGATGGTCTGCATGGCTTTAGACGGGAAATTCTGTCTCACTGATTTGACTGATTTTTGAGGAGGTAACAAAGGAGATTGATGAAGACAGGATGGTAGACGATGTCTATATGATCTTTATCAGGTACTTGACAAGGTTCCACACAGTGGGCTGGTTTTTAAAGGGTAAGGCGCACCCTTACACTTCCCAGGTGAGCTGGCTAATTGGATCCAAACTTGACAGTGACTGGAGGCATGGGGTAGTGGTAGAAGGATGCTGTTCTAATGGGAAGTCTGTGACCAGTGGTGTCCCACAGTGACTGGTGCTGGGAGCCTTCTTGTTTGTGATATACAATAACAACATGGATATAAATGTAGGCGGAACAATTAGTAAGTTTGTGACTGATTTGAAAGTTGCTGGTGTTGTGGACAGTGAGGAAGGTTGTCTAAGGCTACCGCAGGGCAGAATGCTGGCAGATGGAATTTAATCCTGACAAGTGTGAGGTGATGCATTTTGGGAAGTCAGATAGGGGCAGGACATGTACTGTAAATGGTCGGGTGCTGAGGAATGTTGATGAACAGACCTTGGGGTTCAAGTTGATGGTTTCCTGATAACACAGGGAGGTAGGGTGGTAAAGAAAGCACACGGCATGCTTGCCTCCATCGGTCAGGGTAGAGAATACAAGAGTTGGGATGTCATGTTCCAACTTTACCAAGTACTGCACCTGGAGCACTGTGTGCAGTTCTGGTCACCACACTGTGGGAAGGATGTGGTTGTGTTGGAGAGAGGGCGGAAGAGATTCACCAAGATGTTGCCTGGATTGGAGGACTTTAGTTATGGGGAGGGATTGGATAGGCTGGAACTGCTTTCCTTGGAGTGAAGGAGGCAAAGAGGAGACCTGATAGAAGTGTATGAGAGGCATAAATGGCAGAGGTGGTCACAGTCTATTTTTCAAGGTAGGGGTACTAATGACAAGAGGGCACAGGTTTATGTGATAGGGAAGAGTTTTAAAGGGGACCTGAGGGGTAAGAATTTTACACAGTGAGGGGTAAGGTTGATATCTGGAACTCACTGCCAGAGGAGGTGGCGGAATCAGACGATGTTGAAGTGCCTTTAGACAAGGCAAAGTGATACAGTGCTAATGGGATTCATATAGATGGGCAAAAAGGTCAGCATGAGTGTGACAGGCCGAAGGGCCTGTTTCTGTGCTGTGCAACTCCACGACTCCATGAACCACAACCATCCACAGCCGGGGTATTGTCTGGTCCCAGAGCATTTGTTGTGTCCATGCTGGTGAATGGGACTGGCTGGAGACTGTCTTCTGTGAGGTGGGGCTCTCAATGGGAAACGGAGATGGAGCATCCACTGTGGCTTAGGGTGTTTGGAAGCACCTCAGTCAGCGAATTCAATGTCGAGTCTGGACACCTGCAAAGTGCCCAGATTGAAGTCTAAGTAGAGAAGTTTGAGGTGCTGGGAGAAGTATTCAGTAGTCATGGGGGGCTTTAGTCTACACAGACTGGACAAAACAAATAAGGTGGAACAGTGTGGAGGGAGAATTTGTGGTGTGTTCATAAGAAGGCTTTCCATAGCAGCAGGGTGAGGAACAAACATGAGGCATTTATGCCGTGACAAAGGGCTAATTGTAGACAAGGGCCTGTAGGGAACAATGATCATAATCGCTGGGGTTTCTATTAAAGATAGAAAATGATTTAATTCAATGTGAAACCAGGGTGTTAAATCTGAATAAAACAAACTATGAAGCTAAACACAAACATGATGCATGTAGATGGCAAAAGTAGGTCAGGAAACTGCAGTGAAAGATCTGACAGTAAGGAGGCAATGACTAACTTTTGAAGAACTGGTATGTTGCTTACAAGTAACCTATATCCCCAAGAGGCAAATATAAAAAAGGCAAGAAAGTTGCCCTGCTGTAGCGGAGAGATGTAAAGGTAATATGAAATCAGAAGGAAAAGCTGAGACTGTTCCAAAAGAAGCAGTGAGACTAAGGAGGGAACACACAGCGATGGAGGAGGGGGCAGTGATCGCGAGGGGGGCAGTGACTGCGGGAGGGGGGCAGTGACCGGGAGAGGGGCAGTTGACTGGGAGGGGGGCAGTGACTGGGAGGGGCAGTGACTGGGGGGGGGGGGGCAGTGGGCCAGTGACCGGGGAGAGGCAGTGACTGCGGGAGGGGGGCAGTGACTGCGGGAGGGGCAGTGATCGCGAGGGGGGCAGTGACTGCGGGAGGGGGGCAGTGACCGGGAGGGGGGCAGTGACCGGGAGAGGGGCAGTGACCGGGAGAGGGGCAGTTGACTGGGAGGGGGGCAGTGACCGGGGGGGGGGCAGGGACCAGGAGAGGGGCAGTGACCGCGGGAGGGGGCAGTTACAACACGAGACTAGGCGAGAGAAGACTAGAACAGACTGAAAAGACAGCTGAAGTTAACGTGGGTCACTCAGACTGAGGCAGGACACGTTCTATCAGGGCATAAGGGAACAGGAGGGATGGTAAACCATTGATAACCTTTCGGAGGACAACTGGTCTGGAGTGAACGAGCAGCTCAAGGAAAATTGTTATTGGTGAAATAGATGGGACTCAAGGCCATTGAATGAGCAGACCCAGTGACCAGGGTTCAGTCCTAACGAGGTGGCTGTGTAGAGAGTGGATGTCCCTGTTGTCATCTCCAGAATTCCGTAGATTCCAGAGCAATTCTCACAGATTGTAGGTAGCAAATGGAAGCCCACTATTTGAGAAAGGGAGAGGGAAACCAGGGAGCGATGGACCTGTTAGCTGAACTCGGGAAAATTCTGGCATCTATTATAAAGGAAGTGGTATCAGGGCCCGTGGAGATTAGTGAGAGGATTAGGTCGAACCAACAGGGACTTACGTTCGATACATCTGCTGGAATTTTGTAAGACTACAAGAGGTGAGAGGAAACCTGTGATGTGGTGTACTTGGACTTTCTGATGGCCTTCAAAGTGGTAGTGCACAAAAGATCATCAAACATAAAAGAATATTAGAACAGCACAGTGACACTGGTTGACACTGCTGCCTCAAAGCTCCAACGATCGAGTCCAGTGCTGTCTGTGTAGAGTTTGTACGCTCACCCTGTGACCATATGCATTTCCCCCTGGTGCTCTGGTTTCCTCCTGCATCACAAAGGTGTGCTGGTAGGTTCATTCGGTGCTGTAAATTACCCTCAGTGCAGGTAATTAGCAAAGAGGGGAATCAAAGGGGCATTGATGGCATGTGAGAAATAGAATAAGTTGCAGGGCTACAGGGAGGAAATAATGATGGAATTGGCCAACAGGTACGTCACACTGGTGTGAGCCAGTGATTGGATAACAGACAGAGAACAGAGCAGAGATAGGCAGGTTGGGAGGCCGTAAGTGGCGAGACCAGTGGTTACCGGAGGGATCGGTCCTGGGGCCAGCAGTTCACTATCTATAGGGACAGCACGTTTGCCATATGATTAAGCAGCCTGAGCCTGTACTCTCATTGAAATGTATTAAATTCTTAAGGGGCTTGACAGAGTAGTTGTGGGGATGAAGAGTAGCCCCAGGTCCAGGTGTCACCATCCCAATACCAGGAGTTGTCCAGTCAACACTGAGGTGCAGTCTTCACCCAGAGAGTCGAACATTTGGAATCATGGGATGTGGGGGTTAGTGCAGGAAGGAGGCACGGAGGGGAAAGATCAGTCACCATCTCACCAGATGGCAAAGCAGGCACAAGGCCTGAGTATCACCTCCTGCTCCTTCCTAATGCTCTTCTGTTCACAGTAAGGAAGGAAGTTCTTCTCATTGAGTTCTGGGAAATGAGATGCAGCAAGAAGTTAAGGTGAGAGGTGGAGAGGAGAACAACCAGGAAGTGGCAACCACAACACACTTGGCTTTGATGTGAGAACAGAAAACAAGAGTTTATAGGAAGGTTCTGGTTGGAATAAGGCAGCACTGAGTCAGATGAAAAGATAATGTGACTTATCTTAATGAACTAGAAAACAAAATCCCATGAGAGGATCAATGTGGGAATTGTGACTATGTGAGCCAGAGATTACAAATAAATGTGTTCCGTTTGGCAAGGTGATTAATGCATTACATGGTGCTTTGGGGAGAGAGCCCCAGGATCCAGGCCAGCAGCAAATCAGGATGGCTCGTAACTTGAAGGGGAGCCTGCGGGTGGTGGTGTCACCAGCTACCCTAGCCCTCCTGGATAGTAAGGAGAATAATGATGTGCTGGAGATGGTAACTAACAATTTGCAGCTGTTTTCACAAGAGCTGGTGGGAGTTAAGGGGGGACGTATCAGGGAAGAATTGGAACAACTGACAGAGATAACAGGAGGTGAATCAGTCTTGGTGGAGACAACCTGACCCATTAACAGCAGAATGGAGAGTATCCAATCCTCTAATCCCTTGCCCTGGGCAATCACTGAGGAATACAGCACAGAAACAGGCCCTTCAGCCCATCATCTCCATGCTGACCATCAGGTAGCCATCTGAAAGATAGGAGAGAAGGAAAATCTGCTATACAACCATCAAAGATGCCCTCCGAGCCAGCCCTCGTCCTCACTTTGGGAAATCAGACCACTAGGCTGTGCTCCTTCCCCCTGCATACAAACAGAAGCTGAAACGGGAGGATCCGGTACAGAGACTCGTGCAGTGCTGGTCTGAGGAAGCAGATGAGCTCCTACGTGACTACTTTGAGACAGTGGACTGGTCCATGTTCAAAGGCTCAGCTGCCAGCCTTGATGAATATGCCACCACCATCACAGACTTTATCAGCAAGTGTGTGGAGGACTGTGTACCAAAGAGGACAATACGGGTGTTCCCAAACAGGAAACCATGGATGAACCGGGAGATCCACCCTACTGAAGGAGAGGACTGCTGCACACAAATCTGGTGATCCTGATCTGTACAAGAAAGCGAGGTATGACCTTCAGAAAGCTATCAGGGATGCCAAGAGGCAATACCGACTCAAAATAGAGTCCCAGACCAGCCGTCAGTTATGGCAGGGCTTACATGCCATAACAGCCTACAAGACAAAGTCGGGCTGCATGGCTAACAACAGCACATCCCTTCCTGATGAACTTAACACATTCTATGCACGTTTTGAACAAAAGGGAAGTGGATTGTCACCATCCACCCTGACAGCCACCAACACAGCTGAACCTGTGATCACAGTGGAGGACGTAAGATCAGTCTTCCAGAGAGTGAACACAAGGAAAGCACCTGACCCAGATGGTGTCCCGGGCCGAGCGCTCAGATCTTGTGTTGATCAGCTGGCAGAAGTATTTGTGGACATATTCAACCTCTCCCTGCTTCAATCTCAGGTTCCCTCCTGTTTTAAGAAGACCACTATCATCCCATTACCAAAGAAAAGCAAGGTAACATGCCTCAATGACTACCAACCAGTGGCTCTGACATCCACCATCATGAAGTGCTTTGAGAGGTTGGTAATGGCACGCATCAACTCCGGCCTACCAGACAACCTGGACCCATTGCAATTCGCCCATCGGCGAAACAGGTCTACAGTGGATGCCATCTCCCTGGCCCTACACTCAGCTCTGGAGCATTTGGATAGTAAGGACACTTACGTTAGACTATTGTTTATTGACTACAGCTCTGCCTTCAATACAATAATCCCAAGCAAGCTTGTCACCAAACTCCGAGACCTAGGACTCAACACCTCCCTCTGTAACTGGATCCTTGACTTTCTAACAAACAGACCGCAATCAGTGAGGATAGGCAGCAATTCCTCCGACACGATTATTCTTAACACTAGTGCCCCACAAGGCTGCATCCTCAGCCCTCTACTCTACTCCCTATACACTCATGACTGTGTGGCCAGATTCTGCTCTAACTCCATCTACAGGTTTGCAGATGATACCACCGTTGTAGGCCGTATCTCAAACAGCGATGAGTCGGAGTACAGGAAGGAGATAGCAAGCTTAGTGGAATGGTGTCATGTCAACAACCTTTCCCTCAATGTCAACAAAACAGCTGGTCATTGACTTCAGGAAAGGGGGCGGTGTACATGCACCTGTCTACATCAATGGTGCTGAGGTCGAGAGGGTTGAGAGCTTCAAGTTCCTGGGTGTGAACATCACCAACAGCCTGTCCTGGTCAAATCACGTAGATGCCACAGCCAAGAAAGCTCACCAGCGCCTCTACTTCCTCAGGAGGCTAAAGAAATTTGGTTTGTCCCCTTCGTCTCTCACCAACTTTTACCGATGCACCATAGAAAGCATCCTATCTGGGTGTATCACGGCTTGGTACGGCAACTGCTCTGCCCAGGACTGCAAGAAACTGCAGAGAGTTGTGGACACAGCCCAGCACTTCACGAACACCAGCCTCCCCTCCTTGGACTCTGTTTTTACCTCTCGTTGTATTGGTGTAGCAGCCAGCATAATCAAAGACCCCACCCACCCAGGACATTCTCTCTTCTCTCCTCTTCCATCAGGTAGAAGATACAGGAGTCTGAGGGCACGTACCACCAGACTTAAGAACAGCTTCTACCCCACTGTGATAAGACTATTGAACGGTTCCCTTACACAATGAGATGGACTATGACCTCATGATCTACCTTGTTGTGACCTTGCACCTTACTGCACTGCACTTTCTCTGTAGCTGTGACACTTTACTCTGTACTGTTATTGTTTTTACCTGTACTACATCAATGCACTTTGTACTAAGTCAATGTAACTGCACTGTGTAATGAATTGACCTGTATGATTGGTTTGTAAGACAAGCTTTTCACTGTACCTCAGTACAAGTGACAATAATAAACCAATATCAAATCTGGGAACCCCGGGCCAGTTGTGAAGGGACATTCCTACAGGTGACTTGCACAGGAATGCTTCCAAACTGCCACTGGAAGGTCAGGGAAAGGTTGCTGTGTAACATCCACCATCTTGTGCTGAACTTGTGGGGAGAGTGGAGGGAGAGAGCTGGGCTATCAACGGTGGAGTCTAATCTCTGACCTCCATTACTTCACTCACTTTGATTTGCTGAGCAACACACAAAACGGCAGAGTGACTCAGCGGGTCAGGCAGCATCCGTTGAGGTAAATGGGCAGTCATTGCTTTGGGTCGAGGACTCAATGCCATCTGCAGTCTTCTTGTGTCTCCGATTTGCTGAGCGAGTTGGGTTTGACAAACCTAACGGAGCTTTCCAATCATGTGATTAAATGCTGGGCTGGTATCCAATCGAGCTCATCATCTGGGCAGCTGAGGAATGGAATAAATCCAGAATTCAACTGGCATCAGTAATTGTCAGCGGGGGGTAAGACCCAACCAGGTCACCATGTGTGTGAAGGAAGCCCCCCCTCCCTGCTGACCTCACCTGCCCCGTGTCTCCACAGCAGCCACTCTCCCTGCTGACCTCACCTGTCCCGTGTCTCCACAGTGACCATTCTCCCTGCTGACCTCACCTGCCCCGTGTCTCCACAGCAGAATCCTGCCCTGCTGACCTCACCTGTCCCGTGTCTCCACAGCAGCCACTCTCCCTGCTGACCTCACCTGTCCCGTGTCTCCACAGCAGCCACCCTCCCTGCTGACCTCACCTGTCCCGTGTCTCCACAGCAGAATCCTGCCCTGCTGACCTCACCTGCCCCGTGTCTCCACAGTGACCACCCTCCCTGCTGACCCACGTCCCGTGTCTCCACAGCCTCCAGTGTGGCTGATTCATAACAAGCTGCTGAGTTCCTAGTGATTAATGTAGGGCATGGAGAGAGCACTCCAACCATTGACTGAAGACAAGAGTTCCCGAGGTTTCCTCAGGTCAGGCAGGGTTCCACCTGTAACTTGTATCACAGGCTGGTCTGGAGAATTATGAAGCAGAAAGGGAAGAATGTTGTGTGACGAGACAGCCGATGTAACAGAGACTAAGTCACACAAGACAGAACAAACATCAGTGCGGGTGGAAGACCCTGCCATGGAGCAGTTCACACTCTGCCGGCACCGACGTCCCCTGGACAGCAGGAACTGATGTATGAAAACACAATCTCTCCGTCATTTATCTACGATACAAGTAGGGTCACCCCTGAATGGAGTGTTTCCCGTTTGCTTTCTGTTCCCATAACACCGACCCTTCAGCTCTCTGACCTTCCCCAGCTCTGGAGATCCCGCTTTACACTGCTCTTCCTCTCTATTCCCCTTTGCTGAGCCAATATCTCGTTATGGGACATTAAAGGCACAATACAAAGTTACTCTGAGCAAACTGTGCTTGCAGTGAGTGCCCCTACAAGCTGACAAACCTATCCCTGGGCCTGGCCATGATGCCACGGAATGTTTCATTCAGTTGGACCACTGATCCCTCATAGGAAGGTGTGTGCAGAACACCTTTGACCACAAGTCAGACAATTGTTACAAAGGCCCCAGTGGACCCTGTGGGGTGGTTCCCCAAGCAGATTGTCGTTCAGCAAAATGTTTCATCACCAGAACTCTCAGACAAGCAGAAAGACCTCGTGGGAAGGTCTCTCTCTGTTTAGACACAGCCAAAGTGTGTCCACCTCTGGATCCTGAAGTACCTGCTCTGTCTCCTCTGTCACAGTTCTCAGCGACACACTGACAAACTGCTGCTGCAAGGTCATCACCTCGGTGAAGACACCCTCTGAGGTGTCCTGGACTCACTGGTCTTCAAGGAGCTGTCCATGACCAAACGCTGCAGTCTGACACACTCCAAGGTACAGGACAAGGTGCTGAGGGAGGGGCTGAAGTTGCTGCAAAGGCGATAACATCTCCTCCTCACTGACAGTCAACACGGGCACACCTCAAGGATGCGTGCTAAGCCCACTGCTCTACTCTCTCTACACTCACGACTGTGTGGCTAGGCACAGCTCAAACACCATCTATAAATTCACCGATGACACCACTATTGTTGGCAGAATCTCAGATGGCGATGAGGAGATGTACAGGAGTGAGACAGATTGGCTGGTTGAGTGGTGTCGCAACAACAACCTCGCACTCAACGTCAGCAAGACCAAGGAACTGATTGTGAAGGGGAAGTCAGGAGAACACACCAGTCTTCATTGAGGAGTCAGTGGTGGAAAGGGTGAGCAGCTCCAAGTTCCTGGGTGTCAACATCTTGGAGGATCTATCCTGGGCCCAACACATTGATGCACTCACAAAGAAGGCACAGCAGTGACTCTACTTCATTAGGAGTTTGAGGAGATTTGGTATGTTACAAATTTCTACAGATATACAGTGGAGAGCATTCTGACTGGTTGCATCACAACCTGGTTTGGAGGCTCCAATGCACGGATCGAAAGAGGCTGCAGAGGGTTGTAGACTCAGCCAGCTCCATCACGGGCACAACCCTCTCCACCATCGAGGACATCTTCAAGAGGTGGTGCCTCAAGAAGGCGGCATCCATCACTAAGGACCCTCACCGCCTGGGTCATGCCGTCTTCTCGTTACTACCATCGGGGAGGAGGTACAGGAGCCTGAAGACCCACACTCAACAATTCAGGAATAGCTTCTTCCCCTGCACCATCAGATTTCTGAATGGTCCATGAACCCATGAACACTGCCTCGTTATTCATATTTTGCACTATTTATTTATTTTTGTAAATTACAGTATTTTTATGTCTTTATGTCTTGCACTGAACGATCCGTGAACCCATCAACACCACCTCACTATTCCTTTTTTTTTGCACTATTTATTTATTTTTGTAATTTATAGATTTTTATGTCCTGCACTGTACTGCTGCCGCAAGACAACAAATTTCATGCCATATGTCAGTGATAATAAACCTGATACTGATTCTGAAAAATATCTGATTCTGATTCTGAAGGGCTGGATGGGGAAAGACCAGAGTTTGGGACACCCCCAACTCACACTGTGGGGTGGAACCACATAAACCCCTCCGACTGATGCTCAGGGAATGTGTGTAAAGGGAAATTGAAGTCATGCTGATGTAGTGTGAACCTTGTAAGTGGAATGATTTGTCATTCACTGTGGAAGGAAACATGAATGTACTGTATTATGTAACTTCAAATTTCATGAACAAGATAGATTTATGAAAAATTTTAAAAATCTTTGCACCTCCCCACTCCTCATTATCAGCTTCACCATAAGGAGTCTGGAACTATGTGGAACACGGTGTGTAACTAGGGCTGCGGGCAGCTCTGACCCAACGTCCCTGCTCTTCAGTGGGTGCTCTCCTCCCTCATCACATCACTACTTTGTGCCGTGTGCATCAGTCCCACCGTGGCTCCTGTCTCATTACCCCTTCAGAATCATACAACATACAGCAGTACAGCACGGAACAGGCCCTTCAGCCCACCATGTCTGCCCCGAACACGATGCTAAATTAAGCTAAATCCCTTCTGCCTGCACATGATCCACATCCCTGCATAATCATATGTCTGTCTAACAGCTTCTTAAACACCTCTATCGTATCTGCCTCCACCACCACCCCTGGCAGCACATTCCAGGCACCCATTGCTCTCTGTGTGAAAGAACTTGCCCCGCACATCTCCTTTAAACTTTCCCCTCTTGCCTTAAATGCACGTCCTTTAGTACTTGACATTCCTACCCTGAGGAAAAGATTCTAACTGTCTACTCTATGCCTCTCATAATCTTATAAACTTCTATCAGGTCTCCCCTCAGCCTCTGACGCTCCAGAGAAAACAACCCAAGTTTGCCGAACCTCTCCTTATAGCTCATACCCTCCAATCCATGCAGCACCCTGGTGAACCTCTCTGCACCCTCTCCAAAGCCTCCACATCCTTCCTGTAATGGGGCGACCAGAACTGCACCCAATGCTCCAAGTGCAGTCTAACCAAAGTTTTATACAGCTGCGACATGACTTCCTGACTCTAATACTCAATGCCCCAACTAATGAGTGAGCTGTGGACTGTAAGTCCCTCTGTACATCACTGCTGTTAAGGGTCCTGCTATTAACTGTATGCTTTCCCCTAACCTTGACCTCGCAAAGTGAAACACCTCACCCTTGCTCGGATTAAACTCCATCTGCCATTTCTCCACTCATATCTGTAACTGATCTATACTCCGCCGTATCCTTTGCCAGCCTTCTTCACTGTCCACAACTCCACCCATCTCTGTGTCACCTGCAAATTTACTAACCCACCCATCTATATTTTCATCTAAGTCATTTCTATACACAACACAGGGCACTGAGAAGAGTCGTTGGGATGTTATGTTGCAGTTTTACATGATATTGGTGAGGCTGCAAATGGAGTATTGGTCACCCTGCTATGGGAAAGATGCCATTAAGCTGGAGTACAGAAGAGATTTACAAGGATGCTGCTGGGACTCAAGGGTCTGAGTTATAGAGAGAGGTTGAAGGTTGGGACCTTATTCATTGGAGCATAGGAGACTGAGGGGTGATTTACAGGAGGTTCTTGATCAGCTGGGTAAGTGGGCTGAGGATTGGCAAGTTGCATTCAATCCAGGTAAGTGCGAGGTGCTGCATTTTGGGAAGTCAAACCAGGTTAGGACTTTCACAGTGAACAGTAGGGCCCTGGGGAGTGTTGTGGAACAGAGGGACCCAGGAGTACAGGTACATAGTTCTCTGAAAGTTGGTGAGGCTGCATGTTGAGTGTTGTGTACAGTTTTGGTTACCCTGTTATAGAAAATACGTCATTAAGTTGGAAAGTGTGCAGAGATTTATGAGAATGTTGCCAGGACTCAAAAGCCTGAGTAGTGTGGAGGGGCTGGACAGGTTGGGACTTCATCCTTGGAACACAGGAGACTGAGAGGAGCGGAGTTAACGACATAATAATGCTCTTTGTTCATCGAGAAACTTCAGTCCAGTTTTTTTTCTTTGAAATTTTTTTTTTAGTTTGTTTCTTACAATTTTTTTCGATTTGGGTTTTTTTTATACAATAAATCTTTTTCCCTTTTTGATTTTTTTTGTAATATATTTGCTTACTAAGAGACCGTGGGGCCTAGAACATATTTTTTATTCTTTATGATTATATACGTCATGATTGTCCTCCTGATCTCTTTGTATTACGTGTATAGTCACCGATGTTCTATGTATTAATCTGTATTAATTTGAAAATTAATAAAAAGATTGAAGAAGGAAAAGGAGACTGAGGGGTGACTATTGAGGCATAGATTGGGTCATTGCACACAGTCTTTCTCACAGAGAAAGGGAATCAAAAACTAGAGGCCATAGGCTTAAGGTGAGGGGGAGAGATTTAAAAGGGACCTGAGGAGCAAATTCTTCACACAGAGGAAAGTCTGTATGTGGAACGAGCTGCCCAAGGAAGTGGGTGAGGCAGGTACAGAAATTACATTTAGTTGGATAAGTAGATGGGGAGGAGGGGTTCAGAGGGATACGGGCCAAACGTGGGCAAGTGGGACTGGCTTCGATGGGCATCTTGGTGGCCATGGAGCAGATGGGTTGAAGGGCCTGTTTCTGTGCTGTATGACTCTATAAGACTTGTGTGTGGGAAGGAGGGCACGGTGTGGGTTCACTGGAACTAGAAAGTTCAATGTTCATCCCATTGGGTTGTAGGTCCTTCTATGGCAGTGAAGAAGGCAGACAGGGAGGTGAGTGGGAGTGAGAGGGAGAGTTCAAATAACATGCAACAGAAACCTCGAGATGTCCACTGCAGACAGGGCACTGCTGCTCTGCAAAATGGTTACCTGGTCTACATTTGGTCTTGCCGATGTGGAGGAGGCCACATTGTGAGCACTGAATGCAGTAGGCGAGGTTGGAGGAGGTGCAGATGAATCTCTGCCCCCCATCTTTTTATTCTGGCTTCTGCCCTCTTTCTTTCCGCTCCTGATGAAGGGTCTCGGACTGAAACGTTGACTGTTTATTTCCCTCCATAGATGCTGCCTGACCTCCTGAGTTCCTCCAGCACTTTTTGTGTATTGCTCCAGATTTCTTGGTCTTTATTATAAAGGGCTTGGAGTGTAAGAATAGGGAGGTTTTGTCGCTGTTGTACAGGGTGTTGGTGAGGCTGCACCTGGAGTCTTGGCACAGTTCTGGTACCCTGACCTCAATAAGGAGGCAGTCGGAAGGAGATTCACCAGGGTAATTCCTGGAATGAGAGGACTGTCCTACCAAGAGAGGCTGGACAGTTGGGGCTGTATTCCTTGGAGTTTAGAAGAATGAGGGGTAACAGTCAAACATACATGATCCTGAGGGGGCATGAAAGGTGGATGTTGAGATATCTTCACTAGTGCGTGGGTCTGAACGAGGGTTATGAAGGCTAGATCCTCAGAAGCACAAGGTGGACAAAGACTAATATTTGAAAGTCCGAGGAATTGAGGGTTGTGGGGAACTGGGAGAGGAGTTGAGGTCAGTGTAGATCAGTGGGGCAGGACTGAGGTGCTTGTTGGCCTACTCGTGCTCCTACTTTCTTGTGTGCAGAAGTCCCTCGATGCAGCACCTCCAAAGGTCCAGTGCTCCCTCAGTAATGCCCTCCCTCAAGGAGGAGCTCCCTCAGTCCACCCTTCCCACAGTGTGGCACTCCCCCAATTCTGCTGCTCGCTCAGCATTGTTCACCCAGATGCTTCTGCGAAGAGCCACTGACCTTTGGACACTGGTGAGATTTCCACCCAGGAGGCCACAGGTCACAGAAACTGAAAGCACCAATTTTTGGGTCACTTGCCTTCACCGGCACGGTGAAGGACAAAGTGATTATTGTAAAGGCAGCAAAACAGCCACCTGAGTGATTCACTCTCTGACACATCCTTTCAGACCTGTTTTTTGCAAAGTCAGTGTTATTTGTGCAATGCTCAGCATTGTTCTTCCGATGGTGTGAGATTACACAGCGGGAGGTTACATGGTTCATCAAACCCTCTGGAAACTGCTCTGTGTGCTGTGCAGGAAAGTCAATGAGGTCACTGGATGATTGGTTCCAATTACTTTTTAAGTGTGAGCTTTAGTGCTGAGTCCTGCCAACCTGGTACTCCCCCTATGTTCCCCCGAGTTGGTCTTGTGGCAATTCTGCTGTGATGCATGGAGCTTTTGTATGTGTCTTTGTTCAGCTGTAAACACATGAGTGCCATCCCTTTGAGACAGCGATATCTGATCATCACTGCATCCCCAATTCCTTTGGTTCCCTTTCTCTTAACATAATCCCTGCAAATTTCGTCCCTAATGAACAAATCTCCATGGTGCAACAGGGACACCTAACTGGAAAAAGACTGGGAATGTTCCGCCATCCAAGTGGGCACATGATCTGGTCAACGAGTTACTGATGAGTTAACCCAACCAATCCCTGTTGCTAAATCCACAACAGATCCAGGCCCCAGGAATGGGGAGTGCAGGGAACCAGAGCCCCATCACCTGGGGACCCTCCGAGACACTGTGTTCACCACACGGTCCCAACAGCTCCAGTGCTGGGTGTTAGTTTCCCAAATATTTCATCCCTATGTCAATATATCAACCCTGACTGTTTCCCTGGGGATGTTGCTCCATTTACCACTCTTCACGGGGTCAGGCCACGTTTGGGTCTGCCCTGAGGGGCCAGCAAAGCAGTTGGTCACCGTCCAGACCGGGGGGAGCGGAAAGCAGGTAACAGAGGAGCAGGGTGTAGGGGGAGGGAGAGGGGAAGGGGGAGGTAAAGGGCTCAAAGGGCTGGGGAGGTGGGGAAGGGAAGTGGGATCCCAGTGACCTATTTGTGGTGCTGCTCTGAACTTAGCTGGGTTTGGTTATTCTAAATTTAAAAAATGAGGCAGGAAGAGAAGCCAGCAGCTAACATTACAATATTTAGATTAAATAATATTGAATTTTACTGATTTGGACCAGCTTCCAAATCTAGAGCGACCAGACTGGTTCGTGGAGACTGGACGAACAAACCAGAGACACAATTCAAACCCCAGCACAGCAGTGGTGGAATTTAAGAAAACATTTGTTATTAGCAATGATGAGCACAAAGCTACCTGATGGTTGTAAAAACACACTGTTCACCAATATCAGGAGGAGGAGGAATCCTGCTGGATGTGTTGACACTCAGGCGCCCACTGAAATGGCCTAGAAAGCTGTTCAGTTCAAAGGCACATAGGGATGGGCAAAAACGCTGCCTCGTTGAATGCTTGCCCCAGATGAACAAATTAAGAGATTTCTTCTCTCAGGACCTGGAGCTCTCTACCCCAGAGAACTGTGGAGGCAAACTGAATTCTGTAATGAGCATCAGGCATCTCCCATTTGTCCCTCCACCAATCAACAAGGCCACGACTGACCTGACCTTGGCCTCAGTTCCACCTTTAATGAATCACCATCCATAACTCTCTGGGGGCAGAGATTCAGAAGGCTTAACCCTTCGAGAGGAAATTCTTCCTCCCCTCAATCTCAGTTGGGCTGCCAGGTTTGCCTTCTTGACTACATTGGACCTGTTGAATAACTTTTGTGATATGTGCACCAGAACACCTAGATCTCTCTGATCTTTACTCACTTGCAGTCTTTCTCCACTTAAATAATAATCTGCCTTTTGATTCCTTTGAACGAAGTGCATGACCTCACACTTGCCCACATTAAACTTCCTGACACCACTTTTTACAGATGCACCACAGAAAGCATCCTATTTGGATGCATCACAGCTTGGTACAGCAACTGCTCTGCCCAGGACCGTGAGAAACTGCAGAGAGTTGTGGACACAGCTCAGCACATCACGGAAACCAGCCTCCCCTCCATGGACTCTGTCTACACTCCTCGCAGCCTCAGTAAAGCAGCCAGCATAATCAAAGACTCCTCCCACCCCGAACATTCTCTCTTCTCCCCCCTCCCATCGGACAGAAGATACAAAAGCCTGAAAGCACGTACCACCAGGCTCAAGGACAGCCTCTATCCTGCTGTTATAAGACTCTTAAACAGACCTTGCAAAGATGAACTCTTGACCTCGTAATCTACCTTGTTGTGGCCCTTGCACCTTACTGTCTGCCTGCACTGCACTTTCTCTGTAACACTATATTCTGCATTCTGTTATTGCTTTTCCCTTCGTACTACGTAAATGTACTGATGCTTGGAATGATCCGTATGATCCGCAAAACAAAGTTTTTCACTGTACCTCGGTACATGTGACAATGATACACCAAGTACCAACTGTCATGTTACCAATCATTCAATCTATCTACATCCCGTTATAGAATCACAATGTCCTCAACACAACACACCCTTCCACCTCCCTTTGTATCATTGGCAAACTTAGAGACCTTACATTTTGTTTCCTGCTCCAGGTCATTAATGTAAACGGTGAACGACGGAAGACCGAGAACCGATCCCTGAGCACTCCACTAGTTACATCTCTCCTATCTGAAAGGGACTCATTTATTCCAACTCTCCGTTTTCTATGTGACAGACAATTTTCGATCCATGCCAACACACTTCCTTCAATACCTTAGGCTTTCAATTTATGCATGAAGCCTGTCATGTAGCTCCTTGTCAAGTGCCTTTTGGAAATCTAAATACATCTCCAAGTTCCCCTCTGTTACATCTCTCTCAACTCTCCCTGCAACATCCTCAAAGAACTTGAACAAATTCATCAAAGATGCTTTCCTATGTTGACTAGGTTTAATTATGTTCAGCTTTCATAAATGTTTGGTTATTTCCTCTGATTATTGACTCTAGCATCTTGCCAACTATAGATGTTAAACCAACTGGCAGTGATGCCTCACTCCCTGATGAGCTCAATGCCTTTTATGCACGCTTTGAAAGGGTGAATAACACTACACCTGTGCGAATCCCCACAGCATCTGGCGACCCTGTGATCTTCCAGAGGCTGACGTCAGAACTCTCGCAAGGCGTCAGGCCCCGATGGTGTACCTGGCCGGGTACTGAAAATCTGTGCCAACCAACCAGCTGGAGTGTTCAAGGACATCTTCAATCTCTCACTGCTGCAGTCAGAGGTTCCCACCTGCTTCAAAAGGGCAGCAATCACACTGGTGCCCAAGAAGAGCAGGGTGAGCTGCCTCAATGACTATCGCCCGGTAGCACTCACATCTACTGTGATGAAGTGCTTTGAGAGGTTGGTCATGGCTAGAATTAACTCCTGCCTGAGCAAGGACCTGGACCCACTGCAATTTGCCTACTGCCACAACAGGTCTACAGCAGACACAATCTCTCTGGCTCTCCACTCAGCTTTGGAGCATCTAGACAACTGCAAAACATAAGTCAGGCTGCTGTTTATCAATTACAGCTTGGCGTTCAACACCATCATCCCCTCAGTACTTATCAACAAGCTTCAAAACCTGGGCCTCTGTACCTCCCTCTGCAACTGGATCCTCGACTTCCTTATCATGAGACCATAGCCAGTGAGTATCGCTGACAATCAACACAGGCGCATCTCAAGGATGTGTGCTTAGCCCACTGCTCTAGTCTCTCTACACTCATGACCGCGTGGCTAGGCACAGCTCAAATGTCATCTATAAATTCACCGATGACTCCACTGTTGTTGGTAGAATCTCAGATGGTGATGAGGAGGCGTACAGGAGTGAGACAGATTGGCTGGTTGAGTGGTGTCGCAACAACAACCTCACACTCAACGTCAGCAAGACCAAGGAATTGATTGGACAGTCAGAGACTTTTTCCCAGGGCGACAATGGCTAACACGAGGTGGCATAATTTTAAGGTGATTGGAGGAAGGTATAAGGGGGACGTCAGAGGTACATTTTTTACACAGAGAGTGGTGGGTGCATAGAACGCACTGCCGGCAGAGGTTGTGGGGGCAGATACATTAGGGATATTTAAGAGACTCTGAGATAGATACATGAATGATAGAGAAATGGAGGGCTGTGTGGGAGGGAAGGGTTAGATAGATCTTGGAGCAGGATAAAATGTTGGCACAACATTGTGGGCCGAAGGGCCTGTACTGTGCTGTAATGTTCTATGTTCTAACCCTCCCCACCATCGAGGACATCTTCAAGAGGCAGTACCTCAAGAAGGTGGCATCCATCACTGAGGACTCTCACCACCCAGGACACACCCTCTTCCCGTTACTACCATCGGGGAGGAGGTACAGGAGCCTGAAGACCCACACTCAATGTTTTAGGAACAGCTTCTTCCCCTCCACCATCAGATTTCCGAACAGTCCATGAACCCATGAACACTACTTCGTTGTTCCCTTTTTGCACTATTTATTTATTTTTGTAACATAGTAATTTTCCTGTCTTGCACTGTGCTGCTGCCGTAAAACAACACATATCATGTCATATATCAGTGATAATAAACCTGATTCTGGGCCATAGTCCCCGCCTTCTGCCTTCCTCCTTTTTGAACAAGGAAGTCACATTGGCTGTTTTCCAATTTTCTGGTATCCTCCTGGAATTTACCGTTTTGAAAAATTTCAACAAGTGAGTCCGACATCTCTGCAGCCACTTCCTCTGAAGCTCTTGTGTGCAGTCCATTGGGTGCCTGTGATCTGTCTGTCTTTAGCCCCGTGTTTACGCCTAGGCTGGGACTTTTACTAGTTCCTCCACGTTATTTGAAATTAACCCATGTGCTATCTTTGGGATATCTGCAGTGTCATCCACTGTGAAAACCGATGCAAACATTAACTTATATGCCATTTCTTTGTACCTGTTATTAATTCCCCAGCCTCATCCTCTGGAGCTCCCACGCCTACCTTCACCTGCAAACTCTCACTGTTTTGATATTACACACATTTTCTCTCAAAATCAATTTCTCCCTTCTGATCATCTATTAAGTCTTTGCTGCTGGATCCCAAAACATTCCCAGTCCCCTGTCCTATCGCCAGTTCTCCAGACTTTGTTTGTTCTACTTTACAAATTAACATTATCCTTAACCTTTGTTGGCCAGAGATCGTGCCTCTTTCCCGTGGAATGCCTGACTCATTGGGATAAATTCCTGTTGAGTGTTGTGGACCAGCTGTTTGAGTATCTGCCAATAGTTACCAGTGCGATTTGGAATCTCACTCGAAAAGTGAAACTAAGTTGTGAAATGTGCTGTTGCAGCAAATGAGGTGACGGTTTCACTGCATTGTTTGCCTGCAGTTCAGCGTTACTTCTGTGGTTTTCTAATTATATCTGTCAGCAGCCACTATTTTACTATCAGTTTCCAGCTCTTTCCAAATGTTAACAGTGCCCATGGTTGGGTCACTGCCGAGTTCTCCCCCACACCAGGTTCAGTCCTGCAAGGGTCTGGTGACAAACCTTGCTCCCGGGTCCTGAGATTCCCAGCCTGCGGAATCCGAACGTCACTGGCGCCGGAGCGAGCCCGCGCTGTGTGTTCCCATGGAAACAAACCCTCACACGGGCTCCCATTGGCTCACACATGGATACATGGCCACACACGGGCTCCCATTGGCTCACACATGGATACATGGACACACACGGGCTCCCATTGGCTCACACATGGATACATGGACACACACGGGCTCCCATTGGCTCACACATGGATACATGGACACACACGGGCTCCCATTGGCTCACACATGGATACATGGACACACACGGGCTCCCATTGGCTCACACATGGATACACCCTGCTTCGCGGCTGCGCACGAGTAGGGTCGGTGAATTCCGTTCAATAAGACCCGAAAATTCCACCTTATCAGTGTTCACAAAATTGTGACAGATTTTCTCTGAACTCTCCACAAATCACGACCCGGGGTGTGACGGAGGGAAATGCCGGAGTGTGGTGGGGTAATTCTGGGGTCCCGCTCAAACCTTTCCAAATCCCAGTACTGCTCATCGCCCTCAGCTGCAGCGTTGCCCGGACACCTCCTTGCCTGTCTTCTCACCTTCTACCGTGAGCTGGGGACATGTTGAAGCAGCAACAGCCGGAGGGAGGTGGCCCGGAGCCGGGACCAGGGAGAGGGCCGGCTCGCTGCTTTCAGGTCCCGGGACGGACACTCCGTGCCCACAGCCGGACTGCGGCTCCCCGTCAGTCTGACCCGGCCTTACACCCGCCTCCATTCTATAATGTACATCACAGCACTGAGGAAGCGTCGCACTGTGGGAGGGGTAGTACTGAGGGAGGGTCGCACTGTGGGAGGGGTAGTACTGAGGGAGGGTCGCACTGTGGGAGGGGTAGTACTGAGGGAGGGTCGCACTGTGGGAGGGGCAGTACTGAGGGAGGGTCGCACTGTGGGAGGGGCGGTACTGAGGGAGGGTCACACTGTGGGAGGGGTAGTACTGAGGGAGGGTCGCACTGTGGGAGGGGTAGTACTGAGGGAGGGTCACACTGTGGGAGGGGCGGTACTGATGGTGGCCATGCTGGTGCCGCCCAATGTCTTTGTCGCCACCACCCAGAGGAGGTTGGTGGACTTCTGGGGTGGCCGGAGGCACTGGGTATCTGCGGCCGGTCCTGAGTCTGCCGATGGCGGGGGGATGGTGGGGGAGGAGAGTCCATAGGGTAATGCTGCCGGCTGGCACATTCCAGGCTGCAGGAGTATGTGCTGAGGGACACACTGAAGCTGGGTGCAGCCAACGCAAGGGCTCAGTGGGGAAGGACTATAGGGTTCTTCTGCCACTGGAGAGGGAGGGGTGGGGACAGGAGAGAAAGCCCCTAAATATTGTAAATATGGGACTGGGTAGCTTCCAGGGAGCCACACGTGTGGCATCGGTGCTGTCTTCTATATAAAAAGGTAACATTAATGAATGATCTGTACAAGAATGTAAAGGTTTGCACTGTTTTGTAATTGTATATAGTTTGTCTTTTATTATGAATAAAGTTTATTTTGGTTAAAAATTTTTTTTTAAAAAAGTCAGTCGCTGGAGTGCGGTTGTACCCAGCTGGCAGCCCTCCGCCTCAGGGCGCTGCAGAGATACCTGTATACCGAGCACCTCCCCACGGTGGCACACGCTGGCCACCTAGTTCCTCTGCTGAGACACTGCCTCCGGGAGGGGGTGCATCTCCTGGCGGTGGCCGGTGGCCGTGCCACTCTGCGGGAGCTGCCCGGGTTCTATTGGGATCTGGTGTGGGGTCCGGTGTCGTGCGACGAGCGCATGGCCATTCCACCTCCCGTTGCAGTAGGTGCCAGGGGGGATGACGGGGGGGGGTTCCTGGTCGCGCTGCCCCCGCCCCGCCGAAGTTGCTGGTCAGGCCCAGGGCCTGGCGTCTCTCGTGGGAGGCGGCTCGGCACAACCTGAGCCGCCTGGCGGACACGCCGAAGGTGCTGTTCCGCGAGGCGCCGAGGCGGTTCTTGTACGGGCTGCTCCTGCACACCTTTCACTTCCTTGCCCTGGTCTGCCGGCCGGACACGCCGTGGTGGTCCGTCTTGCCAGCAGGCGGCGAGGGGGGTCCCCGGTGGAGGTCTCTCTACGCGGGAGTCTTCCCGCTGTACGTCGGGGACCTGGGGTGGAGGGTGTTGCACCGGGCTGTGCCGTGCATCCGTTTCCTGAGCCGGTTCACCGACACCTCGGCGGCCTGTCACTCCTGCGGCCGGGAGGAGACGGTGTACCACGCGTAAGCGGAGTGCGAGAGGTTGCAGCCCCTCTTCGAGTATCTGCGGGGGCTGCTGCTGAAGTTCTGGCTGCACTTCAGCCCGACGCTGTTGGTCTACGGGCACCCAGTGTGGCGCGGGGAGGGGCACGCGGTGGATCTCCTCGTGGGTCTCCTGCTGGGCCTAGCCAAGCTGGCCATCCATGGGATGCGGCGGCGGGCGGCCGAGGTTTCCGGCGGGTCGGCCTGCCTGCCCGTCTTTCGTGCTTACGTGCGCGCGCGGGTGTCTTTGGAACTGGAGCACGCAGTCTCCGCAGGCACCCTGGCCGAGTTCCGCGCTCGGTGGGCCCCTCAGGGATCGAGTTTGTGGTGGACGGTTCGAATGCAATTTTGATATGAAGTGTTGTGTGTTGTGGTGGCAGGCGTAGCGTTGCGTGTTTTGCGGGTATTAGATTGCTTAGTTGTTTCTTTCTGTATTAGATGTACTGTATTGATATTGTTTGGTTTTTGTAGTGCTTTTAGCGAATAAACGTTTTGTAAAAAAAGTGGTACTGAGTGCGCTGTCCCATTGAACTGAAGATGTGATTGTATAAATCCAAAAGTGCAGTTGTGGAGAATGTTGGGCGGTGGGGGAGTGTGGTTTTCATCTGGAGCGGTGGGCTGGAGCAGTTTTCTTCTTGCAAGGACCCTGTTTTGCCAGGTGTTGGAGTCTGTGTTCCGGGCGCTGTGGGAGGGACCATAGAACCATAGAACCATACAGCACAAAACAGGCCCTTCGGCCCACCATGTTGTGCCGTCCATCAAACCACCCTCACACTACCTAACCCCTTCTTCCCGCATATCCCCCCGTCCCACACTCCTCCATATGCCTATCCAACAAGCTCTTGAACCTGTTCAATGTATCTGCCTCCACCACCACCCCAGGCAGTGCATTCCATGCACCAACCACTCTCTGGGTGAAAAACCTCCTCCTGACATCTCCCCTGAACCTCCCACCCATAACCTTAAAGCCATGACCTCTCGTCTTGAGCATTGGTGCCCTGGGAAGGAGGCGCTGACTGTCTACTCTATCTATTCCTCTCAATATTTTATATACCTCTATCATGTGTCCTCTCATCCTCCTCCTTTCCAGTGAATAAAGCCCTAGCACCTTAAGCCTCTCCTCATATTCAATACTCTCCAATCCAGGCAGCATCCTGATAAATCTCCTCTTCACCCTCTCCAACGCCTCCACATCCTTCCTGTAATGAGGTGACCAGAACTGGACACAGTACTCTAAGTGTGGTCTAACCAGAGTTTTGTAAAGCTGCATCATCACCTCGCAGCTCTTAAACTCAATCCCGCGATTTATGAAAGCCAACATCCCATTGGCCTTCTTAACTGCTCTTTCCACCTGTGAGGCAACTTTCAATGAACTGTGAATATGAACCCCCAGATCCCTCTGCTCCTCCACACTGTCAAGTACCTTGCCATTCACCCAGTACTCTGCCCTGGAGTTTGTCCTTCCAAAGTGTACCACCACACACTTCTCCAGATTGAACTCCATCTGCCACTTGTCAGCCCAGCTCTGCATCCTATCAATATCCCCCTGTAAGCTCCAACAGCCCTCCACACTATCCACAACACCGCCTATCTTAGTGTCGTCTGCAAACTTACTAACCCAGCCCTCCACCCCCTCATCTAAGTCATCTATAAATATCACAAAAAGGAGAGGTCCCAGAACCGATCCCTGCGGGACACCACTAGTCACTGCCCTCCAATCCGAGGGCACTCCCTCCACCACAACCCTCTGCTTTCTACATGCAAGCCAATTCCTAATCCACACAGCCAAGCTTCCCTAGATCCCTTGGCCTCGTGACCTTGTGACCATGCAGAGAGAGGGGGAGTGTGTAAGTGCATGCACTCAAGCAACAGACGGCGCTGGAGTTTCATTCCACAGACTGTCTGCTTATTTGGAGAAGACTCCCACCTCTCCTTTCTCCGCACTGCTCCTTTACGGGGCTAATACTGGTCTGCCCTGCTGGTTGTGTCGCTGTTTATCGCACCAGCAGTGTTTCGTGATTACTGACTGCGTAGTGCCTTGTCATGGTGGCTGTAAAGGCTCTAAGATGGCGGGGCCTCGGTCCTACGCAGCAGTTGCAGCTCCTGGAGACGTGGCTCCTGTGAAAATGTCACCTTTCAGACTGTTGGCTTTGTGAATTGCTGTGCACAGTTTTGTGCCTCCATCTGTGCCTCCGTCAGTCGGTCTGGACGGTGGTTTCCAGGCCGTGTCCGAGACTGTGGTGGGGGGTGGGGGGGGGGGAGGTGGTGAGGCGGGTGTTGTTGCATTTACCTGGATGTTCGGTTGAATTGTGTTCTTTTTGTGGTCTGTGATGGCAGTTGCTTTGTAGTGCGTGTGTAATATGTAATAAAGACGTCCTAATTGTAAAACAAAAGGGGCGGTACTGAGGGATGCCACACCTTGTCTTAAACCAAGGTCACTCTGACTCTGATCCGGAGGACGGTTGGGAGATCCCTGAGCGAACTCACAAACTCAACCTCTGGTCCAGTGTCCCAGAGCAGCGTGACCAGGCCTTCCTCTGAAAACCAATGACCGTGGCCAAGCTCCGCCCACCCATCCTGCGTAACCAGCTGTCAAATGTATGGGATTTTATAAAGAACTCAAATGCTAAAAAAATTTTAAAATACTTGCATATAGAGTCACAGATAGAGACAGCAGGAAACAGGCCCTTCGGCCCGCCAACTCCATGCTAACCATCAACCGCACATTTACACCAATCCTACACTGATCCAATATTTTATTCTGCCCACATTCCATTAACTCCCCCCTGATTTTGCCACTTACCCACACACAAGGGGCAATTTACAGCAGCCAATTAACCCACCAACCTGCATGTTGTTGGGATGTGGGAGGAAACTGGAGCACCCGGGGGAAACCCACAGTCACAGGGAGAACGTGCAAGCTCCACACAGACAGCGCTGGTGGTCGGGATTGAAGCAGCTGAGTCACTATGCCCCACATAATAGTCATGAAATAATTATTAAACAGTAAATGATTACAGACATGAAATAATTCATAAATAATTTAAAAAAAAGAACTTTCTTCCTCCAATCCTGCAGTTACCAGTGGAATCACGGGCGTGTGGTTGCAGTACTGCCTGTCTCTGGGATCAGGCATTCCAGCCAGGGTCCTGTAGGATCTCAGCCTCTCCTTCCCTGCCCTAGGTCCATGGGAATTCCTACACTGGGAAGGAGGTGGCTTAGAACTTTCCCAGTAACTTTGGGAATCCCACAGTACTGGGATGGCCTGAGATTGTGGAAGTTCTACAGGAAGCAGATACAATAGAAGCATCTAAGAGGCATTTGGACAGACACACGAACATACAGGGAATGGAGGGATGTGCATCATCTGCAGGAAGAAGAGATTTAGTTTAATTTGGCCATGTGGTCAGCGCAGACATCATGGGCCAAAGGGCCTGTTCCTGTGCTGTAAGGGATATCTTCTAGGTTTTATGAAATGCACAACTTTGTTTTAGTTTAACTCAGCGATTCAATATAGTTCAATATAGTCACTGTCAGAGTTTGGTGAGGCTACCACAGGTTTATTATCACTGACACGTCGTGAAATTTGTTGTATTGTGGCAGCAGCACAGTGCAAGACATAAAGACATAAAAATTACTATAAGTTACAAAAATAAATAAATAGTGCAAAAGAGGAACAATGAGGCAGTGTTCATGGGTTCTGGACAGTTCAGAAATCTGATGGCGGAGGGGAAGAAGCTGTTCCTGAATCATTGAGTGTGGGTCTTCAGGCTCCTGTACCTCCTCCCCGATGGTAGTAACGAGAAGAGGGCATGTCCCAGGTGATGAGGATCCCTAATGATGGATGCTGCCTTCTTGAGGCACCGCCTCTTGAAGATGTCCTCAATGGCAGGGAGGGTTGTGCCCGTGATGGAGCTGGCTGAGTCTACAACCCTCTGCAGCCTCTTGCGATCCTGCACATTGGAGCCTCCGTACCAGGCGGTGATGCAACCAGTCAAAATGCTCCCCACCGTACATCTGTAGAAATTTGCAAGAGTCTTTGGTGACAGACCGAATCTCCTCTAACTCCTAACAAAGTAGAGCCGCTGGCGTGCCTTCTTCATGATTGCATCAATGTGTTGGGCCCAGGATAGATCCTCTGAGATGTTGACGCCCAGGAACTGCTGCTCACCCTATCCACCGCTGACCCCTCAATGACAACTGGTGTGTCGTCTCCTGACTTCCCCTTCCTGAAGTCCACAATCAATTCCTTGGTCTTGCTGATGTTGAGCGTGAGGTTGTTGCGACACCAGTTAACCAGCCGATCTATCTCACGCCTGTACACCTCCTCATCACCATCAGTGTTTGGGCACAACAGTGTCTGGAGCAGGAGGCTGGTCTTACAGCACAGGACAGCAGTGATTTCTATGGAGGACTCTGTCCATCACCACCGGTGTCTCACTTCATCACTGGTACTCTCCCCTACTGCAGGAGTTGTTGCTCACCAGAGCCTTCTGATCAGGAAGCAACAGTGCCAACTGCAGCAGGTGTAGGTAGGAACAAAGCAATAAATCTGTCCAACTATGAATGTTTAACACCTGCACTTCACTCTCCCACATTAACATTGTAACTACCAGAGCAGGACTGGAGGGCAAAGATGCTCCACAGAGCCACCTCGTGCTTCCTCCAATCTCTCCTCCAATCCAAGCCTCAAATTTGGTGTGGGTGTGACACTCACCAACTGCCTGAATGTGTTACAGGTCAATGCTTTCCAGGAAGGTGCATCAGCACTTGAGGGAAGTAACCCCACAGGTGTCAGGAGATAAAACAATGCGACCCGGATTGCTCTACAGAGATTTGACGGGCTGATTGACTTTTTGTGCCATGATGTCTGTGAGATCGGGGCTTCATCAATGGGGACAGCGTCATCTGCTGGAACTGCGCTGGACTGCACGTCCCCTGGGAACGTGACATGGGAGTACCCATGGGCATGGGAAGCCTACTGATGGCTGTCGATGTACAGAAGGACTGTAGCATACAGACCCCAGATCCCATCCAATGTGCAGTGAACCGATCTCTCACCATTGCTCATGATCTGAACCCTAGAACTCTCTCCCTTACAACGCTGTGGGACCACCTTCACTGGACGGAGGTCCTAAGTCACCACATTCTCAAGGACAACTTGGGATGGACAGCAAGTGTTGGCACTGCCAGCAATGCCCAGCTGTGAACAGTTGTAAAAGGGCATCTACCTGTAATATTGACTTCTCCACTAATACAGTCCACTGGGCATTTCTTACAGTTCTGAGTTTCACAGCTTTTCTGTTCCTTGGATCTGGTTCTCTCTAACTAAATGTCATTATGAACCTATCAGCTAGATAATTTCTTCAGCTACTTAACCCCACGGCAACCCTGACCTCACTCTTTCAGAAATATTCTATGTTGGTACAATCATTCCCTTCCCCACCTCCGCTGTAAATTGAAACAGCTTGTTGTTCCCTCTTTTCCAGTTCTGATAAGAGGTCTGAAGCATTAACTCTGCGTCTCTCTTCACAAACACTGCCTGACCTGCGGAGAGTTTCGGCATTTCCTGTTTTCACTTCAGGTTTCCAACTTAGTCAGTTTTTTTCTAATTTTCATGAGATGTGCAAAGTGTTGATGTCGCTTCAGCTACCTGTTGATCTGAAATGCAACACACAGGCATCCACTAACGGTTACAGTAACTCAGGATTCCTGTAATAATACACAGTGACATATATTTCTGATACTTATGACAGATTGTAGAATGTATAGAATTATCTGATTATGTCATTGATCTATTTGCTTACACACCAGGTGTTATAAAAATTAATAATAAACTTTACCGCTTCACCAACCGATGGCAACTGGAGGTTCTGTAATAATTGAGGCTTGTGGTTTAGTTATTTTTAGGTTTGTTGAGATACGTGCAAACCGTCTCTCAAGCTGGGTACATCATTTCTAAATGAACTGAGAGTCTCCTGCTGCCAGAGAGTTGGATAATGGGCCAGCGTACGGTAGAACCACTGTTGGTGCTGCGTTATTTCTTCTTCATCTTAGCCCCTGGGGAGCTTAGGTCCCACACTGGTACATATTGACATTGGAGGAAACTGTAACCAGTATCGTTCACTAAATTTCCTCTGTCAATATGGGACAGGAACCCCACAGGGGCTAAAATTAACACAGCAATGTAGCTTCAGCTGAACTCATCATCAAAAGAGAGTGGTCATCACTTAGGTCTGCTTTGTCAGCTTTCCTCCCACATCCCAAATTCATGCAGGTTGGTGGGTTAATTGGCCGCTGAAAATTGTCCCCCTACTGTGTGGGTGGGTCTGGAGGGGATGTGGGGAGGATGGAGGTGCAGAGGAGGTTCGTCATAATATTGCCTGGATTGGAGAGATTGGATGGCCTGGGTTTATTCCCACTGGAACGTAGGAGGTTAAGGAATGACCAATAGAGGTAAACAAGATTGTGGGGGGATAAGTAGAGTGGATAGGAAGAATCTTTCTCCCTTGGTGGGGGTCTAAAACAAGAGGGTGTAGTTTAAGGTGAGGGTTAGAAGGTTTAGAGGGGATCTGAGGGGGATTTTTTTCCCCCGGGGGGCAGGTGTTGGAATCTGGCACATACTGCCTGAGGGGTGGTGGAGACAGAGACCCTTCTAGACCATCACTTAAATCACCAAGGCAGAGAAGGCCATGGACCAAAAGGGATTAGTGAAGATAAGTAGCATGGCCAGCATGGAAATGATGGGCCGAAGAGCCTGTATAACTTTCTGTGACTAGGTTACAGGGAAATTATTGGCAGAATGGGATTGTCCTGTGAGCTAGTATAAACTTGATAAGCTGAATGGTCTTTTATGTCATAAAGAAGTAAGGAAATATTGGTGGGTGGTATCTCTGATCTCCAGACATGACTCTGATCACCTTCCCAGTTCCACCAGCTGGATGTCCAACATGAGTTGGTGCATGTGACACATCGAGAACCCCATCCCAGTGTTCACCTGCCACAGACTCATTTCTGTAGTGAAAATTGTTCGTCACTGACCCCAGAGACAGAACTGAGAAAAGGCGGAAATGTTGAAACTGAAACACATTAGTCACGCGGTTTAACTCTGTCTCTTGATTGTAATTTAGAAAAAAAAGATTCAATGGGCTAAAAAAGAGTACAGTAAAGCCTCTGTGGGAGCACAGAGGAGGAACACAGAATATAGAACAGTACAGCACACGTACAGGCCCTTCGGCCCACGATGTCTGTGCTGAGCACGACGCCAAATTAAATTCCTTCTGCCTGCACATGATCCATATCCCTCCATTGCCTGAATACTCATGTGTCTGACTAAATGCCTCTTGAACACCACAACTGCATCTGCTTCCAGCACCTTCCCTGTCAGTGTGTACAGGCACCTACCACACCGTGTAAAATACTTGCCCCACACATTTCCTTTAAACTTTCCCCCTGAAGAGACGAAGGATGAGTTTTTTATTAATATGTTTATTGTCCAATTACCATTAATATTCCATGCAGCAAGATCAGGGACACAGGGATCTCCCATCTCCCAGATGCCCATTGCCAGCCGAGAGCCAGGAGTGGGCTGGGATTCTGGTTTTATATTCAAGTCCCACAGGCAGGGTCTACAGATTCCACACTGAGTGCCCCTCACTGCTCACTCAACCATCCCTCCTCACCCTGCTGAGGAGAGAGGGAGGGTAAATTACCTGCACCTGCCTCTCTGGGACTTCCTGTATATCCTGGTGACCACACTGGAACTTAGGAAATGAAACGGGGCAGATGGTGGACGTGTCCGTAGGGGAACATTTTGGGAACAGTGACCATCATCTTGTAAGTTTCAAAGTAGGTATGGAAAGGCAGAAGGAAGGAATAATCTCATTAAAAGATCTGAAATGGGGAAAGGCTTATCTTTATAGCTTAAGAGAGGAGTTGGCAGAAGTAGATTGGGAGCAGATGCTTACCGGTAAAACAACATCTGACAAGTAGGAGCCTTTCTAAAGAGAGTTAGCAAGAGTTCAAGGCCAGCGTGTTCCTGTAAGGGTGAAAGGAGAAGATGTCAAGATTAGGGAACTTTGGATGACAAAGGATATTGATCAGGAAAAACTGGAAACCAATGGCAGGTACAGGCAACTTAGAATGAAGGAGTCTCTGGGGGGGGGGGGATGCAGAGTGTATAGGAGAGAAGGAAGAAAGGGGCCATGAAACATCCTTGGTGAGTAAGCTTAAGAAGAATCTCTGGACATTCTGCAAGCATATCAGGAGCAAGAGGGTAGCCCAGGAAAGAGTTGGTTCCCTTAGGGACCAATAGGGTAATTTGTGTGGAGCCAGGTCCTGAATGAATATTTCTCATCTGTATTCACCAAGGAGAAGGACATGGAAGGTGGTGAGTTCAAGGTGGGGGAGTGGGGGGGGGCAGGGTGGTATGTGGATAATTGGAAAAATCTTTTACACTTTGCTATGGGAAATGAGGGAGGAGATAGCTGGGGCCCTAATGGAGGTTTTTGCATCCTTGTTAGCCACAGGTGAGGTGCCAGAAGACTGAGATAGCTAATCTTATTCCTTTAAGAAGGGCAGCAGGGATAGACAAGGTAACTACCGTGCTTATGTTAGTGGTAGGGAAGTTATTGGAGAAAATCCTAAGGGATAGGATTTGTGTACATCTGGAAAGGTGGGCTGATCAGGGATAGTCAGCATGGCTTTGTGCAGGGGAAATCCTGCCTCACTAACCTGACTGAGTTTTTTAGGGACATAATTAAGAAGACTGATGAAGGAAGGGCAGTAGACATTGGTGAGGTATTTGAGGGTGGTCCAGAAGGTGAGTTGGCTAATTGGATCCAAAATTCACTTTGTGGTAGGAGGCAGAGGGTAGCTTTTCCGACAGGAAGTCAGTAACCAGTGGTGTACCTCAGGGATCGGTGCTGGGATCCTCACTGTTTGTGATGTATGGATGTGAATGTAGGAGGAATGATTAGCAAACGTGGATGGCAGGAAAGTTGGTGGTGTTATGGACAGTGAGGAAGGTTGTCTCCAAGGTCGCAGCAGAATATAGATCATAGGAAAGATGGTGGATCATTGGCAGATAGAATTTAATCCCAACAAGTGTCAGGTGATGCATTTTAGGAAGTCAAAAGAGGTAGAACATATGCAGTAAGTGGTTGTTGATGGACTGAGAGACCCTGGGGTTCAAGTCTGTAGTTCCATGAAAGTGGCCACACAGTTTGCAAGGTGGTGAAGAAGGAGGGCACGCTTGCCTTCATCGATTGGGCACAGAATATAAGTGTTGTGATGTTATGTTCAAACTTTACAAAACACTGGTGAGACAGCGCTTGGAGCACTGTGTGCACTTCTGGTCACCACACTACAGGAAGGATGTGGTTGCACTGGAGATTCACCAAGATGTTGCCTGGAATGAAGACTTTAGTTATAGGAGAGCGTGGACAGGCTGGGCTTGTTCTCCCTGGAGTGAAGGAGGTTGAGGGGTGACCTGATAGAGGTAAGTAAAACTATAAGAGGCATAGACTGGGCAGATAGTTACGACTTTTTCCCATGATGGGGGTGTCAAAAAGAAGGCACAGGATTAAGGTTAGAGAGAGGAGTTTTAAAAAGGATCTGAGGGATATGTTTTTCACGCAGAGAGTTGTTGCATCTGGAATTAACCTGCTAGGGGAGGTGATAGAATCAGAGACACTTCTAGAAAAGCACTTAAATCAGCAAGTCGTAGAAGGATACAGACCTAATGTGGGCAAATGGGATGTGTAGATGGGCAAACAGGCAGCATGGACATGATGGGCCAAAGGGCCTGTTTTTGTGCTGTACAACTCTGTGACTCTGTCTCCACCCTGCTTTATACTCATGCCTCTATTTATCAATCCTTGGATCCATGTACTTCACTGAGCTCTCTCCCAACATGGCCCGTCATGTACAAGGATTATCCCCATGTTCACGGGGTCCACAGTGCCTGCACTCCCTATCAAACTATGCCGATCAGTCTGAATTTCCTGCCCTCACTCCTTCTGCTGATGTCCATCACTTCACACCTCTCTGCACCAATTCCATCTGCCACCAGTCTTCCCCTTCAGTCTCTCTTTATCCTCCATCAGTCCATTACCCTCCTCATTGTCTAATACATCTCCCAGCAGTGGTCCCACCCCAAGACCTGGACACTTTGTCCCCACCCTCCCCCAGCCTGAGAAACAGCCCTTCACCAACACTTTCTGCCCTCTCCCTTTAAGCCACTGCCTCCCCGGGATACCTCTGACCCCAGAAATCCATGGGACTCAGCCTTCTGTGCGGGACTTTATCAAACCCCTTCTGAAGGTCCACATAGACAACATTTACTGTGTCCCCTTCATCAACCTTTTGTTTCCTCACAATCCATCAGGTTAGTCAAGCACAAGATGCCATCCCATCCCTTCCCATCCTTTCCCACCCCATCGTATCCCATCCCATCCCATTCCATTTCTTCCCGTCCCTTCCCTTCCCTTCCCATCTCATCCCTCCCCATCTCATCCCTCCCCATCCCATCCCTCCCCATCCCATCCCTCCCCATCCCATCCCATCCCTTCCCATCCCATCCCTTCCCATCCCATTCCCATTCCATTCCTTCCCATCCTGGTGCCATCAGCCTTCCATCAGTCTCAATAGATGTTCTGCTCTCAGTCCAGCAGTGAGTTGCTGGTTCTTGCTCTGAGATGGGAGATTGGAGGTTAAACCTCAGTCTGGGTTTAACGACATTAACGAGGTGATGCTGAGGGTGTGCTGCATTGTCAGGGCAGCTTCCTTCCAGACGGTTGATGATGAGAAAAGTTTGAGGGATGACATTGTGCAATCGAACGCTCTCCAAAGACCTGATGTTAGGGAATGAATGAAGGCATTTAACGCAGAGACCAGTATATTTATGTTGGGTTAGGGAGTGGTAGGGAATGGATTTGAAGTATGGATCGGTTGTGATTTGAATGGGGTGAAGGGTATTAGTTGGGAGAGTTTTCCTTGGAACAGAGAAGGTTAAGGGAAGATTTACTGAAGGTGGTTGAAATGCAGGGGAATGGGTGGATAAAGTGAAACCATTTCCGGGGACAGGCGGGTCAGTGATCAGAGGCACAGATTGAAGGATCTTGGTGAAGGAGAACAACAACCTTTTCTCACAGTGAAGACGTAGGAGATGCAGACACTGGAACCTGGAGCAACAAACAACCTGCTGAGGAAACTCAGTGGATCGAACAGCTTCTGTGGAGACGGGGATGGTCGATGTCTTGGGCTGAGACCTTACATCAGGGCTACATCAGACAGTCCCTCTGCCTCTACAGATGCTGCCTGACCCACTGGGTTCCTTCAGCAGTTTGCTTCTTGCTTTTTACACGAGGAGTTGCTGTGATCTGGGTCCTACTGCCACTGGAAGCAAGTTTAACAGGAACATTCAAAAGGAATCTAAATAAATAAGTGGAGGGGTAACATTTCTGTGGTGATGGAGAATATAAACGGGTTGGGGCTGACTGGATAATTCCATCAGTGAGAGATGGTTCGGATGGATCATTCTTGGAGCCTTCGTCACATTACTTGAACATCTTGTGCTATCAAGCTGCCCGCATTCCACCGAGGACGCGATTACAAGGAACAACCTAAGTGAAGAGATAGTTTTCAAACAAGTGTTCAGACATGATGTAAATGAAGATCTTTATTTTGTTATAGGGTGGGTACCAGACTGCCGTTTGACTCAGTCATGAACACAACAGCCTCCATGTGCATCCCACCCTCAACATAACCCCACACTGATCTTCTTTGGTTCAGTGGTCTTACTGCCAAACAGAAACGTCGATAGCACTGCACAACAGAGGAGGTATGTGGTCAAGGATAACTTACACCAGTGACCTGAAAAGGAAATAAGCAAAGGGAGTCAGAGAGCAATGCAGCACGGATACAGGCCCTTCGGCCAAACCAGTCCATGCCGACCACGGTGCCCACACAGCTAGTCCCAATTCTTAAAATAACAGGATAAAGTTCTTCATGAAAGTAAAAAAAAAAGAGAATTATTGAAACACTCATCAGGTCAGGCAGCAGCCGTGGAAAGAGAATCAGAGTTGACATTTCAGGTTGATGCTCCTTCAGCAGCATAATTTGATGTAGGATCTTCAGTCTGAAATGTTAACTTTCATTTCCCAAGGATGTTTATGAAACATTTAATAATTATTAACTGACAAACATAGTCCTTTCATTATAAATATTGATATTGGTATTGGTGTTGGTATTGGTGTTGGTATTGGTGTTGGTATAATACGTCCCAAAGTGGAATATTTCTGTTCTGCTCATGAGCAAAGACTACAACATATTCGTCATTTCATGGACCACCACATGATAACCAACTCTGTTAGATTTCCCAGGCAGTTTAAATCAAGCATTTGACCAAGTTCATGGTGTTTCTACCAAATTGATGGTGTTAATTGTATCTCTCATCATCCTTAATGAAGGCAAGTCCCTGCATTGGTCTTTCAGCAAAGACAACTGAGTACCCTCAGGATATCAACTAACCTTGACCATCACATCAGTCAGCAGTGCAGTGATCCTGGGTAAAGATTACTTTTGAGTCCATGTGTCACTTGCATAATGTGAGTGTTGTTCTAGAATTCTTTCTACAATTTGTTTCCTGACCAGGGTGATACAAAAACACTTTCTTGTTCTTCTAGTGTTGGACCATTAACTGCGAGTTATTGTGGCAGCACAAAATTACAAAGAATCTTACAGAAATAATAACTCTGGTAACGAACTATCTCCATCCAGTGAAAATCAACAAGTTCAGAAGCACTTTGCAAGAGATGTAAGGTTGCAGAGGGGAAAGGAAATAGTTGATACAGGAAATGCCAGTTGATTGAAAGATTGCCTTCACAGTAATTGGTGTGAAACAATAACATGGACTTTCTGCGTAAAAGTTGCTGTGATGGCGAGGTCCTTCAGCTCACTCTGTGAGGTAACCTGGGAAAATTAACCAAGGACCTTTATAGCGATTTTGCCGTTACCAGTTGCTCCACAAACTCGACTGAGGCGATGCATATTTTCCAGGAAGTGCGGGGTTCTAAGAAATGCGCTGTATAATTTAGTTAGTTTCCTGAAAGGCGCAAGATGACAAAAGATTGAATGTTGCGCCCAGGCAACTGCACAGTGAGAGAAGGGAGCGTGCCGACACTATCGGCTCTAGTCGATAACGTGAATGAACCAGGCAGCATGCCGGCCCAAGGGAACAGCTGTGAGCACCAGCCCTCTGTGTCTGTCCGGATCGTCCTCTACATGGTCACCTTGTTACTGGCGGCACACATGATCACCAGCACCATGCTTTACGCATACTTATCCGTCAAATTCGACAAGGTAAGACAGGTCCGACTAGTAGTTGGACCAAAGTGTTAACATCATCATTGATTGTTTAATATGATTTAAGGTATTTGATTTAAACGTATTCTGTCCTTAAATGTGCTTCATTTTTAATAAGTCTGTTGAAAGGTGATGATGAAACGGATAAATCAAGAAAATGTACAGCAACCTGCAAACAATTGTCAGGGTGATAAGTCCGGAGGTACAAAGTGGGTAAAACAACTGCAAGTGATAAAACTGCTCAGATGTCAGTGACTGAATTACAACTTTTACACTTTACGGTGCAGAGTGATGTTGCTGGAGTGCTGGGGCTGTGTGTGTTTCCGACCTGCCCTGGCCGTTCCTGACATTATAGAGAGTCACAGCGCAGCGTTCTGCTGTAAACCCAGATGTTGTGCTTGTTGTATACCTGGAGTGTGTATATACCCGGGCTGTGTGCATACCTGGGGTGCATATACACCCGGGCTGGGTGCATACCTGGGGGGTGTTTAGACCCGGTTAGTGTGTATACCTGGGATTGTATATAGACCCAGTTAGTGTGTATACATGGGGAGTGTGTAGACCTGGGGTGTGTGTAGATCTAGTCGGTATGTATACCTGGGGTGTGTATACCTGGGGAGTGTGTAGACCCAGTCGGTGTGTATACCTGGGGTGTGTGGAGACCCGGTCGGTGTGTATACCTGGGGTGTGTATACCTGGGGTGTGTGTAGACCTGGTTGGTGTGTATACCTGTGGTGAGCGTAGACCCGGTCGGTGTGTATACCTGGGAGGTGTGTAAACCCGGTTGGTGTGTAGAACTGGGAATTATGTCGAGCCGGTCGGTGTGTATACCTGCTCTGTGTGTATTTACGCGGATTGGGTGTACACCTGATCTTGTGCCGAACGGATGATCTTCCTACACCGTTAAACTAACTTGCGACGATTAACCATGTTATAGAGCAACAGACAATCTGCTGGAGGAACTCAGCGGGTCGAGCAGCATCTGTGGAGGAAGAGGGATGGCCGACATCTCGGGTCAGTCCTGATGCGTGGGTTAGACCTGTAACGTGGACCATCCCTTCTCCCCTCAGACGCTGCTCGACCTGCTGAGTCCTCCAGCAGACTGTCTCTTGATGCAGATTCCAACATCTCGGGTCTCTGTGTCTCCAGCCAAGGGTTAGAAGGGTACAGGCCATTCGGCCCAACGGCTCCACGCCGACCAGTGGCTACCTTCCATGCAGAAAACCAGAAGGGTGTTTCTAACCTCCGCCCTGCCCTGCTTTCGGGGCTGCAGTTATGGTGAGGTTTTACCTGGTGTGTTCTCCCTTCTCCAGGTGAAGAGAGACCCGGAATCTCCGCTGCCCGGACACACGAGAGGGCGTGGAAACCAAAGCGTCGCCGACAGCGAGCTGCTGCTGCAGTGCATTCGCCAGGTGCGGGTCTTGTCCCGATGGTTGGGGCGAGGGAGGGGGGAGGGGGTGGTGGAGGGAGAGCTGGCCTCAGGACCCTCACACTGCGCGCTCTTTGTATTCGCCCCCTAGACCCACTGTAACACCGCAAGATTCCCCCCAGTTCCGCGGCCCCGAGGCCGGGCACGTTTCCTGCAGTAACGGAGGGACGCCCGAGTCTGGGAGTGGTGGTTAAAGTGGGCTGAGGGCTGGGGAAGGGAGGGGAGGGTATCGGGGTAGAGCCCTGGGTCTGGAGACTGAGGAAGCAGTGTGGCAGCGGCGCCTGCTCCCGGGAACGGCTGCAGGAGTGCAGTGCTGCTGAAATGGGAAAGTGAGTGCGCACAAGGCATGGTTGGTAAGTTTGCGGATGATACTAAGACAGGTGGTGTAGACAGTGTAGAAGGGTATGAAAAATTACAGGGGGATCTTGATCAGCTGGGTATGTGGGCTGAGGATTGGCAAACGACTTTCAATCCAGATAAACGTGAGGTATTGCTTTTTGGGAGATCAAACTCAGGTAGAAGTTATACAGTGAAGGTTGGATCTTGGAGAGCGTTGCGCAACAGAGGGATCTAGGAGTGCAAGTGTATAATTCGCTGAAGGTGGTGTCTTCAGGTAGACAGGGTGGTGAAGAAGGTGCTTAGCACGCTGGCCTTCACCAGTCAGGGCAATGAGTGTAGGAACTGGGGGGTTATGTTGCAGCCATACAAGACGTCGGTGAGGCCGCACTTGGAGCACTGTGCACAGTTTTGGGCACCCTGATGTAGGAAAGATGTTATTAAACTAGAAAGAGTGCAGATATATTTACCAGGATGTTGCCCTGACTTGGGGGCCTGAGTTACAAGGTTGTGTAGACTAGGGCTTTATTCCCTGGAATGTAGGAGTTTGAAGGGTGACCTGATAGAGATATATAGGATCATGAGGGGCATAGACAGGGTGAAAGCACAGTCTGGTTCCCAGGGAGGGGGTGCTAAAAACAAAGAGCGCATAGGTCTAAGATCAGAGGCGAGAGATTTAAAAGGGACATCAGGGGCAGCTTCTTCACACAGAGGGTGGTGCGTGTTTGGAATGAGCTGCCAGAAATAGTGGTTGAGGTGGGCACATTAGCAACGTTTAAACGCCATCTAGCTAAATCCATGGATAGGAGAGGTTTAGAGGGCTATGGGCCAAACATGGACAGGTGGGACTAGCTCGCTGGGCATCACAGTCGGCGTGGGCCGAAGGGCCTGTTTCCATGCTGGGTATCTCTTTTACAGGCGCAACGGACACTTGATGGGTGCCCTTCTGGCCCCGGGCAGCCAATCCCCGGTGGGCAACATCTCTGTTTCCAGTGGAAACTGTAGGGAGGGGCGAGTTGCTATATAAATGCAGGATTTGTCTTGCTGGAGGCTCGGTTAAATCTGAGCCTGTTTATTGCTCTCCTGGGGTTGGGGGGGGGGTGGTAGTGGGGGAGGGGGACGTTAAACATCTCCGGTTGTTTTCTGATGTCGGGACTCTCAGTGACCGCGGGAAGGGCCAGTAGAGTCAACGGACCGCAGGGTCGTAAGGTGCTGACTGTGCGCTTGTTCTTGCAGTACCTGCAGCCGGGGTCCGAGGGATCGAGAGGCAAAGTTGCAGAGGCCACCGGCTTCGACGCACAGAAAGGTAGGTGGGAAGGTTAGCGGGGCTGCCCCTCCACAGCCCCGGCCACAGCCCAGGATGTCCCGGGGCCTCCCGGACGTAGAGCCAGTGGTCCTCCCGGGGTGATCCAAGCCAGAGTGAGCCGGGCCTGTGGGGGCTTGTGGGGGCTTCAGGGAGCAGACGTGGTGGGTGCTATCCTGCATTCGCTGCGGGGTCACCCGAAGGGAGTTCAACCGCTTGTTGTGGTCCTGATGTCAGTCACCGCCGCTCTATGTGCAAACCATCAGAAGGCTGGTGTTTGGACTCAGGAGTCCCAGCTTGGAGTGGGTGTGAAGGAGCAACAGTGTCCAATACTAAAGGTCGCACGGAAGGTGTTTTTAAAACGTCCAGATGGTGGGGCCCCTTCAGACAATATGTGAACCGGAATGGGCCGCACTGATAGGAATCGGAATCTAAAATTATAATGTTTTCGATGAGTCACGTTTTTTGACTCAGAGGGTCTGATCTTCTGGTCACTCCACACTTCCTGCACTGGCCATCTGCCGGCTCGCTGGGGTCCCCTGTGCACCTACAACTCAGAGGGGTAAGGACGGCTCATGATTTACCCGTGGCCATTAGCGATCTACGTTTCCCTTTAATTGAATTCACATTCTTAAATGGAGGGGGGGGGGGGGTTGGGGGTGGGGGTGGAGATTTGAACTCACATTCTGTGGATTGTCAAACCACCATCACAGTCACCACAACTGCAGCGACTCTGTGACTACCAGACTTGCTCACTGTTACCACATTCAAGAACAAACTACCTGCAGCTTCCTTCCAAGTGACTCCCGGGAATGGTGAGAACCTCTCAGAACCGGTGCCATTGGTCAACCGGAGTTCACTAAGACACGGAACAGTGATAATTGCCTTTCGATGTTTGGGATATAGTTCAGAGCCGAGAAACCAGGGTTTGTAGGGTAGACCAGTAGAGGAGGTTCCACAGTATTCCTGTTGATCCTGGGTTAGGCACCCACGGGCTGTGCAAGTGGGTAGTGTCTGTGGTGACTGGGGTCGTGATCCAACCCCTCACTCGGTGCGGGCTCACGCTGACCCCACACTGACCCCCAATGGCCCCACCATTGGGAAATCCAAAACGGAGAGAGTTAGCGTAGAAATGATGCAGGATCCGGGGGTCTGCGTACATTGGGACTAACGAACAACTCACTGACAGGTTGTTCAGAGATCGGGTAGTTGATTCATTGATTGTTGCTGGGATATGGCGGGAAATGTCCATTTGACTCATCCCACGAATGGAGTGTGTCAATAACCCGGGGCTGGACGGAACCAGACTGGGTAAGGGCGCAGGTTTCCCAAAGACTAACTTCAGAGGTGATGTACCGGAAGTGAATATCATCGCCTGGCCGCGTTAGGTTGTTCATTCCAGCAGCACAACCAACAGACACTCGGCTGAACTCAAGCATCGCATGGTTGTCAGCCAGCGTGAGATCCACTGTGAAGTAGCCCGGACTGGGGCCAATTCCTCCGCAGCTGCGGGTGTCCCGCAGAGGCAGGGGACCCAGCGGATGGGTGACACACATTTCCATTTCAAATCCCTCCTCCTTGTCTTAGCTCTACATAGTTTCTTATTGATACCCAAAGTAATTGTCCTCTCAAAGGAAAGTGTGCGCCTAACCCTGACCCTAATTAGCAGTTCTGATGATCCCCGGCGACATTTCATTAACTTGGATCCACGTTCAGTTAACAGACGGAGGCTGCCCACTGTTCCCGACACACGAGTATAACACTTGTCACTCTCTTCAGTGACGTGATGTTTTAAACAACACTCTTCCTGTTCCTCTGCATTCTGTACCTCAAACCACAGGCGTGGGCCGAGTTCAGGTAGCATCCCGCGGTGAGAAGTTGTTGTGATTCCCACCTGGAATTGAAAGGCAATTGGCTAAATCCTGGAAGCGGGAGTTTACAGAGAACGAATCTGCTTGAAGAATTACACAGTGATCGAGGGACACAGCAAAGAGGCCCTTCGGGCCATCGGGTCCGCACCGACTATCGACCACCCAGTTAACCAACCCTCCATGAATCCCCATTTTATTCCATCCCACATTGTCCTCTACTGCCCCAGATTCTCCCGCTGAACCACACACTGCGGACAGTTTACAGCGGCCAATTAACCCACCGATGTGGGAGGAAACCGGAGCACCCGGGGGAAACCCACGCGGTTTCAGGGAGAACGTGCAGACTCCACACAGACAGCGCCGGAGGTCCGGGTCGAACCCGGGTCTCTGACGGCAGCGGCACTACCCGCTGCGCCACTCGGCCGCCCTCAGTCCACTCGCTCAATGGAGTGAATGGTCTGAAATAAAACCAGAAGGTGCCAGCAGGTCAGGCAGCGTCCATGGTGGGGGAGCAGAGGTGACACCTCGGGTCAGGACCGGTGACCAGTTTGGGGATATCCACTGGTGGGGCGCTCGGTGAATTTGTCCAAGTGCAGAACCCGGGTTCACTTGGCTTTCGCTTTGGGGAGCGAGTCAGTGACCGGGACTCCAGGGCGCTCCCGCTCCCTGAGGGCCAATATTGCTTCCCCGGGGCCTCCTGTGCAGAATGTGATCTCCTGCTCTCCACAGCACCACCGTGGTTAATGCCTGCGCGCTGCTGCAGACCAAGATTTGTTACTTCCTCCCCAGCTGCGTTTTATGTTCACTGGTTTCACACTGAACAGCGGCTGGTTTGTGCTGTGGACTGTAGATATCACGTGACAACCGCAGGGTGCAGGAGTTCTGGAACCAGCGGCCACAGCAAGCGGTGCAATTACAGCGTTTAAACCACAAGTGGGCGGGGAACATGGGCCAAACGCGAGCAAGTGGGACTGGCTTGGATGGACACACACAAAGGAGCTGGAGGGACAGCGGGTCGGGCAGCATCTGTGGAGGGAAATGGACAGTCGGTGTTTGGGGTCGAGACCTTCATCAGGACTGGAAAGAAAGAGGGGGGATAGCCGCTGGTAAAGGGTGGGGGAAGGGGTGGGGCATCCTGGATGGACATCTTGGTCGGTATGGGCCAGTTGGGCCGAAGGGCCAATTTCTGTGCTGTGTGACTCTATGACCTTGCTTCAGTCGGCCTGTGGAGCAGAGGTTGTGGGTTGGGGAACCCACTCTGCAGTCCGGAGGTACTGCAGCCTCCAGTGTTGGGCTGAAGCTCCGCTGGCTGTACAGTGAAGAGAAAGGGAACTCCCTGGGAAGTATCCATCCTCAGCTAGATGGTCTCCTGTTTGCTTCAGTGTTGCCTTTCTATGGGATCTTTCTATGCACCTGTTGGTCACTGCCTTTGGGCTGATGGTATTCCAGAGGGATCGGTGCCGGGACCACTGTTGTTTGTGGTGTATATCAATGACCTGGTTGGTAACTTCGCAGAGAACACAACTGGCAGAGTTGTGGACAGTGAGGGATTCAGCGGGATGTGGATCAGTCGGGAGTCGGGGCAGAGAACTGGCCGATGGAGATTAATCCGGACAAGTGTGAGGGGTTGCACTTCGTGAGGTCAAATGTAAGGGGAAAGTGAATGGCAGAACCCTGAGGAACATTGATGTACAGAGGGATTTGGGGGGCAAAGTCCACAGCTCCCTGAAAGTGACACCAGATGTAGACAGGGCGGTGAAGAAGGCGCGCGGCATATTTGCCTTCATTGGTTGGGGCATTGAGTATTAAAGTTTGGAAGTCATATTGCAGCTGTGTAAAACTTTGGTCAGGCCACACCTGGACCACTGTGTGCAGTTCCGGTCACCGCATTACAGGAAGGATGTGGAGGCTTTGGAGGGGGTGCAGAAGAGGTTCACCAGGATGCTGCCTGGATTAGAGGGCTTGAACTGTAAGGAGAGGTCGGACAAACTTGGGTTGTTTTCTCCGGAGCGGCGGAGGCTGAGGAGAGATCCGATAGAAGTTTATAAAATTATGAGAGGCACAGGTAGGGTAGACGGCCAGAGTCTTTTCCCCAGGGTAGAAATGTCAGATACTCGAGGGCACAGTTTTACAGTGAAGGGGGATGTGCGGGGCAGGTTTACACGGAGAGGCGGTGGGTGCCGGGGTAGGCGGTGGAAGCAGATACCACAGTGGCGTTGAAAATGCATTTAGACAGACAGATGAACCGGCGGGAATGGAGCGATACGGACCCTGCGCAGTGCTGACATGTCGGGCCGAAGGGCCTGTTCCTGGGCTGGGGTCTATGTTCTGTGTGTTCACCACTGCCTGCTTTGTTGTACAGGTGACCGCCCAGGGAGCCACAGGTTCCACACCCCCCAACGTACGGCCGCTCACCTCATCGCCACCACACCAGGGAGCAGCCCGCCAGGTAGGTGAAGGGTTCCTGACTGGGGCCGGGCTCAGGCGGGGCATCTACACCGGGCAAAGTTAGAGCGGACATGGCAGATGTTGGCCAAGCTCTCACAGCCTCCCCCTGCGCCCCTGCAACATCCTCTCCCTCCCCATAGACTCCCCGTTGACTCTTTTAACCATTAACTGACACCGGCAGCAACTTTCTGTGAGAGGAGGGAGGGCACCGGGGCAAGACAGGGTCACGGAGAGAGCGTGCAAACTCCACGCAGACGGTCGGGAGCGAACCCACGACCATGAAGCCACGGGTTGTATCGTTGCATTTCGTTCTTTGGGAGATTTTACTGTGTTTCGCTGCCAGAGCGCGGCCGCTGGGAATCTGCCGAGTGACCGGTTGTGCCGATGGCACGGTAGTGCAGCGGTTAGCGTAACGCTACTACAGCGCCAGCGATCGGGGTTCAATTCCGGCCGCTGTCTGTAAGGAGCTTGCACGTTCTCCCCCCATGTGTCTGCGTGGGTTTCCCCCGGGGGCTCCGGTTTCCTCCCACGTTCCAAAGACGCGCGGGTTAGGAGTTGGGGTTAACTGTGGAATCGGGCGGCGCGGGCTCGTTGGACCGGAGGGTCCTGTTACCCTGCTCCGTGTTGGGCGCCCGTTTCTCCACATCCCGGCCCTCGGCCTCGCTGTGTGACCCCCTCTCCCCCCCACCCCCCGTCCTACCCCCGGGCACAGGAGTGAGGCAGATGCGCCCGCCGGACGGTGCGGGAGTGCCCGAGAGCGGCGCCTGGTACCGCGGGCCGTGGACTGTGTCAGCACTATAGCCGGGTGCAATGTGTGGGGCGCACTGCTCATTTCCTCTGTCACCATGAGCTTTAACCTCAGGCAGAACCTCAGCAGCCTACTGTACGTGTGACCTTTCACAGCTCAGCCAAGGAGGCGTCACCGGGTCAACCTACCAACCCACAGGCGGTTTCCATCCTCGGCTGACACCAGTTAGCTACTGATCCCTGCAAAGCACAGGGTCGGCGGAGGGAGGTGGAGGGGTATGGGGGGGGTGGGGAGAGGTGGAGGGGTGGAGAGGGGGGTGGGTGGAAGGGTATGGGGGGTGGGGAGAGGTGGAGAGGGGGTGGGGAGAGGTGCAGAGGGGTGGGGGAGGTGGAGGGGGTGGGGTGGAGAGGGGGTGGGGGGAGGTGGAGGGGGGGGGAGCGGCTCATTCAAACTGCCCCTCCCCTGTCGCCAACCCCAACCCTGCAGGCGTTGTCAGGAGAGACGGGATCGTGGGCAATGTCACCACCAACCCAGCACCTCACCAGCCCCCGATGTGGGGCCGTGAATCGGCGGTTACCTGCACTGCCCCCTCCCTCTGTGAGGTGGGGCAGGACCCCCTCCGGTGGCCAACGGTCACAGAGAGATACAGCACAGAAACAGGCCCTTCTGCCCAACTCGTCCATGCCGACCAAGTTGACTAAATGAGCCAGTCCCACGTGCTCACGTTTGGCCCGTGTCCCCCTAAACCTTTCCCATCCACGCACCTGTCCAGGTGTATGTAACTGTCCCAACTCAACCGCTTCCTGTGGCAGCTCGTTCCACCCCCCATTCCCCTCTGTGGAAACGTGACCCCCAGGTCCGCTTTAAATCTTTCCCCACTCACTTTGAACCTGTGCCTCTTGTTTTACACTCTCCTACCCTGGGGAGAAGACCACTCACCTTATCTATGACCATTATTTTATAAACCCCTATAAGGTCACCCCTCAGCCTCCTTCGCTCCAGGGAAACAATCCTAGCCTGTCCGGCCTCCCCTTGTAACTTCAGCCCTCCGGACCCAGCAGCATCTTTCCAGCTTAATCACATCCTTCCCATAGCAGGGCGACCAGAGCGGCACCCAATACTCCAAGTGTGGTCCCACCAACGTCTTGTAACTGACATCCCAACTCTTGTACTCAGTATCCTGACCGATGAAGTCCAGCGTGCCAAACGCTTTCTTCACCGGCCTGTCGTCAGCTCCAGGCACCATGTACCTGTACCCCAGGTCCCCCAGTTCAACAACACTCCCCAGGGCCCCAGGTCCCCCTGTTCGACCGCACTCCCCGGGACCCGGCCGTTTACTATGCAAGTACTGCCCTGGTTTAACTTCCCAAAATGCAGCACCTGACGTTATCTGGATTAAGCTCCACTGCCGACTTGGTCAACATGTTCTGGGCCAAAAGCAGTGCCAAGCCCCGCAGGTGAAGTCGCCCACGGCGCCACTACAATGCACCAGGTGCTGGTGTTGCCGCATGGCTGCAGCCGTCTCTTCGCGGACTCTCCGAGTGCCACAGGGGACGTTACTCTGCAGCCCCGGTCACCGGTGCAGATTCCTTCCCGGGCCGAGTAGTCACTCGATCCCTCACTGTGGTCTGGATTTTAATGTACAGAGTAATTGCTGCATTGGGGGAAATCATTGGTCGTCCTTGAAGCAGGAGGCTGTGCTGAGATGTGAAAGGCGCTATAGAAATCCAGAGTAAGCATGGAATGAATGATTCCCTTGTGCCAGCTATCAGCTGCTGTTGTCTGGGGTTGGTCGACGCTGCGGCCAAACTGCTGTTTGCAAACGGTCTCACTGGCTGCTGAAGCAACCTGGACCCCCGCTCGGATCCAGCCTTGGATCTGCCTCTTCGCCGCGCTCGTCGCACCTCCCAGCGCCGGACGCTTCCTCCCTCCCTCCCTCCCCACAACCTGACTGCAGTGTTTACTGTTTTTTCAGGGACCACGTTCCCATGTGACAAAGGATCTCCGATTAAACGCTGGATGGCTGCAGGATTTCCTGCGTTTACACACAACATCAACTATACCAGTGGTAAGCTAGTTATAACCGAGCCTGGATTCTACTATGTCTACTGCCAGGTTAGTTTTCGACTAACCAGTAATAAATCCGAGAGAACAACCAACGTGCCGTTTGTTCAGTACGTCTATTTGCAAAGGGACCCCAAACAGTCTACAATGCTCATGAAGGCGTCCAAAACACCAGTGGATAAAAGCCAAGCTTCTAGTTTCAACTCGGTGAACCAGGGCGGAGTTTTTCAGTTGAAGGAGGGAGACCAGCTATTTGTATCTGTGACGACCACAGATTTGCTGAGTTATGATAGAGCCACCTACTTCGGCACCTTTCGGCTTTAGTTCCTTCTCTCAAGCCCAGCAAAGCCTACTGCCGGCTGACAACTGCCTGCCTCACACCAGCTGACCACTTACACCAGGGCCTCTCGCTACCCAGGGCCCGGCGTTCTGCAAGAACCCCACCCGTCCACATATCCGCAGCAAAGGGAAGTCGGCGCGAAAATATTCAAACCTTTCACCTTCAATAATCACTCATCCTCGCAGTGACCTTCCACAGCTAAACCATCGACTCCTGGGGACATCTGCATGTCCCAGAGAAGACCGAACTCCCTCTTCTCTCCCTCTCGCAATTCTCAGGGACATTGGGAAACTGCAGCTACATTTTCAGAATGTTACGGGCGCGCAGTGTTTGGGCTTCGCCGCCACAGTTCTGCGCTCCATTTAGTATTTGGGGAGTGAGATTCCTGTTTGAACGCAGACCTGTCGGGAGTGAATCTTGTTTCCAGTCCCATGCTGTCCCAGCTCAGCTCCACACCTTCCTGCTGGGATGGCCTGTTGTCACCAACGTTTGGAGGGCGACCCGAAATCCCCAGGTGTGTTTTGCACGGGGCAGGTGTGTGGGTGTCAAATTCTGCCCATTGAGGTCTTCGTTTCATTGGATTTGTGACTTCACCTGCTGCCTTTTGCAAGGAATGTCTGCAAGTGTTGACATCCGCTCCACACCAGCATGGAGACAGCTTCGAGCTCGTAAACAGAAAACCACAGCCCACAATACCGTGGCTACGCCGGGTATTGTTAACATTCTTTAACATTTCTCTAAGTAGAACTTAAATGAACTGTGAGTGTGTTAGAAGGCGAGTGAGGGTGAGCTGGAGAGCACTCCCCAGCCACAGGAAGACCCACCTTCTGATACCCTCGGAAACGGAAGCGCATTACAGGTGGAATATTTCAGGAGTTTCTCGGCAGTACTCTCGCTGCACGCTTCAATAATCACATTGAAAAGGAACATTAAAAACTCCAGTCGCTGTGCAGATAAAACAGTTTTAAATAGACTCAGCCTGTTCCATTGTGTTTGTGAAGTGGTTTAACAATTGAAGCGACCTCTTTGATAGGTGGAATCGAGCACAGAGAGTCAGGAAGTGAAGCTCTGAAGTCTTCTCGACAGCCGAGTGAGCACTTCACCGGCTCTTCACCGTGTTATTGAAAAGTGACGTTCCGTGTTCACTGCCACCGACTTTTATCCCAGTGACCAGACTGCCACATGTAACAGCTGGTGCACTCCAGCTGGTAACCAGCGGCCCAGACTGCAGGGCGTAGGCACCGAGTAATGCCCCAGCATGGCAGAAGTTTGCAGGTTGAATTGCACAAAGCACTAACATTTCCCTGATACCCATTCTGAAGGCGTGTCGTGTAGTAATCCCCCAAAGTTTTCCTCTGGGCGTCGTATTGTGAATGTTGGGAAGAATGCTAAACGAATTCTTTGTTTTAGGGAATTCTGAATATGTTTGTCTGTATTTTATTTATCATTTTTATTCTAGAACAGATCATTAAATTGCACGTGGATTTCAAACTGACTCCAGAGCCACACGTTGTTTGTGACTCATTTAATATTATTGTTAAGCTATTTATTGGATTAGATTGTTCACGTTTCACGGTATTCCTCATTTTTGTGAATATTTATGTAACAATAGCTACTTTAATTAGTCTTTTGTAAACCTAGAAACAAATAAAAATCTTCTTATTTTTTGTGTATTAATATAAAAATGTCGTGTGTGTTATCAGGGTCAAAATGCTTTAAGTCGAGCTGTGTTTATATTTTTGGTGGACTGGGTGGGCAGGGTACACAACTTCTGTCTGCTCCCTAACTTGACCAGGAGACGATTAGATCAAAGGATGGCGGAACAACTCCTCTGGAGAGAAGGAGGACATTCCGCCCATTAAGCCTGTTCCAGTTCTTTGTAAATGCTCCTCAGTTAGTCCCACCCACCCCCACCCACTCCCCAGATCCCTCCCCCTCCCCACACACACTTTGTAAATGTTCCCCTGCTGCTCCCTGTTGGATCCGTTTCCACAAGTTGCACTGTAATATTTATTGGGCAATGTGAAAGCACATTTTATGAATTTTGCACCTTTGTGAATAAATATGTGACAATTGCAACTTTCTGGTTAATCCTGTTTAACGGTTCCCATATAAAATCGTATTTCTTGTAGAAATATCATGAAAACCTTGTCTTCTGCTTCTCCTGGTGACCTTCAATCTTCCCCCGCTGCCCTGCACAATAAGACCAAGTTCCCTTCCAACCCCTTTATAAGGTTAAACTGTCGTGTGAAGCCCCTCCCGACTGTAATCCGCCGGTCGGAGAGCACTCCCGGTCCCCCGGGCCTCTCCACGTGTCCCCGTCCTGCTCTGAGCTATCACTGACCTTTTCTATCCTTCAGAAAATGTTCCCATGTCCCCTGTACCACTCATTTCACGCTTGATGAGCACTGATTTTGAAATATTTAACATCTTCAAGGCATTTCAGACGGACGGCACCTCACTACTCAACACTGAGCGGCTTACGTTCAGTCTGACGGCTGGGGAGCCAGAATGGCTTTTATTCTCTCTGTGAGTCATGGCAGACATGCAAAGTTTGTTGGATAAACCATTCAATGCCCCGGGAGCTCGGGATGGGATGCCACGGGAACGTTCTGTCCTGCCGTCCCGGACAGAAAGCCGAGGTGTCCGTTGTGTTGGGTCCTGAAGGTTGGATGGAGGGAAGGCCACAGACGCTGCAGTGTGTTTACACGAGGAAAGGTTTCGTTGGTCTGGAGGGAAGGACAAAGAACATTATCCCAAAGCAGCTGATCATCTTTACCTGAACAGGTCAAGTTGTTTGGCTAAAACAACGTGACCTGTTCAGGTAATATCAAGAGAGATGTCAGAGGGAGGTTTTTCACCCAGAGAGTGGTTGGTGCATGGATTGCGCTGCCTGGGGTGGTGGTGGAGGCTGAGACATTGGACAAGTTCAAGAGATTGTTAGATAAGCATATGGAGGAATTTAAGTTAGAGGGATATGTGGGAGGAAGGGGTTAGATAGTCTTAGGTGTGGTTTAAAGGTCGGCACAACATGGTGGGCCGAAGGACCTGTATTGTGCTGTATTATTCTATGGTTCTATGGTTTAGGAGATTAGACCAGTGAGTTTTGGAGATTTCTGTGCTTTCTGCACGATTTTAATTTGCAACAGGTCCCACAGAGAGACTGCAACAACTTTGTTGGCATTACCTCTTGTTAAATGGTATTTACCTTCAGCTATTTATTTGATTAAATTGTTAACAATGGTCCCCATTTCCTGTTTGATGTTATTGCTCACTTTTGCTGCATTCTGATTACTCAGTACAACAGATCTTCCTGTGTCAAACCTCAAAACAAATAAAACTGTTTTTACTTCATGGCGACAAATGTAGAGATGTATTTTGTATTTTCAAGGGTCAGACTCACATCCTTAAACCTTCTGGGGGACCTGTTTATGGTAAACTAGAGCAGGCTGCAAACAGGTGGGGTCCAGGATCTGCGATCAGAATGGGAAAGCAAGGGAAGGAAAGTTGGGGAGGGGCAGAGTTCCTTTGGTGTTTTATTTCATTTGGTGCAGTTGTACACGACGTTGGTGAGGCCACATTTGGGATATTGTGCTCAGTTTTGGTCACCCTGATATAGGAAAGGTGCCATTAAGCTGGAAAGCGTGCAGAGGAGATTTACGAGAGATGTTGCTGGGACTCGAGGGACTGAGTTATGGCGAGAGGTTGAGCAGGTTGGGTCTGTTTTCATTGGAGTGTAGGAGAATGAGTGGTGGTCTTACAGAGGTGTATAAAATCACGAGGGCATAGATAGGGTGAACGTGCACAGTATTTTTCCCCCCAGGGTTGGGAAATCAAGAACTAGAGAGCACAGGTTTAAGGTGAGAGGGGAAGATTTAATAGGAACCCGAGGGGCAACTTTTCCACCCAGTGGGTGGTCCGTATGTGGAACGAGCTGCCAGGGGAAGTGTTGAGGCAGGTACAAAAACTACATTAAAAGACACTTGGACAGGTCCATGGAAAGGAGGCCTTAGAGGGATATGGGCCAAACATGGACAAATGGGACTGGCTTAGGTCAGAATCTTAGTCGGCACGGACCGGTTGGGCCGAAGGGCCTGTCTCCGTGCCGTGAGACGCTGTGGATGCAGCATTTTGCTTTACTGCTTAATTTTACCTCGGTGATTTTGTGCCTCCCTCGAGCACCATCTCAGATCAACAGACCCTGACAAACATTATTGTTTAAATGTCCTCAGTGAGTTGTGAGTTTCTGGGCTTTGGAGGGGTGACTCCCATCCTCAGTGCCCAGTGAGTGGTGACTGTCTCCACAAACCTCCCAAAGCTGCCAGCTCTCCCACCAAGCACAAGAACAACTTCTCCCCACATCCACATTCCTGATGTGGTTGTTCACTGTCACTGGTTCTAAGTCCTGGAACTCCCCAACAACACTGTGCCAGCAGCTTCACCAGAAGGACTGAAGCAGTTGAAAGAGGCAACTCTCCCCGACCCTCCCACAGGGTATTAGGGCCGCAGAACAGTGGCCTTGGTACATCTGGTGAAATAAGATGTTTCCTGTCCCAAAGGTGAAAACTCATCCAAGTCTCAGAATCTTCCCATTCCTCCCCCTGTCTGACAACCCCCCACATCCTGCTCTTTCCCTCCAATAACACCCCCATCCTGTCCTTCCCCATCCAATAACCCCCCCACATCCTGCTCTTCCCCTCTCCAATACCCCCTGCATGCTGTTCCGCCCCCATCCGATACACCTCCCCCCCCACACACGTACTACACAGGATCTTTGCATAGCCGGTGTAAGTCTGGGGTCTCCACACCTCTCGGGACCCCCCTTCCCCCATCACAGAGAGAGAGTGCAGAGGGAGATGTACCCAGGGACCTGGTGTGCAGGTTCTGGAGATGAACACTTATCGTGTTTAGTGGGAAGTGGAGCTTATGGTGGCTTCGAGAGTGGATGGGGCTGAAATATCAGCCAAGGCTGACAAAAGTTAAAATCTGCAAGTTCTCTGAGATGCACAACTGAGCATATTCATTGGAAACAGTGTGTGGAAAAGGTATTTAATACCGTCACCCACTTACAAATTCCACCTTATCTACATTCTAACCAGCTGAGGCGGCTCTTTCTTCCTCTCCCCAACATATTATCATGAGCAACTTTACAATCATACTTTCCTGAACAACCCTACAGTGGAAAATGCAGAGTGATAACGAGCTCAGATACTTCAGCGCCTCGAGCTCCCCACGGTCGCCCCAACTCCAGTCACCACTGCAACAACAATAAATATTTTTCAGAGTAAATGTCACCAATCAGAACAGTCAGATAGGTACCTGTAGAGAAAGATCAACAAGAACGATTATATGCCTTTTCCATGGTTACATCTCTCCACGTTAGGGGCATTAAATTGCCCACTGAGGGGGGGGAGAGAGAGAGAGAGAGAGAGATTGAATGTTACTTGCACTACCTGAGAATCCCGACATGTTTCCTCTCTGTGACATAAGGTGCCATCGCTGTTGTAACCAACCCCACACTGGGGACTTCTACTGTTGATCTAACACATTGCTGTTTGTGGGATATTGCTGTGCATGATCTGAGTGTGAAGTTCTTCATTAGTGTGGTGACTGGACGCATTGGCTGTAAAACTCGGAACACCCTGGGGTTGTGAGGGGGATCAAAGTGGAAACCTTCCCTTCTACTGATAGAGACAGTGTTATGTCCAGAACATAGGCACCAACCCCAGTGTGGGACAGACTGTGTCCCACACTGCTCCACACTGTGTGAGATGTGGTCCAGCACTAGTTGCTCACTGGACAAAGTTTGTTGAAGTGTAAGCTGCTTCAGCTGTCGAAGCATTGAGATCTCAGACCCATGGAACGGAATCAGAACTGTAACAGATGAAGTTCACCATGAACTCTGCAGATGAGCTGCAGTCCCTTCAAGCAGATGGTTCAACAAAACTTATAAAGTTGATCAGGGCAGTGGTCATTGTGGAAGGTTTGGTAGGACAGCAGCTCAGAATCAGTCACTCGGGTCAAAGGAAACCTCTGTTCTGGGGAGCAGGGAGATGGGAGCAGGGAGTAGGGAACCAGAGAGCACAGAGAGGAACGGTGGGGAGCAGGGAGATGGGAGCAGGGAGTAGGGAACCAGAGAGCACAGAGAGGAATGGTGGGGAGCAGGGAGATGGGAGCAGGGAGTAGGGAACCAGGGAGCAGGGAGAGGAATGGTGGGGAGCAGGGAGATGGGAGCAGGGAGTAGGGAACCAGGGAGCAGGGAGAGGAACTGTGGGCTTTGGCTCGAGAGGCTTCGGTGAGCAGAGGCTGAGGAAGATCTTGCTCCCAGAGAGGTAAGGCCGGTAAGTTCCTTTAATTGACTTAGGAGTAGGTAATGAAGGCAGCAGTTAGGGCAGTCGTGTGCTCCGTATGCAGCATGTGGGAAGTCAGGGACAACACACTTGTCCCTGATGACTACACCTGTAAAAGGTGCATCCAGCTGCAGCTCCTGATAAACTGAGTTAGGGAACTGGAGCTGGAGTTGGATGAACTTAGGAGCATTCATGAGGCAGAGGCAGAAATAGACAGGAGTTTCAGGGAGATAGTCACCCCTAAAAGTCATGAGGCAGGTAGCTGGGTGACTGTCAGGAAAGGAAAGGGGTATAGACAGAAGGAGCAGTGCACCCCTGTGGCTGTTCCCATCAACAATAAGTAAACCGTTTTGGATACTGCTGGTGGGGACGACCTACCAGGGATAAGTTGCAGTGGTCGTGTCTCTGGCACCGAGATGGGACCCTCGGCTCAGAAAGGAAGGAGGGAAAAGAGGAGAGCAGTAGTGATAGGGGATTGGATAGTTAGGGGGACAGATAGGAGGTTCTGTGGGAGAGATCGAGAATCCCGGATGGTCTGTTGCCTCCCTGGTGCCAGGGTCCGTGACATCTCAGATCGAGTTCTCGATATTCTCAGGAGGGAGGGTGAACAGCCAGATGTCATGGTCCAAGTAGGGACCAATGACATGGATAGGAAGAAGGAGGAGGTCCTGCAAAGAGAGTTTAGGGAATTAGGTGCAAAGTTAAAGGACAGGACCTCCAAGGTTGCAATCTCAGGATTGCTACCAGGTCCACGTGCTAGTGAGGATCATGCAGCTAAATACATGGCTAAGGAAATGGAGAGAGGTCTTCAGGTTTCTGGATAATTGGGCTTTGTTCCAGGGAAGGTGGGACCTGTTCTGACGGGACGGTTTGCACCTGAACTGGAGGGGGACTAACATATTTGCGGGTAGGTTTGCTAGTGCTGCTCTGGGGGGTTTAAACTAGATTTGCAGGGGGAGGGGAACCAGAATGTTAGAGCAGATAGTGATGTGGAGGAGGAAAAAGGTCATGCGAGGACTGCAGTTATCGACGAAATCAAAGGTTTGTACGTGATAGAAATGTTCTCAGGTGCATCTATTTCAATGCAAGGAGTATTGTAGGTAAGGCAGGTGAGTTTAGGGCGTGGATTGACACATGGGATTACGACATTATTGCTATTAGTGAGACATGGTTGCAGGAGGGGCAGGACTGGCAGCTTAATGTTTCGGGGTTCCATTGTTTCAGACGTGATAGAGGGGGAGGGATGAAAGGGGGAGGAGTGGCGTTACTGGTCGGGGAACAGATCACAGCTGTGCACAGACAGGACAGCCCGGAGAGCTCATCTACAGAGGCCATATGGGTGGAGCTGAGGAATAGGAAAGGTGTGGCCACACTAATAGGGTTGTATTATAGACCGCTCAATAGTCAGAGAGAATTGGAGGAACAAATCTGTAGGGAGATAGCAGACCGATGTAAGAAACAGAAAGTTGTAATAGTAGGTGATTTTAACTTTCCACATATTGACTGGGACTCCCACACTGCGAAAGGGCTGGATGGCTTGGAATTTGTCAAATGTGTTCAGGAAAGTTTTCTAAATCAATATATAAAGGTACCAACGAGGGAGAATGCAATACTTGATCTCCTATTAGGGAACCAGACAGGTCAGGTGACAGAAGTATGTGTAGGTGAGCATTTTGGGTCCAGTGACTATAATGTCATTAATTTCAAGTTAATTATGGATAAGGACAGGTCTGGTCCTTGAGTTGAGGCTCTAAATTGGAGAAAGGCCAATTTTGTGGAAATGAGAGGATCTGGGAAGAGTGGATTGGGATGAGTTGTTTTCTGGCAAGGATGTGTTCAGTAAGTGGAAGGCCTTCAAAGGCGAAATTTTGAGAGTGCAGAGTTTCAATGTTCCTGCCAGGATTAAAGGCAAAGTTAACAAGCACAGAACAATAGAACCATAGAACTATAGAACAATAAAGCACAGTACAGGCCCTTCGGCCCACCATGTTGGGCCGCCCTTCAAACCACACCCAAGACTATCTAACCCCTTCCTCCCACATATCCCTCTATCTTAAGTTCCTCCATATGCTTAACTAACAATCTCTTGAACTTGACCAACGTATCAGCCTCCACCACCACCCCAGGCAGTGCATTCCATGCACCAACCACTCTCTGGGTGAAAAACCTTCCTCTGACATCTCCCTTGAACTTTCCACCCATTACCTTAAAGCCATGTCCTCTTGTATTGAGCATTGGTGCCCTGGGAAAGAGGCGCTGGCTGTCCACTATCTATTCCTCTCAATATCTTGTATACCTCTATCATGTCCCCCCTCATCCTCCTCCTCTCCAATGAGAACAGCCCTAGCTCCTTTAGTCTCTCCTCATAATGCATACTCTCTAATCCAGGCAGCATCCTGGTAAATCTCCTCTGCACCCTTTCCAACGCCTCCACATCCTCCCTATAATGAGGTGACCAGAACTGGACACAGCACTAACCAGAGTTTTGTAAAGCTGCATCATTACTTTGCGGCTCTTAAACTCAACCCCACGGCTTATGAAAGCTAATATCCCATAAGCTTTCTTAACTGCCCTATCTACCTGTGAGGCGACTTTCAGTGATCTGTGGATATGAACCCCCAGATCCCTCTGCTCCTCTACACTGCCCAGAATCCTGCTACTTACCTTGTACTCCGCCTTGGAGTTTGTCCTTCCAAAGTGTACCACCTCACACTTCTCCGCATTGAACTCCATCTGCCACTTGTCAGCCCAGCTCTGCATCCTATCAATATCCCTCTGTAAGCTTCGACAGCCGTCCACACTATCCACAACACCACTGATCTTTGTGTCAACTGCAAACTTGCTAACCCACCCTTCCACCCCCTCATCTAAGTTATTAATAAATATCACAAAAAGTAGAGGTCCCAGAACCGATCCCTGTGGGACACCACTAGTCACTGCCCTCCAATCTGAATGCACTCCCTCCACCACAACCCTCTGCTTTCTACAGGCAAGCCAATTCTGAATCCACACAGCCAAACCTCCCTGAATCCCTTGGCCTCTGACCTTCTGAAAAAGCCTACCAAGTGGAACCTTATCAAACGCCTTACTAAAATCCATGTAGACCACATCCACCGCACTACCCTCATCAATCCTCCTGCTCACCTCCTCAAAGAACCCTATCAGGCTTGTGAGGCAAGATCTTCCCTTCTCAAACCATGCTGGCTGTCCCTAATCAGTCCATGATTCTCTAGGTGTTCATAAATCCTATCCCTTAGAATCCTTTCTAACAGCTTACCCACCACAGACGTGAGACTCACCGGTCTATAATTCCCTGGCCTATCCCTATTATCTTTTTTGAACAAGGGGACCACATTTGCAATCCTCCAATCCTCTGGCACCACCCCCCTAGACAACGAGGACTCAAAGATCCTTACCAGCGGTTCAGCAATCTCCTCCCTAGCCTCTCGAAGCAGCCTGGGGAAAATCCCATCAGGCCCCGGAGATTGATCTGTCTTAATATTATTTAACAACTTCAACGCATCCTCTCTCTTGATATCAACAACCTCGAGAACATTACCCCTACCAGCACTCCCTTCCGCATCATCAAGACCCCTCTCCTTGGTGAATACCGAAGAGAAGTACTCATTCAGAACTTCTCCCACTTCCGCCGCCTCCAGGCAAATTCTCCCACCTTTGTCCTTAATCGGACCTACCTTCACCCTAGCCATCCTCCTACCCTTCACGTACTTGAAAAAGGCCTTGGGATTTTCCTTAACCCTACTAGCCAAAGCCTTTTCATGTCCCCTTCTAGCTCTCCTCAGCCCTTTCTTAAGTTCCTTCCTTGCTACCCTATATTCCTCACGGGCCCTGTCTGAACCTTGCTGCTTATACCTCACGTATGCTACCTTCTTCTCCCTAACTAGTCGTTCCACCTCTCTCGTCACCCACGGTTCCTTCACCCTGCCATTCCTTCTCTGCCTCACCGGGACATATTTATCCCTCACATCCTGCATAAGATCCCTGAATATCGACCACATCCCCATGGTACATTTTCCTTCAAAAAGGACATCCCAATTTACACTCCCAAGTTCTCTCCTTATAGCTTCGTAGTTAGCCCTTCCCCAATTAAAAATCCTCTTGTCCCCTCTGCACCTGTCCCTGTCCATGACAATTTTAAAGGTTATGGAGCAATGGTCACTGTCCCCCAAATGCTCACCCACCAATAGATCCTTCACCTGTCCCGGTTCATTTCCTAAAACTAGATCTAACATGGCATTCCCTCTAGTCAGCCCGTCAACATACTGCGTCAGGAATCCCTCCTGGACACATTTAACAAATTCTGTCCCATCTAAACCTTTGGCACTAAGCAGGTTCCAGTCTATATTTGGGAAGTTGAAGTCTCCCATTATAATAACCCTGTTATTTCTGCTTCTCTCCAAACACTGCCTGCCAATCTGCTCCTCTATATCTCTACTGCTACCGGGGGGCCTATAGAATACTCCTAGTAGAGTAACTGCTCCTTTCTTGTTCCTTAACTCCACCCATACGGACTCTAGAGATGATCCTTCTACAACATCCATCCTTTCCACAGCCGTAACAGTGTCCCTGACCAGTATCGCCACCCCTCCCCCTCTTCTCCCCCCTTCCCTATCCCTCTTAAAACATCGAAAACCAGGAATATTCAATATCCACTCCTCTCCTGACATCAGCCACGTCTCAGTAATAGCCATGATATCATAGTCCCCCATACTTATCCAAGCCCTCAGTTCATCCCCCTTATTCCTGACACTTCTTGCATTTAAGTAAACACACTTCAGTCCATCTACCTTACTACTTTTACAGCCTGTATTCTGCTTCTCCTTCCCCAAAGCCTCTCTACCTGTTTGATCTAACTTTTCCCCATCCCCTTCTTCCTCTGACCTACTCCTCCGTTCCCTTCTCCCTCACAAACTAGTTTAAACCCTCCTGTACCACCCTAGCAAATCTCGCCTCAAGGATATTGGCCCCCTTCTGGTTCGGGTGTAACCCGTCATCTCTGTACAGGTCCCACCTTCCCGAGAAGAGATCCCAATGATCCAGAAATCTAAAACCCTCCCTCCTGCACCAACTTCTCAGCCACACATTTATCTGCCACCTCCTTCTATTCCTACCTTCACTATCACGTGGCACTGGCAGCAATCCTGAGATTGCTACCCTTGAGGTCCTGTTCCTTAATTTTCTGCCTAGCTCCCTGAACTCACTCTTCAGGACCTCATCCCCCTTCCTACCAATGTCATTGGTGCCAATATGGACCACAACTTCTGGCTGCTCTCCCTCCCACTCAAGAATTCTGTGGACCCGATCAGTGACATCCCGGACCCTGGCACCTGGGAGGCAACATACCATCCGGGATTCATGCTCACTGCCACAGAACCTCCTGTCTGTTTCCCTGACTATCGAGTCCCCTATCACTACCGCATGTCTCTTTCCCACCCTTCCCTTCTGAGCAGCAGTACCAGTCCCAGTGCCAGAGACCAGGTAACTGCAGCTAGGCCCCTGCAGGTCATCCCCCTCAACAGCTTCCAAGGCAGAAAACTTGTTACTGAGGGGAACAGCCTCCAGGGCTCTCTGTCCTGTCTGCCTGCCTGACTTCTTCTTCCTCTTCCCTCCCCTGACCGTCACCATTCTATCTGCCTCCTGAACCTCAGATGTACCTACCCTAAGGGGGGTGACTGTCACCTGATGGACCGTGTCTACATAACTCTCTCCCTCCCTTATGCTGCGCAGTGTTTGTAGCTGCGACTCCAGCTCATCAACTCTGAGCCGAAGTTCGTCCAGCCTCAAGCACTTACTGCAGATGTGGCCATCTTGGACCACAGCAAGGTCCACGAGTTCCCACATCAAACAGCTGCAGCACACCACCATGTCCTCCATCTGACTACCTTTTTTCCCTAGTTAGTCCCACCTACAAATCTATAATGACCAAAAGCTAAACCTTGCCTTTACCTACTTACCAGCTACTTACCCTCCTTGCCCCTTCACGCCAAAGCCCCTTGAGCCAAAGCCCAGAACACTCTGCTCCCTCTCACTCCGCTGCCCGCTCCGACGCTGCCCGCTCTATAGGCTGTTTCCTTTTTAAGCTGCCCGCGCCGCGCCTGTGCAGTCCAGCCCCCACTCGACTACTTAAAAAACTTGTTAAAAAATCTAAACCTTACACTAAAAACCCTAACAAAAACTAACCCTTACACCCAAAAACCCTAATAAAAGGTGAGCTGGGATCCTCAGTCGGGCTGTTCTGTTGACGGATGACCCAGCACTGAGCTGGGATCCTCAGTCGGGCTGTTCTGTTGACGGATGACCCAGCACTGAGCTGGGATCCTCAGTCGGGCTGTTCTGTTGACGGATGACCCAGCACTGAGCTGGGATCCTCAGTCGGGCTGTTCTGTTGACGGATGACCCAGCACTGAGCTGGGATCCTCAGTCGGGCTGTTCTGTTGACGGATGACCCAGCACTGAGCTGGGATCCTCAGTCGGGCTGTTCTGTTGACAGATGACCCAGCACTGAGCTGGGATCTTTTCCTGTTTTCCCATGAGGACAGGGTGAAAGAATTCATCCAGTAACGGTTGGTCATCCCGGAATAACATCAGTTCTCTCCAAAGCAGGGTCAAGGGATTGAGACAGAAGACAGCCCAGGCACACACAGTGAGGACAGTGCGAGTGATTGAAAACTGGCTACCTCCTACCTCCTGCCTCCTGCCTCCTGCCTCCTGCCTCCTACCTCCTACCTCCTACCTCCTGCCTCCTGCCTCCCACCTACTACCTCCCACCTACTGCCTCCCACCTACTACCTCCTGCCTACTACCTCCTACCTCCTACCTCCTGCCTCCTGCCTCCTGCCTCCTACCTCCTGCCTCCTGCCTCCTGCCTCCTGCCTCCTACCTACTGCCTCCTACCTCCCGCCTACTACCTCCTGCCTCCTGCCTCCTGCCTCCCACCTACTACCTCCCACCTACTACCTCCTGCCTACTACCTCCTACCTCCTACCTCCTGCCTCCTGCCTCCTGCCTCCTGCCTCCTACCTACTGCCTCTTACCTCCTGCCTACTACCTCCTGCCTCCTACCTCCCGCCTACTACCTCCTGCCTCCTGCCTCCTGCCTCCTGCCTCCTGCCTCCTGCCTCCTACCTCCTGCCTCCTACCTCCCGCCTACTACCTCCTGCCTCCTACCTCCTACCTCCTACCTCCTGCCTCCTGCCTCCTGCCTCCTGCCTCCCGCCTACTACCTCCTGCCTCCTGCCTCCTACCTCCCGCCTACTACCTCCTGCCTCCTGCCTCCTACCTCCTACCTGTCACACCGGTTATGGTTCTTGCAAAAAACCAGACTGCTGGAGGAACTCGGTGGGTCAGGCAGCATCTGTGGGGGCAGAGGGATGGTCAACGTTTGTTGTCTCTCCATTATGAGCTCATTGCACTGGAGCTGGTCAGAACTGGCTCACCTCCCCCTCCCCATTCCCCCTCCCTCTCCCCATTCCCTCCTTCTCGACCACCAGTTTATCCAACTTCCCCCTAACTCTATCCCTGCAGTTTGCCTCCTCAGTCCCAGCTTTGTCCTGAACACCCCCCCGCCCCACCCACCACCATCACTCATCAGTCACGTTGCTGTGAGTTGAAACGTTGGCTCTGATTCTCCCTCCACACACACTGCCTGACCTGCTGAGTGTTTCCAGCATTTCCTGATTCTGATCTGAAGTTTTGCAACTTTTGAGCAGGAAGTTTTTTGTAATATCAAAGTGATGAACTGTGTGTGTCGTTGTACATCAGACAAAGCTCAGTGGAGCCATGATCAAGGATGAAGCTGCAAGGTGTTGCCTGAAGCTGTGACTCAGTGGCTGCGTGGGATTTACCTTCCCCACTTTGTGAGAGCTATTTATAATGTTACACTTGTGAGAATGTGGAGCTGTTGTTGTTTCTGCAGGTGTACAGGGGTGACTCACATGTTGTAGGAATCTAGCAAGTAATTTGATAAATTATCTTAAGTCACAACAAGAGGCCTTGAAGGAAAATGATCTGGAAAGACTTTAGATACTACTGAGCAGGCAGTTCCTACACCTGTTTGGGAAATGAAATTAGGTCACAATGGTAAAAGGGAAAAAAAAAACAGATTTCTCTAACCCCCAGAATCCAGCTATGGCTCAGTCACCCCCCTGAATCCAGCTGTGGACCACACCTGTCTTAAGGACAAGGGTGTCCAGCTGTGGACCACACCTCTGTCAGGTGGGTTGAACGTGGAGCAGCTTGTTCACCAGAGTGAGACTAGAGGTGAATGGGTTTATCTGAGCAGCTGCATTCGGAGTTCAGGTTGGCTTTGCTGATGGGTTAACGGTTTTGAGGAGGGGTTATGACTGAAGACATTGGAAGGGTCCCTGGGCATCAGTCACACACCATCAGCAAACCCCTCCATTGTTCTCTTGTCTTTACCCAGTTCCCCATTGCTCACCTGCAGCCCTCCTGTGGCAGTGGGCTCCACCCTCTCCCCACTCCCTGGGCAAAGTTACCTCTCTGGAGTAGTGACTCTCTGCTGGTGACATTGCTGTTTCTGGGCTGCTGCAGTCACAACAACTCTAGGGATCAGAAGCCAGGCCGGTATTCCTCACCCCTTCCCCAACCACCCTGGTGAGTGGCCTCCCTCAACTGCTGCAGTCCTCCTGGGGAAGGTACTGCCCCGTTGTTGTTAGGAGGGAGTCCCAGGAGTTAGACCCTGTGCGGGACCTGGCAGTATAGCTCCAGGTCAGGGTGGTGTGTGACTGGGAGGTGGGAGAGGTGCTGGGGAGCAGTAACTGTGGGGACGGTACACACTGCAGCCACGGTGCAGCGGTGTGGAGGGTCCTTGGCTGCCAATCCATGGGCACCCTCGTCCCAGAATGTGCTTGGTTTGTTTCCCGCTGTCCCTGTGTTTGAAAGCAAGGCCCCTGTCTTCTCGTGGGACATTAAAGAATGTGGCAGGTTCAATGACGTCGGATGATCCAAGCTGATGGTGAATACAAGAGCTGAGGGCTGGGCTGGTGAAGCAGTTCAACTTGGAGAGTTCACTCTGGAAGGCAGTGTGCAATGCAGAGCAGAACATCTCGAAATGTGGAGGAGCAAAGTTCTACTGAAATACATGAACACAGACTCCTGTAGCATGGGCTGATGCACAAAGGGCAGGAGTCTGGGCTGCAACTGTTGACATTAGTGAGGCCACTGGGGACAGTTCTGGCCACTGCTCCACAGGGAAGGACGTGTGAGTGGTAGAGAGGGTGTGGGGGAGACTTATGAGGATGTTGGCAGGGCTGGGGAGTTCCAGGATGAGCTGACACTGTCTGGGCTGAGGACCAAAGAAAGCTGAGGGGAGATTTAATGAACATGGAGAACCAAATTCTTCGACAGAGCAGCCTGGGGCAGAGGGCTGGGGAAATTGTTAGCACTGGAGGAGAGCTGGGGGAACATTTCAGTCTGGACCTTGCTGTCTGAAAGGGGAGAGGCAGAAGCCTCCACATTTAATCATGAAACCTCCCACATTTAACCTAAGCAGCCTGCAGGAGGGGGTCTGAGAGCAGGGGGGCGGGTTGTGTCTGTCAGATGGTGTGGACCCGATGCATCGTGGCCTCTTCCTGTGCCAGCAACCTCTGAGGTTCTGCACCTCATTGGCTGCAGTCACTTCCACAGGCAAGTCAGAACAACAGAAAGAGGCTTGATTTATTTTCTCGAATGTTGCAGCAGGACCTGCATTTGTTCAGCAGAAGCAACCTCCCTGCAAGTTACATAATCTCGTTCATGCTGGAAAATTAATTTCACACACAACCCGACCACAGGATTAGACCACAGGCACATCGTGAGCGGATGAGCTGCACCTCAAAGCATTCAAACCCTCAACTCACCTGCAACTGAGCTGAGGACAGTGGGCCTCACTCTCCCTCTCCCACTCTCCCCCCACCAGCCTCCCTCCACCCTCCCTCAGCCTCCCTCCCACAGCCTCCCCCTCCCTCCCTCCCCCTGCCTCCCTCCTCCCTCCTCCCTCACTCCCCCAGCCTCCCTCCCCAGCCTCCTTCCTCCTCCATCCCTCCCCCAGCCTCCCCTCCTCCCTCCCCCAGCCTCCCTCCTCCCTCCCTCCCCAGCCCCTCCCTCCCTTCTCCCTCCCTCCCCCAGTCCCCTCCCTCCCTCCTCCCTCCTTTCTCTCTTCCCTCCCTCCCTCCTCCAGGCCCCTCTCTCCCTCCCTCCTCCCCTCCCTCAGCCCCCTCCCTCCACTGCCAATCACTCACATAGCGTGCTACGCTGGACAAATAATTTTGGGGGGATTTTTGGGGGGGGGTTTAAAAAACTCTGGAGAGTCATAAAGAAACACGACTGTAACACATTCCTGACCTTTGTAGTGAGCCAACATAGCCTGAAACCTCTCTCACTTACCCAAGGAGCCTCTTCTTCAGATCGGTCTTACTCAGTGTTGCGAGGAATTGGCACAGTCAACAAATTGAATTGGGTCTGTGAGTGAGCACTGGGGTGAGGGAGGCTTCTGACACCTCAACACCTCGAAATAAAAATACCAAATGTAAAAATAAACAGAGAAGGTTCTAGTAAAACTCAGCAGGTCAGGCAGCAATTAATGTTTCTGGCTGATGATCTTTCATCAGAATTGGAAAAGTTAGAAATAAGTCAAGATTTAAGTGGCTGTGAAGGGGAGAGGAGGTGAGTGTGGGGGGGGGGGGAGTGTGGGGGGAGGTGAGTGTGGGGGGGAGGTGAGTGTGGGGGGAGGTGAGTGTGGGGGGAGGTGAGTGTGGGGGGGAGGTGAGTGTGGGGGGAGGTGAGTGTGTGGGGGAGGTGAGTGTGGGGGGGAGGTGAGTGTGGGGGGAGGTGAGTGTGGGGGGGAGGTGAGTGTGGGGGGGGAGGTGTGTGGGGGGGAGGTGAGTGTGGGGGGAGGTGAGTGTGGGGGGGAGGTGAGTGTGGGGGGAGGTGAGTGTGGGGGGGGAGGTGAGTGTGGGGGGAGGTGAGTGTGGGGGGGAGGTGAGTGTAGGGGAGAGGTGAGTGTGGGGGGAGGTGAGTGTGGGGGAGGTGAGTGTGGGGGGAGGTGAGTGTAGGGGGGAGGTGAGTGTGGGGGGTGGTGAGTGTGGGGGGGAGGTGAGTGTGGGGGAGGTGAGTGTGGGGGGAGGTGAGTGTGGGGGGGAGGTGAGTGTGGGGGAGGTGTGTGGGGGGAGGTGAGTGTGGGGGGGTGAGTGTGGGGGGAGGTGAGTGTGAGGGGGAGGTGAGTGTGGGGGGAGGTGAGTGTGGGGGGGGAGGTGAGTGTGGGGGAGGTGAGTGTGGGGGGGAGGTGAGTGTGGGGGGAGGTGAGTGTGGGGGGGAGGTGAGTGTGAGGGGGGAGGTGAGTGTGGGGGGGAGGTGTGTGTGGGGGAGGTGAGTGTGGGGGGAGGTGAGTGTGGGGGGGGAGGTGAGTGTGGGGGGGAGGTGTGTGTGGGGGAGGTGAGTGTGGGGGAGGTGAGTGTGGGGGGAGGTGTGTGTGGGGGAGGTGAGTGTGGGGGGAGGTGAGTGTGGGGGGAGGTGAGTGTGGGGGAGGTGAGTGTGGGGGGGAGGTGAGTGTGGGGGGAGGTGAGTGTGGGGGGGGAGGTGAGTGTGGGGGGAGGTGAGTGTGGGGGAGGTGAGTGTGGGGGGAGGTGAGTGTGGGGGAGGTGAGTGTGGGGGGAGGTGAGTGTGGGGGGGGAGGTGAGTGTGGGGGGAGGTGAGTGTGGGGGGGAGGTGAGTGTGAGGGGAGGTGAGTGTGGGGGGGAGGTGAGTGTGGGGGGGAGGTGAGTGTGGGGGAGGTGAGTGTGGGGGGGAGGTGAGTGTGGGGGGAGGTGAGTGTGGGGGAGGTGAGTGTGGGGGGGGAGGTGAGTGTGGGGGGAGGTGAGTGTGGGGGGGGAGGTGAGTGTGGGGGAGGTGAGTGTGGGGGGGGAGGTGAGTGTGGGGGGAGGTGAGTGTGGGGGGGAGGTGTGTGTGGGGGAGGTGAGTGTGGGGGAGGTGAGTGTGGGGGGGGGGTGAGTGTGGGGGGAGGTGAGTGTGGGGGGAGGTGAGTGTGGGGGGGAGGTGTGTGTGGGGGAGGTGAGTGTGGGGGAGGTGAGTGTGGGGGGGAGGTGTGTGTGGCGGGAGGTGAGTGTGGGGGGGAGGTGAGTGTGGGGGGAGGTGAGTGTGGGGGGGAGGTGAGTGTGGGGGAGGTGAGTGTGGGGGGAGGTGAGTGTGGGGGGAGGTGAGTGTGGGGGGGAGGTGAGTGTGGGGGAGGTGAGTGTGGGGGGAGGTGAGTGTGGGGGAGGTGAGTGTGGGGGGGAGGTGAGTGTGGGGGGAGGTGAGTGTGGGGAGGTGAGTGTGGGGGGGAGGTGAGTGTGGGGGGAGGTGAGTGTGGGGGGGAGGTGAGTGTGGGGGGGAGGTGAGTGTGGGGGGAGGTGAGTGTGGGGGAGGTGAGTGTGGGGGGGAGGTGAGTGTGGGGGGAGGTGAGTGTGGGGGGAGGTGAGTGTGGGGGGGAGGTGAGTGTGGGGGGAGGTGAGTGTTGGCGGGGGGAGATTGTGGAGACTGGGAGAGACGAGAGGTGCTGCCTGACTGGGCAAAAACTAAAGGCATGTGAGAGAGGAGCAGGAACAGACAGGAGGCTGCAGATGATGGGGTGAAGCAACACACAAACTGCTGTAGGAACTCAGCGGGTCAGGCAGCATCTGAGGGGGTAGAGGGATCGTTGATGTTTCGAGTCAGGACTGAATGTCTGGCAGGGAGATAGCCAGTATAGAGAGGTGAGAGGTGGGGGCTGGCAGGTGATAGATAGAAACAGGTTACAAGGAGAATGATGGGCACATGGAACTTGGTTGGACGTGGGGGTCACTGAAATCCACTGTCAGGGTGTAGACCACCCACCTGTGGAAGATGAGGGGCTGTTCCTCTCGTTTGTGTTGGGCCTCACCCTGGCAGTGGAGGCGGACGGGGCGGACGGACGGATAGACGGGGTGGGGGGAACAGGAGGAGATGAATGAAATCCTGTGGTAAGTTAATGGACTGACGATCCACAGCCCCGAGTTCGAATCTCACCCCCGCAGATGTGGGATGTAAATCAGCGGATAATCTGGAATGTGGAACGACGTCTGAGCCGTGGTGATTTAAACAGCGGACAGTCCCAACAACCCAGCCTCCTGCGCACAGAGTCTGCCGGCCGCACCTGGTCAGGCCCACGTCTGACTCCACACCCACCCCTCCTGCTTGTTTCTTAACTGTCTGCTGGGGCTCCATCTGCCAGGCCCTTCAGCCCATCATGTCTGTGCTGACACGATGCTGAATTTAACTAAATCCCTTCTGCCTGCACGTGGTCCACATCCCTGCACATCCCTGTGTCTGTCTAAAAACCTCTTAAACACTATCGTATCTGCCTCCACCCCCACCCCTGGCAGCCCGTTCCAGGCACCCACCACTCTCTGTGTAAAATACTTGCCCCACACATCTCCTTTGAACTTTCCCCTCTCACCTCAAATGCACGCCCTCTGGTATTTGACATTTCTACCCTGGGAGATAGATTCTGACTGTCTACCCTATCTACGCCTCTCATAACTTTATAAACTTCTATCAGGTCTCCTCCCAGCCTCTGACACTCCAGAGAAAACAACCGAAGTTTGTCCAACCTCTTCTTAGAGCGAACACCCTCTAATCCAGGCTGCATAGAACCATAGAACCATAAAACACTACAGCCCTGCTACCATCTCCCTGCTCCTCACTGTTCCTCTCCCTGCTCCCTGGTTCCCTACTCCCTGCTCCCATCTCTCTGCTCCCATAGAACCATAGAACAGTACAGCACAGAAAACAGGCTATTCAGCCCTTCTAGTCTATGCCGAAACTTTATTCCGCTAGTCCCATTGATTTGCACCCAGTCCATAAACCTTCAGACCTCTCCTGTCCATGTATCTATCCAATTTATTCTTAAAACTTAAGAGTGAGCCCGCACTTACCACGTCAGATGGCAGCCCGTTCCACACTCCCACCACTCTCTGAGTGAAGAAGTTCCCCCTAAACCTTTCCCCTTTCACCCTAAAGCCATGTCCTCTCGTACTTATCTCTCCTAATCTAGGTGGAAACAGCCTACTCGCATTTACTCTGTCTATACCCCTCATCATTTTGTAAACCTCTATCAAATCTCTGCTCATTCTTCTACGCTCCAAGGAATAAAGTCCTAACCTGTTCAATCTTTCCCTGTAACTCAACTCCTGAAGACCCAGCAACATTCTAGTAAATCTTCTCTGCACTCTTTCAATCTTACTGATATCCTTCCTATAGTTAGGTGACCAGAACTGCACACAATACTCCAAATTTGGTCTCACCAATGTCTTATACAACCTCACCATAACATCCCAACTCCTGTACTCAATACTTTGATTTATGAATGCCAGGATGCCAAAAGCCTTCTTTACAAACTGTGACGCTACCTTCAGGGAATTATGTATCTGAACTCCCAGATCCCTTTGTTCCTCCGCACTCCCCAGTGCCCTACCATTTACTGTGTATGTCCTACCTTGATTTGTCCTTCCAAAATGCAACACCTCACACTCGTCTGCATTAAATCCCATCTGCCATTTTCTGGCCCATTCTTCCAGTTGGTTCAGATCCCTCTGCAAACTTTGAAAGCCTTCCTCACTGTCCACAACGCCTCCAATCTTAGTGTCATCAGCAAACTTGCTGATCCAATTTACCACATTATCATCTAGATCATTGATATAAACAACAAACAACAATGGACCCAGCACAGATCCCTGGGGCACACCACTAGTCACAGGCCTCCAATCTGAGAAACAACCATCCACTACCACTCTCTGTCTTCTCCCACGCAGCCAATTTCAAATCCAGTTTACAACCTCTCCATGGTTACCTAGTGTCTGAACCTTCTGAACTAACCTCCCATGTGGGACCTTGTCAAAGGCCTTACTAAAGTCCATGTAGACAACATCCACAGCCTTCATCTACTTTTTTGGTAACCTGCTCGAAAAACTTTGCAAGATTCGTTAAACACGATCTACCGTGGACAAAGCCATGCTGACTACCCTTAATCAGCCCATGGCTGTCCAAATACTTATAAACCCGATTTCTCGGAACACCTTCCAATAATTTACCTACTACTGATATCAGGCTCACTGGCCTGTAGTTACCTGGTTTACTTTTGGAGCCTTTTTTAAACAACGGAACAACATGAGCTTCCCTCCAGTCCTCCGGCACCACACCCATGGCTAAGGACATTTTAAATATATCTGCCAGGGCCCCTGCAATTTCTACACTAGTCTCTCTCAATGTCTGAGGAAATATCTTGTCAGGCCCGGGGGATTTATCTACCTTATTCACTGTAAGGCAGCAAGCGCCTCCTCCTCTTTAATCTCTATATGTCCCATGACACTATTGCTTGTTTCCCTTCCTTCCACATCCACTATGCCAGTTTCCTGAGTAAATACTGATGCAAAAAAACTGTTTAAGATCTCCCCCATCTCCTGAGGCTCCGCACATAGACGACCACTCTGATCTTCTAGGGGACCAATTTTGTCCCTTACTATCCTTTTACTCTTAATATACTTGTAGAAACCCTTTGGGTTTACCTTCACATTATTCGCCAAAGCAACCTCATGACTTCTTTTTGCCTTCCTGATTTCCTTTTTTAGTATTTTCTTACATTTTCTATACTCTTCAAGTACCTCATTTGTTCCTAGTAGCCTATACCTGCTATACACCTCTCTCTTTTTCTTGACCAGATCGCCAATATCCCTTGAAAACCAAGGTTCCCTATGCTCGTTAACTTTGCCTTTAATCCTGGCAGGAACATGCAAACTCTGCACTCTCAAAATTTCAACTTTGAAGGCCTTCCACTTACTGAGCACATCCTTGCCAGAAAACAACTCATCCCAATCCACTCTTCCTAGATCCTTTCTCATTTTACAAAATTGGCCTTTCTCCAATTTAGAACCTCAACCCGAGGACCAGACCTGTCCTTATCCATAATTAACTTGAAACTAATGACATTATGGTCACTGGACCCAAAATGTTCACCTGCACATACTTCTGACACCTGACCTGTCCGGTTCCCTAATAGGAGATCAAGTATTGCATTCTCTCTCGTTGGTACCTCTATATATTGATATAGAAAACTTTCCTGAACACATTTGACAAACTCCAAGCCATCCAGCCCTTTCACAGTGTGGGACCTGAAATGTTAACCATTTCTCTCTCTGTAGATGCTGCCTGGCCTGTTGAGTGTTTCCAGCATTTGCTGTTTTTATTTTATAAGCCGGATTGGATGATGAGGAAAGGTTGGATGGGGTGGGATTGTACATGCAGTTTAGTTGAGTGAGAGGAGACCGACTGAAACACAAGATCTTGAGGGCGGACGTAGAGCGGACATTTCCTCTTCCGGGAGAGTCCAGAACCAAGGGTCACTGTTTAAATATGAAGGTTCATCCATTAAGACAGAGAAGAGGTTCACGAGTGTTTGGAGGTCTTTTCCTCCAGGTGTGTAGAAGCAGAGTCTGAATGTTCCTCGTCAGAGGTGGAGGGATTGTACATTCGCTGGTGAGAGGTTACCGCAGGTCGACAGGAATGTGGAGTTGGTCACAGTCAGATCAGACGTGACGTGAAATGGGAGAGCACTCGAGTAGTATCACTGCTCCTAGTTGGTATGTTTCGTACATTACAGATTTGAAACTGAACCACAGAGAAAATGTGATGAAAAGGAGGGTGACAGATATCATTTCTAAGAAGTGGTGATGAAGGGGGATATTTCTGTAAACTGGGTCAGTGTGGTATTATGGGGTTTTACCATGAAAGGACGGACTTTATTCCATCCCACTGATGTACACAACAGCACAGAAATTCAGGGGCTCGGGCTGCTCTCACACTGCGCAGAAAACCATCACAAACAGCCCTTTCCTGGGTCCGTGGCTTCCCTTCCAGGGTTAGGAAGGGATAACGACACCGAGAAACCAAAGAGCTACAGACAGATGGTTCCTGGATGGTGATTGACAGCACATGGGGACAGGAGGAGGCCACTCAGGCCCTGCAGCCTGACCCAACATTCACCATACATGATCTAATGATTGAATCTGCGTTCAAATCCCAGCATGGCAGTGGGACTGTAAATTCAGATCATTAAGTAAACACTGGCCTTTGATTTTGTTGTCATAGAGCCGTGGAGTTACACAACATAGAAACAGGCCCTTCGGCCCAACTTGTCCGTGCCGAACAAATTGTCCATCCAAGCCGTCCCTTTTGCCTGCGTTTGGCCCACATCCCTCTGAACCTTTCCTATCCGTGTACCCGTCTTGTCTTTTAAATGTTGTAATTGTACCCACCTCAACAGCTTCCTCTGGCAGCTCATTCCACACACCCACCACCCTCTGCCTGAAAAAGTTGCCCCTCAGGTCCCCTTTTGATCTTTCCCCTCTCACCCTAAACCTGTGCCCCCTAGTTTTAGACTCCCCTACCCTGGGGAAAAGACTGTTACCATCCACCTTATCGATGCCCCTCATGATTTATAAACCGCTGTAGGTCACCCCTCAGTCTCCTTCGGTCCAGGGAGAACAGTCCCAGCCTGTCTGGCCTCTCCTTGTAACTCCAGCCCTCCAGTCCCGGGACATCTGGTGAAACTTTTCTGCCCCCTCTCCAGTTTAATGACCTTCCTGTAGCTGGGCGGCCACAGTTCCTCTCTGCCCCGTTCTCCTTTCACTGTTCTCTCCATCCTCTGGCCCACAACAAATCTTCACATTTTTCATCTTTTTTTAAATTTGATACCATCTTTAACTTCTTTTCAACATCCTCCTCAGAGCCTGTGTATTTCACTGGAATATATATTTGTTCAGATCTTTCCTTCAGTGTGCATCACTGCCAATCTACCCCCTATCTTTTAATCTACTTTTAGTCCACATTAGCCAATTTTGCCCTGATACCTTCATCATTGTCGTTATGTACATTTAAGATATTAGTGTCAGACCCAAGTATCTCGCTTCCAGTCTAAATACAAAACTCTACCATGTGGAGCTGCTCTTCCACAATCTCCTTTACTCTGAGATGATGAATGAGTCCAGTCTCAGGACACAGGACTGGATGTCAACAGCTCGTTCCTTGGCTCGCTCCACAATATATTGTTTTAAGAAGCAGTCCAAATTCCTCGGTGAATTCATCCATATGAATACTCCTGCCAGTTTGATTCGCCCAACCTATAACAAGATTAAAGTCACATAAACACGCAACAGAGAAACAGGCCCTTCGCCCGCCGACTCTGTGCTGACCATCACCACCCACTTACATTGATCCCATCTTTATTCTCCTCACACTCCCATCAACCACTCACCTACACACTGGCGATAACTTACACTGACCAATTAACTTACTAACCGGAACATCTTTGGGATGAGGGAGGAACTCGGAGCACCCGGAGGAAACCCACATGGAGAATGTGCTAACACCACACAGACAGGGCCCGAGGCCAGGATTGAACCTGGGTGTCTGGAACTGAGAGACAGTGGCCCTACCAGCTGCACCACTCTGCCGCTCCATAAGTCACCCATGGTTATCGCAGTGCCTTCCTGGATGTCACCTCTCCCTCTGCCCTGCAGCGGAACTACTATAAAGCGACCTGGAGACTATTCCCAGTAGAGTCACAGAGCAACACAGCATGGATACAGGCCCTTCGGCCCAACAAGTTCATGCCCACCATGGTTGGTATTGGTATTGGAATTGGGTTATTATTGTCACTTGTACCGAGGTAAGGTGAAAAACTTGTCTTGCATACCGATTGTACAGGTCAATTCATTACACAGTGCAGTTATATTGAGTTAGTACAGAGTGCATTGATGTAGTACAGGTAAAAACAGTAACAGTACAGAGTAAAGTGTCACAGCTACAGAGAAAGTGCAGTGCAATAAGGTGCAAGGTCACAACAAGGCAGATCGTCAGGTCAGAGTCCATCTCATTGTATAAGGGAACTGTTCAATAGTCTTGTCACCGTGAGGTAGAAGAAAAGCCTGGTGGTACGTGCCCTCAGGCTCCTGGTGCCCACCCAGCCGGTCCCATCTTCCTGCATTCGGCCCATATCCCTCTAACCCCGCCCCTCCATCCAAGTGCTTCTTAAATGACCCTGTTGTACCTGCCTCACTCACTTCCTCTGGCAGCTCGTTCCATGTACTCACCACCCTCTGTGTGAAGAAGTTGCCCCTCACGTCACTTTTATTGGTATTGGAATTGGTTTATTATTGTCACTTGTACCAAGGTACAGTGAAAAACTTGTCTTGCATACCATTCATACAGATCAGTTCATTACACAGTGCATTGAGGTCGTACACGGTAAAAGAATACAGAATGCAGAGTAAAGTGTCACAGCTACAGAGAAAGTGCAGTGTAGGTAGACAATAAGGTGCAAGGTCATAACGAGGTAGATTGTGAGGTCAAGAGTCCATCTCATCGTACTAGGGAATCATTCAGTAGTCTTATAACAGTGGGATAGAAGCTGTCCTTGAGCCTGGTAGTATGTGCTTTCAGGCTTTTGTATCTTCTACCTGATGGGAGGAGGGAGAAGAGAGAATGTCCAGGGTGGGTGGGGTCTTTGATTATGCTAGAAGTATAGACAGAGTCCATGGAGGGGAGGCAGGTTTCTGTGATATGCTGGGCTGTGTCCACAACTCTCTGCAGTTTCTTGCAGTCCTGGGCAGAGCAGTTGCCGTACCACGCCGTGATACATCCAGATAGGATGCTTTCTATGGTGCATCAATAAAAGTTGGTGAGAGTCAAAGGGGACAAACCGAATTTCCTTAGCCTCCTGAGGAAGTAGAGGTGCTGGTGAGCTTTCTTGGCTGTGGCATCTACGTGGTTGGACCAGGACAGGCTCTTGGTGATGTTCACTCCCAAGAACCTAAAGCTCTCAACCCTCTTGACCTCAGCACCATTGATGTAGACAGGTGCATGTGCACCGCCCCCTTTCCTGAAGTCAATGACCAGCTCTTTTGTTTTGCTGACATTGAAGGAAAGGTTGTTGTCACCTTTCTCTCAATTTTCATAATTTAAATCTTTCCCCTCTCACCCTAAACCGATGTCCCCTAGTTTTGGGCTCCCCTACCCTGGGGAAAAGACTGTTACCGTCCACTTTCTCTGTGCCCCTCATGATTTTATAAACCTCTATAAGATCACCCCTCATTCTCCTACACTCCTGGCATTCTATACCTACGTCAGGAATTAGAGGATAACAAGGGAAAGGTTAGGACCACTTAAAGATAAAGAAGGGAATCTATGTTTGGATGCAGAGGATGTGGGTGAGGTTCTGAATGAGTATTTCTCTTCGGTATTTACCCAGTAAAGGGACATGCAGGATGCAGAAATTGGAACTGAGGATGGAAACATGTTAGGGCATTTAGAGGTCAAGGAGGAGGTAGTGTTAGATCTAAACAGTACTAAGGCGGATAAGTCCTGGGGCACGATGGGATATACCCCAAGTTACTGAGGGAAGCAAGAAAGGAAATTGCCGGGGCCTTGACCAGTATCTTTGAGTCCTCCCTGACCACGGGTGAGGTCACTGAGGACTGGCGAGTGGTTAATGTTGTTCCTCTATTTAAGAAAGGAACAAGGGAAAATCCGGGTTTTTCCCTTGTTCAAGGGAAACTCACCTCAGTTGCAGGGAAATTGCTGGAGAAAATTCATAGAGATAGGATATTCAAGCATCTGGAATACAATGGCTTGATTAGGGAAAGCCAGCATGGCTTTGTGCAGGGCAAGTCGTGTCTTACTAACCTGGTTGAGTTTTTTTTGACAGGGTGATGAGAGAGATTGATGAAAGCAGAGCTGTGGATGTCATCTATGTGGACTTCAGTAAGGCATTTGACAAGGTCCCACATAATCGGTTAATGTTCGGATGCATGGGGTCAGTGGAGAATTGGCTGTGTAGATCCAGAACTGGCTTGCCCACAGAAGACAGAAAGTGGTGTTTGAAGGGAATCATTCGGGCTGGAGGCCTGTGAGTAGTGGTGTTCTGCAGGGATCTGTGCTGGGACCTCTGCTGTTTGTGTGGTAAACATAGAACATTACAGCACAGTACAGGCCCTTCGGCCCACAATGTTGTGCCGACATTTTATCCTGTTCTAAGTTCTATCTAACCCTTCGCTCCCACATAGCCCTCCATTTCTCTATCATTCATGTGTCTATCTAAGAGTCTCTTAAATGTCCCTAATGTATCTGCCCCCACAACCTCTGCCGGCAGTGCGTTCCACACACCCACCACTCTCTGTGTAAAAACTTACTCCTGACATCCCCCTTATACCTTCCTCCAATCACCTTAAACTTGTGTCCCCTCGTGTTAGCCATTGTCACCCTGGGAATAAGTCTCTGACTGTCCACTCGATCTATGCCTCTTATCATCTTGTACACCTCTATCAGGTCCCCTCTCATCCTCCTTCTCTCCAAAGAGAAAAGCCCTAGCTCACTCAACCTATCCTCATAAGGCATGCTCTCCAATCCAGGCAGCATCCTGCTAACTCTCCTCTGCATCCTCTCTAAAGCTTCCACATCCTCTCCATAATGAGGCAACCAGAACTGAACACAATACTCCAAGTGTGGTCTAACCAGAGTTCTATAGAGCTGCAACATCACCTCGCAGCTCTTGAACTCAGTACCCAGACTAATGAAGGTCAATGCACCATACGCCTTCTTAACAACCCTATCGACCTGCGCAGAAACCTTGAGGGATCTATGGACGTGAACCCCAAGATCCCTCTGTTCCTCCACACTGCAAAGAGTCCTTGCCATTAACCTTGTATTCTGCTTTCATATTTGATCTTCCAAATTGTATCACTTCACGCATCTGGGTTGAACTCCATCTGCCACTTCTCAGCCCAGCTCTGCATTCTATCAATATCCTGTTGTAATCTACAGCAACCTTCTACTGTTCCCAGATAGATCCCTGCAGAACACCACTGGTCACTGATCTAGAGGCAGAGTACACTCCATCTACCGCCACCCTCTGTCTTCTATGAGCGAACCAATTCTGAATCCACACAGCCAAGTTTCCCTGGATCCCATGCCTCCTGACATTCTGAATAAGGCTTCCACGAGGAACCTTATCAAACGCCTTACTGACATCCATGTACACCACATCCACTGCCATTTGTGATGTACGTAAACAACGTGGATGTGTATGTTGATGGGTGGGTTAGTAAGTTTGCTGACGATACCAAGATTGGTGGTTGTGAATAGTGTGGAAGACTGGTGACAGGTACAGTGTGAGCACTCGGGGGGGGCATGTGTTCCCTTGGTCTTATTGCAGGAGGGAGGGGGAACTAAGTAGGGAAGCCTTGATGACAATGTGCAGGGTTTGGGGAGGCTGGGGCAGTTTCAGGAGGATGTAGACACCTCGGCAGATTCAGTGGGTCGATCCCTAGAGAGAGACAGTGATGCAGCGAGGAGGTGAATGGAGAACGCTGGTGGGTTGGGCAGCCTCTGTGCTGTGTGACTGCGAGGCCTGGAGCTCAGGAGAGGTACAGCATTGTTCGGGGGAACTGATGGTGAATGCTGGCACAATCCTTTCTCAGGATGGGGAGGGGTGACGCTCAGGATGAGGGGGTTGGCCAATGGGACGGAGAGATGAGGGGGTGTTCTTCACACAGAGAGTTGTAAATGTTATTTATCATTTCCTTATTACATGGAAGAAGGCCATTCAGCCCATCAGGTGTCTGGAACTCTCTTCCCCAGAGGACTGAGGGCATGCAGTCATTGAAGGTAATCCCAGCTGAGAGCAGTAGAGAATCAGCAGATCATGTGATTGGAGGTGAGGCTATGTGAGGCACACTGTCAGTCATGGCCTATTGGATGGTGGAACAGGCTTCAGGGGCTGAATGGCCTCCTCCCTCTCCTGTTCTTATAATCCAGCATTGAGAACCTGAAGGAAGCGACAGTGAATCCAGTCTCTGATGTTACTGAGGGCAGCAGTGACCTGAGCAGGACCAGGAGAGTGAATAGTCCTGATGTGAAGCACCTCAGATGATTGAAGATCTGAGTCAGTTCCTCACAATTCAGGAGGCCACGGTTACTGTGAGCAAATCCACTGAGCTGCACATAATTCCCTCAGATACTAATTACATGTTACGATGGACATTTCAAATAATAGAAATTAATTTAAGTGAAAATAGTAGTCCAGGGTGACAGGTAATGACGTCAAAGTGAATCACCAAATTCATCTCCAAACTCTGACCTGGGACTCAACACCTCCCTCTGCAACTGGATCCTTGACTTTCTGACCAACAGACCACAATCAGTGAGGATAGGCAGCAATACCTCCAACACGATTATTCTCAACACTGGTGCCCCACAAAGCTGCGTCCTGAGCCCTCTACTCTACTCCCTATACACTCATGACTGTGTGGCCAGATTTTGCTCTAACTTCATCTACAAGTTTGCAGATGATACAAGTTTGTAGGCCATATCTCAAATAATGATGAGTACAGGAAGGAGATAGAGAGCTTAGTGACATGGTGTCATGACAACAACCTTTCCCTCAATGTCAACAAAACAAAAGAGCTGGAAAGGGGGGCGGTGTACACGCACCTGTCTACATCAATGGTGCTGAGGTCGAGAGGGTTGAGAGCTTCAGTTCCTTGGAGTGAAGGCAGGCACAGTAGTGTAGATGGCAGGCACGGTAGTGTAAGGCAGGCACGGGAGTGTAGCAGTTAGCGTAACGCTTTTACAGTGCCAGTGACCTGGGTTCAAATCCGGCCACTGTCTGTAAGGAGTTTGTATGTTCTCCCCGTGTCTGTGTGGGTTTCCTCAGGGTGCTCTGGTTTCCTCCCACATTCCAAAGATGTACAGGTTAGGAAGTTGTGGGCATGCTATTGTTGGCACTGGAAGTGTGGCGACACTTGCGGGCTGCCTCCAGAACACTCTACGCAAAAGATGCATTTCACTGTGTGTTTCGGTGTACATGTGACTAATAAAGATATCTCATCTTATCAATAGCCTGTCCTGGTCCAACCACGTAGACACCATGGCCAAGAAAGCTCACCAGCGCCTCTACTTCCTCAGGAGGCTAAAGAAATTTGGCATGTCCCCTTTGACACTCGCCAACTTTTATCAATGCATCATTGAAAGCATCCTATCTGGATGCATCATGGCTTGGTATGGCATCTGCTCTGCCCATGACTGCAAGAAACTGCAGAGAGTTGTGGACACAGCTCAGCACATCATGGAAACCAGCCTCCCCTCCATGGACTCTGTCTATACCTCTTGCTGCCTCGGTAAAGCAACCAGCATAATTGAAGACACCACCCACCTCGGAAATTCTCTCTTCTCCCCTGTCCCATCAGGCAGAAGATACAAAAGCCTGAGGGCACATACCACCAGGCTCGAGGACAGCTTCTATCCCACTGTTATAAGACTATTGAATGGTTTGCTAGTACGATGAGATGGAGTATTGACGTCACAAACTACCTCGTTATGACCTTGCACCTTATTGTCTGCCAACACTGCACTTTCTCTGTAGCTGTGACACTTTACTCTGCTTTTTGTATTGTTTTACCCTGTACTATCTCAATGCACTGTGTAATGAATTGATCTGTATGAACGGTATGCAAGACAAGTTTTTCACTGGACCTCGGTACAAGTGACAATAATAAACTAATTCCAATTCCAAATACGTTTCACAGAGTCATACGTATGGATTTATGTTAACCCTACATTAATATCAACTCCCCTCAGATTCTACCCTTCACCCACACACTAGGGGCAATCTACAGTGGCCAATTAACCCACTGACCCACACATCTGAAGGATGAGAGAGGAAACTGGAGCACCCAGGGGACACCCGACACTGGAGGTCACGATTAGACCCAGGTCACTGGAGCTGAGGCAGTGACTCTCCCCCCTGTATCACTGAGCCACCCTTGTGACCATTTAGTCTAAGTTCTTGAGGAAGAAGTCAAGCTGAGAAATTCAGCACGTCAGAGTTGTGACCGGTTCTGTTCGATTCCCCAAAGGTACCGTTTGTTGGACCCGGTTATTCAAGTTGTACATGTTCTGTGGAAATTCTCCAGATTTCACGTTTCCTGTATTTCTGCAAGAGAATCTAAAATCATCTTCACACCTCTTTACACCACACGGAATTGACACCTTCCTTGTTAATGATCTAATGAAACCTCCATGTGGCTCAGTGGCTGCAACAAACATTTCACAACTTAATTATATAAACCGATACTGCAACAAGTTAATGCGCCGACTGCCACATGGTTTAGAAATGTATTTACATACAGGTGATTTAACAGAGTCAGTCTATGGACCTTGCAGTAAAACACATCAGGGTTTCCTCTGCTGCTGGTGTGATTGCAGTCTGTGTGGGCTTTCGATAACCGCTCCATTCAGAGGAAATAACATCAGTGCATCGGTAATGACTTCAGGGTAAACCCACAGAAATAAGCCCTCCACTTATTTACCATCTTCACCTCTGCTCCAAATACAAACCCTTCCCATCCCTTCTGTAACATAACCTTTACAAAGAACTAACAAATGTCACTGGGAGTTTCCTACGTTCTACTTTTAGTGGGTGCAGCCAGAGGCTCTGGTCTGAACCTGGACAATCTCTGAAGTTGCCTCCTCTCACTATGCATCTCCCAGTGGATGATAACTGAGGGATGTTGGTGGAGGTGACGCTGAGTCTGATGTTTTATCTGGAATATTGATGGGAATTCTGAGACCCGTATGGGAAGCATCAAGGTAACCCTGGGGCACAGAGAGACAACTGGTAGAGGGTTAGGGTGGAGTTGAAGGAAAGAGTTTTGGAGATCTGAGGCAATTTTTTCCACACAGAGGGTGGTGAATGTGTGGAATGAGGTGCCAGAGGAGGAGGTGGAGGTGGGTGCAACTACAGCATTTAAAAGGCATATAGATAGGTAGGAAAAGACCAGAGGGGTATGGTCCTAATGTGGGCAAATGGCACTAGTGCAGATCGTCCGCATGATGAGCTAGGTTGAAGGGCCCAGTTGTGTGCTGTATGACTCCATCCCAAGGGTTCTGGAAGCGGCTGCCTGAGAGGACACTGGAGGTAGAAGACCTCACCATGTGGAGCACCTGAAACCTTCCACCTCTCAACAGACCAGCACAGCCTTTGTCTGAATGAAAAGAGTGTTTGAAGAACAAAGACCTGAAACCTGTTACCTAGCTCCTGGTCTACAGGCAAACAGTGATCCTCCCTCTCCTTACACTGTGGATAACCTACAGCAGCACCTCAAGGCAGTGGAGAGATACCACCGCACTGTCCCCACAAAATCCTGCCGATCCATCGGCAGGATAGGTGAACAAAGGACAACATCTCAGTGTTGTCGTGTTCCACCACTCCGAAGGGCAGGCCACATCATCCACATGCCCAGCACTGGATTCCCAATCTGCATACTACTCCAAGTTCTGTCATGGGAAGAATTTGCAGAAGGACTGAGGCAGTTCTAAAACTGCAACATGCTTACGACATATTGGAGACCCCGGCTGTGATGGAGGAGCCCCGGGCAAGACATTAAGCATCTGAGCTCTAGAATGGGGGACGCAGTGGCCAAGTCCAAACAGGAGAAGCAGTGCACAGCACCCCAACACGGTGCCAGGTCTGTGCAGCACGCAGAGGGGCTCATCAGGCACTTCACAGAACTGGAGTCCCCCTCAACCATAAGGGGCTGCATGGACATGGATCCAGCAACAAGATCCCTGATCAACCCCACATCCCATTCACATAGGGAATGGGAATGTGAATGTGTGTTGAGGGCTGTGTACCAAAGAGGACAATCCAGGTGCTCCCAAACTGGAAATCATGGATGAACCAAGAGGTCCACTCCCCACTGAAGTCGAGGGCTGCTGTATTCCAATCAGGTGACTGTGACCTTTACAAGAAATCAAGATATGACCTCCGTAAAGCTATCAGGAATGCAAAGAGACAATACCGGTTCAAAGTAGAGTCCCAGACCAGCCGTCAGTTGTGACAGGGTTTACGTGTGAAAACAGGCGACAAATGAAGTCAGGTAACATAGTCAACAACAGCGCATCCCTTCCTGATGAGCTTAAGTTAAGATAAGATATCTTTATTAGTCACATGTACATTGAAACACACAGTGAAATGCATCTTTTGCGTAGAGTGTTCTGGAGGCAGTCCGCAAGTGTTGCCAGGCTTCCAGTGCCAACGTAGCATGCCCACAACTTCCTAACCCGTACGTCTTTGGAATGTGGGAGGAAACCGGAGCATCCGGAGGAAACCCATGCAGACATGGGGAGGACAAACAAACTCCTTACAGACAGCAGCGGGAATTGAACCCAGGTCGCTGGCGCTGTAATAGCATTACGCTAACCACTACACTACCGTGTCTAATGATTGAGAAAACTAGCACCCAACGTGGGGCTAAAACCCACGACCCTGGGATTAAGAGTCCCATGCTCTACCGACTAAACTAGCTGGGCATGTTTTGAACAGAAGGATAGTGGATTGTTACCACCCACCCCGACAACCTCCAATGCAACTGAACCCGTGGTCACCGTCGAGGACGTAAGATCAGTCTTCTGGAGAGTGAACCCGAGGAAAGCATCTGGCCCGGATGGTGTCCCTGGCCATGTGCTCAGATCTTGTGCTGATCAGCTGGCAGGGGTACTTGCAGACATATTTAACCTCTCTCTGCTTCAGTCTCAGGTTCCCACCTGTTTTAAGAAGACCACTATCATCCCGGTACCGAAGAAAAGCAAGGTAACATGCCTCAATGACTACTGACCAGTGGCTCTGACATCCACCATCATGAAGTGCTTCGAGAGGCTGGTCATGGCTCACATTAACTCCAGCCTCCCGGAAAACCTCAACCCACTGCAATTTGCCTACCGCCGAGACAGGTCTACAGTGGATGTCATCTCCCTGGCCCTACACTCAGCTCTGGAGCATCTGGACAGTAAAGATACTTACATTAGACTATTGTTCGCTCTACACTGATGATTTATTGCTTTTCATTTCTAATGTTGAGCCCTCGTTACCTTCTATGCTTTCTCTACTTTCCTCTTTTAGCCAATTTTCAGGATATAAACTGAATTTACACAAGAGTGAACTTTTCCCTTTGAATAATCTGATGTTATTCGATACTAACTTCCCTTTTAAAATTGTAAGAAATCATTTTACCTATTTGGGTGTAACAATTACTAAAAATTATAAAATTTATTTAAAGAAAACTTCCTTACTTTATTGAATTATGTGAAGAGGGTCTTATTAAATTGGTCACCCCTCTCTATATCGTTGATTGGCCGCATTAATTCAATTAAAGTGAATATTTTACCTAAATGTATGCACCTATTTCAGGCCTGACCTGTTTTTATTCCTAATTCTTGATTCAGTTATACCTTCATACATATGGAAAAATAAACATCCTAGATTAAATAATGTTCACTTTCAGAAAGTTAAAAATAATGGAGGTTTTGCCTTACCCAACTTTAGGTTTTATTGCTGGGCGGTCAATATACGAAATCTTACGTTTTGGTTACATTATATTAATCATGAGGCTTGTCCAGTATGGGTTTCTTTGGAAGCTAATTCTATTAAAAATTTTTCTATTATCTCTTTGCTTGGCTCATCACTTCCTTTATCGATAAATAAATTAACTGATAATTTGGTAGTTAAACACGCTTTGAGGATTTGGTTACAATTTAGAAAATATGATGGTTTATCGAGATTTTCTTTGTCCAGTCCCATTTTTGCTGATTGTTTTTTTAAACCTTCTATGACTGACGTAGTTTTTAAAGAATGGGATAGATTGGGTCTTACTTGTTTTCAGGATCTATTTGTTGGAGGAAATTTCGCAACGTTTGAACAATTGTCAATTAAATATAGTTTTGTAGCGGTTGCTACCGCGGAATAAAACAAGACTCTACTCGGAGGATTGCCAAACAGAACTGGTTTATTTTCCCGCCTTGTGCGGGCCCTTTAAGGGAGAAAAACTCCCGCCCAAAAAAAACCGGCAATGACGTAAGTCCTACGTCATCAGGACTTTCCCGCGCGCGGGTTCTCCCCGTCGCTCGGAAAGACGAGGCCCGCCGCCATCTTGGGCCTCGTCGCTCCGACACCGCGCGACCCGACTGCCGAGCCGGTTCGCCCGACTAGACGGTGAGTCGCCACAGTTTACCAAAAACCCACTTTTTTCGATCTCAATTACATACATTCCCTATAAGTCCAGATAAGAACTTACTAGATGCAATTTTTAATTTGAAGCCTTTTTATGATGGTTCAATAGCTAAGATTTATGGTAGGCTATCAGGAACGAATAAGGTTCCTTTAGACAAAATTAAAAATGCTTGGGAACATGATTTGCAGATTTCAATTTCTGAGGAAACTTGGAATGAAATTTTTAAACTGGTTAATACTTCATCATTATGTGCTCACCACTCCCTCCTTCAATTCAAAGTGGTCCATAGGGTTCACCTGTCCAAAGACAAGTTATTGCATTTCTATTCGGATATATCTCCTTATTGTGATAAATGCAATAATGGAGAGTCTTCTTTAATTCACATGTTCTGGTCATGTCCGAGTCTTAAAAAATATTTCAAACTTTTTCTGTGCTTTTTAAAGTAAATTTTAAGCCAAATCCTCTAACTGCATTATTTGGGATTGTTGGAGAAAAAGGTATAATTTTGGAGACTTCCGACTTATACATATTGGCCTTTATTTCTCTTACAGCCAGGAGGGCTGTGTTGCTTAAATGGAAGGAAGTTACTCCCCCCACTCATGTTCAATGGCTACGGGATGTTATGTCATATCTAAATTTAGAGAAGATCCATTGTTCATTTTCTGGATCTAATCTAGACTTTAAAACATTGTGGGGACCTTTTTTGAACTACTTTCAAAACCATTGATTTGGTGCTTAAAGTACAGATACTGGCTAAATACTATTATGTCTTCAGGCTTTTTTTTTTGTCTTTTGTTACCAAACAGCTTTGATCTTGGTAGTGGGTTTAGATTCTTGTTTATAATAAAATTATTCCAATTTATTGATATTAATTAGTTATCATTTCTGTTTATCAATATGTATTGTGATTTCAAGTGTGACTCAATACAATGTATTTTGTAACATTTTGTCTTTTCTTTTGATTCATGTACTTTGTATTTTCTATGTGGAATTAATAAAAAAATATTGTAAAAGAAAAGAAAGACTATTGCTTATTGACTACAACTCTGCCTTCAATACTATAATCCCAAGCAAACTCATCTCCAAACTCTGACCTGGGACTCAACACCTCCCTCTGTAACTGGATCCTTGACTTTCTGACCAACAGACCGCAATCAGTGAGGATAGGCAGCAACACCTCCAGCACGATTATTCTCAACACTGGTGCTCCACATGGCTGCGTCCTCAGCCCTCTGCTCTACTCCCTATACACTCATGACTGTGTGGCCAGATTCTGTGCTAACTCCATCTACAAGTGTGCAGATGATACCACCGTTGTAGGCCGTATCTCAAATAATGATGAGTTGGAGTACAGGAAAGAGATAGAGAGCTTAGTGGAATGGTGTCATGACAACAACCTTTCCCTCAATGTCAACAAAACAGCTGGTCATTAACTTCAGGAAAGGGGGCAGTGTACATGCACTTATTTACATCAATGGTGCTGAGGTCAAGAGGGTTGAGAGCTTTAGGTTCTTGGGAGTGAACATCACCAATAGCCTGTCCTGTCCAACCACCTAGACGCCACAGCCAAGAAAGCTCACCAGCACCTCTACTTCCTCAGGAGGCTAAAGAAATTTGGCATGTCCCCCTTGACACCAACTTTTATCGATGCACCATAGAAAGAATCCTATCTGGATGCATCACAGCTTGGTGTGGCAACTGCTCTGCCCAGGACCACAAGAAACTGCAGAGAGATGTGGACACAGCCCAGTGCATCACGGAAACCAGCCTCCCCTCCATGGACTCTGTCTATACCTTTCGCTGTCTTGGTGAAGCAGCCAGCATAATCAAAGACCCCCCACTCCAGACATTCTCTCTTCCCCCCTCCCCCATCAGGCAGAAGATACAGGAGCCTGAGGGCACATACCACCAGGCTTGAGGACAGCTTCTATCCCACTGTGATAAGACTATTGAATGGTTCCCTTATATGATCAGATGGACTCTTGACCTCACAATCGTTATGACCTTGCACCTTATTGTCTACCTGCAATGCACTTTCCTGTAGCTGTGACACTTCACTCTGCTTTCTGTATTGTTTTACCCTGTACGACCTCAATGCAGTGTGTAATGAATTGACCTGTACGAACGGTATGCAAGACAAGTTTTTCACTGGACCTCGGTACATGTGACAATAATAAATCAATACCAGTACCAATATTCTATCTCCAACCCAGCCCAGAATGACATTCCAGGGATCACCATGACATGCCAGGTATTTCAATCCCAAAAAGACCCTCAGAGGTGAATGCCCAGTAGCCCGATTCTCACTGTGAGCTGCAGAAGGTGCAAACCTTACACCAAAGTTGTAGCTAGAGCATCTGTCAGAACCAGTGGCAATTGGCAGGTTGGAGATAGAGGCCAAGATTACTTCACCATTTAACTCTCCACAGGTTTACTGACAAAAATATCTGACCACGGTTATCCCCAGAGCTTCCACACTTGCAGTTGATATCAACATAACCGTCAATTGTGCACCCATGCTGGAGTGCATCCAACTAAACACTGCTTCATTGTTCAAGCAACACCTGGTCTAATCATTCATTCTTTTCTTGGCTCTGAGGGAAGCCAATTTCTCAATTCTTTGCTTTTTCCCAACAATAACTTTACAGCAGGCCAGGGAAACTTGTTCTGTACTATGGGAAAGGTTAATGACTCAGCTGTTTCATTCCAGAGACCATTTCTTTCCAAACTAATGTTTGTTTCAAAAGACAAAAGATTTCCTGAATGCACGTTTGGAACACGCTACTCTTTCATGAAACTAGACCTGCATTGAGTAGAGTTTAGAAGAATGAGAGGAGATGTAGTTGAAAAGTACAGACTTCTGAAATGGCTGGACAGGCTAGATGTGTTTTCCCTGGTTGGAGGTGAAGGGTCCAGGGGTCACACAATTTAGGACTGAGGAGGGGTGAACCTGTGGAATCCTCTCCCACAAAAGGCAGTGGAGGCCAAGTTGCTCAAAGTGCTTAAAGAGGTTGATAGATTTCAAGACACAAGAGGCACTGGTAGGTATGGGGAGAGATGGGAACTTGTTATCAACATAAGAGGTCAGCTGATTGAACAGCAGAGCAGGTTGAAGGGCCGAGTGGTCTCCCCTGCTCCTATTTCCCATGAGCTGCAGGCTGCCCAGTCACTCAGCGAGACCGTGGGTGGGCTCAGTAACAACCCCATAACCTGCCTCAGCTCCATATTCTTTACACTATTGTCTTGCCATAAGCTGTGAAGTTCAGACTGAACGGGCTAGCCAGCATCGATCGCCTTCAGAGGGAGACGCTTGTGCTTCCTGTGTGAAGAAACCCCTCTGCTCCGTGACCTGATGCTACCTTTCCACACTTCACTCATCCCAGACCACCCCTGCCAATGGGGACATTTCTCTCCATACACCCTGATACCTTACAACATACCAAAGATATTAACATCTATGTTCAAAGGAATTCAGGTTTATGCTTTTATAGTTTAAGTGACAAAGCCCTGGTTATTTTCTGTGACCCATTCACCCTCGGCCGAGCTCAGATGCAGTGCTGGTACTAGAGGTTCTGGTCAGTTGGAAAGGCAAACATGCTTTTAACTTGATTCTTTCACTACTTTTACCAGTCTGTCTCTGTGGACTTTGGACTATGTTGTGTATTTAGACTTTCAAAAGGCCTTCGACAAGATGCCGCACAAGAGACTGATTAATAAGATGAGAGGTCATGGAATTACAGGTAGGATAACAGAATGGGTGGAGCATTGGCTGGTTGGCAGAAAGCAAACGGTGGGAATAAAAAGATCCTGTTCTGGTTGGCTACCGGTTACTAGTGGTGTTCTGCAGGGGTCGGTGTTGGGGCCGCTTCTTTTTACTTTGTACATTAATGATTTGGATGATGGACTAAATGGTTTTGTGGCTAAGTTTGCAGACGACACCAAGATAGGTGGAGGAGTAGGGAGTATTGAAGAAACAGGAAGGTTGCAGAGAGACTTAGATAGTTTAGGAGAATCGGCAAGGAAATGGCAGATGAGATTCAATGTTGAGAAATGTGCAGTTGTACACTTTGGAAAAAGAAATAAACGGGCAGATTATTATCTAGATGGGGAGAAAATTCAAAGTACGGAAGTACAAAGGGACTTGGGGGTACTCGTGCAGGATACCCTAAAGGTTAACCACCAGGTCGGATCGGTGGTAAAGAAAGCGAATCCTATGTTGGCATTCATTTCGAGAGGTATAGTGTATAAAAGTAAGTAAGTGTTGATGAGGCTCTATGGGGCACTGGTGAGGCCTCATTTGGAATACTGTGTGCAGTTTTGGGCCCATATCTTAGGAAGGATGTGCTGATGTTGCAAAGGGTACAGAGATTTACGAGGATGATTCCCGGAATAAAAGGGCTTACGTATGATGAGCGTTTGTCGGCTCTTGGACTGTACTCACTGGAGTACAGAAGAATGAGAGGGGACCTCATAGAGACAATTCAAATGTTGAAAGGACTGGACAGAGTAGATGTGGCCAAGCTGTTTCCCTCGGTGGGTGAGTCCAGGACCAGAGGGCACAATCTTAGAATTAGAGGGTACAGGTTTAAAACAGAGGAGAAATTCCTTTAGCCAGAGGGTAGTGAATTTATGGAATTCTTTGCCATGTCCAGCAGTGGAGGCCCAATCACTGGGGGCATTTCAGGAGGAGATTGATAGGTATCTAATTAGTCAAGGTATCAAGGGATATGGGGAAAAGGCCAGAACTTGGGGCTAGATAGGAATAGTTTTTAATTTAGCTCATGGAGCAGACTCGATGGGCTGAATGGCCTACTTCAACTCCCTTGTCTTGTGATCTTGTGACTATTTCACTGTTCCAAGTTGTTCAGCATTTAACTCACACCCACAAACTGTACTGAAACCCAGCTGCCAGTTTCTCCAACGCACCTTGTAAGTTTGCACTCCTGTCTACACTTCCCACAACCTCATCGATTGTGAATCACCAAACCTGGATTGTACAGCCCACGTGTGAAAATGTAATTGTGTGAATGAACGAGAAGCTGTGGCTGACCTGTGAGAATGAATGCAAGCGAATGGCTCACCCCTGCAGCTTACATTTCAATGATTCTGGGTAGGCAGGAGGGACAATATAAACAGTACAACTGCTTAAAGGAATGCAGCAAGAAGATGGGTGCAGATACAGTGTTTAAAGATGGAAAAATATTTAGGAAACTATTGAAAACTACATGGAATCCTTACCTCCATCAAGAAAGGAATAAAGTTACAACAGTGAAAAGTTATGGCTAAACCTCTATAAATCCCCAGGTCTGCCCCAGTTCTGGACTTACACCTGAGGCAGGATGAGAAGGATGTGGACTGGGTGTATTCTCCCAAGATCAAAGGAGGTTTGGGTAGACTTAACATCAAAATCAATTTTAATCGGGTAAATAAGGAATGTTTATTTATGGGAGCAGGGTCCGTAACCCGAGAAGGGTCTGGAGTAGACATGCGGGCGAATGGTTGCAGCCTGGTGTGTGTTTCCTGCAAGTGCAGTAGAAGCAGAAACCGCAACAGAAAAGGTTTACTTGTTTCTAGTAACACAGGAGGCCTTTCAGCCCATTGGGTCCATGCCAACTCCCAGCAGAATGATCCCATCTGCCCCATGTCTCCCTCATTTTCACTGTAGCACTGTAACATATTCTCTCTCATGTCCTTCACAGACCCCAGGGTTTTGCCACTCATCCACACTGGGGGCAATTTACAATGGCCACCTAACCTACCAACCCGCAAAGCTTTGGGAGTTGGGAGGAAACTGGAGCACCCGGGGGAAACCCACGCGGTCACAGGGACAACGTGCAAACTCCACACAGACAGCAGCAGTCTGGATCGAACCTGGGTCACTGCAGCTGTGAGGAAGCTGCATTACCTGCTGCAATTGGTTGAGGAAGATCAGGGGCTCCTAGTGAGCTCTGTAAGGGTCAAGAATTTGAACAATGTAATGGTTGCTTGAAGAAAGTTAATGTATGTTTATTTTGAAAACCAACCTTTTGCTGAATTGAAGAACTTTGAACTGGATGTAGGTATCACTGGCAGGCTAGCACTGGTTAACCAGCCTCAATCGCCTGGGAAAGTTGGTGTGAGTTTTGTAGATAATACAGGCACGGTCACTGAGTACCAGCGGTGGAGAAAGTGGGTGTTTAGAGTGGTGGACAGGGCTCCAGAGTGGGATTTGGAGAGTTAGGAGTCTGAAATCATTGCCCACATTTACAAGGACAGGTTTCATTCCTAGGAATCACCTTGGGTCTCAGTCACCCGATGTACGACACACTGTAGGATCCATGGGAAGTGGAAATTGTGCAGCAGAGAGATTGATAAATAGACTTTTGATTAACTAGCACCATTTTAAAGCACATACCATTACAATAAACATACTCAACCCATTCAGAAAATCAATTTAATCGTATCGAAGCTAACAGCAAAAAAAAATTCAGTCAACAGTACAAGAATTTCGTAGAATCATATGGTGTTGTGAGATCCTGCCAAAATATGAGCTATTTATTTACAAGGTTAAGCTGAGGGAATGGATGACTTCAGCTTTATAAAAGGAGGCTGTTTATAAAAGGCTGTCCTACTTTTGTGTGTGTGTGTGTGTGTGTGTGTGTGTGTGTGTGTGTGTACGCATGAGTGTGTGCTAGGACTAAGGATCTCCACAAACACAGGCACTGGCTGCAGCGTTAACAGTGGGTTCCCAGGTTAATCCGAGCCCCACTGATTTAAAAATCCAGAAGTATGGATGTATTCACAGCTGGACTCAAAGCACAAGTTGTTTAGAGTGAGCCGGCACACTCCATGCTCAGTGCTGGTGTGAAAATGATTGGACTTTGTACCAATATGTAAGAGGTGCTAGACTGAAGCCCCATTTCACAGTGACGTGGAGGGGACTGCCTCTCAGTGTCACACTGCAAATCAGTGCCCTGGCACTGTAACCACAGCGCAGTGTGAACGGCCATCTTCAGTAGTTGGTGCAGACACTGCCCTGGATCACATGCTCATTATCCTGTGGTTATTCCCAAGCACATGATTCTTCCCACCTTCAAGCCCAGCCATCACTTCACCAACTGGACATTAAGATCGTGCTTGCACAGGTAACTCCTACAGCTTAGTTTGTCAATGGACAGCTGCTCTGCACCACATCAGGAAGAGGGAACATGAGCTGCCTGCAACCTTTATATATTATTAAACACAATCCTGTAATATACAGGAGTGCACAGAAGCTATGACCACTTTAAGAAGAGCTTTCTATGTACACACTGTACTTGGGTGCTTGGAGGTAAGAGCTGCACATGCATTCGATGCAATGTCATTATTAAGGCTCCTCATTGACAAGGCTTCTGCTCAGCAACATCATCAGTGATTGTGGGGAGAGGAGGTTATGTGACAACAGGGTGCGACTTAATACAGAAAAACATAAATAAATCAACTACAGCCTGGAACCTCTCAGAAACCTGAGTTATCCCTGGAAATGCATGTGCACGGCTTAACGTTCAGTGATCTGTGCAGGAGAAGGTATCAACAGGTGCTATCCCACTGCAACACCAAGGAGGCCTTGAACTTCAGCCAAGCTGCCAAGTGCTCCAAGAGTGAGCTGTTGCCCTGTCGCACAGTCCTGATTTGACTGCACGGGAAGTTATTCACAAACAATTGGGAGGTCATTTGCAGGCAGCACTTTGCAAAAGCTGGTAACCGATCTGAGGACAAATGTCATGTTTTGGTAGGCAGTGCTTCCCACTTTCCAGTGGTGTTTCTCTCCCCAGACCTGTGCAATTTCCCATCAGATTTCAACTCTTCAGTCACCTGCCAATCCACAGAAATCAACAGTCAATAAACCAAGGATCCCTCATGACTGTGCATGTCCAAGAATCACAGGCAGCTCTGCCACTAGATTGCTGTTTGCCTCAGTCTGTGTTGAGAAGGCAGGGCAGGCAGCTTTAATGACCACTCTCATCCCACACTGATTCGTTTAATTGCTTCAGCACTTTTCTGATCATCTTTTCTAATTCTTTCCGGGATTTCTGCTCCTCCTCTAGACTCTGCTTCATTCTCTTATTTTCCTAGGGAAGAGGAAATGAAATGCAGTTTATTGCCGTGTGTCTGAGCCTCAGAATCAGGTGAACAACATTACACCAGTGACTGACCTGCTTCAGCTCCTGAACTTCATCCTTCAACGCATAAACTGTGTCGACCAGGCTCCTGCAGCCAGTAAAAACATTAGAGTCATGGAGTGGGGCAGCACGGAACCAGGCCCTTCGGCCCACCTTGTCTAATGCCGACCATCATAGCTATCCACACCAATCCCACACCTGCCTTAATTCCAAATCCCTCTACGCCCTGCTCGTTCAAGCACAGATGTTGTCAGTGCACCACAACACCTCATCTTCCACTTGGGTAGGCGACAGCACAACGTGAACATTGAATTTTCCACACCGCCCCCCACCTCCCCCGTTCCTTCCCTACTCCCACCCATCCACTCAGGTTCACCTTTTCCATCCCTCCCCCATCTGCCCAACATCCCTCCCTCATCGGCCCCACACATCTCCTGCCAGCCTCTGCCTCACCCCCCCCCCTCACTTCTATAACCAGCCATCTCCCTGTCAGTCTTGACACAGGGACTCGACCTGAAACGTCGACCGTCCCTCAGCCTCCACAGAGACCAACTGACAAACTGAGTCCTTCCAGAGGGTTTACTTTTTAATTACTTTTTGCTCCACCATTTCCCTTGAAAGCTGATTCCAGATACCAACGGTTAGTAGATCTCCTTTAAACCTCCTCCCTCTCACCTTAAACCTGTGCCCTCTAGTTTTAGACACTGACTCTAACTATGCCTCTCATAACTGTAGACATCCCTATCGTGTCGCCTCTCAGCCTCCTTCACACTGGGGAAAACAGACCCAGTGCCTGCAACCTCTCCTTATTACTTAAACCCTCCGATCCGGGCAAAATCCTTGTGGATTTCTTCAGCACTCTCTCAAGTTTAATTACATTTTTTCTGTAGTGTGGTGACCAGAACTGCACTCATTACTCCAAATGGTGGGGTTGGGGGGGGGGGGGGGGGGGGGGATGGAGAGAGAGAGAGAGAGAGAGAGAGAGAGAGAGAGAGAGAGAGAGTGAGAGAGTGACAGAGAGAGTGACAGAGAGAGAGTGACAGAGTGACAGAGAGAGAGAGTGACAGAGAGAGAGAGAGCGAGAGAGAGAGAGCGAGTGCTACCAGCCATTTCCTCACCCTCATTTTCAGATCACTCACACTCACTTCTCCCTCTGCCCGAATCCATGCCCAGATCTCCACTCTTCATTCTGGCTCCTTGACTCCCTGAATGTAATCACAGCACCGCGGCAACAACTTCCGTAAACAGGGCCTCTCTCTTTGCCAGCTGCAGGCTGTTTATCAACAGAACCTTTTCCCAAACACAGGGACTGGTCTCCCCTGCCTTTAGACATTACTCGACCACTCTGTTATTTCTCGTCACCCTCCAAATCACATTTACTACCCCTACGAAGGGAAACAAACCAGCTCCCTGATTTCAGGCTGACAGTACAGTCCACTTACTTTTCTTCTATTACAGTTTGCCCGTTACTCTTTGTCTCTTCAACAATTATTTTCTCCTCTTCTGGAAGCAGAACTTGCGGTGCCGAGTCCTTTCGACAGACTGTAAGAGCAGGGTAGAGGGTTAACATTCTCTCAGCTTTATCCAGTAACAGCTGCACCATTATGCGGGGCATAAGTGGGGGCAGGCACGGTAGGGGGCAGGCACGGTAGTGTAGTGGTTAGCATAATGCTTTACAGTGCCAGCGACCCGTGTTCAATTCCGGCCGCTGTCTGTAAGGAGTTTGTACGTTCTCCCCGTGTCTGCGTGGGTTTCCTCCGGGTGCTCCGGTTTCCTCCCACATTCCAAAGACGTACAAGGTTAGGAAGTTGCGGGCATGCTATGTTGGCGCTGGAAGCGTGGCGACACTTGTGGGCTGCCCCCAGAACACTCTACGCAAAAGATGCATTTCACTGTGTGTTCTGATGTACGTGTGATTAATAAAGAAATCTTATCTTATTTATAGTTGGCCAGCCCAAGTTCCCTCCCAAGGGTGGCCCAAGTTTCCTGTCTTTAAAGGGAGAACTGCAAAGCACTGAAAGCTGGTTCAGTAACGGTAATTCCACCGTGCTTTCAGATAGTGCACTCTGGATCACAACACTGTCACAAGCACTGTTGCCATGTTTGACAGAGCTCGTGGATTAAAGATCTCTCTTTGTTCCTGTAAGCAGCTCACATTCAGGAATTGAGTCTGAGAGATTGCTGTGCTGTTGCACCTTGATAGCAAAATGTGAAGCCACAGTTGTGTTGGGTTAATCTTTGCAAGTCTAATCACAGGTGCCCAAACACAGCATTATGTTTACATTGGCCATCTAATTGTGAATGTAGAAGGTATAATTCATTTGCAGAAGATATGGAGTTTTGTGGTAATGTACAATTTACTGAAGGAACTTAATGGGTTGAGCAGCATCTGTGGGGGGAGTGGAATTGTTGACGCTTCGGGTAGGAATCCTGCGAGTGGAGAGAGTGACCAGTATAAAGAGAAGGGGAGGGGTGCGACAGAGGCCAGAGGTGATTGGTGGACAAAAGGGGGGTGGGTGTTGAAGGATGACAGGCAGATTGAGCCAGGTAGGGGAGGGGTGGATAAGTGGAGGCAGACAAGAGAAGGTGGAGGCAGCAGAGGGGTGGGGAGGGTGAAGGTGCTGGAAGTGATAAGTGGGAACACAAAGCAGTTAGTGGTGTGGATAGTGTGCAGGACAGGCATCAGCTGCAGGATGATATTGATGAGTTGGTAAGGAGGCAGAGCAATGACAGAGGGAACTTCATCCTGAAAAATGAGGTGATACAAGTCTAGGATATACACAATGAGTGGTAGGACCCTCAGAAGTAGTGAAGAACCTTGGGATTCTAAATTGGTGCTGGGACCCTTGCTGTTTGCAACATACATGAGGGTCTTGGATGTGGAAGGCAAGATCAGTAAGTATGCAGATGACATGAAGACTGGTGGAGTTGTTGACAGTGTGGAGGACAGTCAGGCTGCAGAGGGACATCAATGTGTTGGTGAAATGGGCTGAACGGGGCAGATGCAGTTTCATTCTGATAAATGTGAGACAATGCATTTGGGAGCACTGAGGCTAGGACAAACAGATAGATGGTAGCATCTTGGGGCATGCTGAGGAAAAGAGGGACCTTGGGAGTACGTCCAAAGATCCTTGAAGGTGGTAATGCAGCAGGACAGCTTGGTTAGGAAGTCATAGGGGATACTAACCTTCATTTTTCAGGGCATTGAATACAGAAGTAGGCAGGTATAAAACTCTGGTCAGACCTCAGCTGGAGTGCAGTTCTGGTCACCAAGGTATGGGAAGGATGTATCAGTGCTGGAGAGGGTGCAGAGGGGATTCACCAGGGTTAGTTAGAAGGATCTGTTCTCCCTGATGCAGAGGAGGTTAAGAGGGGACATGATTGAAGTACATAAAATATAGATAGGGTAGGCTGCAGGAAACTTTTCCCCATGGCAGAGGTAGATAAAACTATAGAGGCCATAGGTTTAGGGCAAGGGGGAAGAGATTCAGATGGGATGGGGGGGGCACCTTCTTCACCCAGTGAGTGGTGAGTACCTGGAACACCCTGCCAGAGAGAGTGGTTGAAGCTGGGTCCCTGACAGCATTTAAGAAGTGTCTAGATGAAACCTTGAATCACGTAGACATGGAGGGCTATGGACCAGGTGCTGGGTGATGGAAGGGTGCCCACTGATCGGCTTGGAATGAGTTGGTCCAATAGCCTGTTCCCATGTTGTACAACCCTATGATTCTAAAGGCAGCAGCACGGGTGGTTAAGGTGGAGAAGGGACACAGTACATGCATTCGTTAGCCAAGGAAAAGAATATGAGCAGAGAGATTATGGGACAAGTTTATAAAACATTGGCCAGGCCACAGCTGGAGTACTGTCCGCATAACAGGAAGGGCACGACTGCACTGGAAAAGGTGCAGAGGAGATTCACCAGGATGGTGGAGACACAGGAGACGGCAGACACTGGAATCTAGAACAACAATCTGCTGGAGGAACTCAGTGGGTCAGGCAGCATCCGGAGGGAGAGTGGAGGGGGAAGATAGCTGGTATAAACAGTGGAGGAGAGAGGCAAGACAGCAACTGGCAGGTGATAGGCGGATGCCCCCTCCCCTTCTGGGCTCTATCCACCGACTACCACACACTTCACCCACCATATCCCCTCCCCTCCTAGTCCCATCCGCCCTTCACCTCTCCCCTAGGTTCACATCAGATTCCAGCACTTGTCTCACCACTCTTCACCCCTCAACCTTTCCACCTTCGCTCCCCTCACCACTCCGTGCCTTCTTTCCTTGTCTGCGTGCACCCATCACCCACCTGCCACCCCTCCCTCTCCCCACCATCCCTCCTCGCTACACCCATCACCCACCTGCCACCCCTCCCTCTCCCCACCATCCCTCCTCGCTACACCCATCACCCACCTGCCACCCCTCCCTCTCCCCACCATCCCTCCTCGCTACACCCATCACCCACCTGCCACCCCTCCCTCTCCCCACCATCCCTCCTCGCTACACCCATCACCCACCTGCCACCCCTCCCTCTCCCCACCATCCCTCCTCGCTACACCCATCACCCACCTGCCACCCCTCCCTCTCCCCACCATCCCTCCTCGCTACACCCATCACCCACCTGCCACCCCTCCCTCTCCCCACCATCCCTCCTCGCTACACCCATCACCCACCTGCCACCCCTCCCTCTCCCCACCATCCCTCCTCGCTACACCCATCACCCACCTGCCACCCCTCCCTCTCCCCACCATCCCTCCTCGCTACACCCATCACCCACCTGCCACCCCTCCCTCTCCCCACCATCCCTCCTCGCTACACCCATCACCCACCTGCCACCCCTCCCTCTCCCCACCATCCCTCCTCGCTACACCCATCACCCACCTGCCACCCCTCCCTCTCCCCACCATCCCTCCTCGCTACACCCATCACCCACCTGCCACCCCTCCCTCTCCCCACCATCCCTCCTCGCTACACCCATCACCCACCTGCCACCCCTCCCTCTCCCCACCATCCCTCCTCGCTACACCCATCACCCACCTGCCACCCCTCCCTCTCCCCACCATCCCTCCTCGCTACACCCATCACCCACCTGCCACCCCTCCCTCTCCCCACCATCCCTCCTCGCTACACCTATCACCTACCGGCCCTTAAAGGACTGAGTGCAGTGAGTTCAACTACAAATCAGAGTGGCTGAATTCAAGGCCAAATGAGGTACAAGAAATGTAATACAAGGGGAAACTGGAGGGAGATAGAGAGAAAAAAACACAGATAGAAATGAAATGTTAAAAATACTTTAAATTTGCCACTTTCTAAATCTGCCAAAAATTCAAAATCTGAAAGAATGAGCAGCCTGGGTTAATTTTCATTGCCAGAGAGATTGCGCCCATAGAATATACACATTCACTTGAAGTTGCTCAGACAGAAAAATCTAGGTGATTATTGTATTTTCTTATAATCTGATTAATTTGAAAGTTCAGAGCATTTGTCACTGAATTCTGATTATTATGTTTCATGTGAAATGGCTATCAAAACTCTGGCTTAGCGGGAGAAGCCAGAGAGACGTAGTAGATGGTTGTCTCTCTGACTGGAGGCCTGTGACTAGTAGTGTGCTGTAGGGATCGGTGCTGGGTCTGTTGTTGTTGATCATCTATATTAATGATTTAGATGATAATGTGGTAAACTGGCACCAAGATTGGGGCCGTAGTAGACAGTGAGGACGGCTATCAAAGCTTGCAGTGTGATCTTGACCAGCTGGGAAAATGGGCTGAAAAATGGCCGATGGAATTTAATGCAGACAAGTGTGAGGTGTTGCACTTTGGGAGGACAAACCAGGGTAAGACTTACACAGTGAATGGTTGGGCACTGAGGTGTGCGGTAGAACAAAGGCACTTGGGAATACAGATCCATAATTCCTTGAAAGTGGCGTCACAGGTAGATAGGGTCGTAAAGAGAGCTTTTGGTACTTTGGCCTTCATAAATCAGGGCACTGAGTACAGGAGTTGGGATGTTATGTTGAAGTTGTACAAGACTCTGGTGAGGCCAAATTTGGAGTATTGTGTGCAGTTCTGGTCACCTACCTACAGGAATGATATCAATAAGCTTGAAAGGGTGCAGAGAAAATTTACACGGATGTTGCTGGGACTTGAGGACCTGAGTTATAGGGAAAGGTTGAATAGGTTAGGACTTTATTCCCTGGAATGCAGGAGAATGAGGGGAGATCTTATAGAGGTATACAAAATTATGAGGGGTATAGATAGGGTGAATGCATGCAGGCTTTTCCCCCTAAGGTTGGGTGAGACTAGAACTAGAGGTCATAGGTTTAGGGTGAAAGGTGAAATATTTAAGGGGAATCTGAGGGGAAACTTCTTCACAGAGGGTGGTGCGAGTGTGGAACGAGCTGCCACGTGGTGGATGCGGGTTCAATTGTAACATTTAAGAGATGTTTGGATAGGTGCATGGATGGGAGGGGTTTGGAGGGATATGGTCTGGGTGTAGGTAAATGGGACTAGGCAGAAGATCAGGTTGAAGAGCCTGTTTCTGTGCTGTAATACTCTATGACTCTATAACTTGAGAAGTAGCGCATTCTCTGTATGGAACTAGTGCAAGACTACGAAACTATTTCACTTTGCAGCAATGATCAACATTGCGGTGGACTGGATTCCAGCATGAAATGGAGGGTGGATCCTTCAGCATGTCCCCTTCACATAGCATTGTCAATCCATCGCATCAGTAATCTGGATGTCAGGGTGGTTAATGTTCTGTGACTGCCCTATCTGGGTAGCAAAGATTCTCTCTCTAACTGCATCCACACCTCCATGGGTACTCTGCCTGTGACATGCTTATCATATCACAATCCTCTCCACCGGATCGGTATCAGTTAAACCCAACTCTGCGGTGATAGCAGGATAGTTGTCAAAAATCTTGGTCAGAGGCAAGTTGTGTCTTGTAAGAGGAGAGAAGTAAGATGGTGCCGGAGTGTGGCAACTCGTTGTAAGCTGCTCTCTGCAGATCTACTGACTACTATTATAATCGTTATACTCTTTTAAATCTAAATTCTTTGTCTCTAAAAATTACAAATAATGTTCTTTTCTGCATTCTGTTATTGATTTCCTGTGTACTACCTCAATGCACAGATGTGATGAAATGATCTGTATGGATGGCATGCAGAACAAAGTTGTTCACTGTACCTTGATACATGTGACAATAATACACCGATTTACCAAAAGCAGAGAAAGAGACAAGTTTAGAGAGGGCTGAGGCCATGGAAGGGTACAAAAACATGAATAAGAATTTTAAGTCAGGGCATTGTTTAACCGTACTGGAAGTGGTCAGAAAGCTCAGGATGACGGACGAACAGGGCAAGAGTTAGGACCAAAGCTGCACTGTTCACTGACAAAAACCAAACGGGGTGGGAGAAGGAAATCTAGCAGGACCGTGTTGGAACAATAACGTCAGAGCATCGAAAACATGGTTGAGGATTTAAGCAGCTCACTGAGCCAGCAGTGCATGTAGGTGATGTTACAGAGGTGAAAATAGACAGGCTTTGTGATAACACAGATCTGTAGTCTAAAGTTCATCATGGGGTCAGATATAGCACCAGGTTATGCACTGTCCATTTCAGTTACAGTTCTCTCTGACATGGTTACAATTTCTTAGTGTTGGGAAAGAGTCCTGTCAATAGTTTGATCCTGATTACAGAAGCATCTCCAAGTCAGTCAAACCCACCCACCAATAAATGAGGGAAATGACACATTTATGGGAAAATGTCTATTGCCAGTGAAGTCCTGAAGCACAAAGGTGGTGCTGCTGTTGTTTGGTATTGGTTTATTATTGTCACTTGTACCGAGGTACAGTGAAAAACTTGTCTTATAAACCGATCTTACAGGTCAATTCATTACACAGTGCAGTTACATTGGGTTAGTACAGAGTGCATTGATGTAGTACAGGTAAAAACAATAACAGCAGAGTGTCACAGCTACAGAGAAAGTGCAGTGGAATATGGTGCAAGGTAACAACAAGGTAGATCGTGAGGTCATGAGGTCATAGGTCAGAGTCCATCTCATTGTACAAGGGAACTGTTCAATAGTCTTATCACAGTGGGGTAGAAACTGTCCTTAAGTCTGGTGGGACGTGCCCTCAAGCTCCTGTATCTTCTACCCGATGGAAGGGGAGAGAAGAGAGAATGTCCCGGGTGGGTGGGGTCTTTGATTATGCTGGCTGCTACACCAAGACAACGAGAGGTAAAGACAGAGTCCAAGGAGGGGAGGCTGGTGTCCGTAATGCGCTGGGCTGTGTCCACAACTCTCTGCAGCTTCTTGCGATCTTGGGCAGAACAGTTGCTGTACCAAGCCGTGATACATCCTGATAGGGTGCTTGGCCTGGGTAAAACAAGTTTCATCCCTGTGAAGTTACAATGAAGGAGTCATCCCTGCATCCTCCATTAACTGCTATAATTTACAATACTCCACACTAACCTTATCTTATGTTATAATTACCAAAGACAGCAGTCAGAGGAGAATCACTTCAACACTGAATGAGTTCAAAGCTCCTCTTTCACCATAGCTCTGAATGATAATTTTACTCAGACTTCATTTTTGAAGTATGATTAAAAAGTTAAGTGTTTTTAAAAATGTAGGAAGGAAATCCCAGACCACGACCAAGCCATGAAAGGGAGCCGCCCGTGCACGGTCACCTGCCTGAACTATGAGCCTGTTGGAGGTTTGCACTGGTGCAGTATGCCTCGATGACTTTAAGTATCTGTGCATCTTCTTCCAGGGCTGCTGTACCTGTGAGAAGCAAATAAAACAGTCAGGCTGGTTTCCAGTGTAGAGGTTCAAGACCCACAGCAGACTACAGGGTATAAACAGACCTCACATGGACCAAGGCCTGACCACATTTGGCATGTTGAAATCGTCCTTGAAGACAGCTGTTTATTGTGGCTGGGGCACAAAGTGCTGAAAATTAAATAATTTCTGCATCGTAACCCTGAGCCCCAGCATTAGTGGATCACCACACAGCTGCTTGTGGGTGCTTGCCGTGCACAACTTGGCTGCCACATTTCCTAGACTTACTGTGGGGACTATACTGAAAGGTACTTCACTGGCTATGACGACACTATAGACAGGCAACACTTTCCCGAATGTATCAAGACTGTAATTGAAAGACCTCAGATGCAGCCACTTACTGTAAAGTCCGGATGAGAATAAACCTTCTATAAATGCAACCACAGGCTGTTTCAAACAGATCAGAGAAAACAGTCCCTGCTCACCAGCTGTTTTACAAAGCCTATCCAATACAATGTGGATTTTGTGACATGTCACCCCTTGATGACATTTGGAAATTGTGTTTAAAAAATGCATCAAGAGAAATACGCAACGTATCATTTAAAACTCATTTTTTGATTGAGATTGCTGTCAAATCAGCCAAGAACTCACTGAAGGATGGGGCAGTACAGAGGGACTGGATACCCTGCCCTAATCCATACTGTTGTATGCTCATTCTAAGCTACTGAATGCATCTTTCAACATGGCAGATATTAATCAGAACAGAATATTTGCTGACATCTTGGAAAAATAATTAACTGGAGCTGAGATACCAACTTGAAAGCATTTCTGCTTTAAAATAAACCAATGGAGTGAAAAGATTTCACAGTTCAATTTTTCAATTCAGATTTGAATGTACGCCAGACTACTTTGAGAAAGTCTGATCTCTCAGATAGTTCTCTGTTCAATACAATGCAAATCAGCAGCTCACACCTTGAAACAATACCAGCAACCCACAAAGCAACAGAAATGGAAGGAGTACTCTTGCCAACTGAGTAAAGACACAGCAGGTCCAGAGTGGGACTGAAGGGCAACAGCAGATGTCAGACAAGCAGGGAGGACACAAGAGACTACAGAACCCAGAGCAGAAACGAAACAATCAGCTGACCAGCTCAAGCAGCATCTATGGGGGGTGGAGGTGGGAGTGGGTAATTGTTGGCATTTCAAGTCAAAGCCCTGCATTAGGACTGAGAATGGAGAGGGGAGAGAGCCGGTATAAAGAGCAGATATTATTTCAGGAGATGCTCAGCTTGGCTTGGTCATCTTGCCAGCAGGTGGTGGTGGGAACAGTGAAACACTCCCTCAGTACCGCCCCTCCCACAATGGGACTCTCCCTCAGTACCACCCCTCCCACAGTGGGACCCTCCCTCAGTACCACCCCTCCCACAGTGGGACCCTCCCTCAGTACCACCCCTCCCACAGTGGGACCCTCCCTCAGTACCACCCCTCCCACAGTACCTCCCCATTGAACATTCAGCACTTCCTCAAACCACTGCAGTACTTCACCAGAACATTAAACAATAAAATGGCCACATATCCCTTTGATACTAAATTACAGCTAATTCTAAATATCTTTATCAAGTCAAATCTTTCTCAATCTTATACTGAAATTCAGAAAATGGATCTGAAACAGATAATGATGGTTATTGAAGGACTTACTTTTACGTAAAATAAATTCATCGTCTGAAGTTTTTCGTTCGGTCTTCCGTTTTGTGAGGAACTTTTTCACTGCTTTGGGGCTCTTGCTGGAGTCCTGCAGGATGGGAAATCACCCGACTGTTGGTTAAGGTTATTGGTTTTTAAGTAATACAGCAATTTTGCTTAAATTGTTCAGTTTGATAAGAAATAAGAAGCAGACATGCCAGAGCTTTGCCAGATTGGACACACCTCCTGTGTCTGGTTAGTTGCAATGTTGGGAGACCAAACACGCTTCTGTATCTAGACTTTCTTCAGAAGAATCATGTTGGTCTTAATAATGGAAGGTGAATAAGTGCAGTTCACGTACACATTGTAGGAACATTTTAAATGCATTAAGGTAAGCAAGTGAAGGAGGTGGTAAGATAGCAGCTGCACTGTTGCATCGCAAGCATGCACATAACACACAAACTAGAAGTCACTTGTCTACAGCTTACCTTTAAAATATAAGACATCCTCTACAATGCAACAAATGGAGAAAGAAAGATAAGATGAAAGTGAAAGAAAAAATTGATGAGTGATTATATGAAAAGTTCATTCACTACAATAAAAGATCACTAAAATACTATCAATATTAGTGTTAATTGTGCTCTCAGTGCACCATTCAAGTAATTTAGATTAGTCTTAAAGGTTATTTTACATGCAGGTAAATGCAGGAATAGTATCATGCATAATTTAGATCATTTGTGTTTATCATAATTATCCACTGAAAATAGCACCAAATTTTAACCAGGGGCCGAAGATTAACACGCAAGGGAAGAGGGTTGTTATAAACAGGTATCAGGTTCTTTGAAATTATTGCCGATATTGATTGACTTAATTAAGGCTGACCCACATGGCACCAATACAAGGACCATCAGGTTACCTTCTACTTAGCTTGAAAGTCACTTATATTTAAAATGCTGTGCCTTGCACACGAAGCACATACCTCCTTACAGCCTAATGCAGCCGAAGGTCTCAGTGGGGGTGCAGGTCTCAGGCAGCTCAGGGTCCAAGGCCTGGGCAATTTGGGTGGCTCCAGGGGGCCTCTGTTTTGTGCGGCAGTGCTGTAAGACTGGGGAGGTGAATAAGCAAGGGGCTGATGTGACGGAGTTGCTGGAGGCTGCTTACTCTCTCCATGCTGCTGAGATGGAATGAGACAGAAAGGGAATTTTCTTTTAAATACTCAGTAATTGTGCATTAATGCTTCAAAAGTTTCATGAACTTCAGGGAAAACCATACCAGAAGGAATTTTAGTAAATCAGATTTGAAATTTTATTCTCGAATCCTTCAGCACTGATCTTTTGGTTCAGTCACCTGTGCCAGCTATTCAAAAGCACTCTAATTGGTCCTATTCCACTACTCTCTCCCCAGGACCCTGCATTTTGTCCTTTTCATGAATTGATTCAGTTCCATATTTAGTGTTACTGAGAATATGCATCAACCATTCACCCAGAAAAATGATTCTTATCCTCCTCTGCTTGTTTTGCAAATTATCTTACTTGTCCTTTAATCCCACACATTGCAGTTTTGTCAACACATTTATTAATAGGTGTTTTATTAATAACTTTTCAGTATTCCACCCCAAAAGTTGGACATGACAGTTTAACTCTCTCCATGGTGGCAATGTAAAACCTTCAGTCTGTTTCTGACTAGTTGAACATTTCTGGCATCTGCAGGATCTTGCTCACTTCTCTCGGAGAGCAATTGCGTTAGTCTTTTTTACCGAGCTCACTTGCAATGGGTCACAAACTTTACTTCTCACCCTTTCCCTTAAAGCTGCCTGACCCACTGAGCATCTCCAACCATCTATGGCCCTGCTTTAATGTGCAATCCCAGGTGGTTTCCAGCCTCTTCAAGAAATTTCCTTTCATAGAGCTTGGTCTTGGCTGGGTGGAGATTTCATCTCTGACCTACTGAGCTTTATGACAACGTTAACCCACTAAAGCTGCTTTTGGAGATCTGAACATGCCCAGAACTCCCCCGATACCCTCAAAGATGCTGTCAGTCCTAAACTGCAGAGAGATGAGAGGGTGGTGGGATTCCTGGGGTGATTGGCTATTTCCCAAGCTCAATCACTGTATGGATTGTTTGAGAGAGGACAATGATATCTCTATGCATACCCAAAATGCTACACAAGCTGCTTTACATCTGCAACTCATTTAACAGGCACAACATGTTAACCTGCACTTAACTGGGTGTTGACATCAAAAACCTGCAGATGGGGAAGTCTGAAATAAAAACAGAATCAGCTGGAGACACTCAACAGGTCAAGCAGTTGGAGAGAGAAACAGAGATAACGTTTCAGGGTCAAGAACCCTTGGGGAGCATTGATTGGATTGACTTCTGATGAAGAGTCTTCATTCTGCAACATTGACTCTGCCTCTCTCTTCACAAACACTGCCTGACCTGCTGAACATTTACCATTACCACCTTCTGGCTGTTCCCAGGAGCTGCAGAAGTTGATATTAGGACACATGACTAACAGAGGGTTCAATAAACATCTTAAAGGAGGAAGGTGAGGCAGAAGAGAACTCCAGAGCTTAGAACCTTGTGAGTTTGTTGCCAATGGTGAAGCAATGGAAAATGAGATAAACAAGAGGATTTTCAGGAGGTCAAAACTAAAGATCCACAAGATTTGGGAGGTTTACAGAGTTGGCGTTGGCATCCTCTGCTAACTCCACCACTTTCTTTCAATGTCAAACTCTATATGCTCCTTCACTTCCAAAGCACCTTGGAAAGTTTCATGAAATTAGAGGCTGCCAATGCCCACAACTGTATCAGATGTAATACTGCAGGTAGTTTGGTGTTCCTCCCTTAGGGTGCATCAACTAAACTCACATAATCCCCAAGCTTCACTTCAGTCTCCAGATCACCCACCAACTGTGCTCCCCCTAATGAAGCCGCTTTTCCAGGCACGTGGAGCAAAAGCTGCTCGGCAACTGATACATTACACACACTAGGATCACAGCTTCAAGCAACTGTATCCAAGGCAAGATACAGTTATCTTATAAAATGCCAACCTGCAGAGAGCAGTTTGCCATGGCACATTCTTGCAATGAAGGGATTTTTTGAAATATGATTCTAATCTAATTTATCTAAACACAAATCATAGTTACAATTGTGTTAACCAATAGAATGATGAATTCTGTAATATAAATGAAATTTTTTTTTATTATTACTGGTTAACCATCTATGTGAGCTGGTTAGGTAAAATAAAACTGCAGTTCGTGCATTACACAAGTACAGGTAACTAAGTACCGGCTGGGATGTCACAGGCAGCGGTTTGGTGACAGCACTCCCAGGGACAGTGCCTTTGGTGAGCATCAGTAGGCTGTCCACCCACTCCTGTTGCTCCTGACTGCTGCTGCAGGACACCTGAATCCGTTCAATCATGTTACCTGTAGGACAGAGTGAAAGCAGAATTAACACGTTCTCTACAAAGAATTACTATCCGAGGATTTTATTTTATTAAGAAGAATCAATTTTAATTTGGAGACTGCTAAACTATGTATAGTTGTCAACAAACAAAAGGCTGCAAGCATTGGAAGTCTGATGGCCTATGTTGGAAATACTCAGCAGATCAGGCAGAATCCGTGCAGTTAAATCTGTCCCTCTAACATTCAACATTCTCTGTACTGATACAAAATATTCAGCATCACTCGAGGACTGGCACGCGGCAAATGAACTAGAAAGTCTGGCTGCACGTTCCACTCCTCAGACATGAGCAGGAAATCTTGGTGAACATCTAGTGCAGTAACGCAGGGCTCTGTCAGCACCACAGGGTGGTACCGAGAGAGCGTTGCGCTGTGGGTGGGGGCGGCACTGAGGGAGTGTCACACTGTGGGGGGGGGCGGCATTGAGCGAGCATGACACTGTGGGTGAGGGCGGTACTGAGGGAGGGTCACACTGTGGGAGGGGTGGTACTGAGGGAGGGTCACACTGAGGGAGGGGCAGTACCGAGGGAGGGTCACACTGTGGGAGGGGCAGTACAGGGAGGGTCTCACTGTGGGAGGGGTGGTACTGAGGGAGGGTCACGTTGTGAGAGGGGCAGTACTGAGGGAGGGTGACACTGTGGGAGGGGCGGTACTGAGGGAGTGTGCAGTCTCAGAGGGTCATTATAAGGGAACATTGGAAATCAGAGAGGCAGAACTACATGTGTTGCTGGAATGCCAGTGTTTTAGAGAAGATATTAAACTGATAAAACCAAAATCTAACCCTCAACCAATCATTAAAATATAAGGCAATGTAAAAGATTCATAACACTCTCTTTCATTGAACAACAGTCATTCCATAACTCTAACTGTATTCTACTACAGATTTGTAGTTTATAACCAGACAACTTTGACAGCCAACCTGTAATTTCAAAGGCATGATGAAAGTTTTCATTCTCCTCGAGTTTTGTTACAGTCATTCCTGTCAATGGCAATTTTCCCTGCAGAAAAGAATATTACAACTTTCACAAGAAAGCATATTATGATCCCCTACATGGGATGTGTATGTGGTTAAGGTAGAAAAATATACTGGAGTCAAAAGTCAAAATGAAACCTTATTTACTGCAACTTCACCTGGTCCCTCCTGACCCTTACTGACCTGATAGATGAAGCTACTCATCCGGGGACTTGCAGACAGCATCAGCAGCACAGAAGGAAACAGCATGAAGTACCTCTCGTCCTTCTCCTAAGGTTAAATTCACATCAATAACAGTCAGCTTAGCAGGTTAACAGATCTGTCTTAAAGCATCTCAGTTTTAGCATTATGCAACAGTTCAAATTATTTGCTTTTGTAAGCAAGCAAAGTGGTAAAAGAAGGCGCTGATCCTTGCCGTTTTGGTAAACATGGCTCAGGTATCTAATGAACATAGAACATTACAGCAGAGTACAGGCCCTTCGGCCCACTATGTTATGCCAATGTTTTGTCTTGCTCCATTATCTATCTAACCCTTCCCTCCCACACAGCCCTCCATTTCTCTATCATTCATGTGTCTATCTAAGAGCCTCTTAAATGTCCCTAATGTATCTGCCCCCACAATCTCTGCTGGCAGTGCGTTTCACACACCCACCAATCTCTGTGTAAAACCTTACCTCTGACTTCCCCCTTATATCTTCCTCCAATCATCTTAAAGTTATGCCCCCACGTGTTAGCCTTTCTCGCCCTGGGGAAAAGTCTCTGACTGTCCACTCAATCTATGCCTCATCATCTTGTACACCTCTATCAGGTCACCTCTCATCCTCCTTCTCTCCAAAGGGAAGAGCCCTCGCTCACTCAATCTATCCTCATAAGACATGCTCTCCAATCCAGGCAACATCCTGGTAAATCTCCTCTGCACCCTCTCTAAAGTTTCTACATCCTTCCTATAACAAGGCTACCAGAACTGAACACAATACTTCAAGTGTGGTCTAACCAGAGTTCTACAGAGCTGCAACATTACCTTGCGGCTCTTGAACTCAGTACCCTGACTAATGAAGGCCAACACATCACACCCCTTCTTATCAACCCTATCGACCTGCGCGGCAACCTTGAGGGATCTATGGATGTGGATCCCAAGATCCCTCTGTTCCTCCACACTGCTAAGAGTCCTGCCATTAACCTTGTATACTGCCTCCAAATTTGATCTTCCAAAGTGTATCACTTCACACTTTTCTGGGTTGAACTCCATCTGCCACTTCTCAGCCCAGCTCTGCATTCTATCAATATCCTGTTGTAACCTACAGCAACCTTACACACTATCCACACCACCACCAACCTTGGTGTCATCAGCAAGCCTACTAACCCACCCTTCCACATCCTCATCCAAGCCATTTATAAAAATCAGAGCAGGGGTCCCAGAATAAATCCCTGCGGAACACCACTGGTCACCAACTTCCAAGCAGAATAAGCTCCATCTACCAACACCCTCTGTCTTCTATAGGCAAGCCAATTCTGAATCCACACAGCCAAGTTTCCCTGGATCCCATGCCTCCTGACTTCTGAATGAGCCTTCCATGAGGAACCTTATCAAATACCTTACTAAAATACATGTACACCACATCCACTGCTCTACCTTCAATGTGCTTTGTCACATCCTCAAAGAATTCAATCGGGCTCGTGAGGCATGACCTGCCCCTCACAAAGCCATGTTGACTGTCCCTAATCAGCCTATGCTTCTCTAAATGCCCATAAATCCTGTCTCTAAGAATCTTCTCCAGTAATTTACCCACTACTGAAGTAAGACTCACTGGTCTATAATTCCCAGGGTTATCCTTATTCCCTTTCTTAAACAAAGGAACAACATTTGCCACCCTCCAATCATCTGGCACTGCTCCTGTGGCCAGTGAGGACACAAAGATCATCGCCAAATGCACAGCAATTTCTTCCCTTGCTTCTCGTAATAACCTTGGATATATCCCGTCCGGCCCCGGTGACTTATCTATCCTAACGTTTTTCAAAAGTTCCAGCACATCCTCCTTCCTCATGTCGACATGCTCCAGCGTATCAGCCTGTTGTACACCATCCTCACAAACATCAAGGTCTCTATCACTGGTGAATACTGAAGGAAAGTATTCATTAAGGGCCTCCCCCATCTCTTCCAACTCCAGGCACGTTTCCTCTTTTATCCCTGATCGGTCCTACCCTCACTCTAGTCATCTCCTATTCTTCACATGCATGTAGAACGCCTTGGGGTTTTCCTTAATCCTACTCGCAAAAGCCTTCTCATGCCCCCTTCTAACTCTCCTAAGTCCATTCTTAAGCTCCCACTTGGCTGCCTTGTAACTCTCCAGAGCCCTGTCTGATCCATGCTTTCTAAACCTTAGGTAAGCTTCTTTCATCCTCTTGACAAGATATTCTACGTCTCTTGTCAACCATGGTTCCTTCACTCTCCCATCCTTACCCTGCCTCAATGGGACAAACCTATCCAGAACCCCATGCATGTACTTCCTAAACAATCTCCACATTTCTGCTGTGCACTTCAAGAACATTAGTTCCCAATTTACGCTCCCAAGTTCCTGCCTAATAGCATCATGAAATTGATAGAAAGGCAGAGCCTTGAACCTAAGGATAGTTGTACTGGTCAAACGCTCAGGTCACTGACCATTCACATTAACTCACAATACAAACCAAAACACAGATAAATAAGTGGAATTAAAACAACAAAAGAAAAACAGAAAAGGTCAACTAACTATTTGACCTGCTGACTAAACGCATATGCACTGCCTGCTTTCCAGGAAGACAACCACTGGGGTTGTGATGAGGAAACGAGAGATCAAATCCTAATATGGTACTGGGAATTCAGCTAATTAAATAAATCGGGAATAAGTGCTAGTATCAGAATAGGTGATCATGAAACCAATGGACTGTCATAAAATCCCACTTGATTTACGAGGGGAGTCTACCACCATTCCCTGTTCCAGCCTGTATGGGATTCGAAACTGCTCTCCAAAACTGGCATGCAAGGCATTGTGTTGAGAGACAATTCAATAGTTAGTAAGTTCTGGTCTTGTGAGTGAAGCCAACATCCCAAGAAAACCAAGAGAAAGTATGGGCAGCTGTAATTATAGACAGGGACAGGACTCAACCTCCTCAGGATTTAGCTTGGTCTGCCAAAACCACTGCCATCTGCATCAGAATTCCATCCATGTGCCTTGGCCCCATATCATTTATGACCCTTGTCTTGCATAGAAAAAGTAGACTGAAGAGTAAACTGGAATTCCCAGCTGAGGTAGGGACGTTAAAAGTAAACAGCAGAGAGCAAATGACCCACCCACATGCTGATGTGTGGGATCTCTCACGGCTACTCTCAATGGGAAACCAACCCATGTGGGTGTGTGGGGAAGAGGGGGCAGGGGAAAGGTCTGGGATGGGAGGGGGTAGGGGGAGCAAATGAGGCCTGCTAAAGGGGTGGGGGAGACATCAAGGCTGGGTACGTGGGGTGGTGGAGGGAGAGGGAGAACAAACCAGTCAGAGATGGAGGGGCAAGAGTCAAAGCCCTGCAGCAGAGAAATGGGCCCTTCGGCCCACCACATCCATGCCAACCATGAGGTATCTATTGATACACATTCCATTTACCAGCACGTCCATAGCCTTCTCTGCCTTGGTGATTCTTTACATACTTATTAAATGCTGTGAGAGTCTCTGCCTCCACCACTCCCTCAGGCAGTGTGTTCCAGATTCCAACCACTCTCTGGGGGCAAACAGTGTTGCTCAGATCCTCTAAATCTCATGTCCTAAACCACTGTCCTCTAGTTTTAGATACCTCTGCTACGGGAAGGGATTCCTACCATCTACCCTGTCTATGCCTATTGTTTTCTGTGCTCTTGGACCAGTTTCCCATCTGGGACTTTGACAAGTACCTTATTGAAGTCCATGTAGACCACATCAACAGCACTGCCCTCATCAATGTACTTGTTACCTCTTCAAAAGGTTCAAACAAATTGGTCATTCAGAATCGACCCCTAACAAAGCCATACTGACTTCTTTGATCAATCCCTGCCTTTCCTCAGATTAGTTTCCAACACCTTGCTCACCACTGATGTTAGACTTCCAGGCCTGTAATGCCTGGATTATTCCCTGAATTAAGGTATGATATTCGCTGTCCTCCAGTCATCTGGCACCATGCCTGTGGCCAGTAAAGATTTAAATCTCTCCATCAGGGCCCCAGCAATTTCCTTCCTTGTCTCCCAGAGCAGCCTGGGATACATCTCATCAGGCCTTGGGGATTTATCCCACTTTAAGACTGCTAAAAATCTAATACCTCCTCCTTTTTAATGTTAAAATATTCTAGAACCTCACTGTCCCCTTCCCTTGAATTCTCCAGAGGCATGGGATCTGGGGGAAGTTGGGGGCAGAGGGAAGGATACTTGAGCGAAGACAAGAAGCTTGATGTTGACATCTGGTTGAACATCAAGCTGTGTATCAATGTGAGAAATTTCCCTAGGCTCAAACACGGCTCAAACACATCAAGCTCCCTAGGCTCAAACATATCAAGCTGTGTATCAATGTGAGAAATTTCCCTAGGCTCAAACACGGCTCAAACACATCAAGCTCCCTAGGCTCAAACATATCAAGCTGTGTATCAATGTGAGGAATTTCCCTAGGCTCAAACACGGAGGCATTTGGTTGTTATCTAAAAATAGTACTCTGAAAGTATTTTGTTAACACAAGTACTTCCAGTCTCCAGGATTATCACAGGATCAATTTTGCTGAAGGCAGGATTGGAGACATACACATTACTTGATGATTAATTTAGCGATAAACTGAGGATGCTTAAGTTGTCAAATGCTACACAAATCTGCTTTCTGTAGTGTAGTGGGATGCAGGTTTTAGCTGTGGATTGCACCCACACACAGTTTCCACCTCAGTAAGGCGGATGGGGAAGACACCACCTCACAAAGTGCAGCGCAGTAAAGGTTGGTCCCACCCCCTTTCTGGAGAAGTGAAAATTTGACTACATTTTTAATCTAAAAATAAGTGATGTTTAGGTTAACAGTTAAATTTCAAATGGAAAACGTAGGCAGATGATATCATTAATTGTGCCCTGAATTATTAATGCCCAAAAGAGAAAGATTTAATCAAATCTCCAATCTTTACTCAAAAGGGAGTTATTCTAAATAAGGTCATTTAATTTATTCAGATCAAAGATGAATTTGCAACTGTTAGTGGAACTAGCAGTAAATTTGAAATCAGCAATGCAAACGATGCAGGTAAATGAGAATTTTAGTCGTTGCCTTGCATTATCAGATAATTTGGAAGTTAACAACATGGAACTAAAAGCAGACTGTTGTCAATTTTTTTGGTAATTTGACTCAACGACACATTTAGATGGCCATGCATCAGCTTGACAAAGACGTTATTCAATCAAAGAAAAAATCCAGAAATAACTTCACTGGACTATTTTAGTAACTGACAGACTCCATAGGTGGCCAAAACAGGAAAATACAAACAAGGCCCAAATTCCGGAAACTCCCTTGGAAATTCTCTCTTAAACGTGCCAAACTATCAAATGCCAGGAAATGTCCTTGATGTTCTCCTCCCATAACTTTGACAACTGTACTACATTCAGCATTCCCGAAAAACTTGGAATCAGATACCAGGAACAGTCAGTCTGAGAAAGCAGTATACTCCTCAAAGTGCAAACAACTGGTGATTCCTTGTGTTAGCTGTTCCACACATCTATCACCTCTGGAGGTCCACAGGGATGATGCGAACATGTTTCAAGTATATTCTTTATCTGTTGAGTTAACCTAATAAATATAGAATTGGTAGAGACACTCAGACCCAGGGAATGCAAATTCCAACCATGTGGGAATCCCACATCCTGAACAACTACTGATCAAGGAAGTGCAGGAGAGAGGGGATGTCCTTGAACAATCAAGGTCAGAACCCATCTTGTGTAATGTACAATCGGGACAACAGCTATTGGCCACCGATCAGTGGGAAGAATAGCGAGATGCAAATTTCAGAGATGTGCAAAAGCCAAAGAGGAGTGATATCAGGGACTTCAACTATCTGAACATAGACTGGTTTAGCAATAACATAAGAGAAAGGCCCTGAAAGGTTTCAGAAGAACTTTCTTGATCAGTCTGCATCTGGTCCATGGAGGAATGCAGCATTTTTGGACTTGAAATGAGTTAGGCCAAGTCAAGCAAGTATCAATGGGGAATAACTTGGAAACAGTGGTCATAATATGATAAGGTTCAGGTCAAGGTGTAAATACACCAGGTCAAGGTGTAAATAAATCAAGTGGAGAAGGCCACTTTTTAATGGGTTGGCAACAGATTTTTCTGGGTAAATTGGATGGTAAAAGTGTAATTGAACACTGGGGGGACCTTTGAGATGGAGATGTTTCAGCTACATTCTAAGTACATTTCTGTGAGTGAGAAGGACAGGGAATTTAAAGCCAGAACTTTCTGGATGGCCAAATGGAGGATAAAGTATAAGAGCATACACTAGATGTCAGGTTGTAAACACAAATGAGAACATGGCTGATTACAGAAAGCTCGGAGGGGAAATAAAATAGAAAAAAAAAGGAGGTAGAGAGTGGCAAAAGACCAGCAGCAATCAAAAAAGCAATCCATAGAACAGTACGGCACAGTATGGGCCCTTCAGCCCACGATGTTGTGCTGACCTATATAAACCTACTCCATGATCAATCTAACATTTCCTTCCTACACAGCCCATAACCCTCCATTTTTCTTACACCCATGTGCCTATTTAAGAGTCTTCTAAATGCCCCTATCGTATCAGCCTCTACAACCACCCCCAGCAGTGTGTTTCAGGCACCCACCACTCTGTGTAAAAAATCTCTCCTAAACTTTCCTCCTCTGACCTTAAACTGATGATCTCTGGTATTGACCTGTATGTCTTTGGAATGTGGGAGGAAACCGGAGCACCCGGAGGAAACCCACGCAGACACGGGGGTAACGTACAAACTCCTTACAGACAGCGGCTGGATTGAACCCGGGTCGCTGGCGCTGTAATAGCGTTACGCTAACTGCTACACTACTGTGTCATAGTTCATCAAAAGTGGCAGGGCAGCTTGAGAAAGTGGTTATTGAAACACATAGGGCCCTGGGCTCAGGTTCCATAAGACATAAGAGCAGAATTAGGCCATTTGGCTTATCGAGTCTGCTCCGCAGAACTCTCCCATTAAAACTTTCCCCTCTCACCTTAAACCTATGCCCTCGATTCCTCAACCCTGTGAAAAAGACTGTGCATTCATCCTGTCTATGCCCCTCATGATGTTATAAGAACAAGAAATAGGAGCAGGAGGAGGTCATCTGGCCCGTTGAGCCTGCTCTACCATTCAGTAAGATCACGGTTGATCTGGCCGTGGACTCAGATCCGCCTACCTGCCTTTTCCCCATAACCCTTCATTCCCCTACTATGCAAAATTCTATCTAACTGTGTCTTAAGTATATTTAATGAGGTCGCCTCTATTGCTTCCCTGGGCAAAGAATTCCACAGATTCATTACTCTCTGGTAAAGGCATTTACCCCTCATCTCCGTCCTAAATCTGCTCCCCCGAATCTTGAGGCTATGTCCCCTGGTTCTAGTCTCACCTATTGCGGAAACAACCTGCCTCTATCTTATCTATCCCTTTCATAATTTTACAAGTTTCTATAAGATCCCCTCTCATTCTTCTGAATTCCAGTGAGTATAGTTGAAAAACACGATGATGCTGGAGGAACTCAGCAGGCCAGGCAGCATCCGTGGAGAAAAGCAGGCGGTCAACATTTTGGGTCAGGACCCTTCTTCAGGACAGAAGATAGGAAAAGTGGGAGCCCAATACATAGGGGGGAAAAGCAGAGCAGTGATAGGTGGACAAAAGAGGGGAGGTGGGGTGGGCACAGGGTGGTGATAGGTAGATGCAGGTAAGAGACAGTGATGGGCAGGTGTGGGGGAGGAGGGGAGAGCAGATCCACTGGGGGATGGGTCAAAGGGAAGGAGAGAAAGGAAAAAAAAGTGGAAAGAGAAAGAGGCTTGTAAAGGGAAGAAGCATGGGGGGGGTGTGGGGATTACTTAAGGTGGGAAAATTCAATGTTCATGCCGTTAGGCTGCAAGGTTCCAAGTCGGTAAATGAGGTGCTGTTCCTCCAGTTTGCGCTTGGAATTCTCCTGACAATGGAGGAGGCCGAGGACTGACAATATCCCGCACCTGCCTATCACTATCTCTTACCTCTTACCTGCATCTACCTATCACCACCCTGTGCCCACCCCATCTCCCCTCTTTTGTCCACCTATCACTGCTCTGCTTTTCCCTCCTATATATTGGGCTCCCCCTTTTCCTATCTTCAGTCCTGAAGGAGAGTCCTGACCCGAAACGTTGACCGCCTGCTTTTCTCCACGGATGCTGCCTGGCCTGCTGAGTTCCTCCAGCATCATCGTGTTTTGCATCTAGATTCCAGCATCCGCAGTCCTTTGTTTCTCCAGCAAATATAGTCCCAGGCTACTCAATCTCTCCTCATAGGCTAACCCCCTCATCCCTGGAAACAACCTGGTGAACTTCCTCTGCACCGCCTCCAAACCCAGTACATCTTTCCTCAAGTAAGGAGACCAGAACTGCACGCAGTACTCCAGGTGCGGCCTCACCAGTACCCTGTACAGTTGCAGCATAGCCTCCCTGCTCTTAAATTCAGTCCCTCCAGCAATGAAGGTCAACTTTCCATTTGCCTTCTTGATAACCTGTTGCACCTGCAAACCAACCTTTTGCCATTCATGCACAAGCTCTCCCGAGTCCCTCTGCACAACAGCATGCTGCAATCTTTTCACTATTTAAATAATAACCTGATCCTCTATTTTTCCTTCCAAAGTGGATGACCTCACATTTACCAACGTTGTACTCCATCTGCCAGACCCTTGCCCACTCACTGAACCTATCTATATCTCTCTGCAGACTCTTCACATCCTCTGCATAATTCCACTCAATTTAGTGTCATCAGCAAACTTAGATAGGCTACACTTGGTCCCCTCTTCCAAATTGTTAATGTATATCATGAACACTTCGGGCCCAGCACCGACCCCTGCGGCACCCCACTCACCACTGATTGCCAACCAGAGAAACACCCATTTATCCCAACTGCCTTTTATTTGTTAACCAATCCTCTATCCATGTTAATACACTACACACCAAGTGCATGCATCCTTATCTTATGGATGTTATACAGCTCTATAAGATCACCTCTCAGTCAATTACGCTCCAAGGAAAAACGTCCTAGCCTGCTCAACCTCTCCCTATAACCCAGATCCGAGTCCTGGCAACATCCTGGTAAATCTTTTCTGCACTCTTTCCAGTTTAATGGCATCTTTCCAATAGAAAGGTGACTAAAACTGCACATAATACTCCAGGTCCGGCCTCACCAGTGTCTAGTACAACTGCAACATAACATCCCAACTTCTATACACAATGCCCTGACTGATGAAGGCCAATATGCCAGAAGTCTTCTCTACCACCCTGTCTACCTTGACTCCACTTTCAGGGAACTACAGTATGTACTTGCACTTCTTGGTCCCTATGTTCTACAACACTCCCCAGGGCCTTACCATTTACTATGAAAATCCTACCCTGTTTTGACTTCCCAAAATCCAACGCTTCAAATTAAACTCCACTTGCCATTCTTCAGCCCACTTACCCAGCTGATCAAGATCCTGCTTCTTCACTGTCTATAATACCACCTATTTTAGTGTCATCTGCAAACAAGCCTTGAAATTCTCATCCAAAGCGATGATAGAGATGACAAATGGGCCCAGCACTGACCAAAAGACACCACTAGTCACGGGCCTCCAGTCCGAGAAACAAACTTCCACTGTCACCCTCTGCTTTCTACCGTCAAGCCAATCATGTATCCAGTTTGATAGCTCTCCCTAGATCCCATGTGATCTAACCTTCCACAGGTTACACTTCTTACCCAACCATTTCCTTGAAGAACTCCATTCCATTTTCCAGTTTTTCCATGTGCAGCTCATTTGCTCTGACAATGCCACCTTCTACACCAGTCCTTCCCATAGGTTGTCCCTTTCCCTCAATCATGGATTTGCTTGCTTAGCTTGTAGGATTCTGAACCATTTTCTGGACCTCTGCCATCACCCCTCCTCCCCATTCTAGAGTCGTGTTAGCGTTCCATTGCCCACACCTTCCATCCCACCAGCCTCACTTCAATGGCTCATTCTCTATCATTTCTAACAATGTTCAGTGTGGTGATATCATCAGATACTCTTCCTCTCCAGCATCCCCCATGGTCAGTTCTCTGTCCACACTCTGATTCACTCTTCCATCTTCACTAATACCCGCTACAATGCCCTCCTGTGCAAACACTGGGATAGGAATTTTACCCTCTCCCTTTCTGCTGTCCAGGACCCCAAATACTCCTTTCCAGTGAAGCATTCAGTTATTTGTGGTTATTCCAAATTTAACGTGCTGCTCACAATGGGGAAAACAAACCCATATTGGGTGCTCACCTCCATTCAGTGAGCAAGGGGACCCTAACCTTCCTGTTGCCTGTTACTTTGACTCTCATCTCACTCCCACCTCCTGTCTTTGGGCCTCCATGTTGGTCCAATGAAACACAACAGAAGCTGAAGGAGAAGCACCTTTGATGAGGCATATGATCTGGTCACCTAACTATAGGAAGGATATCAGTAGGATTGAAAGAGTGCAGAGGAGATTTACTAGAATGTTGCTGGTTCTTCAGGAGTTGAGTTACAGGGAAAGATTGAACAGGTTAGGACTTTATTCCTTGGATTGATAGAAGAATGAGGGGAGATTTAATAGAGGTTTACAAAATTATGAGGGGTATAGACAGAGTAAATGCGAGTAGGCTCTTTCCACCTAGACTAGGAGAGATAAGTACGAGAGGACATGGCTTTAGGTGAAAGGGGAAAGGTTTAGGGGGAACATTAGGGGGAACTTCTTCACTCAGAGAGTGGTGGGAGTGTGGAATGGGCAGCCATCTGACGTGGTAAATGTGGGCTCACTCTTAAGTTTTAAGAATAAATTGGATAGATACATGGACGGGAGAGGTCTGGAGGGTTATGGACTGGGTGCAGGTCAATGGAACTAGTGGAATAAAGTTTCAGCACAGACTAGAAGGGCCGAATGGCCTGTTTTCTGTGCTGTAGTGTTCTATGGTTCTATGACAGCTTTCCAACTTGCTGAGTTTAACCATTTCACATGATTACGTTTCCAACATTTTTTTCTGATTTCCAGCAATTCTTCCAGTTTCTTGTAATTTTGGATGATTATCCTGCATTTATACCTCTCTGTGCTTCTGTTGCCTTGCACTGTCACCCTGTGTTTCTCAATCTCACTTACCAGCCATCCCATCACAGACTTTGTCTGTTCTTGTTTCCTCCTGCTCCCATCACCCATCTCTCCAACAGAAAACCGTTTCATCTGTTTTTCCGTCTCCACAGATGCTGTCTCACTTGCTGAGTATATCCAGCATTACCTGCTTTTATTTCAGGTTTGATTTTGTTGACTTTGGGTTCCTCAGTTCCGTCCTCTGCATCAATCTGATTGCAGGGCCAAGATAAGTGCTCTCACTCACTTCATTCCTCAAACCTGTCCCAAACCATCACAGCTTTCCTCCCTGGATCTTCTGTCAAAGTCCTGTAACCTTGTCTCATTTGCAATCCCCAGTTACTTTTACTTACTCAGTTATGAGATGTGGGCATCACTGACAAGACCAGCACAGAGTCATGGAGTTGTACAGGATGGATACAGTGGGCCCACTGCATCATGCCGATCTATACTAATCCCAATTGCCTGCAATAATTCCACATCCCTCTGTGCCCTACTCATTCAAGTACCTGTCCAGATGCCTCTTAAATGTTGTTACAGTTCCTGCCTCCACCGCCGCCTCTAGCAGCTCATTCCAGATACCAACTATTCTTTGTGTGAAAAATTTACCCCTCAGATCCCCCTTAAACCTCACTCTTGGGAACAGATACTGGCGATCTATCCCACCTATGCTCTCATAATTTTATACATCTCTTTCAGGTCATCATTTAGCCTCCTCTGTTCAAGGGAAAACAGATCCAGCCTATCCGATATCTTCTGATTACTCAAACCCTCGAATCCAGGCAACATCCTTGTGAATGTTTCTGCACCCTCTAGCTTAATCACATCCTTGCCATAGTGTGGAGATCAGAACAGCACACAATACTCCTAGCTGTGGATGAACCAATGATTTATACAACTGTAACGTGAAAGTTTATTTCTCATTTATAGTTTCGCTTGACATGAGCTACTTGCTGGACCATTTCAAGAGGATTTCAAGAGTCAATCGCGGAACTGGAGCAGGAGGATACGTTTCCTCCCTGCAGACATCAGTGAACCAGGGTTTGTGTGTGGATTTATTTGATACCTCATCTAATTCGGCCTTGGTGATGGATTCTTTTCCTTCTCTCATGGTCCGCCAACCAGATCCATAAAATAACCTTACGTGCCTCAATAAACCTGCTGCCTTTCTGCAATGGGATCACACGTAATATCCCCAATCACCCTCTGTGCTCTGGTGTCTGCCCTAGTTTGTGATGTTCCAGAGAAGTCCCTTTATCACTACCTTCCAGCACCGAAGACTCTAAGCCTAACCCACCCAACCTGATAACCAGAGGACAGAGTAGTACCCACAATACTGCACAATCTGGAAAACAAAATTACAGCACAGCAACTCACCAGAGGGGACAGCCTTGTTTCCTGACAAACAGATTCTAATGCAGTGATTAGAAGTCAGTAACAGGAGATAAGTCACTGATTGAACCACTCTCCACTTGCAGACATTTGATACTTGACATTATAATCGCAGTCAACTCACTTCACTTACCTCACTTGCCCCACACTGCACCATGACCTGCGACATGTAGATGACGTTTCCAAGGGACTTAATATCTTCACCTTCCCAGCCCTGAATTTGCTCAGAGAGGATCTGCAACTCCAACTGCTTCCTCTTTCGAAGTTCCTGACTCTGAGTCTGGTAACAAGCAGAACCAGGATGGTCAAAATCATGGCATATGAGAATTTCTCAAACACCTCTCTCATCAGCACAAGCAGTAAAACAACCAGCACCTTTCATATTTATTCATTCTCTTCTATAATAAACAATTTTTATTAATATAGCACTTTTAAAGGAGTAAAATATCTCAACGTGCATCACAGAAGCATCAAAGATTGGAACAGGGTCATGTAAAGAGATATTTGGACAGATGACTAAAAGCTTGATCAGCGAGATGTTTCAGAGAGGTTTAGAGATGGAATTACAGAGCTTAGGGCCTCAGTATCCGAAGGCATGGCCTCTATTGGTTGAGCAATTAATTCCAGGTGACAAGAAGCCAGATTTGTAGAAGGCTGTAGGATATGGTAAGATTAGAAAATGGACATGATTTTGAAGTAATATTCGTAATTCAAAGGTAAACACCAATGAGATGTTGAATGGTGAGGCACCAATGTGATCATCAAACTTGGATCAAACCAGACATGATATTGCAGAGCTTGAGAGGCTCCTGTTTCTTTCACCCACTTTCTAAGAAACTTTATGCATTAATTTTAAAGGATATCATGCAAAGTTGGTATTGGTTTATTATTGTCACTTGTACTGAGGTACAGTGAAAAACTTGTCTTGCATACTAATCGTACAGGCCAATTCATTACACAGTGCAGTTACATTGAGTTAGTACAGAGTGCATTGATGTAGTACAGGTAAAAACAATAACAATACAGAGTAAAGTGTCACAGCTACAGAGAAAGTGCAGTGCAATAAAGTGCAAGATCACAACAAGGTAGATCATGAGGTCAGAGTCCATCTCATTGTATAAGGGAACCGTTCAATAGTCTTATCATAGTAGGGTAGAAGCTGTCCTTAAGTCTGGTGGTACGTGCCCTCAGGCTCCTGGATCTTCAAGTTCAATTAATATCCATATTAAATGCAAGAATCACTTGATGCTTGTAATTCCAGTTCAGTGACAGCAACACAAAAAGGGTGGCAATGAGTTACAGAAAGGTCACAGCATGTAAGGAGGTTCTTTGGCCCACTATGCCCATACTGGTTCTATGTAAGAGCAACCAAGCTAGCCCACACCTCAGTTCTCACAGTATAGAGCTGCAAATCCTTGTCTTTCAGATATATACCTAGGTCCCTTAGAATGCACCTCCACCACCACACTGGCAGTGCATTCGACTACCATCTCTATCTGAAGAAATCCTGGTCACTTTACGGTCTTTCCTCAATCATCTTCGATCTTTGTCTCCTAGTTCTTGACCCCTTGGACAATGGTAATGGTTTTTTCCTATCCACTCTGTCTATACCTTTCACACCTTCTTGTAATGTCCCTTCAGTAAAGTTATCCACATAGGTCAGGTCTCTCATCCCTGGAAACATTTTAGTAAATCTCTCCAAAGCCTTTACACCTTTAGTAAAGTGTAGCACCGAGGACTGGACACAATACTCAAGCGGTGGTTCAACCAGTTCATTAAAGTTCATTGCGACTTCCTTACTCTTGTACTTTGTACTTCCGAGGATCCTGGTTTCTTTACTAACCTCTTTCTCAACTGCCCACTAATTCCACGAATGATGCATATATACTCCAGACCTTTGTTGTTGTTTCCATGTTAGAATTGTGCCCTCCAGTTTACATTGCTTCTTCTTATTTATCCTTTACATTTTTCAGCAATAAATTTGATCTGCCACCTCTTTATCCAATCCTCCAGCATATACACAACTCCCTACTATCCTCCTCGCAGTTCACTATGTCTCCAAGTTGTCTCATTTGCAAGTTTGGAAATGGGGCCTGCACACTGTCATTAATTATATCAAGAGAAGCAGTGGCCCGGGGACTGACTCCTGATGAACTCCATTCTACCTTTCCCTCCAATCTGGTCAACAACATTTCACTACTATTCGGTTTCCCATTCATTAGTTAATTTTTTACCCATGTTGCTAACGTCCCTTTCATTCCAATCCACTTGACAGACTTTTGATGTCACCTTATCAAATACCCTTTGGAAATTATGGTGCATTTCCCTTATTGATTCACTCTGTAATTTCCTCAAAATTCTATCCAATAATGAAACACCATTTGCCTTTAACAAATCCATGCTGTTTTCTCTAATCAATCCACACCTGTCAAAGGGACTGCTAATTATGACCCTGATTATTGTTTCTGGAACTTTCCCCATCAAGGTTAAACTGACTGACCTGTTGTTACTGGGTATCCCTACAGTGCTTTTTGAACAAATGTGTACAATTTGCAATGTCCAATTCTCAGGCAGCAAGTCCGAATCGATAGACATTTGGGAGATTATGGCCAATGCAGCCCAGTCCACCACACAAACCAGCCTTCTCTCCATTGACCCTCGTCTACACTTCCTGCCTTGGGAAAGCAACCAGCATAGTCAAGGACCCCTTCCATCCCAGACATCCTCTCTTCTCCCCCACTTTCTCTGTAACTGTAACACTATATTCTGCATTCTGTTTTTCCCGATATACTACCTTGATGTATGGAATGTTCTGTCTGATGGCACACAAACAAAAGCTTTTCCGCTGCATTGCAGTACATGTGACAATAATAAACCAATTCCAATTTTCCTAGCTACCTAGGATGCATTCCATCTGGTCCAGGTGATTTATACGCTTAAACTGCAGCTAGCATTTGTAGAATCTCTATCCGTTTTTAGCTCATCCAGAATCTTATCTCCACTTTTGTGTGCTAGAGGCCGGCAGCAAGTTCTCCCTTGGTGAAGAGTGATGTCAAGTACTGACTTAAGTACTTCTGCCTCCATGAGCAATTTCAGTTTTGGTCTATGATCAGCACCACCTTGCCTCCTACAGCCCTTTTCCTGTTCATATGCCTCCAGAATATCTTTGAATTTCTTTTTATGTTTGCTGCAGGCCTTTTCTCATGCTTTCTGTTTGCCTCTCTGATTTCATTTCTCACTTCCCCTCTGCACTTACTGTAATCAGCCTAGTTTCTCTCCTGTGTTTACAACCAGGCATCGGCATTTGCACTCCGCTTTACTCTCTGAAATTTGCCAGAAGGAAGGGGAAACCTTTCATAAAATTAGGCATCAGGTGTTCCTAAACATCAAGCCTTTGGTAGAGATACACAGCACCTTTCCCATCCTGAGTAAATCCCACAAAACTTCACAGATAATTCCCTATTCTGAAGTGGAGTTTATAAGAACGCACCTTTGGAGGAACACTGCAGACAAGCAATACAATAGAGGGAGAGCGGGTGCAAACATTCACAAATATTGGAAGGAGGCAGAGCAAGCCCATAATTTGTGGAAACGTATGGGATACTTGCCTTTGTAAACATACAAGTTAAATATAAAAATAACCAAGGTGTTCTACACCTTACAAAGTCTCTGGAAAGAGCTCGGCAGGAGTCTTGTGAGGTCAGAGTATAAAGGAGGTTCACCAGAAATCTTGAAGGTTAAGAGATGACTTGATCCTAATTTTTAAGATATTAATGGGAACAGATCAGGCAGATGGTCAGAAACCACCTCTGGTCAGAGAGTCTGGGACCAAGGGGAAAAGTTGAAAAATTAGAGCCAGGCCTTTCACAAGTCTGGTCAGATACTCCATGCACAGAAAGTAGCAGGAATTGGGAATCCCTGCAAACAGCAATTGATGCCAGGTTGACTGTTCACTTTAAATCTGAGATTTAAACTTTGTGACCCAGATATATAAAGAAATAAAGGAAAAAAGGCAGCTAGATGGAGTTAGATCGTAGATCAGCCAAGAGTCTCACAGGCTGATTATCTTCCTCCTGCTCCTACTCCTGTAGATGAGGTTTTCAGTTCTCTGGAGATTGAAGAACCTCCCTGGATTCTCCCTACATCAGAGAAGATATGGGGAGGTAAAATTATAATAGTTGTCAACAGAGTAAATAAAAGGAAACTTCTTCCTCTGCCAAGTATATTATTAACTGGAAGTCACAGATGTAAAATAATTAGCCAAAGGATTAGGGGGAAACATGAACAATCTTCAAATTGTTGCAAAGGCTGACAAATGATTGGTGGATGGAGATTCAATGGGAATTTTTAAAAGGCAATAATGAATGTGTAAATTAGGGCTAAAATTACAAATTAAAACACTGATTCCAGTTCTAAAGACCCCCATAACGAAAAACATTCTTTCCACTCTTCTCAGGATCTTGTGTTTCAGTCAACACCCCTCGCACATGCCAAACCTCTCCAACCTTTTCTCATGAGACGACCCACCCACCCCAGGTTTTTAGTCCAGTGAAGCTTCTTTGAGCTTGCACCAATACATTTACATCTCTCCTTGATAAGGAGACTGATACGTACAGGGCACTGCCTGAGGGAATGGTGAAGGCAGGTACTCTCACAACAAACACCATGGTATGAAGGCAATGAGTCGAGTGCCAGAGTACGGGAATTAATGCAAAGACGAACTCGGTCATCCCTCTCTTTTGCACCAAAACCACCATAATTAGTTGTGACACTCTCCACCTTTTCCCAATTTCCTGTCAAAGACCATAGAGCATAGAAACAGGTCCTTTGGCCTAGAAATCCACACTGATCATCAAGCACCCATTTCACCCTAATCCCATTTTATTCCAACCCACACATTGCACCATTAACCTACATGGATGGATGTAATGTTGAGCACATCAAGACTCCAAAAGCACCTATGCCTGGTGAACAGTTCTAAACATCAGCAGGATGCTAGGAAGGCATATTCTGCTCTTCTTTTGTAACTGCTTTTAAATCTACCTGACTGGGGAGTCTTGGCAATAGTTCCCATTTCTCCAGGTCCTGCTCCTCTTACAACATGGTTTACCCTCCAGATTGCCTCTCCACAGGCCGGTGCTCCCTCAGTACTGCCCCTCCCACAGGGTGGCGCTCCCTCAGTTCTGCCCCACAGGCCGGTGCTCCCTCGGTACTGCCCCCACAGGGTGGTGCTCCCTTAGTACTGCCCCTCCCACAGGGTGGTGCTCCCTCGGTACTGCCCCCACAGGCCGGTGCTCCCTCAGTACTGCCCCTCCCACAGGGTGGTGCTCCCTCGGTACTGCCCCCACAGGGTGGTGCTCCCTCGGTACTGCCCCTCCCACAGGGCGGTGCTCCCTCGGTACTGCCCCTCCCACAGCTGAAGGATGCAGGAGCAGAGAGGCTCCTGGAGGGGTGGGGAGTATAGATTTGGTTGTCTTTCCTCAAAAAGGCTGCCAGTGCCTCCAAGACAGAACCTGTCTATTCTACATATAAACCCTTGTAATTAACAAGTCGTAAACCCGTAGGAATTTTTTTGTTTCGTGATTATGCTCATCATCTCTCAAAACCATAAGACAGTTTCTGCACATTGACAGCCTGCACCTAAAATCAAATGCTGACTTACCACTAGATTTTTGAAAGATGCCATTGCTTTTAAAATATCAGGATAATCAGGATGAGATTCCTGAAAAACAAAAAAAATACATTAAACATTTTAAATTAACTGAAAAAAGAACATTCACTTCTATAGGGGAAGGTAGGGGGGCTGGGGGAAGGGAGGTGGGGGAAGGTTGGGGGTGGGGGGAAGGTAGGGGGTGGGGGGTGGAGGAAGGTGGGGGTGGGAGGGATGGGGGAAGGTAGGAGGGATGGGGAAGGGAGGTGGGGGAAGGTGGGGGGAAGGTAGGGGATGGGGGTGGGAGGGTGGGGGAAGTTGGGGTGGGGGGAATGGGGGCAAGGTAGGGTGCTGGGGGAAGGTGGGGGGAGTTGGGGGGTGGGGAAGGTAGGGGGTGGAGGGTAGGGGGTGGGGGGAAGAAGGCGGGTGGGGGGGTGGGGGAGAGTGGGAGGTGGGAGTGACAAAGGGCTGAAGATGGACGGTGGGCCATGGAATGAAGGGAAGGTGAGGAGGGGAACTGGACGGAGGAATGTGTGGGTGACGGGCAGATGGGGGGGGGAGGGGGCCAGTGGGATAAGAGAAAACAAAGTGGGGGGGAGGTAGGGAGAGGTCACCAGAAGTTGGAGAAATTGATGTTCATGCCATCAGGTTGGAGACTGCCGAGACTATTCGTTAGTGACAATTGAGGGGGAGGATGTTGGCCTCACACCCAACAACTGTTGTCCAAAAATACCATGGAAGAGTTTTGCATAATTCATCGGACCAGGTTTAATAGTGCATTCGAAAACAGAATCTCTGACACTGCAGAACTGCCTTAGCAGTGTGGTGCTCCCTCAGTACTGGCCCTCCCTCAGTACCACCCCTCCCTCAGTACTGCTCCTCCCACAGTGTGACACTCCCTCAGTACCGCCCCTCCCTCAGTACTGCCCTTCCCACAGTGTGACCGTCCCTCAGTACCGCCTCCCGCTCAGTGTGGCTCTCCCACAGTGTGACACTCCCACAGTGTGACCCTCCCTCAGTAAAGGCCCCTCCCACAGTGTGACCCTCCCTCAGTACCCCTCCCACAGTGTGATCCTCCCTCAGTACTGCCCCCCCAGTGTGACCCCCCTCAGTACTGCCCCAGCCAGTGTGACTCTCCCTCAGTACTGCCCCTCCCACAGTGTGGCCCTCCATCAGTGCTGCCCCTCCCACAGTGTGGTGCTCCCTCAGAGTTATACAGCATGGAAACAGGCCCTTCAGCTCAACTCATCCATGCCGACCAAGCTGTCTATCTGAGCTAGTCTCATTTAAGATATTTATTTATTAGTCACACGTACATCGAAACACACAGTGAAATCCATCTTTTGCGTAGAGTGTTCTGGGGGCAGCCCGTAAGTGTCGCCACACTTCTGACATCAGCAAAGCATGCCCACAACTTCCTAACCCGTACATCTTTGGAACGTGGGAGGAAACTGGAGCACCCGGAGGAAACCCACGCAGACACGGGGAGAATGTACAAACTCCTTACAGACAGCGGCCGGAATCGAACCTGAGTGGCTGTATTGTGGTCATGGCTGTCACATGACACCATTGATCATCTGGGTCAAAAGCTACATCACTCTCAATCAAGGTCTGACTCCACCCACTCATTAGTGCACACCCTTGACCATTGGTCCCTGTAAACACCTTTGTACCTGGCCCTGAACCATTGGATTGTTTGAATTACCTGGGCTGGACTACCAGCCCTCCAGCACTATAAAGAATGTCACATGTGCATGGTTTGCTCTCTTTTGACTGTTCCAGGAATCGTGAGACAATGCTGAAGAGACCATTGGTAAGAGTATGCACTTCCACAAGGGTTAGGAGAGTTCTAAGTAGATTCCTGGGAGCATAGAGCTGATGCTTGCACTGAGTCAAGGGGTGGCGGGCACCGTATTGTTTCTTCCTTGATTTGTTTGTAGCCAGTTAGTTGTGTGAGTGTGCGCGCATCTCACCCTTGTTGTGATTTCCCCCACGTTTGTGATCACCTGTGTGTGGGTCCCTTCCTGTTCATCCTGTCCTGTGTTTGTCTTTGCGAATAAATCATTTTAACTCCAAAGACTGTGTCCCGAGTCCTTGCCCTTTGAGACCTTATGAACTTGTCTTACGATAGTCGCTGGAGCTGTAATGGTGTCACGCTAACTGCTACACTACCATGCCTGCCCATTTGCCTGTGTTTGGCCCATATCCCTCTAAACCTTTTCTATCCATGTACCTGTGCAAATCTCTTTTAAGCATTGGTCTGGCAGCTTGTCCTATACACCTACCACCCAAAAAAAATTGCCCTGCAGGTCTCTTATAAAATCTTTCCCCCCTCACCTTAAACCTATGTCCTCCAGTTTTAGACTCCCCTGCCGTAGGGAAAAAAATGTGACCATCCACCTTAGCTACGCCCCTCATGATTTTATATATCACTGTAAGGTCACCCCTTAGCCTCCTACGCTCCAAGGTAAAAAAGCCTCAGCCTATCCAGCCTCTCCTTATAACTCAAGCTCTTCAGTCCTGGTGACTTGCTCGTGAACCTTTTCTTCACCCTTTCCAGCTTAATGACATCTGACCAGATAATCTCACCAACTACTTGTACAGTTGCAACTCCTGTACTCAATACCTGATTGATGAAGGCAAGCATGCCAAACACCTTCTTAACACCCTTACCACTGGTGTCACCACTTTCAGGGAACTATGTACCTGTACCTCTAGGTTTTTCTGTTCTACAACAGTCCCCTGGGACCTACCATTTAATATGTTGGTCCTGCCCTGGTTTGTCTTACCAAAATGCAACACCTCACACTTGTCTAAGTTCCATCTGCCATTCCTTGGCCCATTTCATCTAGATCCTGTTGTAATCTTAGACAACCTTCTTCACTGTCCACTGCACCATCAACTTTGGCGCAACCTGCAAAACTTTTTTTAAATAAAGGCACAACATTAGCCACCCTCCAGTCTTCTGGGTCCTCACCTGTGGCTAACAATGATGCAAATATCTCTGCCAGGGCCCCTGCAATTTCTTCCCTGGTTTCCCACATTGCTAGGCTACATGATCGGGTCCCAGGGATTTATCCACATTAATATGTCTCAAGACTGCCATCTCCTCTGTTGTAATTTGGATATGTTCCAAAATATCACCATTCATTTCCCTTAATTCCTGAGCTTCTATGACCTTCTCCACAGATGCAGATGAGAAAAATTCAGTTAATACCTCGTCCATCTCTGGCTCCACACAGATGACCACATTGATTCTTAAGGGGCCTTGTTCCCTCCCTAGTTACCCTTTTGTTCTTAATATACTTGTAGAATCTCATAGAATTCTCTTTACTTTATCTGCCAAAGCTACCTCATGTCTTCTTTTTGCTCTCCTGATTTCCTTCAAGTGTACGCCTACGTATCTTGTACTCCTACGTATCTTATACTCAAGGGATTAGCTTGATCCCAGCTGCCTATATCTGACACATGTCTCCATCTTCCTGACCATGACCTCAGTATCCCTCATCAACCAGGGTTCCCTATTCCTGCCAGCCTTGTCCTTCACTCTAACAGGACCACGCTGGCCCTGAACTCACCCTATTTTCACTTTGAAAAGCCTCCCACTTGCCAGATGTCCTTTTACCTGCAAACAGCCTCTCCCAATCAATCTTTGCAAGTTCCTGTATAATGCCTTCAAAATTTGCCTTGTGCTAATTTAGGATTTTGATTTGTGGACTGGTCCTATCTTTTTCTATTCTATCTTAAAACTAATAGAATTATGGTCACTGGTCCCAAAGTGCTCCCCCACTGACACTTCCCAACAGGAGGTCCAGTGCTGCTCCCTGTCTAGTGGGGCCATCTGCATACTGTTTGAGAAAACTTTCCTGGACACATTTAAAAAATTCCCTCCCATCCAAGCCCTTTGCAGTCCTAGTCAAAAGATTTCTTTATTAGTCACATGTACATTGAAACAAACAGTGAAATGCATCTTTGTGTAGAGTATTCTGGGGACAGCCTGCAAGTGTCGCCACACTTTGGGTGCCAACATAGCATGCTCACAACTCCTAACCCGTACATCTTTGGAATATGGGAGGAAACCAGAGCACCCGGAGGAAACCCACACAGACATGGGGAGAACATACAAGCTCCTTACAGTCAGCGGTGGGAATTGAACCCAGGTTGCTGGCGCTGTAATCGCATTATGCTAACTGCTACACTACAGTGCCTACCCCTAAAAATTCAAGATCACCAGCGTGGAGATGCCAGGAATTGAACCCGGGACCTCATTCATATGCTCTCCCACTGAGCTACATCCCCATACATCACCTTCTATTACAACCCTATTGTTCTGACAGCTATCTGCGATCTCCCTACATATTAGTTCCTCTGATTTCCACTGAGTATTGGGGGGGCCTATAGTACAATCCCATCAAAGTGATCACTCCCTTCTTATTTCCAAGTTCCACCCAAGTTGCTTCAGTACTCTGCTTACCTCACCACCGACAATGGCCATCATGTCATCGCCAGCTTTATTCATGAAAAAAACTTGCATTTTTAAAGTAATGTGTCACTACTTACATAGAGGGAAATAATGGCTTCCTGAACACAAATAAAAGTGATAGTCAAGTCAGTGGCAGGGACTCAAAGAAAATAATGCAAGCAAAAATAACCAATGCTTCCTTTGACCAGAGTTTGTAATTATGTAATAGGGCGGCACAGTTAGTGCAGCTGCCTCACAGCTTCAGAGAGCCAGGTTTAATCCTGACTTCCTGTGCTGTGTGTGTGGACTTTGCATGCTCTCCCTGAGACAGGGGACTTCCCTGAGTGCTTTGGTTTCCTTCACATCCCAAAGATGTACTGGCAGGTGAATTGGCTACTTTAAGTTATTCCATCTGTGGCTGGGTGATAGGAAAAGCAGGGGCGAGGTGATGGGCACTTGCAAGAGAACAGGTTACCGGGAAACGTGGAGAAATAGGAGTGTCCTGACAGCCAGCATTGACTCAAAGAACCAACACTCTCCTATGTCATGTGAAGATATTTCAGTCAGCAGAGATGGCATGGAACTGTAGAAGGCAGAACGTGGCTCATAATCCTGACTGAACTTTCAGAGTCAAGTTCGTTTTCTCTTTTCAAAGACCAGGAGTTTTTGCCTACTGATGGACTGAGGGAGTGATGCCCTGTGGGAGACTAGGTAAGGTATTTATTTATTACTCACATATGCATCGAAACACAGTGAAATACGTCTTTTTGTGTTACTGAGAATGTGCTGGGGGCAGCCCGCAAGTGTTGCCACTCTTCTGGCGCCAACATAGCATGCCCACAACTTCCTAACCCGTACATCTTTGGAATGTGGGAGGAAACCAGAGCACTCGGAGGAAACCCATGCACATGGGGAGAATGTACAAACTCTGGGAAGTGAACCCGGGTCGCTGGTGCTGTAATAGCGTCACACTAACCACTACACTACCGTGCCACTACACTAGTGTAGTGTAGCATGCCGTACCGTACGCAACACTACGCTACCAAAGATTCACTAGGATATTGCCTGGAACATTGGGATTTCCTTATAAGGAGAGATTGGTTAGGTTGGGTTTGTTCTAACTGCAGCATAGAAGGCTGAGAGATGACCTTATAGAGGTTTATAAAATCATGAGGGGCATAAGATGGATGGTCAGTCTTTCCACGGGTGAGGGAGTCTAAAACTAGAGCACAGGCTTAAGGTGAGAGACTGAAGATTTAAAGGAGATCTGAGAAGAAAGTTTTTCAAACAGGATAGTGGATGTATGGAACAAGCTGCCAGAGGAGGTGGCAGAGACAGATACAATTAGTGTTTGAAAAGCATTTGGACAGGTATTGGTACATGGATAGGGAATGAAAAGATGGATATGGGTCAAATGCAAGAAGGTGAGATTAGTGTAGATAGGCATCTCGGTTAGCTTGGATGAGTTGGGTTGAAGGGCCTGTTTCAGTGTTGTTCTCTGATTTTAACCCTGAACTGAGTGGCTTCTGCATCATTTCAGAGGACTGTTATATATCAACAGCACTGCTCTCACTATGGGTTTCCTATTGAGACATTAGGGAAGCAGAAAGGCTCTTCTGACAGTTCATTGTCTTAAGATCACCATTGATGATAAATATTAGAATACAAATTATCCAGCTGCTACAATTCAGTTTGAAACTTCTTTCCAGATAGTCCATCCTTCTATAACACGCAACCTAAAGCATCCTCCAAGTACATGCTTCCAGTATATTAACATCCTTCAGTGAGGAGTCCCCCACTGTACACAGTACTTCAGCTGTGGTCTCACCAATGCCCTATATGACTGAAGTATAAGCTCTCAATTTTTTTTAAATTCCCCCAATAATACACAATAACATTCTGTTAGCTTCCCTAAGTACTTGGTCTGACAGCACACTAGCCCTTTGCTAATCAGGACCCCTCTGTATCCTAGAGCCCTGCAGTTTCTCACCATTTCGATAATATGCTGCTTATTCCTTTTTTCTGTTTATTCTGTCAAATTTTTCCTGCTTGTCTCACCGATCTATATCCCTTTGTAACATCATTATTGGGTGTCACAACTTGCTTTCCTACCTATTTGTGTCCAGCAAATTTAGCACCTGTACCTTAGGGTCTTTATCCAACTCTTTTGCATAAATTAAGAAGCGAGGCCCTAGCACTGTTCTGTGGCACACCACTTGTTACATACTGCCAACCAGAAAGACATTTATGCCGATTCACTGTTTCCTGTTAGCCAGCGACCTTCTATCCACACCAACGCTCACCTCCTACACCATCAGCTTTTATTTTCTGCAACAACCTTTGATGCGGCACCTTTTCTGATGTGGCTACTGGAAACCTGAGTGTCAAACATTTACTGGCTCTCCATTATCTGCAGTGTGACTCCAATAAATTGTTCAAACATGATTTTGTTTCAACAAAACCATGTTGGTTTTGCCTGATTACATTGTCCAAGTAATGTAATGTAATTTTTACATTGCAGAGGTTGAGGAAGCATGAAATTCTTCTACGAGTGGCAATGAATGCTGGATCAATTCTTTCCCTTAATCCTGAGAAGATCGCATTTGGTTACATAAAGGCCTTATGGGATGCGAGGAAAAATGGGTATTTGCGTTGCAGGAAGAACAGGCTAGAGGGGCTGAATGGTATCTTTTGAAGATATCATGTACAGTGAACTGAACAAGTATATTTTCAGTAACGAGAAGTTTCTGAATCAGCATTATTAACATAGCTCAAATCACCTGAACAGCACAATAGAACCACAGAAAACTACAGCACAGAAAACAGGCCATTTGGCCCCTCTAGTCCGTGCCAAAACATTATTCTGCTAGTCCCATTTACCTGCCCCCAGCCCATACCCCTCCAGACCCCTCTCATCCATGTATCTATCCAATTTACCCTTAAGTTAAGAGCGAGCCTGCATTTACCACATCAGATGGCAGCCCATTCCACACTCCAGTTTGGGATAAACTCAATGGCCTGCCTGTAGCTTAGTACCAAGTTTGGCATTTTGCCTGACTGGTTAGAACATCAACTGCCAAATCCTGGTAATCTGAGCAGCAATAATCTAGTCCAGACCAAACACTTGAGCTGCACTGCATGTGATCTGAACCAGAAAATAGTTGAACAGATGAACAATTTCAGACCCTCCAGCAAGAACCAAGTTTATTGACAAGAAGGAACATACGCAGCAGGTCAAATCGAATATCCCAATGTGCCCTCTTTGGAAAAAGTAATATCACTAATATCCATTTATTCATTGTTCTTTTCAGATCCATTTTGTGTCAGCTTGAAAGCAGTCAGGATAACAAGCAACAACAAGGGAGATTAAACCATTAGCCCAGCTTCAGCTGGTATTATTGGGACTGAAAGCAAGGAGTGAGAAGAACAGGTTCTTCAGGTTGGCAGGTTGTGAACCCCAGGGGTGGGTGGTGGGCCCCCAGTCTGTGACTGGTGGGGACCCCAGGGGTGGGTGGTGGGCCCCCAGTCTGTGACTGGTGGGGACCCCAGGGGTGGGTGGTGGGCCCCCAGTCTGTGACTGGTGGGGACCCCAGGGGTGGGTGGTGGGCCCCCAGTCTGTGACTGGTGGGGACCCCAGGGGTGGGTGGTGAGGCCCCTGCTGTTCACAATCTACATCAGTGATTTGGCTGAGGGGTCCAAAGGAGGGATTGTGAGGAAATGGAATTTAAAGAGGCTTCAGGGGGATATGGACAACTGAATAAATGGGCAAGAACATGGCAGATGGAATATAATGCAAGGTCATCTAGATAACAGAAAAATGCAATATTTGGTAAATGCTGAGAGAGCGAGTTGAGAAAGGGACTTGGCTGCACTTGTACACCAGTCAGTGAAGGCCAATATACAGGTGCAGCAGGTGATAAGGAGGTTAATGTTAGCCTTTATTACAATGAGGTATGAATACCTGAATGAAGTAGTTTATTGCAGATGTACAAAGCCTTGGGTGAGATCACACTTGGAGTATTGTATCCCATTTTTGGTGTCCATACTGTAGGAAGGATGTACTTACCATAGGAGTGCAGCAAAGATTTGTTACACTGGTTCCAGGGATGAGTTTTCTATACGAGCAGAAATTTAGAAGACTGGGGACACAGGAGCCTGCAGATACTGGAATTTGGAGCAACAAACAATCTACTTCAGGAACTCAGCGAGTTGACCCTGCATCAGGGTTTTGACCCAAATGTCAACAATTCCTACCCACCACCAGGTGCTGCTCAACCCACTGAGCTCCTCCAGCAGATTGTTGAATAGACAGGCACTGTATTCAATACTGTTTAGAAAAATCAGAGGATATTTCATTGAAACCTGCAAAATTCTTTCAGGGTTCTACATAGTGGTACATAGTAGGCAAGGAAATGAGTTTCCTGGCTGAGCAGTCAAGGATCAGGGGGCACAATTTGAGAATAGGTGGATGGCTGTCCAGGACTGAGGTGATGAGAAATTTCTTCATTTAGAGTGTGGTGAACCTTTGGTAATCTCTAGCCCAAAGGACTACTGAGACTTACTGAGTTCATTCAAAACAGAAGTCCACAGGCATATGGGGGAAATCACAGGATCTGGGGATGGTGCTAGAAGACCATAAAACATAGGAGCAGAATTAGGCCATTCAGCCTATCGAGTCTGCTGTGCCATTTGATCATGGCTGATTTATTTTTCCCCATCAACCCCATTTTCCTGCCTTCTCCCTGTAACCTTTGATGCCTTTACTAACCCATCAACCTCTGCTTTAAATATACCCAATGACTTGGCCCCCACAGCTGTCTGTGGCAATGAATTCCATGGATTCACCACCCTCTGGCTAAAGAAACTCCTCCTCATCTCAGTTCTAAAGGGACGTCCTTCTATTCTGAGGCAGTGCCCTCTAGTCCAAGACTCTTCCATTACTGGAAACTAAACAACATCCACTGACTCTCCTTTGTCTATCCTGCTTGTTACTTCCTCAAAGAATTCCAACAAATTTGTCAAGCAAGATCTCCCCTTAAGGAAACCATGCTGACTTCGCCCTATTTTATCATGTGCTTCCAAGTACCCTGAAACCTCATCCTAATAAATGACTCTCAAATCTTACCAACCACTGAAGTCAAGCTAACCTGCCTATAATTTTGTCTTTAGAAAATGTCACTTGAGGGAGAAGATGTACCGTAATCTTGAGTGGCGGAAAGCTGAGGAAGGGCCAATGAATTACTCCTAGTCATATGTCCTTATGACTCCCTCTCACCACAAATGCTGTCACACCCAAATTTAGGACCTTAAACAGGACTGAAATTAAATGATTATGCATCACTAAACACACTGATACTGGAACAGATGCACTGTTTCACTACATGTAAAAGGAGGTGGGGTAAAGATAAGGTGATGTTACCACTGCCTCACCACTTGCCTGACCAGAGGCTCAGACTCAGGACTTGAGTGCTGGAAATGGAAGGGTGCACTGCTCTACTTTCAAAAGTGCATGTAGCCGCAGGTGATTGCCAAGTTCAAGATAAGACTGCATGTTGCAAAGTCTGTGCAGCTAGCAAAGGATTCAGCACTCTTTAAATTGAATGCTGGTGGCAAACCAGACCATCCACTGACTACAATGAATGAAAACAAGTGCCAATAAAACCAGCCCGGCTGCCTTTGGGCACAACGGAACTGCAGAGATTGCACTGGGTTCAAAGGGTAAGGCAAAGGTTTCCCATCAACTAATGGCCCCTCTGCCGACAGCCAAGTACAATTTAAGATGGAGGAGGCTGAGAGTGAACATCACTAACATAATGTGCTGGCACAGGAAGCTGCAACTACAAGTTCTGCACAGACCAATTAGAAGGAAACACACACTATCCTGACAGAAAAATGGAAATCTAGGTCATCTTGAATAAGAGCATCAAAAAGGTGGGAGGCAAGGGTAAACTGTAGGCAGCAAAATTATCTGGAGTTTAGGAAAAGGAGAATGGGGCAATGATCAGGCTGGACAGTGATCAGAGGGCAGACGACGCTCTACTAGAACCCTAAATGTCTACCTTCGGAGGAAGAGGCCCAGCAGCTTCTCAATGAGGCCAGGATGCCACATCACCTCGAAGGAAATGCTGACAGTTACCATATCAGTCATCAACAAGCATCATTTCAATCTCACGTTACAGAAATAGAGACGTGCGATGCAACTGATAAGCTCTGAAACCAAAATGATTGGAGGATAAACGGTGTACTGGCTTTTGTTACAATGGGTAGTAGGGATAGTGGTTGAGTCTTTGTGCATGTGTGTATTCACAAACAGCTCCCCCATCTCAGGGAAGGAAACCTGCAAGCCTTATCTGGTCTGAACCATTTGAATCCTGTCCCATACCTTGTTGCAGCAAGGCACGCAGCTGAGAGACTGAGAAAGGCAAGGCTCTTTCTTCCAGAGAGAAAGATGGATGGCCAAACAGACTGTTTAAAAAGTTTCCACATGTGGAAAGCCCAAAGGAAGTATGAAGTGTCAAAGCTCTGAAAAAGGTGACAGCTCACTAACACCTTCCCAGGAGAACAGGGATGGCAAAAGACACCAGCCTCTCGAGCACCAGGCACGTTGCTCCACTCTTAGAAAACTACAAATGTTGGAAATCTGACAAAAGAAAATGCAGAAGTTCACAAGTGATAATCTGGCTTCTGAAAAGGGAAGAGATGGATTGACATGTTGTTTGAGGACCCTTCATCCTCAGGCAGGGATTCAGGGAAATTTTTATTTATTTTCCTCTCTTCAGACCACGACAGATTTGCTGTCAAGTTCAGACACCAAATGGTTATGGAGGACTCCACACTGCACATCGTTAAACCAGACTGCAGAAGGTCAGACATGAAGCAAAGCCTGGTCCTCATACCTCCATGTGCCGCTCCAGCTCCTGCAGCAGTGCTGGGTACTTGTCCAGTCTCATGAAGGGTTTGCTGAGGCTTGTCGTTAGCATCAAGATGCCTGGGCTGCTGGCTCCTTGGCTTTCCATCAACTTGTCCAACTCCTCACTGTCAGAACAAACAAAACATTTCAAACACTTCAAATCTTGGAGTAGTCTGAGAAATCTACACAACAGACTCAGTAATACAGCATGGAAACAGGCCCTTCGGCCCAACTGGTCCAACCAAGATTCCCATCCATGCTAGTCCCATCTGCCTGAGTTTGGCCCATATCCCTCCAAACATTTTCTATCCATGTACTTATCCAAGCGAATTTCACCTGTATGATCAGTTTGTAAGATGAGCTTTTCACTGTACCTCTGTACAAGTGACAATAATATACCAATATCTGCCTCAACTGCTTCTTCATGCAGATGGTGGTGCATATGTGAAATGAGCTGCCAGAGGAAGCTGCTTCTCTGTTCCCTTTTAAATCTTTCCCTCTCAGAAACCTATGCCCTCTGATTCTTGGTTCTTCTTTCCTGAAAAAAACTGTGCATTCACCCTATCTCTGCCCCTCATAATTTTATATACCTACACAAAGTCACCCCTCAGTCTCCTTCAGTCCAAGGAATTAAGTCTGAGCCTGCCCAACCTTTCCCGATGACTCAGGGCCTCGAGTTCTGGCAAAATTTTTGTAAATCTTCTTCACGCTCTTTCCAGCTTAATGAGGTCGTTCCTATAATGGGATGACCAAAACTGAGCACTGTGCTCCAAGTGCGACCTCACCAACATCTTCTGCAACTGCAACATAACGTCTCAACTTCAATACTCTACGCCCTGACTGATGAAAGCCAGCGTGCCAAACACTTCCTTCACTAACAATGTGCTGGAGGAGCTCAGCGGGTCATGCATTTCATGAGTTTCACCTTGCAGTGAGATTTGGAGTGGGAGCTTTAAAATAAGGTGAATCTCTGTGCTTGAGTTTCACCTTGCAAGAGTCTAAAAGAGGTACATTTGCAAATTGTTAACAGCAGCCAATAAAAAGAAGGTAGGGTCAAGCGGAGCAGCCATTGTTGGAGTGGACCAGTGTTAGAGTGGGGCTCAAGAGGCTTCAGCTCAAGAGGAGGTGGAGGCTAAGGTAAGTCTCTGGTAAGTTTCTTTCTTTCTTTGGTTTTTCCTTTAGTGCCAGACTAGAGTAGCTAGAATGGCTCCAGGGCCAGTAGAGATGTGGGAGATCTCCAGTCTCCCTGATAGCTATGTACATCTGCAAGAGGTGCATCCAGCTGCAGCTCCTCACAGACCATGTTAGGGAACTGGAGCTGCAGCTGGATGACCTTCAGCTCCTACAGGAGAATGAGGAGTTCATAGATAAGGGAGGCAGTCACTCCTAAGCTGCAGGAGGCAGGTAGCTGGGTGACTGTCAGGAGAAGGAAGGAGAATAGGCAGGTAGTATTGGTATTGGCTTTATTATTGTCACTTGTACCAAGATACAGTGAAAAGTTTGTCTTGCATACTGTTTGTACAGATCAATTCATTACAACATTGAGTTAGTACAGAGCGCATTGAGGTTGTGCAGGGTAAAAACAATAACAGAATACAGAGTAAAGTGTCACAGAAACAGGTAAGTGCATTGCAGGTAGTTAATAAGGTGCAAAGTCAAACAACAGAGTACCCCTTTGGCCGTTCCCCTCACTAACAGGTATACTGCTTTGGATACTGTTGGGGGGGGGGGGGCAGAAATGACCTACCAGAGGAAAGTCGCAGTGACCAGGTCTCTGGCACTAAGCCTTGTCGTGTGGCACAGAAGGGAAGGGGGGAGAAGAGGAGAGCAGTAGTGATAGGGGATTCCATTGTTGGGGGACAGACAGGAGATTCTGTGGATGTGAAAGAGACTCCCGGATGGTATGTTGCCTCCCAGGTGCCAGGGTCAGGGACGCCTTGGATCGGGTCCACAGTGTTCTGAAGGGGAGGATGAACAGCCAGAGGTCGTGGTACATATTGGTACCAATGACATCGGTATGAAAAGAGATGAGGTCCTGAAAAGGGAATATAGGGAGCTAGGTAGGAAGCTGAAAAGCAGGACCTCGAGGGTAGTAATCTCTGGATAGCTGCCTGTGCTACACGCCAGTGAGGGTAAGAATCAGTTGATCTGACAGATGAATGCGTGGCTGAGGAGTTGGTGCAGGGGACAGTTTCAGATTTATGGATCATTGGGATCTCTTCTGCTGTACAAAAGGGACGGGTTACACCTGAACTGGAGGGGGACCAATATTCTTGCGGGCAGGTTTGCTTGAGCTGTTGGGGAGGGTTTAAACAAGTTTGGCAGGGGGATGGGAACCCAAGTGACAGTTCAGAGGTTGGGTCACTTAGTGTACAAGCAGATGCAGTGTGCAGAGAGACTGTGAGGAAGGATAGACAGCTGAAGGGGCAAAATTGCAGTCAGTTGGATGGGCTGAAGTGCGTCTACTTTAATGCGAGAAATATCAGGAACAAGGGTGATGAACAGAGCGTGGGTAAGTATGTGGAACTATGATGTTGCGGCCATTACAGAGATTTGGCTGTCGCAAGGGCAGGAATGGCTGCTGAATATTCCAGGGTTTAAGTGTTTCAAAATGGACAGGACAGAGGTAAAAGAGGTGGGGGAGTGGCTTTGCTGATCAGGGACAGTGTCACAGCTGTAGAAAGGGAGGACGTCCTGGAGGGATCGTCCACTGAGTCAGTGTGGATGGAAGTCAGAAGCAGGAAGGGAGCGATCACTCTATTGGGAGTATTCTACAGACCCCCCAATAGCAGCAGAGACACTGAGGAGCTGATTGAGAGGCAGATTTTGGAGACGTGCAAAAATAACAGGGTTGTTGTCATGGGTGATTTCAACTTCCCTAATATTGACTGGCACCTCCTTAGTGTAAAGGGGTAGATGGGGCAGAGTTTGTTAGGAGTGTTCGGGAGGGATTCCTGACATAGTATGTGGACAGGCTGACTAGAGGAGAGGCCATACTGGGCATTGAGTCTGATCAGGTTTCAGATCTCTCGGTGGGAGAGCATTTTGGAGATAGTGACCATAACTCCTTGACCTTTATCATAGCCTTGTGCAGGGATAGGAGCAGACGATATGGGAAAGTATTTAACTGGGGGAGGGGGAATTATGATGCTATTAGGCTGGAACTGGGGGGCATAAATTGGGAACAGATATTCTTGGGGAAGTGCACAAAAGAAATATGGAGGTTGTTTAGGGAGTACGTGCATGGGGCTCAGGATAGGTTTGTCCCATTGAGGCAGGGTAAGGGTGGTAGAGTGAAGGAACCGTGGTTGACAAGAGACGTAGAATATCTTCTTTCTTCAAGCTTGCCTAAGGTTTAGAAAGCATGGATCAGACAGGGCTCTGGAGAGTTGCAAGGTAGCCAGGAGGGAGCTTAAGAATGGACTTCAGAGAGCTAGAAGGGGGCAATGAGAGGTCATTGGTGAGAAGGATTAAGGAAAACCCCAAGGCATTCTACGCATATGTGAAGAATAGGAGGATGACTAGAGTGAGGGTAGGACCGATCAGGGGTAAAAGAGGAAACGTGCCATGAGGTAGGGGAGGTCCTTAATGAATACATTGCTTCAGTATTCACCACAGAGAGAGACCTTGACATTTGTGAGGATGGCATACAACAGGCTGATACGCTAGGGCATGTTGACATGAGGAAAAGGGATGTGCAGGAACTTTTGAAAAACATTAGGATAGGTAAGTCACTGGGGCCAGAAAGGATATATCCAAGGTTATTAGGGAAGCAATTGCTGTGCCTTTGGTGATGACCTTTGCAACTTCACTGGCCACAGGAGTAGTGCCAGATGATTGGAGGGTGGCAAATGTCCTTCCTTTGTTCAAGAAAGGGAGTAGGGAAAACCCTGGGAATTACAGACCAGTGAGTCTTACTTCAATGGGTGGCAAATTACTGGAGAAGATTCTTAGAGACAGGATTTATGGCATTGCTTAGGCTGATTAGGTACAGTCAACATAGCTTTGTGAGGGGCAAGTCCTACCTCACGAGCCTGATTGAATTCTTTGAGGATGTGACAATGCACATTGCAGTGGATGTGGTGTATATGGATTTTTTAGTAAGATGTTTGATAAGGTTCTTCATGGAAGGCTCATTCAGAAAGTTAGTTGGCATGGGATCCATGGAGACCTGGCTGTGTGCATTCAGAATTGGTTCGCCCATAGAAGACAGAGGGTGGTGGTAGATGGAGCGTATTCTGCCTCTAGGTCAGTGACCAGTGGCGTTCCGCAGGGATCTATTCTGGGCACCCTGCTCTGTGATTTTTATAAATGACTTGGAAGAGGATGTGGAAGGGTGGGTTAGTAAGTTTGTAGATGACATGAAGGCTGGTAGTGTTGTGAATAGTGTAGAAGGTTGCTGTAGGTTACAACAGGACATTGATAGGATGCAGAGCTGGGCTGAGAAGTGGCAGATGGAGTTCAACCCAGAAAAGTGTGAAGTGATACACTTTGGAAGATCGAATTTGAAGGCAGAATACAAGGTTAATGCCAGGACTCAGCAGTGTGGAGGAACAGAGGGATCTTGGGGTCCACGTCCATGTATCCCTCAAGGTTGCTGCGCAGGTTGATGATGTTGTTAAGAAGGGGTGTGGTGTGCTGGCCTTCATTATTCAGGGAATTGAGTTCAAGAGCCGTGAGGTAATGTTGCAGCTCTATAGAACTCTGGTTAGACCACATTTTGGAATATTGTGTTCAGTTCTGGTCACCTCATTATAGGAAGGATGTGGAAGCTTTAGAAAGGGTGCAGAGGAGATTTACCAGGATGCTGCCTGGATTGGAGAGCATGTCTTATGAGGATAGGTTGAGTGAGCGAGGGTTTTTCTCTTTGGAGTGAAGGAGGATGAGAGGGGACCTGATAGAGGTGTACAAGATAAGAGGCATAGATCAAGTGGACAGTCAGAGACTTTTTCCCAGGGCGAAAACGGCTAACATGAGGGGGCATAATTTTAAGGTGACTGGAGGAAGGTATGGGAGGGATGTCAGAAGTGAGTTTTTTTTTACAGTGGTGGGTGTGTGGAATGAATGCTCCACCAGCAGAGATGGTGGAGGCAGATACATTAGGGACATTTAAGAGACTGTTAGATCGCCACGTGAATGATAGAAAAATGGGGGGGGGGGGGGGCTATGTGGGAGGGAAGGGTTAGATAGATCTTAGAGCAGGATAAATGTTGGCACAACATCGTGGGCTGAAGGGCCTGTCCTGTGCTGTAGTGTTCTATGCAGCATCTGTGGAAGGAACGAAATTGTTGATGTTTCAGGTCGAAGCCCTAGTCCTGATGCAGGGTTTTGACCCAAAATGTCGACAATTCCTTTCCTCCCACACATGCTGCTCGACCCGCTGAGTTCCTCCAGCACTTTGTTACTTTCTTCTCCACCCAGTCTACCTGCGATGCCATTTTCAGTGATCCGTGTACTTGTACTCATGGGTCCTCTGTTCTACAACACTCCACAGGGCCCTACCATTTACTGTTGAAGTCCTACCCTAGTTTGACTTCATAAAATACAACACCTCACACTTATCTGACTTGAAAGCCATTTGTCATTCCTCGGCCCACTTACCCAGCTGATCAAGATCCCTCTTCTTCACTGTCTACAATACCACCTATTTTCGTATCATCTGCAAACTTGCTAACCATACCTAGTAAATTCAAATCCAAATCGTTTATATGAATTACAAACAACAAAGGTCCCAGCGCCAACCCCTGTGGCCCACCAGTAGACACAGGCCTCTAGCCCAAGAAACAACTGTCCACCATTGCCCAATTATGAATCCAGTTAGCTAGCTCTCCCTGGATCCCACAATCTAAACTTCCAGACCGGCCTTCCATGCAGAACCTTGTCAAAGGCCTTGCTCAAGTTCACATAGACAATGTCTACCACCCTGCCTTCATCTATCCTCTTGGTTAGCTACTCGAAAAATTCCAACAAATTTGTCAGACATGATGATCATTAATGTTGCGGAATTGTGTACCTTGGGCTCAGTCCTGGGGACTGCACCCCAGCAAAAGGAGTCTGGCCTCCTTGGTACAGAGCAGTTTTCAAAATGATACTGGGATTACCGGGTTAAATTACAAGGTCACTTTTCAGACTGTGTTTGCATTATCTTAGCTGTAGAAGATTAAAGAAATGACCTCACTGAAGTATAGAAAGACACATACAGAGGCAGAGGAAACAGAGCACAGGAGAAATGGTCTTAATTTAATTGACCATTGTAATTATCTCATCAGCACATTTTTAAGATGTGGTGGGAAAGTGGAGCACTTTGGGGAAACCCCTGAGTCAGGGTCAAACCCTGGTTGCTGGAGTAGGTCCTATTGTAATGCAATGATCAACTCTCAAAAAAATAATTGTGTTGACTTATGGGCACCTTACAGGCCCTGACCCAATGGACACAACCTTGTCTGTGGGGGATCCTTATATGTGAGATCCCAGAGTGTAAATCAATTCTACGTTCCCTACCCACTTCACCTATGAACACAATCTTAAATCACTGACCCAAAAATAAACAGGATGTCTTGTATTTAATAAAATCAAGTCCTCCTGATGGTATTAAAGGGGAAGCCAGTTTATCTGTGGCACAGCGCCCTCCAGTGTACTATTCATCAATGAACCACTAAAACTGAACCCAGTGCAGGAAATGTGCGGGATCCAAAGATCACTTGCTTTGTTTTGTTCAAGCTTCTTTTTACACATGATGAAGTGAGTCAAATTACTTTGACTGAAGTTTACCATCATATCATCCAATTGCATCAGGCTATAATGAGATGTAGAAAAATTTTCAATGGCTTGGAAAGAGTTTCTCTGACTCAAAATCAGGGTGCTGATTTTGCCAAAAAAATTCCAATTTTTACCATTTATAATTGTAAACATCTTTTCAAGAAGTCACCACCTTTAATGAATGGTAGAGTAATAGGAATAAAAAGTAAGATTGCAAATGTTGTTTCAATACTTGAATTTGCCTTTAATTATTTGATTCACTTGCATGTTTGAGGACACCCAGGTGCTTTGAACATCAATAGTTCCCATCTCTCACCAGTTAAAAATACTCTGCATTCTTGTTTTGTGCCCTGAAGTCAATGGCCTCTCAGTTTTCCACATTATGCTCTACCTGCCATGTACAGCTTGTCTGTACCCCCTTGAAGCTTGGTTACTGTCTAATCTCTATTTATACTTTATCTTCAGCAAACTGGGGAAATATGACATTTGATCCTCAGACAAATTGCTGATAGATTGTGAATAGCTGGAGCCCAACCCCGATTCCTGTGGTACCCCACAACTCACAGACAACCTAGCTGATCCATTTACTCCCATGCTCTGTTTTCTGCCTGTTAATCAATTCTCTACCCACATTACCCCCAATTCCATACACACCAATTCTATTGACCAACCTCCTGTGTGGGACCTTATGTCAGAAGCCTTCTGAATACACAAATACACCACATGCACTGGTTCCATGTCCATTTTACTCATCACGAGAGGATTGAACAGGCCTTTGTTGTTCTTGTGTGTACATACCTGAAGTGTGGTAAATAACTGGAGAGTCACGTGCAAATAGCCACATGGAATATTGGTGTGTGCCCTCTTGCTGTCCACTGACTGAGTAATACTGGCAACATGTACCTAGGCACTTTAAATTACCTTCAGTTTGTCTCAAGGAGGACTGCTCCAGTCTGAGTCAGAGGGTTGTGGGCTTAAGCCTACTCCAGGCAGCCCTGCATTATTCCAGTGTTACATTGCTGGGGGTGCAATGTTCCAAATGAGTTGATCATAGGCCTGTAACAGATCCTGAGACACTGTACCAAGAAGTGTTATCAAATTCTCCCAGTGCTCTCGCCCGAAGGTGAGGATCAAACAACATCACCAGAAACCAGCAACCGCACTGGCCCTGTAGGTGAGTAATTTACTGGGCTTGCATTCAGAGTCACCAGTTCAATTCCTGGCTCTATAGCTGGAGAACTCAACTTTAAATAATTAAAAACATTGTGGAATAAAAAGCTATTATTGATACTGGTAACATGAAACTCCTGAATTATCATAAAAACTCATCTGGTTCATCAATGTCAGGAGAGAGACACCTACGTTAGACTATTGTTTATTGACTACAGTTCTGCCTTCAATACAATAATCCCAAGCAATCTTGTCACCAAACTCCGAGACCTAGGACTCAACACCTCCCTCTGTAACTGGATCCTTGACTTTCTGACCAACAGACCGCAATCAGTGAGGATAGGCAGCAATACCTCCGGCAAGATTATTCTCATCACTGGTGCCCCATAAGACTGCGTCCTCAGCCCTCTACTCTACTCCCTATACACTCATGACTGTGTGGCCAGATTCTGCTCTAACTCCATCTATAAGTTTGCAGATGATACCACCGTTGTAGGCCGTATCTCAAACAGCGATGAGTCGGAGTACAGGAAGGAGATAGAGAGCTTAGTGGAATGGTGTCATGACAAAGACCTTTCCCTCAATGTCAACAAAAAAGCTGGTTATTGACTTCAGGAAAGGGGGCGGTGTACATGCACTTGTCTACATCAATGGTGCCGAGGTTGAGAGCTTCAAGTTCCTGGGAGTGAATGTCACCAACAGCCTGTCCTGGTCAAATCACGTAGCCAAGAAAGCTCACCAGCACCTCTACTTCCTCAGGAGGCTAAAGCAATTTGGTTTGTCCCCTTTGACTCTCACCAACTTTTTCCAATACACCGTAGAAAGCATCCTATCTGGATGTATCATGGCTTGGTATGGCAACTGCTCTGCCCAGGACCGCAAGAAGCTGCAGAGAGTTGTGGACACAGCCCAGTGCATTACGGCCACCAGCCTCCCCTCCTTGAACTCTGTCTTTACCTCTCGTTGTCTTGGTGTAGCAGCCAGCATAATCAAAGACCCCACCCACCCGGGACATTCTCTCTTCTCTCCTCTTCCATCGGGTAGAAGACACAGGAGCCTGAGGGCACGTACCACCTTACTACCCCACTGTGATAAGACTATTGAATGGTTCCCTTATACGATGAGATGGACTATTTGCCTTGTTGTGACCTTGCACCTTATTGCACTGCACTTTCTCTGTAGCTGTTACACTTTGTAATGTTATTGTTTTTACCTGTACTACATCAACGCACTCTGTACTAACTCAATGTAACTGCACTGTGTAATGAGTTGATCTGTACGATCGGTATGCAAGACAAGTTTTTCACTGTACCTTGGTACAAGTGACAATAATAAACCAATACCAATACCAGAGAAAATCTGTTCCCCTTTCCTGCTTGAGCCATGTATGATTTCAGGTTCACTTCTGAGTTGACTCAACAACTTCCTCAATTCAGTGGCAATCAGGGACGGACAATAAATCCTGGCATTGCGAACAAGGTCACTCCTGTGAACCATTTAAAAATATTATTGCATCTTGTTGTGTTGTGCTGTGTGAAACTTGGCTGCTGTATCCATCACACGGAACAGATGGTTGCATTTCAGAATGAACAGAGTGGTTAGACTTACCCGGCACATTCTGATGAGACGAGAGAGACTTCATTCCCACAGCCACTAAAACAACATCATTCTAACTCTAAAATCTTCCGATTCCATTTGATAATCTTGTCAGAATTGTTTTCTGTTCAGACTGTGTTCTTTTACGAGTATATTTCCCATTATTGAACATGTGCACTATTGCAGAAGTGTGTGTGTGACTGGTTCCACCTTAATGAAAAAAAACCTTTCCACCAATTTTCAAACTACCCTCCCAACTAAGGTAAATTCCATGTGTTTCTGAACTTGATTCACTCAGGACCAGAATCATACAGGTATATATCCCACTAACACACATGATTAAAAACATTCACGGATACCAAATTTTACCACTCGTTTTGTAGTGAACAATTATGACTTGTTTATTTAATTATTTAAGTGTTCTGATTTTATAACTCCAAACCTATCTAGTTTACAGAAAGATCGCAAAGAGGAAACTGAAAATTTTGGGGTGTTATTAGTGAGGAATGACATGAAGCTGGAGACGTGTCACCCAGGAAGGTACATCTTACCTGTGCTCTGTGAGTACACCCACAGCTGATGGGTGGTTGGCACAGTATGTGAGGTACAGCGACTTCATCTGTGGCATGTGATTCAGGAAGCAGCCACCAACCTTCTGCTGAGATTCTGGCAACCTGAGATTCAAACCATCAACATGTTAAATTTATTGACGAACCACAGCCAACGGCAAATGTAGATTCCCAACATGACCTCTGCTTAATTGTTAACCTTCTGCAAAGTGGAACTGCTTCTTCCCCAGGGAGGGGTGCAGGGGATGCAGAGCAGCTGGGTGAAGGATACAAATAGTTTAAAACTGATTTATCACTGTAGGATCTTGCTGCGTAACTAATTACAGCCAGGTGATTTCAAATAGTTCAGTAACTGCACTTCAAACATCTATAACTGGATGCAAGGACTATGGTGGGTAATCTGGGCTGATACTGCAAGTATAGTGCAACAGGATCACCGAGCTGTTGGAAGGGCAGTCCTGAGGGATAGCAGATACGGCCATCTTAATCTCCTGCCCTGTCCTGATGTCTCAACTACTGTCAGTCAAAAACATCATACAGGCCCCTGTTGCCTTTGTGGGAGCTTGCTCTGCATAAATTGACTGCATCATTTTCTACATTGCACCAGTGACTACCTTATCTTCTGTAAAGTGCTTTGGCATGTACTGTGGTGAACTTACTGACCCTCGAGAGGGCACGTGACCTCTTGGGAGTCTTCACTGGCCTTAGGTTCAATGGGTCAGACAGCATCCTGATCAGTCCAGGTGAAGGGTCTCCATTTCCCTCCATGAATGCTGCCTGACCCCCTGACTTTCTCCAGTAGTTTGTTTGTTGTCCCAGATTCCAGCATCTGCAGTCTCTTGTGTCTCACCTTAGATTTAATGCCCATTGGTTGCCTTTCCCTTGAGCTTTGGCAGGTGATTTACAGACACCAAACAGGTGGCTGCAGTGGATGAGAATATCCAGCAGAAATGTATTCACTGTGTAGAAACATTAGCCAATAACACACCTTTACGTCTGCATGACTGAAGGATTATTTAAATCATCACAAGGGGGCAGTCTGCACACACAGTGCTGGAGACATTCCTACCCAGCTACTCACCGCTCCTACCGTTTCATGTCTCTGCATGTGAACACACTCCCTGGTAGGACAGTTGTTGACACAGTGCGGGCAAGCACAGTCTACAATCTCCCATTGCCAGTGAACACAGCAGGATCCGACTGATGTTGGTTGGAAGAGAAGTGTTACCTTGTACACTAACATTCACCTGAATCACTGGGCAGGTGCTAAATGCAAACAATCCCACATCCTCAGGTGTATCACACACCTGGTGTCACCCTCCCCCTGGACTGAAACATACACCAACGTTCCCCACTCAAGTCATGAAGAACAGGAATTTTGATTGAGATGCTGAAAGGTTTTGATAGATTGAATGAGAAACTGCTTCTGGTGGCAGGAGGGTCAGTCACCAGATTATACAGATTTAGGGAGATTGGCAAAGAACCAGAAGGAGAGAGAAGCTCAAGCAATCCCAATGTGTTTTCCATCAGATGCCACAGCTGATTGTCCTTCACACAGCCCCTTCCCCGTCCTCCACAGCTCTTGTTCTCCATTCCCCTCAGCAACACTGGGTGCTGATTCATGGTTCCGAACCGGCTCCCATAGCTTTCTGGTCCCACTTGATGTTGCTTTCCTTAGATCACACTGCCACTGGCTTGTGAGGAGGAAAAGCAGGTGATTTCAGAAGCTGGTGCATCAGACAATACAGATGTGTACAAGTGTGTTACTAATTGGTTATGCTGAAACAAAAGCTGCACAGGATTGCTGGTTCCTTAAGCGGTGGCTCTCAGTCATTCAGCCTGCGGCTCCTCCCTCAGGCACCATTCCACAGGCTGTACTGAACTCCAGCAAGTTGCAAGTTTACAAGCCTTAAATGTGAGTCAGTGGGCATTGTAAATGAGTCAAATTCTGCCTTATCCGGCAGCTGAATACTGAATGCAACTAAGGGAATACTGAATGCCAAGGTATTCAGATGGATTTCCCAACTGATACAGTCCTACCCAGGTCAAGGACAGATGGGCAGGTGGCTCCAAATCCCCACCACTGAGTCATCCATCTCAACATGAAGGTCTTTGCCTTTCTTGCTTTACCATCAATGTTGGAACAGATACAAGGGCCAATAATTCAAGGACACAGAGCTAGGAGAAAAGCACAATAATGCAGCTGATGGAAATCTGAAATAAAGTCAGAAAGTGAGAGATGTACTCAACTAGCCAGGCAGTATTGATGGGGAGAGAAATGCAGTTAATGCTTCAGTTAATGATCTTTTATCAGAACAGAGTTAAGGTATTAGAACCATAGAACCATACAGCACAAAACAGGCCCTTCGGCACACCATGTTGTGTCGTCCATCAAACCACCCTCACACTACCTAACCCCTTCCTCCCGCATATCCCTCTATCTCACATTCCTCCATGTGCCTATCCAACAAGCTCTTGAACCTGTTCAATGTATCTGCCTCCACCACCACCCCAGGCAGTGCATTCCATGCACCAACCACTCTCTGGGTGAAAAACCTCCCCCTGACATCTCCCCTGAACCTCCCACCCATAACCTTAAAGCCATGACCTCTCGTCTTGAGCACTGGTGCCCTGGGAAGGAGGCGCTGACTGTCTACTCTATCTATTCCTCTCAATATTTTATATACCTCTATCATGTCTCCTCTCTTCCTTCTCCTTTCCAGTGAATAAAGCCCTAGCACCTTAAGCCTCTCCTCATATTCCATACGCTCCAATCCAGGCAGCATCCTGGTAAATCTCCTCTGCACCCTCTCCAACACCTCCACATCTTTCCTATAATGTGGCGACCAAAACTGAACACAGTACTCTAAGTGTGGTCTAACTAGAGTTTTGTAAAGCTGCATCATCACTTTGCAGCTCTTAAACACAATCCCACGATTTATGAAAGCTAACATCCCATTGGCCTTCTTAACTGCTCTATCCACCTGTGAGGCAACTTTCAGTGAACTGTGAATATGAACCCCCAGATCCCTCTGCTCCTCTACACTGCCAAGTACCTTGCCATTTACCCTGTACTCTGCCCTGGAGTTTGTCCTTCCAAAGTGTACCACCTCACACTTCTCCGCATTGAACTCCATCTGCCACTTATCAGCCCAGCTCTGCATCCTATCAATATCCCTCTGTAAGTTCCGACAGCCCTCCACACTATCCACAACATCGCCGATCTTAGTGTCATCCGCAAACTTACTAACCCAGCCTTCCACCCCCTCATCTAAGTCATCTATAAATATCACAAAAAGTAGAGGTCCCAGAACTGATCCCTGTGGGACACCACTAGTCACTACCCTCCAATCCGAGGGCACTCCTTCCACCGCAACCCTCTGCTTTCTACAGGCAAGCCAATTCCTAATCCACACAGCCAAGCTTCCCTGGATCCCTCGGCCTCTGACCTTCTGAAGAAGCCTACCATGAGGAACCTTATCAAACGCCTTACTAAAATCCATATAGACCACATCCATCGCACTACCCTCATCAATCTTCCTCGTCACCTCCTCAAAGAACTCTATCAGGCTTGTGAGGCAAGATCTTCCCTTCACAAAGCCATGCTGGCTGTCCCTAATCAGTCCATGATTCTCCAGGTGTTCATAGATCCTATCCCTTAGAATCCTTTCTAACAGCTTACCCACCACAGACGTGAGACTCACCGGTCTGTAATTCCCTGGCCTATCCCTACTACCTTTTTTGAACAAGGGGACAACATTCGCCATCCTCCAATCCTCTGGCACCATCCCCGCGGACAACGAGGACTCAAAGATCCTTACCAGCGGTTCAACAATCTCCTCCCTAGCCTCTCGAAGCAGCCTGGGGAAAATCCCGTCAGGCCCCGGAGATTTATCTGTCTTGATATTATTTAACAACTTCAACACATCCTCTCTCTTGATATCTACAACCTTGAGAACATTATCCTTACCAGCACTCCCTTCTGCATCATCAAGACCCCTCTCGTCAGTGAATACCGAAGAGAAGTACTCATTGAGAACTTCTCCTACTTCCGCTGCCTCCAGGCACATTCTCCCACCCTTGTCTTTAATCGGACCTACCTTTACCCTAGCCATCCTCCTACCCTTCACGTATGTGAAAAAGGCCTTGGGATTTTCCTTAACCCTACCAGCCAACGCCTTTTCACGTCCCCTTCTAGCTCTCCTCAGCCCTTTCTTAAGTTCCTTCCTCGCTACCCTATATTCCTCACAGGCCCTGTCTGAACCTTGCTGCTTATACCTTATGTATGCTACCTTCTTCTACCTAACTAGTCGTTCAACCTCTCTCGTCGCCCACAGCTCCTTCACCCTGCCATTCCTTCTCTGCCTCACCGGGACATATTTATCCCTAACATCCTGCATAAGATCCCTGAACATCGACCACATCTCCATGGTACATTTCCCTTTAAAAAGGACATCCCAATTTACACTCCCAAGTTCTCTCCTTATAGCCTCATAGTTCGCCCTTCCCCAATTAAAAATCCTCTTGTCCTCTCTGCACCTGTCCCTGTCCATGACAATTTTAAAGGTTATGGAGCAATGGTCACTGTTCCCCAAATGCTCACCCACCAATAGATCCTTCAGCTGTCCCGGTTCATTTCCTAAAACTGGATCTAGCATGGCATTCCCTCTAGTTGGCCTGACCACATACTGCGTCAGGAATCCCTCCTGGACACACTTAACAAATTCCGTCCCATCTAAACCTTTGGCACTAAGCAGGTTCCAGTCTATATTTGGGAAGTTGAAGTCTCCCATTATAACAACCCTGTTATTTTTGCTTCTCTCCAAACACTGCCTGCCAATCTGCTCCTTATATTTCTACTGCTACCGGGGAGCCTATAGGATACTCCTAGTAGAGTAACTGCTCCTTTCTTGTTCCTTACTTCCACCCATATGGACTCTAGAGATGATCCTTCTACAACATCCATCCTTTCCACAGCCGTAACAGTGTCCCTGACCAGTATCGCCACCCCTCCTCCTCTTCTCCCCCCTTCCCTATCCCTCTTAAAACACCGAAAACCAGGAATATTCAATATCCACTCCTGCCCTGATGTCAGCCACGTCTCAGTAATAGCCACAATATCATAGTCCCCCATACTTATCCAAGCCCTCAGTTCATCTCCCTTATTCCTGACACTTCTTGCATTTAAGTAAACACACTTCAGTCCATCTACCTTACTACTTTTATAGCCTGTATTCTGCTTCTCCTTCCCCAAAGCCTCTCTACCTGTTTGATCTAACTTTTCCCCATCCCCTTCTTCCTCTGACCTACAGGTCAGATGAAGGATCTAGGGATAGGATGACGAAACTTTTTTCTTTTACAGCGAGTTCTGATCATCTGGAATCTACCATCTGAAAAGACAGTGGAATGAGTCTTAATAGGCATTTTCTAAAGGAAATTGAATAAATATCTGAAGGAGAAACATTTTTTGGGCTATGGGGAAGTAGCAGAGAAATGGGAACATTTGGATTGCTCCTTCAGGTAGCCGGCACAGGCACAAGATGGGCCAGGAGAATCTCCTATGATCCTGGAAATGCCAACTCTGGACCTCTGGTTACGAACGGTCTCCATCACCTTGCTCGTGTCTGGGCAGATTATTGCCCCTGATTATCTTCCTCTGAGGAAAAGTATTCAGATGGGTCTGTTACAGACTCCATAACAGACCCACGTGAATACTTTGGCAGTTGCTGGGATCAGTCAGTGTTTCAGGTTAGTCACTGGTGAATGAGGCAGATCCGGCTGTTATACACCACCATTTCCTGCGTTCCAATGTTCATGATTTGTAAGTGCTGGTTAAGTACGTTTAGAAAATGATCATGTGAATTTCTTGCCATCTGACTGTGCAATTTTTTTTTAATAATGTATTTGGCCCTTGAGAGTTGCCCGATAATGGACAAGCTCGGATGGCCTGCATCAGTGAACGAAGTGAGGAGCACATTCAGACAGGCTGGGGCACCCAATAACTTCCATCTGAGCCACCTACTGATTGTAAACTGAGGCTAACAAAAACACTAAATCATATTCCCAAAAAATTCAGGAGGAATGATAAGGATAACCTGCACACTTCAGTGGTCATGAAGTAATTCTTGACTTACTTTGCGCATTCTTCCAAAGTCTGGCAAAGGCTTTGCTGAAACGAGCAGATTTCCTCCAGGTTCCCTTTCAGTGCTGCAATGTCCGCTGCAGATAACCTGGAAACCAGGGAAAGAAAGTTAGGGCTTGAGAAATCAGTGCAGGAGCAGACCATTTGGCCCCTTACTGATCTTGTGTCTAGTCCCCTTATCCACTATCCACTGTAACTAAAAACCTATCCACCTCACTCTTTAACATGCACAATGACCCAGCATCTACAGCCCTCTGAGAGCTGGGGGCCAAGATTTGACCCACTCCCTGCTCTTAGCCCAGATCCTGCAAATTTCACAACAAAGGTCTGATGGCTCAGTGATTTAAATTTTGCTCTGATTTAATATTTTGAATTGAGCCTACAGGAACGAGCCATTGCAAGATGAGGCAGGCATGAGGCATTACAACAGAGGTGATTCTCAATCGCTTCATGATCTACACTGAGCCAAGATGAAAATCAGTCACACTACTCGCTACACACAGTATCATCATGGATCCTAACATTCAAGATGCAGCATTGTCCTACAACAGTATCTTGCATTTCTGTAGCACCATTAGTACAAGGTGCACTACAGACAGCCTTATGTTTGGCCATGTATGAGGAAATCAAGATGGACACCCATGAGCTTGGTAAATGAGGTTAGGTTTAGGTACACATTAAAGGAAGAACTTGGGGAAAGTCAGGCTGAGAGGAGGTGAGGCATGGGGAGGGAATTCCAGAGCTGATGGGCTCCGGCAGCTGAAAGTACAGCTGCCATTGATGGGTAATTAAAATTAGAGATGATCATGAGGCCAGAATTGAATAGTGAGAGATCTCGGAGGGTTGTAGGACTGAGAGAGATGGAAGTAGGGAGAGATTTGAAGTAAGGGTGAAACCGTTAGGTGAAGTTACAACTAGACCGCGGGCCTGTGCAGTTCAGTGGGCACTGATGTGTTGGGTGACCGAGGCTCGGCATGAGCTAGAGTACTAACTTGTCATTAGCCTGCAGTGATCGCAGGTACGTGCTGAGCAACACCTGCAGCTCCTTTGCATAATCACGTTCATTGTCCAAAATATTCTGAATAACCTTTGGGAAGAAAAGAATATTTACCACATGTTAATCCAGTAAGACAAGCACAGTGTAAAGATCTGCATAGATTTCATTATGTTTTGAGTTACTCATCAGTATTTATTTTTAAATTAAAGGATTCTGTTACATTTTAATTAATCAGCACATCCAAACAAAGTGAAGTTTTATCAACACACCGTGGTTGTACAAGCTTTTGGAAAGAGCTACCCAATTAATCCCGTGTCCTATCCTTTCCATATCACCCTGAAAACGCTTTTTCCTCTGCTCAAAATTAAGCATTATTTTTAATGTCTGGAAACACAAGTAGTAGAAACCATTCTGCACTGCACGTGAACCAGTTATCGGACACATGCCTCAAGCTACTTGGAAGTGACTCTGCAGATTCACAGGATTTGCTGTGACAGAAATTACAGCCCTAAGAGGAAGACATTTTACCCCATGCACCTGTGAGGATATTGCTGCTCCACTGCTGTGTGTCCTATGATCAGAATACACTTCTTGCTGTTTAACACCACCAATTATTTTAATTCAATGGCTACAAGAGCAGGCCAGAGACTGGGTATCCTTTGGCAGGTGACTAACCTCATATACCCCAGCACCCTTCCATGAGAAGTATGGAATAGTCTCCATTTGTCTGAATGAGTGCAGCCCCAACAACATTTACAAAACTGGACACCATCCAGGGCAATGCAGCCCACCTGATTGGCACTCCAAACATTGATCCCCTCCACCACGAGTGCACAGTGGGTACAGTGTATCCCATCTACAAAATGTACTGTAGTTCCATAGTGAGGTAACCCCCACAGAACCTCCCAAACCCACATCCTCTACCATCAATAAGACATGTGTAGCAGGCACATTCAAGTTACACCTTCAAGTTACACACCATCCTGACATGGAAACATCACTATTCCTTCATTTCCACTGGATCTAAATGCTGGAACTCTCTACACAACAGCATTGTAAGAACACCTTCCCACAAGGTCTGCAGCAGTTTAAGAGGGCAGCTCACCACCACCTTCACATGGACAGCCAGGGATGAGCAATAAATGCCGACCTTGCCAGCAACTCTCCCACCCCAGAAAACAAAGTAAAAATTACAAAGGAGTGAAGTCTCTCATCTGGTGCAAGTAAAGACGTACTTAAGAGTACCATTAGCTATGTTACTGCTGATCATGCAAGGATGTCTGTCAACAGTTTTTGTTTGCTCTATGAAGCTAGCAGGACAGACTACTAAACCTCTGCAGTGGCCAGCAGTCTTCTCCTGGCTCCTGTGACCAGTTTGGCACCAGTGAGGCTAAGGTTGCAAGGAAAAGGCAGAGTTACCTCTGTCCAACTACAGAACAGAGCTACACAGATGTGTGTACACAAGGCAGGTGAGGAAGGAGGCTTTATTTGAAACATTTGACATTTTGGTGAAGAATATCAGATATCAGGATCTGTAAAAATATGTACAGAATGAAACACATTCTCTTGATGGTTAACAGGGTACACCACTGTGCTGATGATATCACTAGATTGTTATTATGAGCTCAAACTTGGATCAGAATTTAGATTAAATACACTGGTCTGGATAAGAGTGATGGTGAAACTATCAGACTGTGGTGACTTCTACCTGGCCTGGCCACATTTGGTTCTACACCAGCAGCAAAGGGGTTAACTTTTCAATGCCCTCTGAGGTGCCACAATAGCACCATTGACAACACTTGTCATCATTTTGCTGATGATCGAATCTCACTGGGCAGCAATTAGCCAAGTTAGATTGTCCTGCTCTTGTAGACAGGATTTTCCACATAGAGGTGTGGCTAGTTCTGGAGTACACATCTTGTACCACAGCTGAAATGTGGTCCAGTTTGACAGCTTTTTCTGCACCTAGTGCTCTCTGGGGAAATTCCCGTAACATTACTATGGCCACTTTGAATAGGAAAACAAGTAGATAAAGAAACTAAGTCAAACTTGACACATTCCAAAGCAATCTTTGACCAAAGATGCACTTTCCAGGTGTAACAACTGCTATAATGTGAAAACAAGGCAGCCAAGGTACACACAGCAAGATCCCACAAACAGTAACATGATAAGATCGGATCTTTATTAGTCACATGTATGTCGAAACATACAGTGAAATGCATTTTTTGTGTAGTGTTCTGGGGGCAGCCCACAAGTGTCACCACGCTTCTGGCGCCAACATAGCATGCCCACAACTTCCTAACCTATATGTCTTTGGAACGTGGAGGAAACCAGAGCACCCAGAGGAAACCCACGCAGACACGGGGAGAACGTACAAACTCCTTACAGACAGCGGCGGGAATTGAACCCGGGTCGCTGCCGCTGTAAAGCATTACACTAACCACTACACTACTGTGCCTGCTTTTGGCTTTGGCTTTGGGACAAATATTGGGCAAGGCATGAGCAATAGCTCACCTGTCCGTCTATGAATAGTGCTGTGGAATCGTTTACATTTATTTTACAAAGCAAAGCAGCTCTTGGCTTAATTTGCATTCACTTTGCATATCCAATACCACAACATGGTGGGATGTGGACTGCTCACAGAACTTGCCCTCAAGATATTTAGTGAAAAAACATTGCATGAAAACCGAAAACTGTAATACACTGTGTTAAATCTGCTCATGTCTGTTAATTAGCCAATGGAGAGAAGATTCAGAATGCACTTCCTGAACAATTTAATGGACCGTTTACCAACAACCATCCCATGACAATGACGTCATGTTTCCCAATTCCATTCCAAGAATGTCAGTTTCTTTTCAGTACCAGCACGGCTCAATGGGTAGCTCTCTCCTTACCAGATCTGAAGCCCCACGTCAGAGACTTCAGCCAATAGGCTAACACTCTGAGTGACTGCCGTACTGACAGGTGTCATCTTTCGGATGGACATTAAATTGAAGCCCTGTCTGGTCTTACAGGTGGCATAAAAGATTCCAAGGTACTATCAGTTGATAAATAAATGAAATATACCATAATCTTATCTCTGAAATCACTGCCTAAAAATAAATGATCATTTATTTGAGTTTGGGATCTTGCTATGGGCTGCCTGCTACTTGTCAGTGGTGACCATATTTTGCTAGCTGCACAGCATTCTTGAACACCCAAGGATGTAAATGGCACAAATGAAATACAAGGCTGCAGTGAAAAAGGAAGGTTATATTGAGGGTGTTGCCCACTTGCCCCCTCTTGCCCTGTGGTAGAGAGATTCTAATACTGGACCAGCGGCTATATCGTACATCAATTACAATTCTGTAGAAAGCAAGGCTAAGGGGAACTCTACATAAAACATATGCCATCAGACGTTAAGAATGCTCCTGCTGAGAAAGCTGTGTCAAGACCCTGCAGCTAAAAAGGCAAAGGGAGGGGAATGAGAGGGCTTTGATGCAGAATCTGAGAGTGGGATGAGAATCAAATTGTGAGAGCCCTGGGGCTTTTTTTGACAGATGAAGAGCCCATTGTAATTCATAAAAAAAAGCAAATGGTGCCAGTTAAAATAGTTCAGTTCAGTTGTCCTGATTTCAAACAAGACATTTTGTAAACAGATTATAAGCAACATTATGTCATGTGCAGAGTCATACCAGTCTAAATAGAACAAATGAAGAAGGCACTTACCAAACTGTAATAATTCTTGGTAACAGAAGGTGTCTCAAATCCTTTGAGGGACTTGGGGGAAAGTGGCTTATCTGCAAATGAGTAATATGTTTGCTAAGTTATTTAGTGATCAGATCACATCTGAAGCACCCTGAGCAACTATGGTCAACACATCAGGCAGAGATTCTTATAAGCTGGAACAGGAATCGGGAATCAACACTGCCGATGCTCCCGATAGACAACATTCTCCAGAAGTGTGTCGCAGGGCAGTCCTGTGTTGGAAGCCTACAGAACCGAAAGCAAATGACCGCCCTGGTTCAGGAACTGGCTGAGCAGCAGGAGACAGGGCTGGAGAATAGCAGGGCCTCTAACTGGGGGGGGTTCCCACATCGATTTGCATCAGGTTGTCAATTATCCTTCATATTTATTAACAACTCAAAAGACAAGACAGAAAGCCTTATATTCCAGATTGCTGGCGACACAAAGGTAGGTACAGAACAAAACTGAGGATAGAACAAGAAAACTACAAAGATGTATTTCTTATTATTATGAAAAAGTTGAAGTAAATGGAACTTAAAATATAACGTCAATAAATTTTAGGCCTAAAAAGTGATGAATGAAGACCATTTTCTAAATGATAAGATAGCAAAAGTGGAGGGCAGTGGCTGGTCTTAAAGTTTAGGGTCCATAGGCATAGGCCATTAAAATCTCATTGTCAGGTAAAGAAAATAAACAGCTTGCAGAATACTGGCCATTATTTCTCAAGGAGTGGAGCACAGTGGAGGGACTTATTCCACCGTAGCTATTCAAACCCTGATTAGACTGGACCTGACGTACCACAAGCTATTCTTGACCAGGCACCTTCAGGCGGCATATTGGCCATGCAGATTGCATCTGATTAATGTTTTATAAAATTGCAACATAACTTTCCTGCTCTTGTATGAAAGTCAGTATCCCATACGCCTCCTTAACCACCTGTGTTGCCACCATCAAGGTTCTTTGGACTTGCACGCCAAGATACCTCTGTTCCTCCCTAGGACCTTCACATTCATGGCGTACGTCTCGCCTCATTAATACTCCCAAAATGCATCACCTCACATTTAACAGGATTAAACTCCATCCATCATTTCTCAGCCCATTTCACCAACACATCATTAGCCTAAGACTATCCTCCATGCTGTCATTAACTCCACCAATCAAAGTTGGCTGTGGTTGATTAGGAGAAGATAGTGCAAGGTCTGACAGTGGACAGGAGATGCTTAGCATTTAAAGTAATAATGCACTGTTGCAAAAAAAAAATCCCTTTATCAATCAATTGTCTTTCATCAATCGAGGAATTGAGTTTAGGAGCCGAGAGGTATTGTTGCAGCTATATAGGTCCCTGGTCAGACCCCACTTGGAGTATTGTGCTCAGTTCTGGTCGCCTCACTACAGGAAGGATGTGGAAGCCATAGAGAGGGTGCAGAGGAGATTTACAAGGATGCTGTCTGGAATGCGGAGCATGCCTTATGAAAGCAGGCTGAGGGAACTCGGCCTTTTCTCCTTGGAGAGACGGAGGATGAGGTGGGACCTGATAGAGGTGTATAAGATGATGAGAGGCATTGATCAGGTAGATAGTCAGAGGCTTTTCCCCAGGGCTGAAATGGTGGCCACAAGAGGACATAGGTTTAAGGTGCTGGGGAGCAGATATAGAGGAGATGTCAGGGGGAAGTTTTTTACTCAGAGAGTGGTGAGTGCGTGGAATGGGCTGCCGGCAACGGTGGTGGAGGCGGATACGATAGGGTCTTTCAAGAGACTGTTGGATAGGTACATGGAGCTGAATAAAATAGAGGGCTATGGGTAAGCCTAGTAATTTCTAGGGTAGGGACATGTTCAGCACAGCTTTGTGGGCCGAAGGGCCTGAATTGTGCTGTTGTTTTTCTATGTTTCTATGTTTCTATAAAAATTCAATCCTGTGGCCAACAAGAGAGAATAAAGATATATTAATTCAAAAGAGACATATAAAGTTGTGAGGTCTATCCGAGAAAAAGCAAGGGAGGAGATTGCTGGGACCCTGACAGAGATTCTTGTAACTTTGTTAACCACTGGTGAGGTACTGGAAGACTGCAGGGTAGCTAATTTTGTGCCTTTAGTTGGGGAATTCCAAGATGGTGAGCCTTATATCAATGGTGAAAAAGTTAGTGGAAGGCATGTATTGATTAGGGGTAGTCAGCACGGCTTTGTGCGTGGGAAATCAGGTCTCACAAATCTAGTTGAGTTTTTTTTTGGAGAGGTGACCATGAGGAGTGATGAGGGCAGGGCGATGTATGTTGTCTACCTCGACTTTAGCAAGGCCTCTGATAAAGGCCCCACATGATGAGCTGGTCCAGAAGGTTAGTACATGGGGTCCAGGCTGAGTAATCCAATTGAATGCAAAATTGTCTGGGGGTGGTAGGAAGCAGAGGGTGGCAGTGGAAGGTTAATTATAAAATTGTTGGCCTGTGACCAGAAGTGTGCCGCAGGGATTAACGCTGGGTCCCCTGTTGTTTGTCATCAATATTAATGATATGGATTAGGTGGCATGGTTAGTAAGCTTGTGTATGACACTAAAATTGAAGGTGGTTGTTGAAGGTTACAACAGGGTCTAGGTCGACTGGAAAGGTAGGCAAAAAAATGGCAGATGAAATTTAATTCAGACAAGTGCAAAGTGATGCATTTTGGGAGGTTAAATCAGGCCCTGGGGAATGTTGTTGAACAGTGAGAACCTGGGCGTGTACTTAGTTCCCTGAAAGTGACAACACAGATAGACAGGGTGGTGAAGATGGCATCTGGCACACTTGCCTTCATTGGCCAAGGCACTGAGTACAAGAGTTGGGACGTCATGTTACAGGTGTACAAAACGTAGGTCAGACCACATTTGAAGTATTGCGTACAGTTCAGGTCACCACACTACTGGTAAGATACGATTAAACTAGAGAGGATGCAGAAAAGATTCACCAGGATGTTGCCTGGTTTGGAGGGTTTGAGTTACAAGGAGAGAGTGGATAGGCTGGGACTGTTTTCCCTAGAGCAAAGGAGGCTGAGAGGTGACATGAAAGACGATATAGAATTATGGGAAGCATAGTTAGGGTAGGTAGCCAGAGTCTGTTTCCCATCTTTTCCAAACTAGAGCGCATAGGTTTAGGTGCGAGAGAGGAAGTTTAAAGGGCATCTGAGGGATAAATTTTTCACAAAAAGAGTAGTTGGTATCTGGAATGACCTGCCAGAGGTGGTGGAGGCAGGAACAGTAACAACATTTAAGAAGAATCTGGATCTGCAGAGGGATCTAGGGGAGCAAATCCACAGCTCCCTGAAAGTGGCAACACAAGTGGATAGGGTGGTAAAGAAAGCCTTCATTGGTCAGGGGGTTGAGTATAAAAGTCAGAAAGTCACGTTGCAGCTGTATAAAACTTTGGTCAGGCCACATGTGGAGTATTGCGTGCAGTTCTGGTTGCCCCATTATGGGATGGATGTGGAGGCTTTGGAGACGGTGCAGAAGAGGCTCACCATGATGTTCCCTGGATTAGAGAGCATGAGCTAGAAGGAGAATTTAGACAAACTTGGATTTTTTTCTCTGGCCCATCAGAGATTGGGGGGGGGTGGGGGGGGGGGGGGACATGATAGAAGTTCATAAAATTATTTGAAGTAGATCGTCAGAGTCTTTATCCCAGGGTGGAAATGTCAAATACGAGGGGGCATAGATTTAAGGTGAGGGCGGAAAGTTTAAAGGAGATTTACATTTTGTTTTACACAGAGTGGTAGGTATCTGGAAGACGCTGCCAGTGGAAGCAGACACAATAGCAACATTTGAGAGGCATTTAGACAGGCACGTGAACAGGCAGGGGATGGAGGGATGCAGACCACACGCAACCAGGTGTGCGGTTTAAATTAGCATCATGGTCAGCACAGACATTGTAGGCTGAAGGGCCTGTTTCAGTGCTATACAACTCCATGACTCTATGACTAAGGAGCAGCTGGAAGCATCTTAGAATTCAGCACAAGACCATCACGGAACTGACAGAGAAGAGCTGGACAGAGTATGCAAAGAATGGCAAGAAACATAAACACTGACTGAAAGAGCTTTTTGAGCTACAAAGAAAAGATTGCCTGGGTCCCTTACAGACAGAGACAGGGCAATTTGTATTGGGGAATAAGGAAATGGACAATTTCTCAGAAGAAACCACACAAAACCTGTCAGATATATAAAAGAATCAAGGGTTTAGTGAGAATGAGGAAGTACACATTAGTCTAAAACAAGTACTAGATAAGTTGCTCAGCTGGAAAGCTGATAAACTCAAAGGATCTGATGATCTACATCCCAGAGGTTTGAAAGGGCTGGCTTCAGAGGGGGTGGATGTTCTGGCCATGATCTTCCAAACTTTCAGAGATTCAAGACTTGTTCCCATGGATTGGAGAATGTCAAATGTGACCCTGCTGTGTAAGAAAGGAGGGAAAGAGAAGACAGGAAGCTACTGACTCACTTGCCTAACAAATACTGGGATTTATAATGAAGGATATAATAACTAGGAACCTGAGGGGCAACTTCTTCACCCAGAGGGTGGTCAGTATATAGAATGAGCTGCCAGAAGTGGTTTAGGCTGGTACATTAACAACATTTAAAAGACACTTGGACAGGCATATAGATAGTAAAGATTTATAGGGATACAGGCCAAATGCAGGTAAATGAGACTAGCTTAGATGGGCATCTTGGTTGGCATGGACTATTTGGGCCAAAGGGCTTGTTTCCGTGATGTATGATTCTACGACTCTAACTGACTTCACAGCGTATTAAAGTGGATAAATTCCCAAGGCCTGCCTCGTGCATCATAGGACTTTGTGAAGATTACTGCTTCATTGTTAGCCATTGGTGAAGTTCCCAAAGACTGGAAGGTGGCTAATGTTGGTCCGTTGTATAAGTATAGCAAGGACAAGCCAGGGAACTACAAGACTGTCAGCCTGACGTCAGTAGTGGGGAAGTTACTGGAGGGAATTCTGAGGAACAGGATCTACCAGCATTTGGATAGGCAGAGTCTAATTAAGAGGAGTCAGTGTGGCTTTGTATGTGGAAAGTTGTGCTTGATGAACACTTTAGAGTTTTTTTGGAAGAGGTAACCAAAAAGGTAGACGAGGGTAGGGCAGTGGATGTTGTCTATTTGGACTTTAGCAAGGCCTTCAGCAAGGTCTCGCATGGGAGGCTGGTCTGGAAGGTTAGGTCCCATGAAATCCAGGGACAGCTAGTTAGGTGGATTCAAAATTGGCTTGGAGGTGAGAAGGAGAGGGGGGTGTTTGAAGGTTGTTTCTCAGAATGGAGACCGGTGACTAGTGGTGTGCCGCAGGGGTCGGTGTTGGGACCCTTGTTATTCATTATTTACATAAATGATTTGGATGTGAATGTACAAGGCTTAGAACACAGAGCATTACATCACAGTACAGGCCCTTTGGCCCATGATGTTGTGCCAACATTTTATCCTGCTCTGATATCTATCTAACCCTTCCCTCCCACATAGCCCGTAATAACCTTGGATATATCCTGTCCGGCCCCAGTGACTTATCTATCCTAATGTTTTTCAGAAGTTCCAACACATCCTCTTTCTTCATGTTGACATGCCCTAGCGTATCAGCCTGTTGTTAGCCATCCTCACTAACGTCAAGGTCTCTCTCTCTGGTGAATACTGAAGCAAAGTATTCATTAAGGACCTCCCCTACCTCTTCCGATTCCAGGCACGTTTCCTCTTTTACCCCTGATCGGTCCTACACACACTCTAGTCATCCTCCTGTTCTTCACATATGTGTAGAACGCCTTGGGGTTTTCCTTAATCCTACTCGCCAAGGCCTTCTCATGCCCCCTTTGAGCTCTCCGAAGTCCATTCTTAAGCTCCCTTCTGGCTACGTTGTAACTTTCCATAGCCCTGTCTGATCCATGCTATCTAAACCTTAGGCAAGCTTCTTTCTTCCTCTTGACAAGCTATTCTACATCTCTTGTCAACCACGGTTCCTTCACTCTCCCATCCTTACCCTGCCTCAATGGAACAAACCTATCCAGGACCCCATCAAGTACTCCCGAAACAACCTCCACATTGCCGTTGTGCACTTCCCCAAGAACATCTGTTCCCAATTTATGCTCCCAAGTTCCTGCCTAATAGCATCATATTCCCCCTCCTCCAATCAAATACTTTCTAATATTGTCTGCTCCTATCCCTCTCCAAGGCTATGGTAAAGGTCAAGGAGTTATGGTCACTATCTCCAAAATGCTCAACCACTGGGAGATCTGAAATCGGATCAGGCTCATTGCCTAGTACCAGGTCCAGAATGGCCTTTCCTCTAGTAGGCCTGTCCACATACTGTGTTAGGGATCTTTCCTGGACACACCAAACAAACTCTGCCTCATCTATCCCATTACACTAAGGAGGTGCCAATCAGTATTAGGGAAGTTGAAATCACCCATAACAACAACGGTGTTGTTTTTGCACCTCTCCAAAATCTGCTTCCTGATCTGCTCCTCAGCATCTCTGCTGCTATTGGGGGGTCTGTAGAATACTCCCAATAGAGTGAGCGCTCCCTTCCTGTTTCTGACTTCCACCCACACTGACTCAGTGGACGATTCCTCCAGGACGTTCTCCCTTTCTACAGCTATGACACTGTCCCTGATCAGCAAAGCCACTCCCCCACCTCTTTTACCTCCATCCCTGTCCCTTTTTAAACATCTAAACCCTGGAATGTCCAGCAGCCATCATGTTATAGTTCCATGTACTTACCCACGCTCTAAGTTCATCAGTCTTGTTCCTGATGCTTCTCGCATTATAGACACACTTCAGCCCATCCAACTGACTGCAATTTTGCCCTTTCAACTGCCTATCCTTCCTCACAGTCTTTCTACACTCTGCATCTACTTGTACACTAAATGCACCAACCTCTGACCTATCACTCTGGTTTCCACCCCCCTGCCAAACTAGTTTGAACCCTTCCCAACAGTTCCATCAAACCTGCCCGCAAGAATATTGGTCCCCCTCCAGTTCAGGTGTAACCCGTCCCTTTTGTATAGGTCGTACCTTCCCCAGAAGAGATACCAATGATCAATAAATCCGAACTCCTGCCCCCTGCACCAACTCCTCCTTGATCAGTAAGTTTGCGGATGACACGAAATTAGGAGGTGTTGTTGATAGTGGAGCAGGTTATCGTAGATTACTGGGGGATCTTGATCAGTTAGGGAAGTGGGCTGAGGAATAGCAAATGGATTTCAGTACAGATAAGTGTGAGGTGATGCATTTTGGAAAGTCAAACCAGCATAGGAGTTGTACTATGAATAATAGGGCACTAGGGAGTGTAATGGAACAGAGGGACCTAGGAGAACAAGTGCATAGTTCACTAAAAGCAGCGTCAAAGGTAAACACTGTGGTGAAAAAGGTGTTTGGCACGCTGGCCTTCATCATTCAGGGCACTGAGTATAGGAGTTGGGACATTACGTTGCAGTTGTACAAGATATTGGTGAGCACTTAGAGTACTCTGTACAGTTTTGGTCACCCTGTTATAGGAAAGACATGGTTAAACTGGAAAGAGTGCAGAAAAGATTTACGAGGATGTTGCCAGGACTAGAGGGCCTGAGTTACAGGGAGAGGTTGGCCAGGCTAGGTCTTTATTTTCTTGGCGTGCAGGAGAATGAGGGGTGATCTTATAGAGGTTTATAAAATCATGAGGGGCATAGATAAGGTGGATGATAGCAGTCTTTTCCCCAGGGAAGGGGAATCAAAAACTACGGGGCATAGATTTAGGGTGAGAGGGGAAAGATTTAAAAGCGACGAGGGGCAACTTTTTCCACACAGAGGGTGGTGAGTACATGGAACGAGCTGCCAGAGGAAGGGGTGAGGCAGGTACAACAGTGGCATGTAGGAAGCACTTGGACAGGTACATGGAGGGGCGGGGGTTAGAGGGATATGGGCCGAACGCAGGAAACTAGGACCAGCTGGGTGGGCACTGTGGTCAGCATGGACTGGTTGGGCCGAAGGGCCTGTATCCGTGCTGTATGAATCTACAACTGAATACCTTTAAAAGAATAATTTGATTGGATTTGTGAATAGGAAGTCATATTTGACTAATCTTTGAGATTATGACAATATTAACTAAACCAGCGGATGTGGTGTACAAGGGGTCCCTGAGTTACAAATGACCAAAGTTACAGAAATCCGATTTTACTCAAATTTTCCCATACATTTTCAAATAATTTTTCTAGCTAGTAATAATAATATGTTTCAAAGTATTCAGAAATGAGTGGCTACAGTATATATTCCATTATTTTAATTCTGGGTAGCGTTTGGTGATTATTAAATTAAATTATACCAAGTGTACGTCGAGCAATTTGGGTAGCTATAGAAAGCAGATATTTCTCACATGGAGACATTGGCTTACGGATAGTACTCAGATATAGAACCTTGCTGGAACCTGGGGACTGCCTGTATTTAGATTTCTGGAAGGCATTCAATAAGGTTACACACAGCGTAGACCATGGAAACAGGCTCTCTGAGTCCACGCCAGTCACCAACCACCCATTTACACTACTCCTACATTAAAACCATTTTGTATCCTCCCCACATTCTCTTCAACTCCCCACAGATTCCACCACTTCCCTACACACTACGTGCAATTTACAATGGCCAATTAACCTATCAACCTGCCCACCTTCGGGATGTGGGAGGAAACCAGAGCACCCAGAAGAAACCCATGCAGTCACAGGGAGAACATGCAAAATCCACACAGACAACAAGGTCAGGGGTGAACACGGGTCTCTGGCACTGTGTGACAGTGGCTGTACTGGCTGCGCCACTGGTAACCTTTATTCTGAGGGTGTTTGAACGTATAAATCGCTGATGACACCACTGTTATTGGTAGAATCTTAGATGGCGACGAGGAGCGAGATAGATCGGCTGGTTGAGTGGTTCATAACAACAACCTCAAGCTCAACATCAGCAAGACCAAGGAATTGTTTGGGGATTTCAGGAAAGGGAAGCCAGGAGAACACACACCAGTCCCCATTGAGGGGTCAACAGTGGAAAGGGTGAGCTGCTTCAAGTTCCTGGGTGTCAACATCTTGGAGGATCTATCCTGGGCCAAACACATTGATGCAATCACCAAGGCAGCATGCCAGCGGCTCTACTTTGTTTGGAGTTTGAGGAGATTTGGTACATCATTGAAGACTCTTACAAACTTCTACAGATGTATGGTGGAGAGCATTTGGACTGCTTGCATCACAGCCTGGTATGGAGACTCCAATGCACAGGACAGCAAGAGGCTGCAGAGGGTTGTAGACTCAGCCAGCTCCATCATGGACACAACCCTTCCCACCATCGAGGACATCTTTAAGAGGCAATACTGCAAGAATGCGGCATCCATCACTAAGGACTAGGGACATGCCCTCTTCTCGTTACTACCGTCAGGGAGGACGGTACAAAAGTCTGAAGCCCCATGCTCAACAATTCAGAAACAACTTCTTCCCCTCTGCAATCAGGTTTCCATGAACCCATGAACACTCCCTTGTTATTCCTCTTGTTTTGCACTATTTATTTTTGTAATTTATAGTAATTTTATGTCTTTACACTCTACTGCTGCTGCAAAACAACACATTTCATGTCATTTAAGTTGGTGATAATAAATCTGATTCTGAATCCCAGCACTGACTGCCCAGCGAATGAAGGAGTAAAATTCAACCTGGTGTGTTTCTTATTTGAGGAATCACAACTCCCTCTGAACATCCACATTCATTAAACTCACACCATTTTGCTTTTATGCTCTCTGTACCAATGTGGACGCCCTCACACTTCCCCATATTATACTTCATCTGCCATCGTTTTGCCCGCTCACTTAACTGGTCTACGTCTCTTTGCTTTCTTATTTACCTCTGCAGCATTGGCAAACCTGGATACAACGTCATCTCACTCACAGACAGAGATTGTACACAGGTGCATCCCTGAGGTAACACACTGCTCACAGTTTGCTAATCTGACTCTGGTTTCTGTTGTTGTCCAGTCCTCTATCTTTGCTGACATAGTATGCCCAACACTGTGAGATCTTATCTTGTGCAGTAACTTTTCACGTAGCTATTTATCACGTGCCTTCTGCAAATCCAAAACACTACATCTACTGGTTCCATTTCATCCACCCTGCTCATTACATTCTCAAAGAATTCTAATAAAATTACAAAATAATATTTCCCTTTGACAAAATCTCATCGACTCTGCTGAATGCTATTACAACTTTCTAAGTGCCTTGCTACTATGTCGTTAATTATGAACTGCAGCGTTTTCCTGACGACAGATTAGGTTGACAGCCAACTACTTCCTCCTTTCTTTCATCCTGATTTCTTAAACATTTGTGGCTTTCCAATCTGTTGGTACCTTCCTTGGATTGACGGAATTTTGAAAGATCACAATCAATATATTCACCATCTCCGCAGCTATTTCTCTTAAGACCCAGGATGAAGGTCATCAGGTCCAAGGGATGCCAATTTAAGTCCTATTAGTTTCCGCTGCCCTATCTATTCCTCTCATAATTTTCTAAGCTTCTATCAGGTCACCCCTCAGCCTCCTTCGTTCTAGGTAAAACAAGTCCAGCCAATCCAAACTCTCTCCCATAACTAAAGTCCTCCAATCCAGGCAACATCCTGGTGAATTTCCTCTGCACTCTCCCCAGAGTAATCACATCCTTCCTAGAGTGTGGTGCCAGAACTGCACACAATAATACAAGTGCAGCCTAACCAGTGTTTTGTAAAGTTGCAGCATAACGTCCCAACTCTGATATTCTATGCCCGAGCTATGAAGGCAAGTATGCCACGCCTTCTCCACCACCCTATCCAGAGGAGGAGGATGAGGGGAGACATGATAGAGGTATACAAGATATTGAGAGGAATAGATAGAGTGGACAACCAGCGCCTCTTTCCCAGGGCACCAATGCTCAAAACAAGAGGACATGGCTTTAAGGTAATGGGTGGGAAGTTCAAGGGAGACGTCAGAGGGAGGTTTTTCACCCAGAGAGTGGTTGGTGCATGGAATGTGCTGCCTGGGGTGGTGGTGGAGGCAGATACATTGGACAAGTTCAAGAGATTGTTAGATGAGCTTATGGAGGAATTTAAGATACAGGGATATGTGGGAGGAAGGGGTTGGATAGTCTTAGGTGTGGTTTGAAGGGCGGCACAACATGGTGGGCCAAAGGGCCTGTATTGTGCCGTATTGTTCTATGGTTCTATCCACCTGTGTTGCCACTTTCATGGAACAATGGCCTTAGACCTCCAGGGGTCTCAGCCCACCAACATTCCTGAGCACACTACCATTTACTGTACATGTCCTACCCCTATTAGTCTTCCCAAAATGCATCACCTCACACTTAGAGTCATAGAGCAACACAGCATAAATACAGGCCCTTCGGCCCAACCGGTCTGTGCCTACCATGATGCTCACCCAACTCGTCCCAATTTCCTGTGTTCGGCCCATATCCCTCCAGGTACCCATCCAAGTGCTTCTTAAATGATACTGTTGTATCTGCCTCACCCACTTCCTCTGGCAGCTCGTTCCATATACTCACCACCCTCTGCATGAAAAAGTTGCCCCTCAGGTCCCTTTTAAATCTCTCCCCTCTCACCCTAAACCCTATTCTCCTTAGTTTTGAACACCCCTACCCTGGCGAAAAGACTGTTACCGTCCACTTTATCTATACCTCTCATAATTTTAAACACTTCTATAAGGTCACCCTTCATTCTCCTACGTTCCAAGGAATAAAGACCCAGCCTGTCCAACCTCTCCCTGTAACTCAGGCCCTCGAGTCCTGGCAACATCCTCGTAAATCTTCTCTGCACTCTTCCCAGTTTAATCACGTCTTTCCTATAATAGGGTGACCAAAACTGTACACAGTGCTCCAAGTGTGGCCTTGCCAACGACTTATACGACTGCAACATAATGTCCCACCTCCTATATTCAATTCCCTGACTGACGAAGGCCAGGGTGCTGAACGCCTTTTTCACTACGGCAAGTATGCCGTACGTCTTCTTTACCACCCTATCTACTTGTGTTGCTACTTTCAGGAAGCTGTGGACTTGCACCCCAAGATCCCTCTGTACGTCAAAACTAGATTACCCCTTCGTCAGGTAATGATTCAATTGGACCATCTGCACAAATATCATGGCTACTACAGTAGGTCAGAAGCTGAATATGCTGCAGTTGGCAACTTCTGACACTCCAAAACTTTTCCAGCATCTACAAGGCATGTCGGGAATGTGATAAATATTCTCCACTTGCCTGGATAACAGCAGTTCTAACAACTCTCAACAAACTTGACAGCATCCAGGACAAAGTAGTCCAGCTTGACTTGTACCTCATTCATCAATGTAAACACATTACCCTTCCACTAAAAGCAGTGGTTTAAGCATGCACCATGTACGAAATGCCCAGGCTACTCTACAGCACACTGCAAACCAGCAATCTCTACCTTCAGGAAGGACAAGGGCAGCAGGCACAGGGGAACATCATTTCCTGCAAGTTGCACACCATCCTGACTTAGAAATATATCACCGGTTCTCCATCGTTGCTTGGTCTAAATCCTGGAACTCCCTCCATGGGAGCATGTACACCAGGATTAGAGCGGATCAAGGTGATAGCTCACCACCACCCTTTCAAGGCAATAACCATTGGCCTAGCTGGACACCACATCCCATAAATCAGAAACAGTAGAGGTGAATTGTACAGATAAGGAGCTAGAGAGGATTGGAAAGGAGTTTTCAGAGAACAAGACCAAGGTGGCTGCTAAGAGTTGGTCAATACTTTCAGGAACAAGTTTACTCATATTTATCTACCTTTGCATGAAGCCACCAGTAAATTATAAATCCATTTTATTTGAAGAAGAAATAAAGGAGAAAAATGCAGGTGCATCACAGTTTGGTACGGCAACTGTCCTGCCCAAGAATGCAAGAAATTGCAGAGAGTTGTGAACGCAGCCCAGTCTATCACGAAAACCAGCCTTCCCTCCACTGACTCTGTCTACATTTCCCACTACCTTGGGAAAGCAGCCAACATTATCAAGGACCCTTCCCACCCTGGTCATTCTTTCTTCTCCCCTCTCACATCGGGCAGAAGATACAAGAGCTTGAGAATCCATACCACCAGGCTCAAGGACAGCTTCTATCCCACTGTTACAGACTCTTGAATGGACCTCTTATACAATAAATATGAACTCTTGATCTCTCAATCTACCTTGTCATGGCCCTTGCACTTTACCTGCACTGCACTTTCTCTGGAACTGTAACACTATATTCTGCATTCTGTTTTGTTTTCCTTCTGTACTACCTTGATGTTACTATATAAAAAGTGTGCATAATTTTTTTAATATACTTTTCTTGCAAATGCTAATTATACAATGCTTTGTGCCTGTGATGCTGCTGCAGATAAGTTTTTCATTGCACCTGCACATACATGCACTTGTGCATACGACAATAAACTCGACTTTGACTTTGTATGGAATGATAAGATAAGACAAGATATTTATTTATTAGTCACACGTACATCGAAACACACAGTGAAATATGTCTTTTTGTGTTACTGAGAATGTGCTGGGGGCAGCCCGCAAGTGTTGCCACTCTTCCGGCGCCAACATAGCATGCCCACAGCTCCTAACCCGTACGTCTTTGGAATGTGGGAGGAAACCGGAGCACCCGGAGGAAACCCACGCAGACACGGGGAGAACGTACAAACTCCTTACAGGCAGCAGTGGGAATTGAACCCAGGTCGCTGGCACTGTAATAGCGTTACGCTAACTGCTATGCTACTGTGCCGTTATGCGATCGTCTGGATGGCACGCAAACAAAAGCTTTTTACTATATCTCAGTACACATGACAATAATAAACCAATTACCAAATGAGCAAAAGAAAATGAAAACTTTCACTGCTCTCACTCAGAATTAACAGGATGAGCGCAGTGATTTAGAAACTGAAAACCTATTACGGGCAAACAAAGCCAGCTGCTGAACTTACCAGTGGATTTTATCTCCCGTACATAGTTGCTGGGGAACCATCCTGACCTTCCTTTGAATGAGCCTTCCCACCATCCTCCATCTTCAATTCGAGTGACATATAGAATGTCACCCTTTGAGAATGAGAGCTCATCCTCGTTGTTCTGCTTGAAGTTGAACTTGGCTTTCACCACCAGCTGATGGCTCCCATTCTCAGTCATGTCCTGGAATAAACACACATTACCCATCAGCCACATAGTTTAGTGAAGTGCTCAGAGAGTTGGAACAGGAAAGCACCAGAACAGGAGAAGGCCATTCAGCTTCTTGTCCCTGTTGTACTCCTTAAGACCATGGCTGACTTACCCATCTTAACCATTGGATCTCTTTACACCTTCAGTTAAATCGATCAATAGCAAATAAAAACACAAATGTTTACCTGGGGTTCAAAAGTATTGTTAGCATTTTTTAAGCCCAGTAATCAAGGATAACCCATCAAAATGAACTTTAGAAACACACTGCACAGAAGACCATTCACCCCACTGCACCTGGGCTGGCTCTATGAAAGTACGAGCATGTTTGCCACTTATTGAAATAACATTGTGGATAAATGTCCACTATATGAAAATTAAGGATTGCATTTACTCTAATCTTGGCTTAGTTGGGAATAATTTCCACACAAGCAGGGCAGGGTGTAAGATCGATAATACAACCTAAAGCCTCGTCAAAGATTGGAACTGGTTTATTATTGTCACTTGTACCGAAGTACAGTGAAAAACTTGTCTTGCATACCGTTCATACAGATCAATTCATTACATAGTGCATGGAGGTAATACAGGGTAAAACAATACAGAATGCAGAGTAAAGTGTCACAGCTACAGAGGAAGTTCAGTGCAGGTAGACAATAGGGTGCAAGGTCATAACAAGGTAGATTGTGAGGTCAAAAGACCATCTTATTGTATAAGGGAACTGTTCAATACTCTTATCACTGTGGGATAGAAGCTGTCCTTGAGCCTTGTGGTATGTGCCCTCAGGCTCCTGTATCTTCTGCCTGATGGGAGAGAGGAGAAGAGAATGTCCTGGGTGGGTGGGGTCTTTGATAAGGCTGGCTGATGATTTCCTTGGAACTTCTGAACCCCAATTTAACCTGCATTTGAAGAGGATTAATTTTCAGGGCTTAAGGAAAAAGGCTGGGGTGTAAGAGTAACATCGCCAGCCTTCACAGGGTAGCATGTGATGGGCTGAATGGCTTTCTTCTGCCCTGTAAGGTTCTATGATTCTTGAAGGGTGCAAGCATTGGTTTCAGCTCAGAATTTTGCCCTCAGCTTAGTTTAACATCAAAGCAATTTTGCTGAACTGTCTGCAAACCTCAAGCAGTGTGGCTATTTCTGAACCAGTACAAGCTCTGGCAATTGCTCAGACTGACATTCAGGGTGACCCACGTACATTATTCAGGGATGGCTGGGAATTGTAACTATTTATGAGAATTGACTTGGAAACCTTGAGAGAATAAGTAAACCCTGTATCATTGGCAAGGCTGGAGAGCAATATAAAAGCAATCATTTAAACAATATGCACCGCACCATAATAAGAATATTCATTATTCATTTCCTAGTGAAGGAGTTAGAAGGACATCTAAGTACATATTGGCTGCATGTATCTGGGTGATTGGGGAAAAAATAGGGGACTTGGGAATGTCAAATTTTGAGGAAGTTGAGGCCTGAACATCACTTAGTCATTATAAGATCCATTAGGGGCTTTCATCGAGTGTTCTTTATGCAGCAAGGAGGACGTAGAACGTAGAACTCACTCTCAGATGTAAAAGGCAGAGGGGCATTTAAAGAAAATCCGGATAAACACAAGGAAAGAGAAAGTGAAATGTATGTAGCTGGAGCAAGAGGAAGCTTATATGGAGCTTAAATACTGGCGGGGCCGATGGCCTGTAAAACTCTGGGTAGACGTGCATATATTAGAACAACAATTGCTACATGACAAAAACAAAAGCAGCATTGTTTCTCAAAAAGAATGAGATGTATTCACTGTAACTCAGCTTCCTTTCAACCAGCTTTTGAAGGAGATACGTTACCAGGTTTTTTGACTGCCTCCGCAGAGTCCTGGCTGCTTTTGTGGCTGGTGCTTGTGTGCTGCTCGAGGAATTAGCCGAGTTACTGTGATTGAATGAGAAAGAGGAGCATGTCCTTCCACTCCCTCGTTCTAAATGAAAACAAACAAAAACATCTGAAGGTGGTGAATGTGGCTGCCGATCGCTTCTCGCAAGCAGAAGACTGTTATCTGTCAGCACATTTTATATTCTTTCATAAAGCCTCAGCTTGGCTCAGAAATAAAAAAAACATGTTCTTCCTTTCTGCAGCAATGCTAATCTGCAATTATTCCAAGTTCAAGGGCATGCATCAGATTTTTAAGGTTGCTGTGTGGAATGTGGGCATTGGCGGCAGACTAGCACTTATCCCCATCCCCAGGTTCCCTGAGGTGGTGGTGACACTCTGCATTGTGTATTTGTAGGATCCTGGTTTCATTTTGGATGAACTCTGATCAGAGCTGAGGAACTGAGAACTATGGGGAACTGGCACAGAAGAGGAGATGGGGCCAGCTTACATCAGGCATGATCAGAGTGAATGGTGGGGCAGGTTTGATGGCAGGTGGCCTACTCCTGCTCCTGTTTTCTTGTGTTCTGCAGAGGTGACTTCCTAAAAAAACATGGAATGAAACAAAGTTCGAAGAAGCTGCAAGCACTATGACTCATATGGTCACCAGTGTTCTGCTCTGGAGGGAAGTGGTGAGATTTAAGCAGAGAGGAAGTAATGCTAAACTCTCCAAAGCTCATGGCAGAGATCAGAGTTTAATGCTCCTATTCAGTATTGACCATTTCTAGTCTCAAGGAAATGCTAGTCAATTACACAAATTCTACTACTGACATACACTGGCAACTTTTCTACCAGTAACTGGAACTCAAAACTGGGTAACGGAGTGTTTCCCCAGTGTAGACTTCAGATGCAGAGATTCCCAATCAGTTCTCATTCTAGAATCCACAGCATTCTATAACGCTTCTGTGTTCTCACTTGGGCTCAGTGGCTCCTCGGGCAGCACTCATCAAGTCAGGGGTTGTGGTCCCACTCCAGAGACACGCACATAATCCAGACTGACGACCTCAGTACTGCACTGAGGGAGTGCTGCACACTCATAGGGGCAGTGTTTCAGCTGAGCTGTCGAAGCGCCTTCAGGTGGACTTAAAAGATGCAATGACGCTGTTTCAACAGAGCACAAGGCAGTTCTCCAAGTGACCTGGGCAATATTCATCTTTCAACAGATATTACTAAAGGAGATGATTAGTCATAGGCACATCACCAAGCACTGAAGATTTGTTCAAAACTGCAATTTGATTTCCCAAACAATGAGTGCACCACGAAAAGACTTTGCTTTGGGATGGCCAAGGTATAACGTTTGCTAATCACTTCATCTCTCTCAGTTGGTGCTCTGCAGCTGATGCATGGTGACTAAGCTCTGACAATTGGTGGAAACTAAATTTGTTGGTCACACAACTATTGAAAAGCAAAAAAAATGCAGATGCTGGTAATCTGAAATAAAAAACAGGAAATGCTGGAAATTCTCAGCAGCTCACACAGCATATGATCAAAGGTCAGCGGCCTGAAACATTGATTCTGTTTCTCTCTATACATGACCTACGTAATTACTGAACTTACAACAAGGTACCTTCAAAAGCAACCAGTTGGATAGAAAATATTATTCTGGCTAACTTCTTCCACCTTCCTACAAGCAAACCAACCTCTAAGTAAACACACCTCCACTGCAGAGAAGAGTTGTTGCACAATGATTGTGCAACCTTTCCTTCGAGGTTGTGGTTTGACCAATGTGCATGCCCCTGCGTGAACAACTAATGCAGGGCACACTGCCCACCAGACAGACTGATGGTTCAGTGACATTTTTCCCTTCCGTTTCTGGAGTGCAGGTGTGGCTGCCTTTGTCACCACTGTGAGGTGATGATGGTAGACTGCCTTCTAGAACTGCTCCAGTTGTTTTCCACTATTGTTTTATACAACGGATTGTCTAATTTGACCATAAGACAAAGTTAAAACTTATTGAAAAGGGTAAAGAAAAAACTACATCTGCAGGATATAAAAACAGAGAATTCTGGAAATACACAGGAAGCCAGGAAGTATCTGTGAAGAGATAAATTCATGTTTCAGGTCAATGACCTGTCATCAGTTAGCTACACTGGTGTGGGTCAGAAGACAAATCGTGGCCTAGGGCTGGTCTCCCTCCACAAAGGATAGTCGTCAATGTTGGTTTCTGTGACCTGAGCAATATCTTCACAAACACACAGCTGAGAGCACATTCCGCTCCCCTCCCCTCCCCCCCCCACCCACACGTTTTTAGTGTTTTCTTTGGAAATATCAGCAGCTGGTAAGTACAATTTTCCACAGCCTTGACAGAACTTACTCCTGCAAACCCAGTTCTTTTCTCAAAGAAGGAAATGATGACAAGGTCGAGTCATGAACTTCCTGGTTACTGACTTGAGGAACAAAAGGACAGGAACAGCCACTGAACTCTGTGCTTAAATTGCTGTAACACAATATGTTATTTCTGCTTTGCCATAAAAGCAGACTCTGCCTGCAAATAGATTTACTTACAGTATTGTGACCTGCCCGGTGAACTGTGATACAAGAGCAGGGGAGATGGACTACTTGAGGAACTTCTCCCAAGAGCTGCACAACCATGGTAGGCCAAATGGCCTCCTCCTGTACTCTATTAGTACTCTGAGACAACTCAAACTTACCCCAAATCAATAATGTTTCTTAGTCAAAACATTTTAAATTAATCCCCACAATTCCTGGAGATTGATGATTAACTTTACAACTGCATTTAAACAAAATATTAAGTTTACCTTAAGGAAATTCCATTTGGCCTAACTGTGTCCATCTGGGCTATCCATGTGAATTATTTTCACTTCCCAGCCCTTGGCTGGCCTGATGTCTCAGCAATCCTCATCCAGATACTTCTCAAATATAATGACAGTTCTGCTTTTCAGGCAGTGAGTTCCAGATCCTCATTGACCATTGAGTAATAATATTCTCTAAACTCCCTACCCATATTTCTACCAATTACATTAAACCTATAGAGTTATACAGCACAGAAACAGGCCCTTTAACCCAACTGGTCCATGCCGACCAAGGTGCCTTCCTGAGGTACTCTTGTTTGCCTGCATTTGGCCCATATCCCTTTAAACTTTTCCTATCCATATACCTGATGAAATGTCTTTTAAATGTTGTAATTGTACCTGCCTCCACCACTTCCTCTGGCAGCTCAATCCATGTACCCACCATCCTCTGTGTGAAAAACTTGCCTCAGGTCCCCTTTAGGTCTTTCCCCTCTCACCTTAAACCTGTGCCCTCTAGCTTTAGACTCCCTACCTTGGAAAAAAGACCATGACCATCCAACTTTATTTACGCCCCTCATAATTTTATAAACTTCTACAAGGTCACCCCTCAGCCTCTTTCGGTCCAGAGAGAACAGTCCCAGCCAATCAGTCTCTCCTTATAACTCAAGCTCTCCAGTCCTGGTGACATCTTTCTGGATCTTTTCTGCCCCCTCTCCAGCTTAATCACATCCTTCCCATAGTACAGAGACCAAACTGCAGCTCAGTTATTGTCTGCTCGACAAAGGGAAATTGGTTCATGTTCACTCTGTTCACAACTCGTTTAACAAATCTCTCAGTCTCCCTTCTCTATGGAAAACCTCCCGGACATAATTTTCTTCAGAGCTAAAACTTGCCAGTTCTGGCAACCAAACAAGGTTGCAATTAGAACAATCCATCATCTGGGATCTAAGGCTGTGAACCTAAGGGAGAAATCCTCAAGTTCCCGTCCATCAATAGCTTGGCTACTCTGTATTTCAATTCTATATGCATGCCTTACACCTGGCATTTATATAGCAACTTTAGCGTTGTAAGATAACCTACAGCATTAAAAACCTGGCATCCTGCTACATCAGATGATGGAAGAGCAAGTGACCAAAAACTCAATCAAAGAGCTGAGTTCAAGGAAGCAATTTAAAGCAGAGGGAAAGGGGTGGACCTTAAGGGACGGATGCTCCTTCATAGCTCCCACTTCCTTTTTTGCGCTGTGGGAAACTAACAACCAGTCCTGATCCAGCACCTTTCAATAGGGGAATGGATAAAATGACTGAAGGGGATAAGTACACAGAGCTATGTATTATAATTAAACAGCTCCTTCAAAGAACTAGCACCAGCTTGATGGCCTGAATAACCTCCTCCCGTGTTGTCAGATCTAATGTGCAGAGGTCAGTGGGATGAAACTAAATATACACTAGGCCTTCAAACTTTGACCATCACTGGAGGTTGTCATTCCTTGAGAAAGAAGCCAGAGGAAATCAGGAATGCAGACAAGGCTAATTTGGACTACTGTAGATATCTGAACCACATCCAAGTTGCATGATCAGCTTATATCATTTACAATAAAATATCCCAATGCACTCACAGAGGCTTTATTCAACAAAAATGGACAATAAGTCATATACAACTGACCAACAGTTTTAATCTGAATCTGGAATAAGATTTAAATCCAATTTTTTTTTAAAAGTACGACAGAGGTGTGAGAGATGGAGAAGTTTAGGGAGGAAGTTCTGGAGCTCAGGGCCACAGCAGCTGAAGGCACTGCTGCCTGTGATGGAACATAGAACAGAACAGTACAGCACAGTGCAGTACAGGCCCTTTGGCCCACCATGTTGTGCCAACCTATATAAACCTCCTCCACGATCAATCTAACCTTTCCCTCCTACACAGCCCAAAACTCTCCATTTTTCTTACTTCCACATGCCAATCCAAGAGTCTTTTACATGTCCCTATTGTATCAGCCTCTACCACCACCCCGGCAATGTGTTCCAAGCACCCACCACTCTCAGTGTAAAGAACCTACCTCTGACATCTCCCCTAAAGTTTCCTCCTCTGACAAACTGATGTCCTCTGGTATTGGCTATTGCCGCCCTGGGGAAAAGATGCTGGCTGTCCACTCTATCGATGCCTCTCATAACCTTATACACCTCTGTCAAGTCGTCTCTCATCCTGTGTTACTCCAAAGAGAAAAGCCCTAGCTCTCTCAACCTCTCCTCACATGTTCTCTAATCCAAGCAGCACCCTCTCTAAAGCCCCCACATCCTTCCTAAAATGAGGTGACCAGAACTGTTGATAGAAAGATTAACATGGTAAGTGATCAAGAAGGCAGAATAGCTTATGTCTGGAGATCACAGTGGGTTGTAGGGCTTGGACAGATGACAGAGATGGGGAGAGGTAAGGCAGTGAAGGGATGAGAACTTTACAATCAAGTCCCTTCTGCCCGTGTAGGTCAGTGGGCAGTGGGGGGATTTTGAATAGGTGAGTTGAGTTTACGCAAAGGCCACAGCTTGTGCCTTCCTCAGCAGGAAATTCAATCACTGCTTTTGAATAAAATGGAAAAGAGAAAACAGAATACCTGTTGGAAGTTGAAGTAAGACAGAACTGCAGAAGCTGCCTTTCATTCATAAAAATAAAACATGAGCCCTTGACGTACACCGAGGTAACACATTCTGAAGCAGGAGCAGAGAAACAAGCACAGAATGTTGAACTTGTTCTTAAATACTGCCACCCCAGACCCTCCCACAACTACATCTCTGCAAACCACCAGTCAAACTGTCGACTGACAAATATGTGATTAACTGTGCGTTACTGCACAGTTGACTAATAACTTTCGAAAACCATTCTTGAAGCACACTTTGGATGCTGCAAAATGCCCTGCCACACCTCAGTTAAATTGAGAAATTCTGCAGCATCTTCCTTTGCTCCAATTCCCATTATCTCCAACTGGAGAAACACAGAAACCTGGGTGGCTGAAGGACTTCCCATAACAAGGTTTGTCCCACTTCAGATAGTGAATGGCATCAACTTGTAACTTCCACGACAAGTATCGAGGAAGAGCCAGACTGTCAGAAGGGCTGTACTACATTATTAGTGGGACAGCATTGAGAAAATGCCACAGTGTCAGAGGGCAGTGTAGAGGGGGTGCTGCAATGTTGGAGGAAAATGCTGAGAGAGCTCTGCATTGTCAAAAGGGCAGTACTGAGGGTGGGTCACACTGTGGGAAGGGCAGTACTGAGGGTGGGTCACACTGTGGGAGGGGCAGTACTGAGGGCGGGTCACACTGTGGGAGGGGTGGTACTGAGGGTGGGTCACACTGTGGGAAGGGCGGTACTGAGGGTGGGTCACACTGTGGGAAGGGCGGTACTGAGGGCGGGTCACACTGTGGGAGGGGTGGTACTGAGGGAGGTCACATTGTGGGAGGGGTGGTACTGAGGGAGGTCACATTGTGGGAGGGGTGGTACAGGGAGTGTCACACTGTGGGAGGGGTAGTACTGTCACACTGTGGGAAGGGCAGTACTGAGGGTGGGTCACACTGTGGGAAGGGCAGTACTGAGGGAGCATCAGAATGTGGGAGGGGCAGTACTGAGGGAGGGTCACACTGTGGGAGGGATGGTACTGAGGGAGCTTGTCTATACTTTCTATGTCTCTCATAATTTTATAAACTTCTGTCAGGAAGTGCCACACAATTAGATGGACAGCGCCGAGGGAGCTCTGAACTGTCAAGAGGGACAATACTGAGGGATCACTGCAATACGAAGAATAATGCCGAGGGAGCAGTGTACTGTTGGAAGGGTGGTACTGAGATGGTGCTGCACTACCAGTGGCCATGCTATGCCAGAGGTGCCAACTATCAATGAGATACAAAACTACAATGGAGCTATAAGGTACAAAGCCCAAGTTCTAATTTGTGCACAGCAAGATCCCTCTTACAACAAAATAATAAATAACCAGATGATCTCTGTCTATGTGATGTTGATTTGCCAGGACTCCAGGAGAAGAGCCCCTGCTTTTCTCAAGAATGGAATTTACATCCACCTTACAGGCTCACTCTCCTTAACTTGTCTGATTTATGAGCTTGAACCACCAGCTTCTGGCTTGGAGCTAAGAATATCAAATCTGAGACCTCTGTGCTTTCATATCTATCTCTCAATTTTTATTTTTGCTCAAATCCAAAACTAATAACTATTAACTAACTGTGAAAATTGACTCCAGTTGCTTTGTGTAATGAGGACCATGAGAGTGGGCATGTAAATAAGACTCGCTGAGGAAAAGTGATTTAGCAGTGAGCAGAACAAATAGAACAATACATGTGGATTCTTCCAAAAGATTCTTCCAGATCTGTACTTTTGGCAGTGGTTCCAGAATATCCCATCTACAGTCAGTGGGCAAATGATAAAATTACAGGACAGAGACAGCAATCGCCAAATCAATGGTACACAGTCACCAATAATTCAATGCCATTCACTAGGCCTGACACAAGCACTGTGATTATTGATGGAAGCCCCCTGGAGATGCAAATTTTACACACCTTTCCTTTTACAGCTCACCACAGGGTCAGTCTGGCATTTGTATATAGAAAGCGGCAAAGACAGATGGTGTCAGGTCAAATGCTACAAGACTGAAACTCAGTCAATGTATTTTGCCAGGGAGTTTAAAGATACAATTCAAAAAGCAGAGGTGGCTGTTACCCTCGCCAAGCACAAGATGTTGCTGGTTCCTGGTGTCCAGACCCAGTCTGGCCCACATCCTGCTACTGGCTCTTAATGTCTAGATCCCAGTCTAGACCACACCCTGTTGCACTCACATTGTCTCCACCCAATCTGACCCATAATGGCTACTGGTCTTCGGTGCTTAGGCATACTCTGGCTGACACCTAATGAAAGCTCTCATTATCTTCCAAGTCCCTCAGGTCTACAAACAGTCATTGCACCATTGTCTCTGGGAGTGGAAGATTACTGCAGTGTCAGTGACACCACTTGCTCCAGAAACCATTCAAAAACAAATATTAATACACTTGGATAATTGTGTATTAACAATGAGCAGGTTTCAGCTCTTTCAAAACAATCTTTAGTGCTTCGAGCTTACATTCACCTTCTGCAGTTTGAAAACTTCCTGCCCCAAACTAACAGCTCATGTCACATGCAGTTTTTCAAACCACAGGCCAAGTACTGCTAAAGACTGCTGCACAGAGCACAAGTCTGCAACCAAAGTCCCTTCCTTTCACAAAGCCATGCTGACTCCTCCTAATCTGACCTTGCCTATCCAAATGCTGGTAAATCATGTTCCTCAGAATTCCCTCCGGTAACTTCCCTACGACTGACGTCAGGCTGACCAGCCTGTAGTTCCTTGGCTTTTCCTTGCTACCGTTCTTTAACAACGGATCAACATTAACCGCCTTCCAATCTTTTGGAATTTCACCAGTAGCTAACAATGAAGCAAATTTCTCCACAAGGGCCTCCCACAAAGTCCAAAGATGCACTTGGTCAGGCCCTGGGGACTTATCCACCTAACATGTTGTAAGGCTGCAAATACCTCCTCCCTGGTAATATGAATGCTCTCCAAAACGTTTCCATTAGTTTCCCTCATCTCTTGAGCAACCATGATTTTCTCCTCAGTAAACACCGAGGAGAAATATTTGTTAAAAATCCCACCCATGTCTTGTGGCTCGAGACATTGGTGGCCCCGCTAATCTCTAAGGGGACCTACTCTCTCCCTGGCCACCCTTTTACTCTTAATATAGCTCTAGAACCTCTTCTGATTTTCCTTAATGTCACTTGCCAGATCCATCTCATACCCTCTCTTTGCCCTCCTGATTTCCCTCTTAGGTGTATTCTTAATCTTTTTATAGTCATCAAGGGATTCACTTGCTCCCCGACCTAAACCCAATGCAAGTTTCCTTCTTTTCCTTGACTCAGTATCTCTCATCAGCCAGGATTCCCTAAACTTGCCAGGTTTACCCTTCACCCTAACATGCTGCCCCTGGACTCTTGATATCACACTCTTAAAATCCTCCCACTTGCCATTCATTTCTTTCCCTTCAAACAGGCTCATCCAATCGACCTCTGCTAGATCCCTGCCCAATTCCCCCAAAATTAGCCCTGCTCCAGTTTAGGACCCTAACCTGTGGACCTGTCCTATCCTTTTCCATCACTAACTTAAAACTGATAGAATTATGGTCACTAGAGCCAAGGTGCTCCCTGACTGCCACTTCAGTTACTTGCCCTGCCTCATTCCCCAAGAGGAGCTTGAGTATTGCACACGCTCCCGAGGAAACTTTCCTGGACACATTTCACAAATTCCACCCCATTCGTGGCCAAAGTCAATACTGGGGAAATTAAAATCTCCCACTAATATAAACCGTATTATTCTTACAACTCTGAGCACTTTCTCTACACATCTGCTCCTCGTTCCCGCTGACTACTGGGGTGGGGGGGGGGGGCGCGGAAGGGTGGGTCAATAATACAGCCGCACAATAGTGAGTTTGTCTTTTTTGTTTCTTAAGTTCTACCCATATGGCCTCACTAGATGATCCCCAAAGAATGTTAATGTTACTGTTGGAGGGGGAGTGTTGTATGCTGGAGCAGGTTGTTTGGTTGATATTTAATGCAATCCTCTGTATAAGTCATCAACTATAAGCCCTTCAAATATGCCAAGAGTTGTCTGTGTACAGCAGCTCGATGACTGAGATTGGGGTGATGATCTAGGTTGAAGAGTTTTCCCATTTGTTCTGTGGAAGGGTGTTTGAGGTGCAGCACTGCAGGGAGAATGATTGAGAAAAATGTTGGGGTGATGACAAGACTTGGTTTACACCAGTCTACACCGGGATGCCGTCTGTCAGTGTCTTGTTAAAATCGCAGCTTGAAAGTCATCAAGTAGCAAAAATAGGATGAAGATGAATTTCTTTAAGGCAGCCAAGTTTGAGAGGGATTTTTCATCTTAATTGATGGAATCAACATCTCGTGAGGCACTACTCCTTGCATTGTCATGCCATGAAGTCACATCCACTGGTTCTCCAGTTGGCAGAATCCACAAAGCATTTGGGAAGCACCTTGTCAGCCAGTGGGAGGAGGTGGTTGAGGAGGACCTGGCGATGACTTTCCCTCTTGCAGGCAGCAAGGTGACCATTCTGTAGTTGTCTCCTTTTCTTGGTGACGATTACAGAATCTCAGAGGTCCTCCTTTTTCCAGATGTGGGAGATGAGGCCATCAATTTGTGTCTCTCCACCAGCTTTTAGAATTCAGCAGGGATACTGTCTGCTCTGTTCTGAGTGAACATACAACCTTTTCGTCAGTCTTGGATAGCAGCAAGAATGAACAAATAGTTTGTTATAAATGAATAAGTAGTTAATTAAGGTGAACTTCAGGGCACTGTGGACATTATGCAGCCCCTGCTGTTTGGGAGTTGGCAGGTTGTCTGAGAGATACTGTCTGAAGAGAGTTTTCTTTACAGGGTCTGAGATAAGATAGTCTATCAGTCATTAGTACCTGTCATGACGTGGCCAACGTGGACATACTTGCCGTGTCTTGTGTGGATGACGGTGTAATCCAACAGGTTTGGGTATCTCAATCAGGGATGTTGCCAAGAGATCCTGTGTTCATCTCTCTGATGAGTCAACCCACCAATATGCTCAACTCTTAACTGCCCTTCAATTCACCAAGCATTGCCAACAACCTCTAAATCCCATGAGCCAATAAATTTTTTAAGAATTTCCACATCCTCCTGTGAGTTAGACTCATTGTCCCTTCGCCCCCTGCTGGGCTTGAGTATAACCCTGCTGATCACCCTATCAAAGAGGCTGCTCAGTCTCAAACTTCCTGTGCTACACAGGAAGACAAGATCTCGGGTATTAAGCCTCTCTTCCTGAGCAGCATGTCACCCAGAACCACAAGTACTCAAACAGGAAGCTGCTCATACTGCATCTAACTATCAGCTGCACAATCTGACCATGGCCGTTCATGCAGCTACAACGACTTCACTCTACCCCAGGCAGCCAAGCCTTCAACTGCCAAACTTCTCAGCTTTAGAACTGTTTTTTCCTTAATCTCTCTCCCTTTAAAGTTGTTCCTTACTATCTACCTCTTATCGTCAATCCTCCCTCTTTAGAATAGGGTTAATCATTATCCAACTAAAATTCAGGGGCAAGGGACAGGGATAGATGAACAGGAAGAGCTGTCTCAAGTTGGAGGGGAACAATTTCTCATCAATGCTAAAATATTTTTAGGCAGACCTCAATCAGTGAGGATTGCTGACCATCAACACAGGTGCATTGTAAGGCTGTGTGCTTAGCCGCTTGCTCTGCTCTCTGTACAAACATGACAGTGTGGCTGAGCACAGCTCCAATGCCACATACAAATTCGTCAACGACAGAACCATTGCTGGGCAAATTACAGGTGGCGATGAGTCAGCTTACCGGAGGGAGGTAGGACACCTGGTTGAGTGGTGCCGCAACAACAACCTCTCACTCAACGTCAGTAAAACTGAAGGGCTGATTGTTAACTTCAGGATGGGGAACGAGGGTGAACATGCACCAGTCTACATTGGGGGATCAGCGATGGAGAGTCAGCAGTTTTAAATTTCTGGGCGTTAACTTATCGGACGACATGTCCTGGGCCCAGCACATTGATGTAATCACAAGGAAAGTGCACCAGTGCCTTTACTTTCCTAGGAGCTTAAGAAGGTTCGGATTGTCACCGAGCACTCTTACAAACTTCTACAGATGCACCGTTGAAAGTATCCTGACTGGTTGCATCATGGTCTGTTACGGCAATTCAAACGTGCAGGAACGCAGGAAGCTGCAGAGAATAGTGGACTCAGCCCAATACACCACGGGAACATCACCATCGGGAGTATCTACAGGAGGTGCTGCCTCAAGAAGGCAACATGTATCATCAAAGATTCCCACCATCCGGGCCATGCCATCTTCTCACAGCTACAATCTGGCAGGACGTACAGAAGCCTGAAGTTCCACACCACCAGATTCAAGAACAGTGAATTCCCTTCAACTATTTGGTTCTTGAATTATCCGGCAAAACCCTAATCACTACAGTTTAGCAACACTGTGACCACTGTGATCACTTTGCACTAAAATGGACTTTTGTTCTAATTGTGTGGTCTTTCTTGTAAAAATTGTGTATAATTTATGCTTAATTTATGTTTTTCTTGCAAATGCTAATTATATGATGCGATGTGCCTGTGATGCTGCTGCAAGTAAGTTTTTCATTGCACCTGTGCACGCATGGACTCGTGCATCTGACACTATGACAATAAACTGACTTTGATCTGAAATCTAAACACAGGATGGTTATACTTATTGTGCATCTTTGTGTGTTTGCTCTTCTACCTCATCATGATGCTGCTGCACTGGTGTGGATCTACCCTTTTACACCAGCATATAAGATCACAATCTAACTCCATCTACAAGTTTGCAGATGATACCACCGTTGTAGGCTGTATCTCAAACAACGATGAGTCAGGGTACAGGAAGGAGATAGAGAGCTTAGTGGCTTGGTGTCAATACTACAACCTTTTTCTCAATGTCAACAAAAGAGCTGGTCATTGACTTCAGGAAAAGGGGCGGTGTACATGCACCTGTCTACATCAATGGTGCTGAGGTTGAGAGAGTTGACAGCTTCAAGTTCCTGGGAGTGAACATCACCAATAGCCTGTCCTGGTCAAATCATGTAGATGCCAAGAAAGCTCACCACCACCTCTATTTCCTCAGGAGACTAAAGAAATTTGGTTTATCCCCTTTGACTCTCACCAACTTTTATCGATGCACCATAGAAAGCATCCTATCTGGATGTATCATGGCTTGGTACGGCAACTGCTCTGCCCAGTACTGCAAGAAACTGCAGAGAGTTGTGGACACAGCCCAGCGCGTCACGGACACCAGCCTCCCCTCCTTGGACTCTTTACCTTTCGCTGCCTTGGTGAAGCAGCCAGCATAATCAAAGACCCCACCCACCCAGGTCATTCTCTCTTCTTTCCTCTTCCATCAGGTAGAAGATACAGGAGCCTGAGGGCACGTACCACCAGACTTAAGGACAGCTTCTACCCCACTGTGATAAGAATATTGAACGGTTCCCTTATATGATGAGAATGACTCTGATCTCACGACCTACCTTGTCGTGACCTTGCACCTTATTGCACTGCACTTTCTCCGTAGCTGTGAAACTTTACTCTGTACTGTTATTGCTTTTACCTGGACTACCTCAATGCACTCTGTACTGGCTCAATGTAACTGCACTGTGTAATGAATAGACCTGTACGATCGGTATGCAAGACAAGTTTTTTTTACTGTACCTCGGTACAAGTGACAATAATAAACCAATACAACAAACATGATTACCTTATCATAACTCTCCCTCAAGTTCCCGTGTAATTTTATACTTTGTCAAAATGCATCCAGCAAATGCAACAAAGCTCTTGCATTGCAGACTAAGTCAGATCTGTCTGCATCATTCTGGTGTTTCAAAGTTACTTCTCTAAAGGAGGAAGACTGGTTGTTTTTGTGGGCTGTCTCACCAGGGCCTCCTCTTTCTTCCAACTTCTCTGCTCTAGAGTTGAACCCAACTAAGGAATTGCTAGATTAGAAAAGGACCATGCTCCATCGTGTTCACCTTTCCAAATCCTAGGAGTCCCCCTAATATGCAAAGAAGCTTGTCAACAGACACAGGCAGGGAAGTGATGGAGAACTGATGAAGAACCCCAGAAACCATACATTCCTCTAAAGCATGTTCCCCTCCACACACAGCTCAAATTATTGGTATTGGTTTACTATTGTCACAAGTACCAAGGTACAGTGAAAAACTTTGTTTCGCAAGCCATCCATACAGATTATTTCAAGTACTTTGAGGTCGTCCAAGGGAAAAGCAATTAACAAAATGAAAATGTGTATGCTGCCTGGGAGTCGAATCCAGGTCACAAAAATGGCACTCTGGATCTCAAATACTGTTGTCTGAATAAACCCATACCAGGTTAATGAGAGAGGTAAGAGAGGAGATTGCTGACACCTTGACAGAGATCATTGTATCCTCTTTAGCCAATGTGGTAGGGAAATTATTGGAAAAGATTCTTTGCAGTAGAATCTAACTGACACTGGAAAAGCATAGACTTATTGGGGATAGTCAGCATGGCTTTGTGCAGGGGAGGTTATGTCTTACAAACATGATTAAGCTTGTTGAGGTGGTGATAAAGATGATTGAGGACAGGGCGGCAGACGTTGTATACATGGACTTCAGTAAACCTTTGAACAACATTCGTCATGGTAGGCTGATCCAGAAGATTAAGGCACAAAGGATCCAAGGAGACTTGGGAGGTTTGATTCAAAATCAGCTTGGCCATAGAAGGCAGAGGGTAGAGGTGGAGCGATGTTATTCTAACTGGAGGTCTGTGACCAGTGGTGTTCTGCAGGGATCAGTGCTGGGACCTCCGATCTCATATAAATGATATGAATGAAAATGTAGGTGAGTTGATTAGAAGTTTGTAAACCACACAAAAGTTGGTGGAGTCGTGGACAGTGAGGAAGGTTGTCAAAGATTCAGCAGGATACAGACCAGTTGGAAATGTGGAAGGAGAAATGGCAGATGGAAATTAATTCAGACAAGTGTGAGATGTTGCACTTTTGGAGGTCAAATGTAAAAGGAAAGTATACAGTAAATGGCAGGTCCCTGAGGAGCACTGCTGTACAGAGGGATGTTGGGGTGCAAGTCTATAGCTCGCTGAAAGTGGCAACACAGGTAGATCAGATGGTAAAGAAGGTGTACGGCTTAAAAGTTGAGAAGTCACGTTGCAGCTGTATAAAACTTTGAACTCTGGTTCGGCCACATTTGGTATTGTGTGCAGTTCTGGTTGCCCCATTACAGGATGGATGTCGAGGCGTTGAAGAGGATGCAGAAGAGGTTTACCAGGATGTTGCCTGGATTAGAGGGTATCAGCTATCTGGTTGGACAAACTTGGATTGTTTTCTCTGGAGCATTGGAGGCTGAGGGGCCACGGATAGAAGTATATAAAATTATGAGAGGCATAGATAAGTTAGATAGTCCGTCTCTTTATCCCAGATTGGACATGCCAAATACTAGAGGCTATAGCTTGAAAGCAAGAGAGGGAAAATTTAAAGGATATTTACAGCAAGTTTGTTTTACACACAGCATGTGGTAGGTGCCTGGAATGCTCTGCCTGGGGAGGCGGTGGAAACAGATATGATACCAAAGTCTAAGAGGCATTTAGACAAGCACACGAACAGGTAGGGGATGGGATGGTGAGATATAGACCATGTGCAGGCAGATAGGATAAACTGGCATCATGGTTGGCATAGACATCATGGGCCGAAAGGCCTGTTCCTGTGCTATAACTGTTCTACGTTCTAACTGCTTACATCCTCTCCATAGGGAGTTTCTATCTCACTTATTGGCCAAGGAGGAGGGGTGAAGGGACTTACTATCAGGAGATGCAAAGCACAGGTTTCCCCAAAGGCTGGGGACGTTAACTCCACTGCAGGTTTGATTACTTTCTAAAACAGATTGATCTGTGGGTACAGACAATAGTCTGATGGATGAAAAGGTGGCCCTAGGGAGTCAGTGACTGCAATGAGTTCAGGAAAGCAGGAGAGTTTAAGACTGGGGCAGGCAAGGCTGATAATTGAAGGGAAGCCATAGGAAATCAGGTGGCATGCACGGGGAGGTGGAGATAGGAGACATTTGTAGGAAGATCATGGAGATGGTGACAGTTCATGGCATTCTGCAAGCATGCTGAGCAGGGAGGAGCATAGAATCTTCCCTTCTCTCCTGGCCCACAGGCAGCAGTGTGAAGCCAGTTACCAGATAGATCAGTTGTCCCCACTTTTGCTGTTACTGGGCAGATTCCCAAGCTCTTGGAATTCTGACTGACATTGGTTAAAACCAGAAACCCTGTAAAAATGGAAACACTGCCTCCTGACAAGACTTCAGCAACTGATCTGCTCACAATGGGAAGGTTTGTAATTAGAGAACGTACACAACTGCAGGACATCCCTCAGCATTTTACAGACGTTCGGGACAAGGAGGCTTCTGCCATAGCTGTTCAACCCCAAGTGAATCAACTGCATGTAAAAGATTTGAAAATTTATCAGTTACAGGAAGTATAAAGGCAACTCATTTCTTCTGCTTTCTTCACTTTGTCTTTATCTTGATCTCTCTTGCAATATTGGGAATGGTAGACTGATATAATATTTTCTAAAATGGGCATCAAAATGTGATCCTCGTGCATCATTTTCTTGTTTAATTATTTACAAAGTAAAAGAGAGATCGTTGATTACAGACAGACTGGGAGGAACAGAGCTGTAGAGTGCACTATATAAATGCACGTTTTTCATTTTTTTCATTACAAGAGGTCCCCCTTGAGGGGCCCTGGATTTTCACATTTCTTTTGATTTAAAAAGCTTTGATTTCTGATGTTTGATCAAAGTCTTGAAGCAGCGCAAGGCTGTGCTTACTTCAGTCAATGAGTTTTGTCAATGAAGCCTCATCACAGTTGGGCATCGCCCGTGCATCTTGTGCTAATTACGGATGTCAGCACATTCTATAGGTTCTGTAGGTTTCTGCCTCCTTAAATCAAAACTTTCAGCACAGAGATCACAGAAACTCAGCATATTTCTTTCTTTTCCAAACCTTAAACTTCAGAGCATCTTACAACATAGGAGACCATTCAGCCCACGTGCCTCTGCCTGCTATTTGAAGGAACAACTCAATTAGTTCCTGCCCTTTTCCCATTACTCAGTACCTTTCTGCCAATAAGTTTTCAACAGAGTTATTATTGAATTTATTTCCAGTTCCTTCTCAGGTAGTTCCCCCATGTCAAAATAACTTGCTGTCCAAAAGCATTTCTTCATCCCCCATATATATTTTTTGGTCATTTATCTTCTTTGATCTCTGGTTACCAAGCTCCCACCACTGCAAATTTCTGATTTACTGCACCAAAGCTGCTCCTGACATTTTTCCAGAAATTCATTCTAATGAGGAAATGCACATCACTTTCCCATGCCACATTTTCCTTTGCCTCATGTCAGCAGAATGCTACCCATGGACAATAATGCACATTTCACACAGGCAGGCAACTTTCCAACACCCTGCTTTGAAAGGCATTTTCCCATGGGACTATCCTCCCATTCCCCTTCATCGTTTACAGGGGCTGACATTTGTCATGTTTGAGTGACCTTTTGCCTTAGCAATGCAAGGAATCGGGACAAAGACCTATCTTGTCCAGCAAAGCTCCATGTGAGGACATTGTAGTTTTCATTTGAATATTTTTCCAACAGAAATTCATAGTGTATTACAGGTTTGAGAGTTGATTGGGTGGGCAGTATTCCCATCACATTGATGGTGAATACACTGCTACACTGGCATCATGACATTGCTCTTGACAGACAGCATGGAAATAGCTCCTTTAATAATAGGCATGAAAATATGCCTTTGAAGATTATTCAGCAATTCAGCTCCTTAATACCAGCAATCTCCAGCAGTGCACACCAGCAATGTTGTATGGGAGGTTTGGTCAACTTTTGCAACTAGTTTACTAATGATATAGAACATCAAAGGTTTTCACAACAACTTGCAGCTCTTGGATTAAGTTTACTAGGACCATTATGTTTGTTATTGATAACATCTTAACGTGAAGTTAAGAGGACAGATGAAAAATACTTTACATCATAGTGTTCTGGATCTTTCAAGGTGAGCTTATGTGCCAGACATGGACCATACTGAATAACTGTGGGGAAATGTAAGGTTATTCACTTTGAAGCGAAGAATAGAAAAACAAAACATTTTTTAAATCTGTCAAATGTACAGGGATTAGTGTCCTGGGTGTATGAAACACAAAAAGTCAACATGAAAGTGCAGCAGGCAATTTAAAACGCAAATTGTAGGCTGACCTGGAAGTGATTGGACGAGAAGAGGGAAAAAGTCTTTGCGCAAGTCTTCAAAGTTTGGGCGTTATCGAAAACGAGCACAATGTGAGCTTCAAACAACCTGCTGGAGGAACCAGCAGGTTAAGCAGCATCCATGGGGGGGGGGGGGGGGGGGGGGGGGAGGAATTGTTGATGTTTTGGGTCGAAATCCTGCATCAGGAATTTTCCTTCCCATTTCCTCCCCCCCACCCGCCCCCACACACAGATGCTGCTGGACTCGCTGAGTTCCTCCAGTAGATCATAGAACACTACAGCACAGTACAGGTCCTTCAGCCCACAATGTTGTGCTGACATTTTATCCTGCTCTAAGATCTATCTAACCCTTCCCTCCCACACAGCCCCCACAGTAGATTGTGTTGCTCCAGATTCTAGCATTTGCAGTCTCTCCATGACAACATTCACTGGTCTCCTCTGGATGCTACAGGGCAACTTTGGAGGGGACAGAGTTAATCACATTGAGTGAGACTGGAATCCACCACAGGTGTGTACATGGCCATCTGTATTAGGATGAGTGGGACACTCAGCCTGCAGGCCTGCTCCACCATTTAAGATGACCTTGGCTTATGTGATTGTAAGCTTAACTCCACATTCCCATCTATCCACAACCTTTCATCGTCTTGCTTATCAAGAATATATCTACTTCTCCCTTAAAAAATTCAAAAACTCTGCTTGCACTGCCCTTTGAGGAACAGAGTTCCTCAGAAGGGATGAATGTTCAGATCCCATGGTATCACTTCAAAGTGGAAGCACACCATTCTCCCTGGTGTCCCAGCCAGTATTTATCTCTCAACCAAGATCACTAACATGATCTCAAAGAGTATCTTGTTCTTGATCCCAGTCTTTGTTAAAAAGACCATGTATGTCTTGCAAAATGTAAACTTGCAGAGTCCACACAAGGAATCAGGCCATTTGCCCCATCGTTTTAGCCAGTGTTACCAGCTTCTTTACAACCCTTTCATCTCCCCCTTTCAATATACCCATCTATTCCTTCCTCCCTTGTGCATTCATAAAATCAAAATACGACAGATGCTGGAAATAGGAAATAAAGACAAAAATTGCTGGAATTACTCAGGTCAGTCAGCACCTGTAGAAACAGAAACAAAGTCACCATTTCAGGTCAGAGACGTTTTCGTTCTGAAGACAGTTCTTCAACCTGAAACATTAATTCTGTTTGTCTCTCCACAGATGCTGCCTAACATGGTGAGTATTTCCAACATTTCTTTATTTTCATTTTCTCATGTTTATCCAGTTTCTCCCTGGAGGGATAAATTTTTGGAAAACTTGATACAAAAACATTTGTTTCATTGTGCCTGTGTCATTTGAAAATTGCTAGCCACCCTAATTCCACTTTCTACCATTCTGATGTCTTGTAGGTCATGGTTCCAAGTGCACATCCAAGTGCTTTATAACTGTGCTGAGGGTTTCTGCCGCCACCACTTGTTCAGGCAGCCCCAAGACTCCATCACTTCTGGCTGAAAAAAAATTTCATCTACTCTCCAACCTGCCTGTCAACTATTTTAAATCTACGCCCCTGGTCTTTGACCCCTCGAATAAAGGAAATGGGTCCTTCCTCTTAACTAAGTCTAGGTCTCTTATAATTTATACACATCAATTGTCACCCCTTAGCCTCCACTCTTCCAATAAAACAACCCCAGAATGTCAAATCTTTCCTCATAGCTACAATTTACCAATCCTGGCAACATCTAAGATATCTTTATTAGTCACATGTACATCGAAACACACAGTGAAATACATCTTATTGTGTAGAGTGTTCTGGGGGCAGCCCGCAAGTGTCACCACGCTTCCGGCGCCAACATAGCATGCTCACAACTTCCTAACTCATACGTCTTTGGAATGTGGGAGGAAACCGGAGCACCCGGAGGAAACCAGTCCCTGTTGAAGCTTGTTCAATGTTCTTCCAACTGTTGGGTAAAGAAATTTCTTCTGAAATTACTTCGGGATCTACTTGTAAATGTGATATTTATGGCTGCAAGTTCCGATCAGCCACAGAAAAAGTTCCAACAAACAAAGGGGACCCAATGGCAAGTGGTCAAGTTTTATCCCCCGACCTTGACTGGACTAATTGTGCAAGCATCACAAGGATAAAGAGCTTCATTCTCAGCATTACTGTGCAATGAGAATACTTAATAAATTTTCTCTCCTGAATAATTAATTCTTTCCCTTTCTCTTTAAACATTATTTGTACTTTTAACATCTCAATAAAAGATAGAAGACAGACTTACAATTTTACAGTAGCTTTCTTGACCTCAGGACATCCCAAATGAAGTTTTTTAGTGCAGTCACCATTGTATTGTTGGAAGCACAGCAGTCGCATTGCACAAATCCAGATCCCTCTGACAGCAATGATGTAATGGCCAAATAAACTGCTTTAATGATAGTGGCTGAGGGTTAAACATTGGGTCAAGACTATGGGGAGAACTCATCTGCTTTTCTGCAAACAGTGCAGCAAATTTTCTGAATGTACTTAAAATAAATTGTTAACCTTAACATTTTAAGAGAGCTTGGAAAACAGACCAGGTTTTGCTGTTTAACAGCAGAAAGCAACATGGTCGACCTTGGGTAATCCAGTGACGACAATGGCAATTAAGACTGAGATATAAGATTAGTTGCTGATGAAGAGCTGAATCTAACACACAGAAACTGGGTTCTCCAATGCTTTAATCTCTGCTCTACTCACATTATAATAACATTAGATTTTGCATGATTATACTGAATATACAAAATAGGGGTTTTAACCCTCCTAAAGCATACAGCTGCACATTACTATGTTACTTCTAAACCAAGTGTTCACTCATTTATTTCTGGGTTATGGGTGTCAGTGACAAGGCTGGCATTCGTCATGTTTGCCGGGTTGTCCTGAGTTGGTGGTGGTGAAAGAACTCTTTAACTACTGACAGTCACTTAACACAGCAGTATCTCATTTGCTCAAATAAAAACTAATACCATGTCACATGAGATAATCCAAAAACCTTTGTTAAAAGGGACAGATTTTAAAGAACATTGTGGAGAGGCAAAGAGAGTTAGGAAGTGAATGAAGGGTCTTTGACCAGAAACATTAACTCTGTTTCTCCTTCCACAGATGTGGCCTGACCTGTTGAGTGTTTCCAGCATTTTCTGTTTTTATTTTAGTTAAGAAGTGAATTCTAGAACTTAGGACCTGGGCAACTGAAGGCAATCACCAGTGGTGGAATAAATGGAAACAATTAACAGACAGCACAAAAGTGCCCCGAATTGAACACTAACCATCATTGCCAAGCACCCAGCTGGTGACTAATGGTTACTTCAGTCCAGTGAGGAATGCCCTTCGGGCTAACGCTAAGTGAAGGACTTCCAGCAAACTGACTTTGGGCAAACAAATTAGCATTTGTTTAAAAGCTTCTCCAAACTGAAGCGGAAAGAGTACACCAGTGTTGCAACAAGGCAGGTAGCTACAAACTCCCTGAGCATGTTTCACAATCCCTTTACACACTTCACCTCCATCTGCCCACCTTTACACTGTTCCTTCCTTGACAGTCAACAGAACTGTCTCTACTCAGTCTTGGAAAGTTCAATTGGTTGTCCTCTACAGCCATTTAGGGGAGAGAGTTTAGAATTTCTCGCAAAATTTTAAAAATATTTATTAATTTACATATGCTAGCATTTATTGTCCATCCCTGACTGCCCTTGAACTGAGGAGGCAGTTAAGATTTAGCCACTTTTGTAGACCTGGAGTTACATTAAAAATACAAGAAAAATCAGTAGGCCATTTGGCCCCTTGTGCCTTCCCTGTTAGTTCTTGGCTCATTTTTTATCTCAGTGCCACTTTCCTGCACAAGCCCATATCCGTCGATTCCTTAAAACCTGTTTTTAAATGTTTTCCATATACCCAGTAACCGAGTCTCTGTAGCTCTCTCAAGAATTCCAAAGATTCACCATCCTGAGTGAAGAAAAATGTTCTCATCTCAGTTCTGAGTGGACAACCCCACACTGTGGGGGGTTGGCCACTCAGAGATCGCGACCAGTTTCTAGACACTGCAGCCAGGGCAAACATCAACCCAGTCAAGGCAGATCAGGCAAGGACAGCAGATTTCCTTCACTGACATTTGTAAATCAGATGGGTTTTTTAACAATCTAATTGCTTTCATGTTCACTGTTGCTGAGACTAACTTTTTATTTCAACTTTGTACTTGTTTAACTACATGAATCTAAATTCCCCATTTGTTATGGAGAGAGTCAAACTTGTGTCTCCGGAGCAATGGTCCAGACGTCAGGCTGCAAGTCAAGTAATTGAACCACCATACGACCGTTCCCCTTCCTATGGGAAGCAGCTTCCTAATGTTGCTCTTTTTAAGGTTATGTTCCCTTCTTAAAAGCAGAAGCGAATGGGATGGTACATGTGCTGCTTTCAATTCTCAAAAATTCCCGAGAATCGAGGAATGTTTCATTAGATTAGAAAATAGCAAATGTATTACTTGGCATTTTTATGCGTTACGTATTATTATCTATTCTTTATTCATTGGGGCAGACAGAAGGCAGGAAACTACAGGCCAGTTACCTTAACGTCTGTCTTTTGGAAAACACAGAAATTATTAAAAACTTTATAGCTGGGCACTTAGAAAAATTCACAGTCATCAGGTGAAAACAATTGACAAATTTACTGGAGGTCCTTTAAGGACGAGCATGCGCTGTGGACAAAGGGGAATTGGTGGATGTACTCTACTCAGATTTCCAGAAGGCATTTGAGAAGGTAAAAGCCCATGGTAACATGTTGGTGTGGATAGAGGTCAGGCTGGGCACGTCATCCACTTCCAGGGAAACTCATCCAGGGACCCAAATGGTCTTTCCAGGTGAAGCAGCAAGTCATTTGCACTTCTTCCAGTTTTGTGAACTGCATTGTGTGTTCACAATGTGATCTCCTCTGCACTGGAGAAAGTAAACGCAGATTGGATAACCACTTTGCAGAGCATCTGTGTTCAGTCTGCAGGAGCGAGCCTGAGCTTCCTGTTGCCTGCAACTTTAATTCTGCATCCCACTCTCACTCTGATCTATTGGTCGGTGGTCTCTTGCACTGTTACAATGAGTGCTAGTGCAAGCTTGAGGAACAGGACCCCATCTTCCGTCTGGGCATGTTGCAGCCTTCTGGACTTAACAGTGAACTCTACAACACTGGGTAGCTTAATTTCTTGGCCTGTATCAGTTATTGATCTGTGATAATGGTTCAGTTTACTTGTTTATCTGTCTTCTTGCTCTGCATCAGTTAGAACACATATTGAGTAGTGTGTATAGTATTGGTCACCTTACTTAAGAAAGGATGCCCATGTATTTGAAGCAGTTCAGAAAAGATTTATTATAACTCATACATAGAATAAGCAGATTGTCTTACGAGGACAATTTGGACAGGCTAAATATATCTAAGATATTTATTTATTAGTCACATGTACGTCAAAACACACAATGAAATGTGTCTTTCTGCGTTACTGAAAATGTGCTGGGGGCAGCCTGCAAGTGTCGCCACACTTACGGTGCCAACATAGTATGCCCACAACTTCCTAACCCATACGTCTTTGGAATGTGGGAGGAAACCCACACAGTCACGGGGAGAACGTACAAACCCCTTACAGACAGCGGCAGGAATTGAACCAAGGCCGCTGGCGCTGTAACAGCATTACGCTAACCGCTACACTACCGTGCTGCCCTGCTGCTGCTGGAAATTTAGAAGAATGGTGGGGGGTTTGATTGTAACATAGGAGATTTTGAGGTAGGAAGGGAGTTGCCCCTTATGGGAGAATCAAAAACTTGGGGTTCTGTTTAAAAACAAAAATGAGTCTCCCATTTAAGACGGAGATGATTTTTTTTCTCTCAGTCATTTCTTTGAAATGCACATCCTCAAAGTGGAGTGGAAGCAGAGTCTTTCAATATTTTAAAGGAAAGAGTTAGATTATTGATATGCAAGAAAGTGAAAGGTTACCATAGGTAAATGGGAATGCCAAGCTGAGGATACAGTCAGATCAGCTGTGATCTTATGAAACGTTGGAACAGGGTTGAGGGACTAAGTGGCCAACTGCTGCTGCTAATGTACTTGTCCACCCTATCTAAACGAGAAGATGTTTAACTTAACCTTGAGAAAAAGAGAGAATATAAATTGAATTGCTATTCAAACTGTCCTCAGAATTTATCCTTTGACCCTAGGCATCGATCTAGAAATTTTTGTCTTGGTGCATACATCTCCGGATTTATTCTATGACTATTTAATTGCAAACTCATCCATGACACCATTTGACTTCAGCAACTCACTAATACATAACCGACTTTGCCCAGTAACCGAGACGCTCCCTTACTTCACTTTCTAACAATTCTGCGATGAAAATCAACAAGCCGAAACACCCAATAGTTCCATCACAAGGAAAGTAATTTGGAGTGATGGAACCGAAGGGATTCCTTCGTTAGACAGCGCGAGTTTGTTGCTCTATCATTCAGCTTCTTTAGATTAACTAACTGAAGTATCTTGTACATAATAAACATAATAAAACATGAGCATTAATAAACAAAATTTGACACCTGGTCATACTAGGACAAAGAGAATCTTTCAAACCTATACATCCAAATGTTTTGTTACGTGACCTGGTGTCAATTTATCTGATGTTACTCCCAGAAAGTCCCTTGGTAAATATCACTCATCAAAGGGGTCAAAAAATATAAAATGTTCTTGTAAGTTCTTTTAATTCCAATACCAGTTCCATTGTATTTTGATTTTATCTCTCATTGAATAAGATGGAATGCCAACGATAATCTCAACTGAGCACTGTTTTCAATGTTATCTGCAGGTATCAACCTTGCCAGGGTACTTCAAGGGCCATTCAGTCAAGCAATGATTTGAGAACACATGCCACTTGTAAGCTGGATATGGGCAGGATGGCAGGCTCCTGCTCTCAAGGACATCATTTGGATTTTTATATCACTCTAACAGCTTCATGGCCATTCTCCAAGTTGCTTATCCAACTAAAGTTGGTATGTCTTGTTCAGCCAACTTCAACACTAGGAGGGGAGAACTGAGAAGAGCTGGGGAACAATGCCCACACATAGCAGCCGAATGAACCATAAGGGTAATCCAGCAATTTTCCATTTGGATGCCAATTTTGCTTCATGACAGTGACATTTTGGTTCATTTTGTTTATTAACTTGGCTCTGCCAATAGTGTTCACTTTCTGTTGCACACCCATAACCAGATCCACACACTCATTGACAGACCACACCTCCAAACCCAGCAAACAACAGACAATACACTGAGCCAGACACACAGATGCAATGAGCACTTACACAACAAACAATGCACACAACACTGAGCAAGGCACACGATGAGCATTCGGGCAATATGCAGGTCAAGCATAAAAATGCAAAACAGACAGACACACGTTACTGTTATCTGTAATCACACAGAAGATGGGATAACAAAGAGCCATGTCTTACCTTCGGTAGCCTTGTTAAGTGCTGAGAGGGTGGTCAAAACTTTGTTGAAGTTCTGCCCCTTGTATAGGTCATTGACATCGAAAGTTTGCTACAAACAACAAAGTTAAATAAGTTCATGACAAACTAGTAAAGAAATAACAGGTTCAAATCAGTATGTTTGAAGGATGCGCAGAGCTGACAAGTCAGAATTCAGTATCCATCCCTCCTTGTACTGAGGAGGTAGGTAGCGACCTTGATCCTCCTGAACCACTCCAAGGAGCAAACACAAGCACACGGAGGTGGAGCCAGAATCACACATTGCTGTGACCAGGTCAAGAATGACAGGTTTCCTTCCCCAAAGTAACACTAGTAAATCCGCTGTGTTTTCACAATTCCAACAGCTCCATCGTCATTGTTCCTGAGACCAGAATTTTATTATAGATTTTGATTCTTTAATTCAAAGCCTTTTCTTATACAGTGGGACTTACACTCAGATTGCCAGGATTACTACTCTTGTCCTCAAGATTATCAGAAATAACCACAGAGCTGCTGTATCTTTTTAAACGGTAACATGCTAACCACAATATTTTTGGCTGACACCCCACTCAGTACAAACCCAACACGATAAAAATAACTGAAATAAAATTTCTGCATGAATTAATTCAAAGTCCATCTCATTAAAGTGAAGTTACTGAACTGTGTAACAAATAGATTTAACATTTCCATTAAACAATCATCTCTAATTGACTTTGTTCCATTTCAAAAATCCAGCAATTCCTTTATTCTTAAAACTTGCTAAATATATTTAACACAGAATACCTTATTGCCATTTTCAATATAAACCATGTCATTCTGTTTTAGATTAAGAAAGTATGATCTCAATTTCCCTTCACATACATTCCCTGAACAAACCTTCCCGGAGGGTTTTCTGTGGGTTCCAGCTCCTCAATGTACAGAGGCTTTCCCCAGAGAGCTCAAGCGGTGCAACTAGTTCATCAAGTTCAGCAACTAGTCTAGACCTTGGTGGGCTCATGCACAACGTTTGGTCATGAACAGTCCCCAGTCCCTTGTGCAGGAAGATGAGCAATTTTCAGGCAGATCTTTCACTGAGTTAATGGCCTTCCAGCAGCAATCAGCATGGGTCTCAGACTGTATCACTGGGAATAGCACTGTGTTAATGCAGCTACTCAGGACTAAAGCACTGTTTCCCTTCCCAGATTTTCTCAGTAAATGCACATTACAGCAGGAGATTGATGGCGGTCTCATCCTCAGCACAGCCACCTTCAGGCCAGCAGGCGGTGGGAATGAGATTCTAGCTGTGCCAGCTGTACCAGCCAAGTAGGGTCTCGGCATTTGTTGAAAGTTCTGGCACCAAGACACTTTGCAAAATGACTTTGACAGGCTGCTTGGTGAACTATCTGAAAGGATCTATCATGTCTGTTTCCACACGGGGCTTTGAATGGTCCATGCGGACCACTGACTGACATATGGTCAAAAAATTAACTGAACAAGATAGGTGGACCTGTGAAAGGTCCACTCCACAGTGAAAGGTATATTCCAATACAACGCAGCCACACTGGGGAACCAGAGAACCTCAGCACATAGTGGCACTTGGTGCTTGTGTACCAGGGTCAATGTGATACTTAACATTACCATAAACAAGGGTAGCAATTAGGATGAGGGCCATGTTGGGAATATTCCCGATCACACCACCCAAACTTCCTCTGAAGATTTGTACACTTACGGGCACAACCCATTTTTGCCCTCCAGATAAACTGAGAAATGGCTCAGGCAACTTTTGCAACAGAGGCACAAAGTTATAAGCAACGTGAAGAGCTTCCACATGGGACAACCAGGTTCCTTCCTGCAATTAAGAGGGATGCAGGCCTCACAAGCCTGGCCATACTTCACTTTGGTCAAACGTCCCACCTAGCTCTTGCTGCCACATTCCCAGCAGATAGTCCAGCTGACGATGAAGGAGTCAAAGGGTCAGGTAGACCAGCTGCCAAAGAGTGATTAACTCTGGCCCTGGACGTCCTTTTGAAGTGGCTACAGATGCTCAATCTGTGGACCATCACTGGATCTGAGCAGGTGAGAATGACATCGTAAACGTACCAGAAGGTTCTCACCTGGGCACTATTTCTTATATCACCCAATATATAATTACATCCTTCCTGTATTAAGCACTTTGCCAAGTCCAAGAGCTCAACAGAACACAAATTAGACAGAGGAAAACAGGCAACCTGTCTAACTTGAGATTTGATCAGGATGTTTTCCATTTCCCACCCACTGATTAGCACTGTACTATTGATGTCTGTGTAGTTGTATCCAATTGTGGATTTCCTTCCCAAACGCCATTTTAGAGAGCACATTCATCATGGACCATACAATATTGTGGTCCAAGCTGACCAGTGTTCCTTGTCCAGTATGTTGGTGATCACATCCCTAGGTCACACAAGGCTGCTAGCAAACTTCTTGCTGGGTTCAGTGCAGGTCTGACCCGTGTGAATCACCAGGCCAAGAGCAGACTTAATTCAAATGATTATGACCTTAGACAGGATCTTGTAATCCACATTAAAAGTACAGTACTGAGTGTGGAGGGCACAGTGGCGAGGCTGGCTGAGTCACGGCTTCACAGCAAAAGCCATCTTCAGCCCTGACCTTGAGTGCTGTCTGTGGATTTTCACATTCTCCCCGTGACTGTGCGGGTTTCCCGAGGGCTCCAGTTTCCTTCCCCGTCCCAAAGATACGTAGGTTGGTAGGTTGAATGGCCACTGTAAATTGCCCTTAGTTGGAGGTGACCGGTTGAATCTGGAGGGAGCTGATGAGAATGTGGGGAAGATAAAAAAAGGATTAGCATAGGATTAGTGTAAATGGGTAGTTGACGGTCTGCACAGACAATGGGCTGAAGGACCTGTTTCCCTGTTGCATCTCTCAATGACTCCACATGGTCAAAGGAAGTTTGATTGAAATGCAAAGACAATATTTTAAAAGTGGTGTTCAGTATTAAATATTCATTCCAACTAAACCAACAGTTTAAGAATAGATATTCCAGCATCCATTTAATTTACAGGCACAACACGGAAGGAATTAAAGACATTCAGCTTGAAGCATACGAGGGTTTTTTTAAACCATCTGACCAGTGCTTCCTTCCTCTTTACCAAGTATGAAATTCACAAACAGTAGCCATTTGCATGCATGAAATCAACCATTTGTGGGTCTCTGCTACACACAACATGGGTTTGATTTGTTGGATTTATATTACAGTCACGTCGAGGGCATTACCCACATTAATACCTTCACATTGCCCCAGAGCTCCCAATGAACAATTATTGAAACACTCCTCAAGTGCAGTTTTTGTTGTTGCAGTCAACTTATGCAGAGAGAGCACCACAAATCAAACAGGGATGACTACCTCACTGAGCGATGGTATGTGAGGGATAAACATTGGCCAGGGTACCAGGGGAGTAGGGGGAACTCTCCCGCTCATTGAATAGTGCTGTAAATCTTTTACACCCACCAGGACATGATACACAGGGCTTCAGCTTTACACCCGTTCTGACACACTGTGAACTGCAAATAAGCTCTTTCATGCTTGCTGCAAATGCAGATACAAGACGCGATATTTCCTTTTAAAAAAGATTAAAATATTGTCTTTGTGTTTTCATCAAACTTCCCTTGACCACATTCAGTGCTGTACCTTTGTCTTATAACTTCACAAAAATCAGCACAGGAATGGTCAACCTGTTGACTTTGCACCTTTGGCAGTTTTCACAGTTTTATTTGACGCAGTGCACAGCCCCAGGTAGCATCAGATCACCGGCTGGCTCACTCTGTTGCTGCTGGGGCCTTTGTGCTCTTAGCAGCTCTTTACTTCCTCCTCTTGGAAAGCCAGAAATAACATGCAGTGAAATTCCTGATGTTTGCATAGATTTCAGAAGGGATTTATTGGTGTTTTATCAAGGTTACACCTGCACGATGCTGCTGCAGTGCGACAGGAATACAGGAAAACTGTCTTGGGTGGCTTGTGACCAGTGGGATCCCCTGAGGTTTATTGTTGGGGCTGCAACTGCTCACTGTCTTAATCAGTGAGTTGGATAATGCGACAGTAAACCTTTTGTTAACTTTGTTTATAGCACAAAGTCAGGCAACATTGTCAGCAGAGTAGATGGAAACATTAAATCATAAAGCAAATGGAAAAACTGTGCAAAATGGATTTCAATTTAGGCAAATGTGAGGTCATCCACAGTGGGCAAGATAAAAGAAAATAAAATGTGCTGTTTCATTCTTAAATTTATTTACAGGATAGGGGTATGGTTGGTAAATACAATCAATCTTCAATTGCCATTGATGTCCCTTCTTGTGTTGGTAGTGAAGGGAATAAAGGAGAGACCATTAAGCAGGTTGCTTTGCCTTGGATGGTTTGAGCTTCTTGAGTAGTGTTGGAGCTTCACTCATCTAGGCAAATGAAGAATATTCTATCACACTCCAAACTTATGCCTTATAGGTGGTGGAAATGATCTGGGGTATCAGGAGGCCAGTCACTTGCTGGAGAATACTCAGCCTCTGACCTGTTCCTTTAGCCACAGTATTTACATGGGTGGTCCAGTTAGGTTTCTGGTCAATGGTGAATACAAAGATGTTAATGGTGGAAAAGCTGATGAAGGTAATGTTGTCGCATGTCATGGGGAGGAGATGCTCTTGCTGGAGATGACCATTACCCAGCACTTATGCAGCACAGACATTACTTGCCACTTGTCAGCCCATGTACGGATGTTGTCTCAATATGGCTGTTGCGTACATGGGCTGTTTCTTTGTCTGGAGGTATATAATCACCAGCAAACATCCTCTTCTGACAGAAGGGAGGTGACTGATGAAGCACTGCGCGGGTATGAAGTCACACATATGGGCAACGAAGCACAAATGAACACAGCACATGTTTACAATATTGCCAACAGGTTTTGATTTAAATTTCAGATTGCTTCATTACTTGAATTTAAATTCTTCAAATAGTGTAGTGGGGTTTGAATAAATTTCCAGCTTGGCAGTTCAGACCTCTGGATTAACTAGTTCAGTAACTGAATAATGACTTCAATTAAGCAGTGAAAATTAAACAGAGAAGATCCTTTAAAACTTAGAGGTACATGCAGAAAATCATCCAAAACAACTTTCATAGAAGGCTAGTGTTTCTATCAGGAGGACTGGGTGCAGGTCACAAATGATAGTCTTTTAAAAGAGAGTTAGTAAGAGCTCAGGGCCAACGTGTTCCAGTAAGGGTGAAAGGTAAGATTAGGGAACCTTGGATGACAAATAAGGCAGGTGTAGGTTACTGGGATTGAGGAAGTCTGTTTGAGGGATATAGCAGGTGTAGGAGAGCACTTGAGAAAGAAATTAGAAGGGCAAAAAGGGGGTCATGGAATATTTTTGCCAAGTAAGATTAAGGAGAACATCAAGACATTGTGTAATCCTTTTGGGACTAAAGGGATAATCTATGTGTGGAGCCAGGGGATGTGGACAAGGTCCTGAATGAATATTTCTCATCTGTATTCACCAAAGAGAACGACACAGAGCATAGAGAATTCAAGGAGGGATATGTGGACAATCTGGAGCATGTCAGTATCAAAGTGCTATGGTACACATAAGGGTTGATAAGTCCCCATGGCTAGATGAGATCTATCCCAGGTTACTCTAGGAAGCCAAGGAGGAGAAAGCTGTGGCCCTGGCAGAGATTTCTGTATTACTGTTAGCCACAGGTGAGGTGCCAGAAGACTGCAAGATAGCTAATGTTAATCCTTTCTTTACAAAGGGCACCAGGGATAAGCCAGGTAACGACAGGTCAGTGAGCCTTATGGCAGGGTTAAGGAAATTATTGGAGAAAGTTCTAAGGGATAGGGTTTATGCATATTTGGAAAGGCAGGGCTCATGAGGGATAGTCAACATGGCTCTGTGCAGGGAAATCCTGCCTCAGTAATTTGATTGAATTTTTGGAGACAAGTAAGATTGATGAAGACAGGGCAATAGACATTGTCTACGTGGACTTCAGTTAGGTATTCGAAAAGCTCTTGCTGCTACCCTCGTTGTTTGCTATATACATCAACAACTTCAATCTGCAGGTAGGAGGTATAATTAGTGAGTTTGCAAATGACATGAAAGATGGTGGTGTTGTGGACAGTGAGGAATGTTGGTGCCGGAAGCGTGGCGACACTTGCGGGCTGCCCCCAGAACACGTTATGCAAAAAGATGTATTTCACTGTGTTTCAATGTACATATGACTAATAAAGAGATCTTATCTTATAAGGCTACAGCAGGATATCGATCAGATGGAAAGTTGGGCAGAGTGCTGGCAGATGGAATTTAATCCTGAAAAATGCAAAGTGATGCATTTTGGAAAGTCAAATAGGGGCAGGACACATACAGAAAACGGCAGGGCAGTAAGGAACGTCGATAAGCAGAGAAACTTTGGAATTCAAGTCTATAGTTGCCTGAAATTGGCAACACAGTTGACAGGATGGTGAAGAATACGGCATGCTTGCCTTCATAGATCTGGGCACAGAACATAAAAGTTGGGATGTTATGTTGCAATTTAACACACTGTGGGAAGCATGCGATTGTGCTGGAGACAGTGCAGAGGAGATTCACCATGATATTGACACAGGAGGCTGCAGATGCTGGGATCTGGAGCAACACACAAAGTGCTGGAGGAGCTCAGCAGGTCAGGCAGCATCTTTGGAGGGAAATGGACAGTCAATGTTGCAGGTCGAGACCCTTCCTTTGCACCTTGTTACCAGGATTGGAGGCATTAATTATGGGGAGAGACTGGATGGGCTGGGCTTGTTTTCCCCAAAGTGAAGGAGGCTGAGGGGGTGACCCGATAGAGAAATATAAAATAAGAGGCATAGATCGAGTAGAGAGTCAGGACCTTCTTCCCATGGTAGGGTATCAAAAACAAGAGGGCATAGGTTTAAGGTGAGAAGAGTTTTAAAGGGGATTTGAGAGGAAAGTTATTTTACACAGTGAGGGGTTGATAGCTGGAACTTACTGCTAGGGGATATGGTGGAGTTAGATACAATCACAACACTTAAGAGACATTTAGACAGACATAGAAGAGTGGACCATGTGTGGGCAAATGGCATTAGTGTAGATTGGCAGAAAGGTCAGCATGCATATGGTGGGCTGAAGGGCCTGTTTCTGTGCTGTACAACTCTATGATTCTAAAGGAAAGAAAGTTTTGCTCCAAAAACAAAATCCTCATTAGAACACTGAGAGCTGTTCTAGGCAAAACACTTTAGAGAGCATAGAATAGTCTTGAAAGGAGTGCCAACTGTCAAAGGGGCAGTGTTAAGGGAGCTTTGCACCGACTAACATGCTGTTTCAGGTAAAACATCAAAATAGGACAATTTTCTGTCCTCTTAGTTGAACAACCTGGTGTTATTTTGAAGAGGTGTAGGGGAGTTCCTCCGTCTCCTTAATCAACCTGAGGAAAAACAGTTTCCAAGATGATGCAGTGTGCAAATTACACATTCCAATAGTGACAACACTTCAAAATTTATTTCACTGGCTATAAAGTGGTTTGTAGCAATCCGAGGGTTTAAAAGATGAAGCTGGTAATTATAATTAACCAAAGAGTTATCAGTGCAGAATCATGTACCCAGAATTAAAGTTAATTCAGAGTGGATGCATGGACCTCCTCTCAACTCACTTTCTCCTTGTTAATCCAGCTTGAAGATATTTCCCTGGCATTCATCTCAGTTACTCCCTGTGAGAATGACACTCTGGGCAAGAACTTTCTCCTTAATTCCCAACTGGATTCAGTGGTGACCATTCTCCACTGATGGCCCTAGGTTCGGCACCACATTGAGAGGTCTTGACTACATCTACATGAGCAAGCTTGTTCATGTTTGTATACACCCATCAATTATCCCTCAACCTTCAAGGAAAAGAGCCCCAGAGGTTTAGCCTTACCGAACACCTGAGGGAGTTTGTTACAGTCACTGATCCAATAATAATGGGAGTCAAATACGTTCGATCAGGTTGCACACTGCGATCGATTTCAAGGGCGCCTTGTGCCATGGAAATCAAATAATCACTGTACATGAAGTACAAAAAATCTTTAACCACAACAGAAATGCAAAAGGACTGAGCTTTCTCCATTGCATGGTCACCGTTTATGTCCTTTGCTCAATGGGATAATTACAGGGCTGTGCTTTAATACATATCCTGATTTTTATTCTCTGATTCTCTGTTCCAAACCCTGAATTAGTCCCTTCACCCACAGCAGGCTGTCTCTCCCCAGATTATGTATAACTTAGCCACACCATGCAACCAGTGAGCGCAGCCTGGTTCAAAATTCCACCTCTCCCCTTGAACATGAAAATAATACAAGGGGCAAATTCAATCCTGCAGAGGGGCAAGGAGCTACCAAGAGGGTGTGGACAGAAATCCAAAAGGAATTCACAGATCCAAATGGAAGTGATCTCAGTGTCACTTTTGTCACTGTCTGCATGATGTTGGTTGGATTCTGCATACATCCTTTGCTGTTCCATTCTGCAGCAGAGGCTCTCTGTTCCAGCAGGGACACATAATCTAGGGAATCTACTACCTTCCGTCTGTGGTATTCCCCAGCAGGCTTTGGTGTACACAATCTCCTGAGGATATTCTAAGCATCACTATTAGTGTTTAAAGATGGGACCACCAAGAGAATTCCACAGGTGGACAGACAGAAAACATGGAAACAAAACTAAACACGAGACTGGAGGAGTGGAGAAACTTGGTAACTTGAAGTGGATAGCTTGTGTTTTTTGTGTAATTTTGTTAACCACTGCTTATTCTCAATCAAACACCTTATGGTGGAAAGCTAACAACGGCCTGACTCTATGTTCTCTTCCCCTCACTGCCTCAGAAGATTAATGGTGGAGCCTGGATAAGGCCTGGGTACAGCACAAGCAGTAATGGAGAAACTGTTAGCTGCTCATGACTGGGGATTGATGGGGAAAAGGTAGACTACACTCGGGGAAGAATAAGGATCTAAGCTTAATAGAAGCTACACTCCAACAATCAACAACAAAGTCACTGGGGCCAGAAGGGATACAGTGGCATGCAAAGGTTTGGGCATCCCGGTCAAAACTTCTGGCCAGCGAGTAAATGGTGATCTGATTTCCAAAAGGCATAAAGTTAAAGATGACATTTCTTTAATATTTTAAGCAAGATTACTTTTTATTTCCATCTTTTACAGTTTCAAAATAACAAAAAAGGAAAAGGGCCTGAAGCAAGTTTGGGCACCCTGCATGGTCAGTACTTAGTAACACCTCCCTTTGGCAAGTATCACAGCTTGTAAATGCTTTCTGTAGCCAGCTAAGAGTCTTTCAATTCTTGTTTGGGGGATTTTCACCCATTCTTCCTTGCAAAAGGCTTCTAGTTCTGTGAGATTCTTGGGCCGTCTTGCATGCACTGCTCTTTTGAGGTCTATCTACAGATTTTCGATGATGTTTAGGTCGGGGGACTGTGAAGGCCATGGCAAAACCTTCAGCTTGTGCCTCTTGAGGTAGTCCATTGTGGATTTTGAGGTGTGTTTAGGAACGTTATCCTGTTGTAGAAGCCATCCTCTTTTCACCTTCAACTTTTTTTTTTACAGATGGTGTGATGTTTGCTTCCAGAATTTGCTGGTATTTAATTGAATTCATTCTTCCCTCTACCAGTGAAATGTTCCCCGTGCCACCGGCTGCAACACAAGCCCAAAGCATGATCGATCCACCCCCGTGCTTAACAGTTGGAGAGGAGTTCTTTTCATGAAATTCTTCACCCTTTTTTCTCCAAACATACCTTTGCTCATTGCGGCCAAAAAGTTCTATTTTAACTTCATCAGTCCACAGGACTTGTTTCCAAAATGCATCAGGCTTGCTTAGATGTTCCTTCGCAAACTTCTGACACTGAATTTTGTGGTGAGGACGCAAGAAAGGTTTTCTTCTGATGACTCTTCCATGAAGGTCATATTTGTGCAGGTGTCGCTACACAGTAGAACAGTGCACCCCCACTCCAGAGTCTGCTAAATCTTCCTGAAGGTCTTTTGCAGTCAAATGAGGGTTTTGACTTGCCTTTCTAGCAATCCTACGAGCAGTTCTCTCGGAAAGTTTTCTTGGTCTTCCAGACCTCAACTTGACCTCCACCATTCCTGTTAACTGCCATTTCTTAATTACATTACAAACTGAGGAAACGGCTACCTGAAAACACTTTGCTATCTTCTTATAGCCTTCTCCTGTTTTGTGGGCATCATTTATTTTAATTTTCAGAGTGCTAGGCAGCTGCTTAGAGGAGCCCATGGCTGCTGATTTTTGGGACAAGGTTTGAGGAGTCAGAGTATTTATAAAGCTTTGAAATTTGCATCACCTGGCCTTTCCTAACGATGACTGTGAACAAGCCATAGCCCTAACAAGCTAATGAAGGTCTGAGACCTTGGGAAAAGTTATCTGACAGCTCAAATCTCTTGGGGTGCCCAAACTTTTGCATGGTGCTCCTTTCCTTTTTTCACTCTAAAATTGTACAAAACAAAAATAATACACTAATCTTGCTTAAAATGTTGAAAAGAATGTTCCATCTTTAACTTTATGACTTTTGGAGATCAGTTCAACTTCTACTCACTTAACTATTCACAGTAACAGAAATTTTGACGAGGGGTGCCCAAACTTTTGCATGCCACTGGATATCCAAGGTTATTAAGCGAAGCGAGGGAAGAGATTGCTGCGCCTTTGGCAACGATCTTTGTGTCCTCACTGGCCACAGGAGTAGTGCCAGATGATTGGAGGGTGGCAAACGTTGTTTGCGGCAAATGCAGTAGGGATAACCCTGGGAATTACAGGCCAGTGAGACTTACTTCAGTGGTGGGCAAATTACTGGAGAAGATTCTTAGAGACAGGATTTATGGGCATTTGGAGAATCATAGGCTGATTAGGGACAGTCAGCATAGCTTTGTGAGGGGCAGGTCATGCCTCATGAGCCTGATTGAATTCTTTGAGGATGTGACAAAGCACATTGATGAAGGTAGAGCAGTGGATGTGGTGCACATGCATTTCAGTAAGGCATTTGATAAGGTTCCTTATGGAAGGCTCATTCAGAAAATCAGGAGGCATGGAATCCAGGGAAACTTGGCTGTGTGGATTCAGAATTGGCTCGCCCATAAAAGAGGGTGGTGGTAGAAGGAGCGTATTCTGCCTGGAGGTCAGTGGCCAGTGGTGTTCTGCAGGGATCTGTTCTGGGACCCCTGCACTTTGTGATTTTCATAAATGACTTGGATGAGGATGTGGAAGGGTGGGTTGGTAAGTTTGCAGATGACACAAAGGTTGGTGGTGTTGTGGATAGTGTAGAAGGTTGTCAAAAGGTTACAATAGGGCAATGATAGGATGCAAAGTTGGGCTGAGAAGTGGCAGATGGAGTTCAACCCGGAAAGGTGTGAAGTGATTCACTCTGGAAGATCAAATTTGAAGGCAGAATACAAGGTTAATGGTAGGACTCTTAGCAGTGTGGAGGAAGAGAGGGATCTTGGGGTCCATATCTAGAGATGCCTCAAGGTTGCCGTGCAGGTCGATAGGACTGTAAGAAGGCATACGGTGTGTTGGCCTTCATTCGTCAGGGTATTGAGTTCAAGAGCCGCGAGGTAATGTTGCAGCTCTATAAAGTCTGGTTAGACCACATTTTGGAATATTATGTTCAGTTCTGGTGACCTCATTATAGGAAGGATGTGGAAGCTTTAGAAAGGGTGCAGAGGAGATTTACCAGGATGCTGCCTGGATTGGAGAGCATGTCTTATGAGGATAGGTTGAGCGAGCTAGGGCTTTTCTCTTCCGAGCGAAGGATGATGAGAGGTGACTTGATAGAGGTGTACAAGATGATAAGAGGCATAGATCAAGTGGATAGTCATAAACTTTTTCCCAGGGCAACAATGGCTAACATGAGGGGGCATAATTTTAAGGTGATTGGAGGAAGGTATAGGGGGATGTCAGAGATAAGTTTCTTTTTTTTTTACAGTGGTGGGTCCGTGGAACGTACTGCCGGCAGAGGTGGTGGAGGCAGATACATTAGGGACGTCTAAGAGATAGGCCCATGAATGATCGAGAAATGGAGGGCTATGTGGGAGGGAAGGGTTAGATAGATCTTAGAACAGGGTAAAAGGTCAGCACAACATCATGGGCCGAAGGGCCTGTACTGTGCTGTAACGTTCTATGTTCTAAAAGTGCTGCACAAGGGAATCAATCCAGACTCCACACTCAAACAGCCGAGCCAAATGCACGACTCAGTTTTCTGGGAGCCTAAAGTGCCCCAAATTGCTAAAAGAATGAACAGGAGTCTACCTGGTGACTTGCTTATTCTTGGGTTTGGAAACACTTTCTTTTATTACATTAATAATAGACTGTGTGGATCCAATGACATGACTAAACTGCAAAAGGAAACTAGATGTGAAACTTACTGCCGTCACCTGAAGCAGCGGATTACGTTGCCCCTGCTCCTTTACACCATTGCTTGTTATATACAGTTTGTTTTATCAGAGAGCTTTGTATGTTAGAGAATGCCAGGAATAACATCAACCGACCTTGCAGTTCACATCCTTCACAATTATAACAAGATCTGCAATTGATTCCAGTTCCATCACTGGAAAATGGACAGGCTTTATTGCACCTCCACAGAGCCTGGTCAACCTCTTGGCCTGGCAGTTTAACCGTGATATCAAAGAGAAGATGCATCTTGAGCACCAACCACTTACAAGCAAAATAAATACTTCACTCCCCAGGTGGGTATTACCGAGAGGGATGACACAGAACGTGAGCTGTGGGAGATGTTCCTCCCTGCCACATTTCATGAAATTGCACCCTGTATTTCCACAGCAATTTTCCACAGTGAAACGTCTCAAGCTGCAAGATCTGACACTGAGCTACAAAAGGCACCATCCAAGAGCCTGATCATAGAGAGATGTTTTAAGTAGCACCTGAAGGAGAGGGGCGGGGAGGCAATCCCAGAGCTCAGGGCCCAGGCAGTGGTAGGAACGTCTACCAGTGACAGAAATCAGGAATGATCAGTAGCCAGAATTGGAGGACAACAAAGATCTTGCATGGCATTACAGATTGGGAGGGGTGAGAACATGGTGGGATTTGAACAAAAGGGTGAGAATATTAAGACCAAGGCATGGTTTAACGTGTAACCAAAGCAGATCAGTGGGAATAAGGGAGCTGGCTCAGTAGGATGTGGTGTACTTTAGTGCAGAAAGCACACATATGGATTATCTCAAGGGTTGAATGAAGTAGATTAGCTGGTTGTAAACTATAACACACAAGCCTAGACTTACCAAAGGCATGGACAAGAGCAGCCATGCTTCCTAGTTATAATGAAGTACTTGGTCCTCTGTTAGGTGTTCTAGGTGGCCCTGAACCCGAGTACTGCTGTGGAAATGCTTCCATTTTCCTGCTGTGTACTGTCAGCACTGACACGGAGAGCAGTGGTAACAACACATTCAGGAAGCAGAAGTGGGTCCTGCCACAGGAACAAGCTGACACAAAGGCCAAACCTCTTCTCTAAAAGAGTCAAAAAGGGGAATCCCAACTCTGCAAAGCCACCGGGTTTTTATTTCTTATATATGAAGGTTCCATGATTCTCTCACAATGAATAACTATTGATCGGAAAACGGGAACAAAAAGACAAAGAGAAGCCTTTGATGTTCCTGACAGTGAATGATAATGAGGTTGATAGGTAAGTACAGCAATTAACTAGTCAACACAACAAATTATCTTTGAAGTGTTAAAGCAGATGAACCCCTGGACAGTATCACAACCAATGCCTGAAAACAACTGATTTGTCATCATCACACTGCTAAGATAAGCCATGACCTCATGGAACAGTGGACGAGGTTCAAGGGCACAGCCTACTCCTGTTCCGATATTTTTATGATATCCTTTACTTCTTGTGGGAGAGTTATGTGCACAAATTGGCAGTACAGCTTCCTACATTACAGCACCCACTGTACTTTACTAAGCCCTTTGAACATTCTGTTACAAGACATAGCAGAATCCAGAGAAGAAAGTTTTAAAATTAAGAATTTGAACATTGGACAGGAGTAGGCTGTGCCCCTCGAGCCTCCTCTTCCGCTCCATGAGACCACAGCGTTACCATAACAAGTGATAATCAAATTCACTTGCACTTTTCCCCCCAAAGAATAGTGTGAATTTAAAACTCTTCCTTGAGAAGATCTCAATATTAAGGAAAAATGGACGTTTTTAACAGACTGTTAAGAATAGAAGGGAAATGGAGGAAACGTGAATAAAGAGTAAAAAATAAAACTGCAGATATTGGAATCTGAAACAAAACTCAGGCAGCTGAGCAGCACCTGTGAAAACAGCCTCTCAGAACTAGGGAAGTGCGAAGGGTTTACAGTTTTCAAAGCCGAGTTGCGGGAAGGAGTGAGGTGCAAGACCAAAGACCAATTAGGTTAAGACAGATCAGGTGGAAAGGAGCATGAAGAAAATAAATGTAACTGCAGATAACACCAATGAATGGTATGAAGATGCAGATTAGCCATGAATTGAACAGACTCGGAAGGCCAAATGGCATTGTTCTGTTCCTACATTTCAATGACAGGCTCAGGCACAAGTTGAAGGAACCTGAATGCAGGAAGAGCTGGAGGACACAGGTGTTTCACCCTACTGGGCCAGAGGTGACAAGGCTAGGCTCTGATGACTTGAATACTGGATATTTGGGAAGGATCAACTGTCCAGGTGGTCGACAATCACCACTACTTCATCAATTGCCGTCCTTCCATCAGAAGGGGATGTCCACTCATCACTGCAACTCCTCAGACAATGAACCACTGCAATAAGACCCTGACAATAGTCAGTCATTGGCTGAGAAACTTGCACCTGAAGAGTGCCAGACAATGATCATCTTCAACAAGAGTGCGTCTGAACAACCACCCTTCACGTTACCATTGTTGAGCTCCCCAATATCAACATCCTGGGCAGCACCATCGACTAAAAATTCAACATAAATATTGTGGCTGCAAGGATAGGTCAGAGGCTGGGTATTCTGTGACAAGTGACCCATCACCTGACACGAGGCCTTTCCACCGTCAGCAAGGGACAAGTCAGGAGTGTGGTGCAATACTCTCCACTTACCTGGATGAGTTTGGTTGCAACAGCACTCAAGAAGTTCAACACCACCAAGGACATGTCAATAGTTGAAACCAACCACATATCCTTGCAGTAGCCCCCTAGGTACAGTGTGCCATCCTGAAAATGGCCAGTGTATTCTTATTGTCAAGTTTTGAAACACCTGCCATACTTCAGTACGAAGGGAGCACTTCACTGTCAAAGATGTCAACTTTTGAATGAGATGTAAAGCAAGGTCGACACCACCCACTCAGCTACTGAAAGAAGAACAAAGTTCTTTCCAGTGTCACTGGATAGAGTACATAGCCAAGATAAAACAGAAATCTTGGATTCTAGGAATGAGAAAGTACCTGGCCATCAAGTGTATGTCGTCGTTGTGGCTATCCCTCAAGGTCGAGGATGGTGGTCTTCATTCCGTTGATCTATTTATGGGCTCTCAAGTGGCTTATGAGTCCAATCTTGGCTCTGAAAGTTCTTCTGCATTCAGGACAGGTGGTTCCAGACAGCAGGTCGGGCTTTGGCTGTTGCTGCCTCTCTTTCCATCTTCTCTTTTCCTCTAATTCCACACATCTGTTGGCTTCAAAAGTTGCTGTTCCTCCTTGGATGATGGTTTGCCAGAGTTTCCTGTCCTTGGCATTGGTTTCCCAATTGTTGATGTTGATGTTATATTTCTTCATGTTGGCTTTTAAGACGTCTTTGAATCTCTTCTGTTGTCCACCTCTTTAACGTTTGCCTACTTTAAGCTGGGAGTAGAAGCTTTGTTTCGGCAGACATTCGTCTTTCATCTGACCAACATGACTGCCCCATCTTAGTTGGTTCTTGACAATGTAGGCTTCAATGCTCGTTGTTTTTGCTTCATGTAGCACGCTGATGTTGGTTCTTCTATCTTCCCAGCTGATATTTATGATATTTCAAAGACAGCGTAGATGGAACTTTTCAAGTGCCTTCAAGTGTCGTCGGCATGTTGTCCAAGTTTCTGACGCATACAGGAGCGTTGGGATCACCACTGCTTTGTACACTAACATTTTAGTGTCTGTTCAGATGTCACAATCATAAAAGACTCTTGTTTGAACTCCTATGGGATGTCCTATCCACCTATGGATGCCCTGAAAAGTACATTTAAATCCTGAGACTCCTCTACGATGGCTTACTCGCCACAGTCATGGTCAGCAACAGTAACTGTGAGCCTTTTCAAGTCAAATCAGGAGTAAAACAGGGATGCGTGAGGTGTATGTACTCTATAGATGGCACAGGTGTGACATATACCCAGTTCCTGCACTGCTACAGTCTCCCGTGACATCTTCCATTTCATCCGGAGATCAACGTACAAATCTCCAGTGAAAAGGGGGAAAATTGCACTAAGCCTGGCCCACATATTGATGGCTACCTTTGTGTGTAGCTGCATCAAACTGTGCACAGAGCCAAACACCATGTCACTAAGAGCTGAGGTGCTACCTGTTCGTAAGGAGGGGTTTGGCCACGTTGCTGTGCAATGATTTGTTCAGTTGGACTGTGCCACACCACCTGTCCCTCACAGGGAATTCTGTGCAAAAGGACATCTTGGAACACAAGTCAATCAGGTGGTGAGTGGTCTGCATGCTACATCTGAGGCCCTGCAAGTGGAGAGACAGTGGATCCTGTCAGACATTTCCTGATTAGACTGGCAGAATGCTTCAGCACAAGAACTGTCAAACGGGTCCAAGACTTTGCTTGGCTGGGAGAGAAGGGCCATGTCTGTCGGATCCTTTGTGCACAGCTGGAGTTTCACTGTTGAGGCAGTGGCACTGAAGGTGAAGCCATCACGCATCTCCTTCTAGAATTGTGTTTACCAAAAAGTTTTGGAAAGAGATGCAGTATCTTTGTTGAGGTCCATCAATGCTGCATACCACAGGATGTGCTCAGTGGGCTGTTCCCAGGGATGAGACAAAGATTAACTGCTGTTGAAAGATTAACAGGTTGGTGAAAGGCCCAGAAAAATCACTGGCCTTCAGTGCAAGGAGCTGTCCACGGCCAAATGCTGCAGTCTGACACACTCCAAGGCGCAGGACTTAGGTGCAGTTGCTGCAAAGGCTTGATGGGGAAAGGCCCTCCCAACGCTGCACACTGAGGGAATGGAACCTACATAAAACTCCTTGGACTTATCACTCACTCAAATGGAGGATTACACTGTCAGAGTGGGGTATGGGCATTCCTCAGAGACCCATAGAACAAGTGACCTAAACGGGATTCGGCTATATGGAAATGCAGGGAGGGCATTTCCCCTGGCTGGGGAGTCGAGAACCATGGGTTACTGTCCCAAAATAAGGGGTGAGCCATTCTTCACACAGAGAGATGTGAATCTTTGGAATCTCTACTCCAAAGGGCTGTGGAAGCTCAGTCACTAAGAATATTCAGGACAGTGATGGTAGATGCTGGCTGTTGTAAATGGATGGATTGGGTTAGACCATAAGACAAAGAAGCAGAAGTCGGCCATTCGGCCCATCGAGTCTGCTCCACCATTCTATCATGAGCTGATCCATTCTCCCATTTAGCCCCACTCCCCCGCCTTCTCACCATAACCTTTGATGCCCTGGCTACTCAGGTACCTATCAATCTCTGCCTTAAATACACCCAATGACTTTAACTCCACAGATGCCCATGGCAACAAATTCCACAGATACAGGGTTAGTGCAGGGAAGTGATGCTGAGGGCAAGGATCAACCATGGCCTTAATGATGGGCAGAGTAATGAACCTTCCAACTTTTGATGGCTCTGAACCTGTACGATGGAGTTCAGGAGGATGAGGGGAGATCTCATTAAAACTTACTCAGTATCGAAAGGCCTGGATAGAGTGGCTGTGGAGAGGATGTTTCCATTAGTAGGAAAGTCTAGGATCCAAGGACACAGCCTCAGAATAAAGGGATGTCCCTTTAGAACTGAGATGAGGAGGAATTTCTTCAGTCAGATGGTGATGAATCTGTGGAATTTGTTGCCACAGAGGGCAGTGGGAGGCCAAGTGATTGGGTGTATTTGATGGGTTTTTGATTGGTACAGTGGGGTTAAGGGTTACAGGGAGAAGGTGGAAGAATGGGGTTGTAAAAGATTGAATGGCAGAGAAGACCCGATGGGCCGAATGGCCTAATTCTGCGCCTATGTCTTGTGGACTTTCCTCAGTGAAGCCTGGCCCATGGTCACCCTCTCCCCACCCGTCCCTCGCTCCCAGACACAACCCCCACCAACACACCCTTACACCCGAAACAGGGCACCCAGGGGCAATACAACCAGTGGCCAACATAACCAGACAACACCAGAACCACCAGACGGTAACCAGCATAACCAGGTAGTAACCGAACAGCAACTAGTGTAACCAAAAGTCAGTGTAATCACGGGCAACAATCAGACGGTTACCGGTAAAACCGCAGTAATCAGTGTCACCAGGACGGTGCGGGGCGACGGCCTCTGCCCCCCACCCCCGGCTCGGATTCCCCGCGCCCCCCCCCCCGCCCCCGGATTCCCCGCGCCCGCGCCCCCCCCCCCCCCCGCCCTGGGACAGGCCCCGGCCCCGGATTCCCCGCGCCCCGGTCCCCGGCCTGGATTCCCCCGGCCCCGGCCTGAATTCTCCGCGCCCCCCGCCCGGACCCCGGCCTGGATTCCCCGCCCCGCCCCGCCCGGGCCCCGGCCCCGCTCTCACCTCGATCTGCAGCGCGCTGAGGCCCCGCAGGAACTCGCGGATGTTGCTGCAGCTGTCGCTGTCGGTGCGGGGCTCGGCACACACCTGTGGAGAAGCAGAGGCTGCGGTCAGACAGGCCGGGGCCAGGCCGCCATCCCCGGGCTCCCCTCACATTCGGCCCGCAACTCCCGGCCCCGCGCTCCAGGAAGCCGCGCCGCTCACGGAAATGACACCACAGCCTGGGATCCGCTCAGCCGGCACCGGATCCATGGGCCCGCCCGGGATCGCCCGCTCCGGCGGGGACGGAGCCCACCCTGTACCCGACACCACTCCCCGGCGTGGGAGCCGCTGCCCCGTCCCGGGTACCCCAGGGAACGATCTACTCCCATGGACCGAGGAGACACCTTGGCATCTGGATCCAGCCTGGGATCCACTCTCCTGGTCCGCAGTCATACAGCACGGTAACAGGCCCTTCGGCCCAACTGGTCCATGCTGACCATGATTCCCATTTGCCCACGTTTGGCCCATATCCCTCTAAACCTTTCCAATCCATGTTCCTGTCCAAATGCCTTTTAAATGTTGTTATTGTACCTGCCTCAATCACCTCCTCTGGCAGCTCCTTCCATACACTCACCACCCTCTGTGTGAAAAGTTACCCCTCAGGTCCCTTATAAACCTCTCCCCCTAAACTTATGCCCTGCTGTTTTCGATTTGCATTCCTGGAAAAAGTTATGTGCATACACCCTATCTACATACATATACCGTGACGGCACTTTCAGGGAACTATGTACTTTTTCTTCTAAGTTCTACAACACTCCCCAGGGCCCTACCGTGGACTGTGAAAGTCCTAACGTGGTTTGACTTTCCAAAATGCAACACCTCACACTTATCTGGATCAAATGCAAATTGCCAATCCTCAGCCCACTTACCCAGCTGATCAAGATCCCGTTGTAATTTTTGAAAACCTTCTTTGATACCACCTATTTTAATGTCATCTACCAACTCACTAATCATGCCTTGTACATTCTCATCCAAATTGTTCATATAAATGACGAAAAACAATGGACCCAGCACCGATCCCTGAGGCACACCACTAGTCACGGGCCTCCAGTCCAATAAACAACCTTCCATCATCACCCTATGCTTCCTATCATCAAGCCAATTGTGTATCCACTTAGGCACAAGAGCTTCTGAAGATGCTGGAATTTGGAGCAACACACACAAAATGCTGGTGGAACTCAGCAGGTCAGACAGCATCTATGGAGGGAAATAAACAGTCGACGTTTTGGGTCGACACTCTTTATCAGGACTGTTTATCCATTTAACCAGCTCTCTCTGGACATGGCACTGGTACCCAAGAAAGGCTTTGTACCTCTGGCAAAGCCTTTCTTGGGCACCAGTGGGATCAGGCTATAGAGAAATTCACTTGACAATTACAACCTGTTCTGATGTTTTATTAATATCTTCCTGTATCTAGTTGCATGATTAATCCATAATACCCAATAGCATTATTTCTAATTATATTTCCTGTCTGGAGACATTTTTAAAGCACGATAAAATGGGAACCATGGATTTGATGCATTGCATTCCAATTTCACCCATTCCTAGTATTTTGCAAAATAATGACTCAGAGAAGCATGTTTCAGTTCAAACCTAAATGACAATTTCAAAATGAAAAGACAATCTCGTTATCAAATTGAACCTTCATTTGAATTTCTCAGAATACATGTTAAATTGATGATCAATTTTTTACTCTAGAAAAGGGAAAGCCATGGGACTTTAAATTATAAAAGGGCATGATAGGCATGTAGGTGTGACCAGAAGCAAGATTTGTGTGTAGCTGACCAAAGAGACAAAATTAGTACTATATTAAACATTGCTAAGGAAAGTAACGAGCCTGAGGTCCTGTTAGCTCTCCTAATGACTTGCTGAGTCTGTACACTACCCTCTTGCACCGGGACACCAGATCTCTCTGCATCTCACAGCTCTGCAATCTCCCACCATTTAGATAAAATGGTGCTTTTTCTGCCAAATAGGATGATTTCACATTTTCCAGCATTATTCTCCATTTGCCAGATCTTTGCTTACTCACTCAACTACCTAGAATAGCTTTGTCACCTCCTATTCACAACTTCACTGACCTTTGTGTCATCAGAAAGTTTCACAAGCAAACTTTCAGTCCCTTCATCTAAGTTAATTAAATTGCAAAAGTTGACGTACCAGTGCCAATCCCAGTGGCGCACCACTTGTTTTCCCAACAAGAGAAAGATACTTTTACACCTACTCCATGTCTGTTAACCAGCCTTCTATCCACACCAATATGTCATCTCCTATAGCACAAGCCCCTATTTTCTTCAATAACTTTTGATGTGGCACCTTATCAAATGCATTCTGGAAATCTGTGTGTAGAACCTGCTGCTCCTCCTTTATCTACAACATGTTACTGCTCGAAAGAACTTCAGGCTAGGTCTGCCAAGCAGTGCTCTGACAACTTGCAATTGCATGAGTGGCCTGTGCTGTCAGGCTGACTCAGTGGTGAAGTTAACAAACTTCAGAGTAGCTGCTAATTATTTCAAAGTTGCAAAAAAAAATAGCTTCAGCCGGAGAGAGTAGCACTAAGATCCAGTGCAGATACTGTGTGAACAGAGAGGGAGAGAGAGGACATGCAGAGGTTCCGCAGCTGACTGGCTAAACTTTACCACAACAATATTCAAAATCAATTCCACAAGTGCATGCATTATATTTGATTCAATCAACTCAACTTGCTTTTAGCTCCAATTACTCATTATTCTCACCCAAGAATTCACACAGCCATAAACTGAAATGTATTGGAAAGAAAATATGAAGTTCTCCACGTACCCCAGTTGTTCTCCAATCACCTGGAGACATCCCAAGGCAGCAGTGGGAGGAAATGATCTGGCCACTCAGTCAGTGATCATACACAGCATGGAAACAGGCCCTTCAGCCCAACTGGTCCAAGCCGACCAAGGTGCCTACCTGAGCTTGTCCCATTTGCCTGCCTTTGGCCCATATTCCTCTAAATCATTCCTATCCTATCCATGAACCTGTCACCCACCTCTACCACTTCTTCTGGCAGCTCGTCCCACACCCTCCACCCTGTGTGTGAAAAACCTGCCCCTCAGGTCCTCTTTAAATCTTTCCCTTCTCACCTTCAACCTGTACCCTTTTGCTTTAGATTCCCCTACACTGGGAAAAAGACTGCGACCACCTCTCCCCCTCATGATCTTATAAACCTCTACCCCTTCAGCCTCCTATGCTCCAGGGAAAACAGTCTCAGCCTATCAAGCCTTTCCTTGTAACTCAAGCCCTCCAGTCCAGACAACATCCTTGTGAATCCTTTCTGCACCCTCTCCAGCTTCATCACAATATGGCAACCAGAACTGCACACAATACTCCAGGCACAGTTACACAGCTGTAACATGATGTGTTCAACACTTCTACTCAATTCCACAAGTGACATAGGCAAGTGTGCCATACGTCTTCAATATGGTGTCTACTTGTGTTGCCACTTTACTGGAACTATGTACTTGTACTGAGGTCCCTCTGTTCTACAACACTCCAGACTCTGTGTTCACTGTGTATGTGCTGCCCTGGTTCAACTTCCCAAAGTGCATCACTTTGTACTTGTCTTTGAGTTAATCTCTGTCTCCCATTCTTTGGCTTACTTTCCCAGTTGATAGAGACCCTGTTGAAACATTCTTCACTGTTCACTACACCACCTATTTTGGTATCATCTGCAAACTTAGTAATCATGCCACTCTAACGCCATTCTGTGTGGCACAGAATGGTCATAGGCCTCCAAAAATGAAAAACAACCCTCCACTACCGACCTCTGCCTCCTTTGACCAAGCCAATTTTGTATCCAATTGGCTAGCTCACCCTTCTAGACCAGCTTACCCTGTCAAAAGCCTTGCTAAGGTCCATGTAGACAACGTCTACTGCCCTGCCTCATCAATCCTCTTGGTCACCTCTTCATAACACTCAATCAAATTCATGAGGCACAAGTTCCCACACACAAAGCCATACTGACTGTCCCTAATGAGTCCTTGCCTTTCCAAATGCACTGATTAGCCACTCGTGAAGTTACCCAAGACTGAAAGGTAGCTAATGTCATTCCGTTATTGAAGAAGGATATCAAGGACAAGTCAGGAAACGACAGGCCAGCCAGCCTGACATCAGTGAAGGGAAAGTTACTGGAGGGAATTCTGAGGGACAGGATCTACCAGCATTTGGATAGGCAAAGTCTGATTAGGAGTCAGCATGGCTTTGTGTGTGGAAAGTTGAGCTTAATGAATCTTTTACAAATTTTTTGAAGAGTTAACCGAAAGGGTAGATGAGGGTAGGGCAGTGCATGTTGTCCATTTGGACTTTAGCAAGGCCTTCAACAAGGTCCCGCATGGCAGGCTGGTCTGGAAGGTTAGGTCCCATGGAATCCAGGGAGAGCTAGTTAGGTAGATTCAACATTGGCTTAGAGGTAGGAAGCAGAGGGTAGAGGTTGAAGGTTGCTTCTTGGAATGAAGGCTGGTGACTAGTGGTGTGCTGCAGTGGTCAGTATTGGGACCCTTGTTATTCATTTGGATGCAAATGCACAAGGCTTGATCAGTAAATTTGTGGATGTAAAGTTGGGTCTGTATCCATGCCGTATTGCTGTACGAGTTGATGTTGGTAGACCGTTTCTCAGAATGTTAGGCGCACCAGCCTGTAGTTCCCTGGCTTGTCCTTGCGGCAAATAATGGCACAACAATCTTCTGCTACCTCACCTGTACCTGAAGATGCAAAAATCTCTGCCAGGGCCCCAGCAATTTCTTCCCTTGCTTCCCACAACATCTAAGGATATGCTTGGTTAGGCCCCAGGGATTTATTCACCTTTTTGTGCTTTAAGACTGTCACTACCTCCTCTTCTGATGTTGAATCAGGGATTAAAATTGGGCTGGGAGGTTAAGCAGAAATGCCCTGCTCTCCTGTGATTGAGCCTAAGGACTTTTCATAACTCTTCTACCACCACCGACCTTCCCCCCCCAACAAAAGGACAGAATTCTCATCTGCAGCTCCAACGTGCAGAACTGCCTCCATACTGCTTGCCACATAATTGGCTTAAACCAATGGAGAAGACCATAAGATATAGGAGAATAGTAGGCCATTCTGCCCATTAAGTCTGCTCCGCCATTCAATCATGGCTGATTTTTTTCTGAACCCCATTCTCCTGCCTTCTCCCCGTAACCCCTTTACCAATCAAGAATATATCCATCTCTGCTTTAAACACAGCCAATGACTTGGCCTCCACAGCCACCTGTGGCAACGAATTCCACAGATTCACCACCCTCTGGCTGAAGAAATTCCTCCTCATCTCTGTTCTAAAGGGATGTCCCTTTACTCGGAGGCTGGGCCTCAGATCCTAGACTCTCCTACTAATGGAAACATCATCTCCACATCCACTCTATCCAGGCCTTTCAGTATTAGGTACATTTCAATGAGATCTCCCCTCATTCTTCTGAACTCCATCGAGTACAGGCCCAGAGACATCAAACACTCCTCATACGTTAATCCTTTCATTCCTGGTATCATTCTTGTGAAGCTTCTCTGGACCCTCTCCAGGGCCAGCACATCTTTCCTTAGATACAGGGCCCAAAATTGCTCACAATATTCCAAATGCAGTCTGACCAATGCCTTATAAACCCTTGGCAGTACATCCTTGCTTTTATATTCCTTGAAAGACTTTGCATGAAAATGAGGTGCAGTCTGTCCAGAAAGCAGTGACTCCTGAATCATCCCTGGCGTAGTGAGTGAGTGAGTGGAGGGATGGGTTGCTGGTGGTGTGGATGTGAGAGGGAGCCTGCCTGTCCTAAGCAGACATGGGTGGGGAACAGTGTGTGATTGTGTGTGAATGAGTGTGGGAAGTACCCAGACCAAGGGTTCACATCATGGGACCAGAGCCCCAGGAACAGGCAGAACATGCCAAGTATCCCATGACCATGAGGTTTCAAAGCAGTGTAGACTGGAATACTGCACCATTGATCATGAAATACCACAACTGGAAAATGATCCCTGTCTTTGGTACTGTGCTTACTTCAGTAAACGCTTCCAGACAAAAATTGTGGGATGAAAGACCCTGTTAGAAAGCAAAATAGTGTGCTAAAATTTTAAACCTGCATTATAGTTCTGTGCACAGCAAGTTCCCATAAACAACAACATCTTGACCAGAAAAACTGCTTGAATAACACTGAAAAAGGAACAAGGATTGCTCAGGGGCATGGGCAGAACTCCAGTTCATCTCTGAATAAGTGCTGTGGGATCGTTTATGGCCAAAGGCACTGCCCTCCTTTGTCACTTCAATAATGCATCAACCTCACTCTGCTGCCCTCCCTTGGCGCGGTGCTGCCCCTCCCTCAGCGCAGTGCTCCCTCGGTCTGCCCCTCCCTCAGCGCAGTGCTGCCCCTCCCTCGGCGCGAGGCTCCCTCGGCACCAGGCTCCCTCATTAACACCTCAGAGAGAGGCACAGGACACTGAATGAATTTGTTGAGAAGGGGTGGAGGAGTGTGAGAGGGTGGTGTGCAGGGATTTAGCAAGCCCTTTGGCAGGTTGATCAGGAAAGTGAAAGCTTGTGCAATCCAATAAAAAGTGTCAAAGCAGTTTAAAAACACGCTGAAAGGCAGAAAACATGGAGCTCTACCTACAGGAGTCTCAGTGAATGAGAGCTGTGTGCACTGGGAACCCAGTCCTTGGACCTGAAGGTAAGGGTGATGATTGGTATCACTGCCAATCTCCACAACGCTGTCGGCATGGTCGTTGAGATGAGAGTGCCTGGCAACAGGCTGAGTGGGCAGAGTGAATTCATAGAACATTACAGCACAATACAGACCCTTTGGCCCACAATGTTGTGCCAACATTTTATCCTGCTCTAAGATCTATCTAACTCAGCCAAGTTTCCCTGGACCCCATGCCTCCTGACTTTCTGAATGAGCCTTCCATTAGGAACCTTACCAAATGCCTTACTAAAATCCATGTACACCACATCCACTGCTCTACCTTCATCAATGTGCTTTGTCACATCCTCAAAGAATTCAATCAGGTTTGTGAGGCATGATCTGCCCCTCACAAAGTCATGCTGACTGTCCCTAATCAGCCTCTGCTTCTCCAAATGCCCATAAATCCTGTCTCTAAGAATCTTCTCTAGTAATTTGCCCACCACTGAAGTAAGACTCACTGGCCTGTAATTCCCAGGGTTGTCCCTACAGTCTTGATAAGTGTGATGTGTTACATTCCGAGAGGTCAAACAAGGTGACGAGGTCAGGATGTATGAACAAGGAGGAGGAGGAGGAAGCTATTCGCTTCCTCAGTAAGACCATGCCTGAACTCAACTTCACAAATCCATCTGCCCACAGTAAGCTTTCACTTCCTTACACAGTAAATGGGCAGTTACCAAGATGTGCAGAGCAATGGAAGTGAATGCCCACAAATCCCTGGGGGCAGCAGGACATGGTGGTGCCTTTAATGACTGAGGCATAGAACACAAGGGCAGAAGTCTGGGCTGGAACTATGTAAACACTAGTGAGGCCACAGCTAGAGCACAGGGGACAGTTCTGGTCACTGCTCTACAGGAAGCATGTGCCTGCACTGGAGAGTGCAGAGGAGACTAGCAAGGATTTTGCCAGAGGTGGAGAGTTACAGTTACAAGACAGTCCAAGGGAGAGTTCATTGAGTATGAAACAGTGAGAGGCAAAGACGGTGAACAGGAAGGACCATTTCCCTCAGCAGAGGTCCATAATTGGGGGTGAGGATTTAAAATATCAAAGCAAAAACTGCAGATGCTGGAAATCTGAAACAAAACAGAAAATGCTGCAGGCAGTCAGCTCATCGGGGAGCATGTGTTTTAAATCAAGATGCTTCATCAGGCCTCTCAGCTCCAGCAGCCCAGGTTCAATCCTGACTTCCAGTGCTGTCTGTGTGGAGTCTGCACATTCTCCCTGTGACCGTGTGGGTTTCATCCAGATGGTTAAGTTTCCTCTCACATCCCAAAGATAGTGTAGCGGTTAGCGTAACGCTTTACAGCGCCAGTGACCCGGGTTCAATTCCCGCTGCTGCCTGTAAGGAGCTTGTACATTCTCCCCGTGTCTGTGTGGGTTTCCTCCGGGTGCTCCAGTTTCCTCCCACATTCCAAAGACGTATGGGTTAGGAAGTTGTGGGCATGCTATGTTGGTGCTGGAAGTGTGGCGACACTTGGGGGCTGCCCCCCAGAACACTAAGCAAAAAATGCATTTCACTGTGTTTTGATGTACATATGACTAATAAAGATCTTATCTTATCAATAGGTTAATTGGTGACAGTAAATTGTCTCCAGTGTAGGTTGAGGGGTAAATAGAGTTATGGGCAAGTGAGATAGAATGGATTACAGGGAATAAATGTGGGGGAGTTGATGAGCTGAATGGCCCCTTTTTTACATCATAGGAAGGAGAATTATGGACACGCTGAGTGTTCCCAGCATTTTCTGGGATTTTGTTGAAGGATGAGAGAGCAGCTGACAAAATGTCAACGAATGGTAGAAGTCTGGAAGGGTGGTGGAGGCAGGGACACCCCCCTGCACGTACTGGATGAGCTCTGAAGAGCTGTAACTATAGTTGGGAACACAGAACAGTAGAGCAAGTGACAAAAACAGGCCCTTCACCCACAATGCCTACACCGACCATGATGCCAATTTAAACTGCACATCTGCCTGCACGTGGTCCGTATCCCTCCATTCCCAATGCCGATCTAAACACCTCTTAAATGCCACCATCATATCTGCCTCCACCACCTCCCCTGTCAGCACATTCCAGGCACCCACCACCCTGTGTAAAAAAAAACTTGCTATGTAAATCTCTTTTAAAGTTCTCACCTTTAAACGCCCTCTAGTAGATGACATTTACACTCTGGGGAAAAAGACTGACCATCTACCCTATCTGTGCCTCTCATAATTTTATACACCTATCAAGTTGCATCTCAGCCTTCAACACTCCTGAAAAATCAATCCAAGTTTGTCCAATCTCTCCTTATAGCTAATGCTCTCTCATCCAGGCAACTCTTTTGCACCCTTTCCAAAGCCTCCACATTCTTCCTGTAATGCAGCAACTAGAACTGCACACAATGCTCCAAATGACCAAAGTGTTATACAGCTTCAACATGACACTTTACTTTTACAAGTGCAACACTTCACACTTGTCAAGATTAAATTCCATCTGCCATTTCTCTGCCCATGTTTCCAACTGCTGAATCCTTTGACAATCTGCCTCACTCTCCACAACTCCACCCATTTTTGTGTCATCTGCAAACTTATTAATTAATCAGCTCTCCTACATTTTCATCCAGATCACTATAACACAAACAAGAGGCTCCAGCACTGATCCCTGCAGAACCCCACTGGTCACACATCTCCACTGAGAATAACACCCTCCACTACTACCCTCTGTCTTCTCTGGCCATGGAAGGGGGAATAAAGTACTTCAACATAAATATTGTAATTTTCACAACAACGAGGTTCTGCTAGTGCTGATCAAGATGCAAGTCCTGCCTGAGTCCCTTTTCTTCCAGCACAGTTCAGCCTGGTGTTGTCTACACAAACACTCAAGTAACTTCAGACAACAATACAGAACTCAGGGCAAAGCTGTGGATGAGCAACAGATTAATCTACTAGTGGCTGATGCAGGTGTAGCAGAACCTGCATGGAAAACAGGCAGAGGGGTTGAGGGAGGGAATTCCAGTGGTCAGGGCCTGGCAGCTGAAGGCACAGCTGCGTGGTGAAGAAATTAGGGATGTATTAGCAGCCAGAAATGGAGGAATATGGAGATCTAAGGGTTGTATCCATGGAGGAGAGAGGAACTGGTGGAACAATACAAGGAAGAAAAGTTAAATTTGCCAAAGAGTGAGCTAGTGTAGATCAAAAAGCAACAGGCAGTGATGGGGGAATGGAAAAAGGAACCAGGGTCCAGCTGAGAAGCTGCAGGGATTGGCACAGATTCCATAGGCCAAGTCAGAGAAAGAAGATCCGGTGGGGGGTAGGGGCCTTTCAGGCCATTCAACCCCTCAAGCCTGTCTTGCTTTACAACAAGATCATGGCTGGTTTTTGACAATCCACATCCCTTCATGATTAAAATATCTCCAAGCTCTGGTGATTCAACTGTACATCAGGGAGGCCCAAAAGAAACCTGCAATGCAATTATTTACATACCTGTATGTCAGAACATGTTTTGTTGTTTTGAGTTAAAAATTAGATGTTAGATATGTGTTTGCCTTGAAGGCATGAAGTTGTGGCTTCATGTCCCTGGCACTCAACAATAAAAATCCAGACCAATACCCCACAGCAGTGTTACAGGAGTGTTGCACTGTTGAAGTTGCCACCTTTGGGTTGTGTTGTTAAACTGAAGAAGTTTCAGTTATGTGTAAACAAAAGAGCAGAGTGTTCCCTGGTATCCTGGGCCAATACTTCTCCTTCCATCAACATCAGTGAAACTCATTAACTGGCCAGAACGACATTGTTGTTTGTGGGAGCTTGTCTCGCTATTTCATCAAAGCTGCTCAGATAGGCTGATTCCAACACTATGTCCCCCATCCACCCCACCCTGCCCTCCCCCACACCCCCACCCAACCCTCTCCCTTCCCCCTTCCTCCCCTCCACCCCTCCCTCCCCCTCCCCAACTCTCCCCTTCCCCCCAACTCAACCCCCTCCCCCTCACCCCTCTCCCCCCAACTCACCCCCTCCCCCTCAAACTCTCCCCCTCCCCCTCTCAATTCCCTCCTACCTCCCCCCTCCCCCCACCTTCCACCTCCCTTCCCCCTCCCACTCCCCCATCCCATTCCCCCCTCCCCCGCTTCCCTCCATCTGTCCCCCTCCCTTCCCCCCCACCTCCATCTCCCCCTCCCCTCCAACCTCCCTTCCCCCCCACCTCCATCTCCCCCTGCCCTCCAACCTCCCTTCCCCCCCACCTCCGTCTCCCCCTCCCCTCCCACCTCCCTTCCCCCCCTCCCACCTCCCTTCCCCCCCCTCCCCTCCCACCTCCCTTCCCCCCTCCCCTCCCACCTCCCTTCCCCCCTCCCCTCCCACCTCCCTTCCCCCCCTCCCCTCCCACCTCCCTTCCCCCCCCTCACCTCCCACCTCCCTTCCCCCCCACCTCCCTTCCCCCCCACCTCCGTCTCCCCCTCCCCTCCCACCTCCCTTCCCCCCCACCTCCGTCTCCCCCTCCCCTCCCACCTCCCTTCCCCCCCACCTCCGTCTCCCCCTCCCCTCCCACCTCCCTTCCCCCCCACCTCCGTCTCCCCCTCCCCTCCCACCTCCCTTCCCCCCCACCTCCGTCTCCCCCTCCCCTCCCACCTCCCTTCCCCCCCACCCCTCCCACCTCCCTTCCCCCCACGTCCATCTCCCCATCCCCTCCCACCTCCCTTCCCCCCCACCTCCATCTCCCCATCCCCTCCCATCTCCCTTCCCCCCCACCTCCATCTCCCCCTCCCCTCCCACCTCCCTTCCCCCCACCTCCATCTCCCCCTCCCCTCCCACCTCCCTTCCCCCCACCTCCATCTCCCCCTCCCCCCTCCCTCCCCCTCCCCCCCACCTCCCTCTCCCCCTCCCTCCCCCCTCCCTCCCCCCACCTCCCCCTCCCCCTCCCTCCCCCCTCCCTCCCCCCCACCTCCCCCGCCCCCCACCTCCCCCTCCCCCCCACCTCCCCCTCCCCCTCCCCCCCACCTCCCTCTCCCCCTCCCTCCCCCTCCCCCCCACCCTCCCCCTCCCCCCACCTCCCTCCCCCTCCCACCCTCCCCCTCCCCCCCACCTCCCTCCCCCTCCCCCCACCTCCCTCCCCCTCTCCTCCCCACCTCCCTCCCCCTCTCCTCCCCACCTCCCCCCACCTCCCTCCCCCCACCTCCCCCCCTCCCCCTCCCTCCCTCCCCCCACCTCCCTCCCCCTCTCCTCCCCCCCTCCCTCCCCCCACCTCCCTCCCCCTCCCTCCCCCCACCTCCCTCCCCCTCTCCTCCCCCCCTCCCCCTCCCTCCCCCTCTCCCTCACTCTCCTCCTCCCTCCCTCTCCCCCTCCCTCCCTCCCCCCTCCCTCCCCCTCCCCCTCCCTCCCTCTCCTCCCTCCCCCTCCCTCTCCTCCCTCCCCTCCCTCCCTCTCCTCCCTCCCCCTCCCTCCCTCTCCTCCCTCCCCCTCCCTCCCCTCCCTCCCCTCCCTCCCTCCCCTCCCTCCCCTCCCTCCCTCTCCTCCCTCCCCTCCCTCCCTCCCCTCCCTCCCCCTCTCTCCCTCCCCTCCCTCCCCCTCTCTCCCTCCCCTCCTCCCTCCCCCTCCTCCCTCCCCCTCCCTCCCTCTCCTCCCTCCCCCTCCCCCCTCTCCTCCCTCCTCCCCCCCTCTCCTCCCTCCCCCTCCCTCCCTCTCCTCCCTCCCCCTCCCTCCCTCTCCTCCCTCCCCCTCCCTCCCTCTCCTCCCTCCCCCTCCCTCCCTCTCCTCCCTCCCTCCCCTCCCTCCCCCTCCCTCCCTCTCCTCCCTCCCCCTCCCTCCCTCTCCTCCCTCCCCCTCCCTCCCCCTCCCTCCCTCTCCTCCCTCCCCCTCCCTCTCCCTCTCCTCCCTCCCCCTCCCTCTCCTCCCTCCCCATCCCTCCCTCTCCTCCCTCCCCTCCCTCCCTCCCCTCCCTCCCCCTCCCTCCCTCCCCCTCCCTCCCTCCCCTCCCTCCCCCCCTCCCTCCCCTCCCTCCCCCTCCCCCCCTCCCCTCCCCCCCTCCCCTCCCTCCCCCTCCCCCCCTCCCCTCCCTCCCCCTCCTCCCTTCCCCTCCCTCCCCCTCCTCCCTCCCCCTCCCTCCCCCTCCTCCCTCCCCCTCCCTCCCTCTCCTCCTCCCTCCCCCTCCCTCCCCCTCCTCCCTCCCCCTCCCTCCCTCTCCTCCCTCTCCCTCCCTCTCCTCCCTCTCCCTCCTCCCTCCCCCCCTCCCCCTCCTCCCTCCCCCTCCCTCCCCCTCCCTCCCTCTCCTCCCTCCCCCTCCCTCCCCCTCCCTCCCCCTCCTCCCTCCCCCTCCCTCCCCCTCCCTCCCTCCCCCTCCCTCCCTCTCCTCCCTCCCCCTCCCTCCCCCTCCCTCCCCCTCCCTCCCCCTCCCTCCCTCCCCCTCCCTCCCTCTCCTCCCTCCCCCTCCCTCCCCCTCCCTCCCTCTCCCTCCCTCCCCCTCCCTCCCCCTCCCTCCCTCCCCCTCCCTCCCTCTCCTCCCTCCCCCTCCCTCCCTCTCCTCCCTCCCCCTCCTCCCTCCCCCTCCCTCCCTCTCCTCCCTCCCCCTCCCTCCCTCTCCTCCCTCCCCCTCCCTCCCTCTCCTCCCTCCCCCTCCCTCCCTCTCCTCCCTCCCCCTCCCTCCCTCTCCTCCCTCCCTCTCCTCCCTCCCCCTCCCTCCCTCTCCTCCCTCCCCCTCCCTCCCTCTCCTCCCTCCCCTCCCTCCCTCTCCTCCCTCCCCCTCCTCCCTCCCCCTCCCTCCCCCTCCTCCCTCCCCCTCCCTCCCTCTCCTCCCTCCCCTCCCTCCCTCTCCTCCCTCCCCCTCCCTCCCTCTCCTCCCTCCCCCTCCCTCCCTCTCCTCCCTCCCCCTCCCTCCCTCTCCTCCCTCCCTCTCCTCCCTCCCTCTCCTCCCTCCCTCCCCCTCCTCCCTCCCTCCCCCTCTCCCTCCCCCTCTCCCTCTCCCTCCCCCTCTCCCTCCCACCTCCATCTCCCCCTCCCCCCCATCTCCCCCTCCCCCTCCCCCCCATCTCCCCCTCCCCCCATCTCCCCCTCCCCCCATCTCCCCCTCCCCCCATCTCCCCCTCCCCCCGTGTCCCGCACCTTGTCGAGGGAGCCGGGCACCAGCCGCTCCAGCAGGCGGCACAGCACCAGCCCGTCCCTCAGCGCGCTCCTCAGGAACTCCTCCGGGTCGGACGGCGTCTTCTTGGGGGAGTCGAGGACGCCGAGCGAGATCAGCCAGGTGACGTTCTGCTCGGCGGGAGTCATGGCCGCGGCCTCGGGCTCGGGCTCGGCGGGCGCGGGAACGGGAGCCGCCTCCGGCCCGCGGGCTCATCCACATCCGCGGCGCAAAGCGGCCGGTCCGCCCTCGCTTCCGCCGCGGAGTGTCGGGGGAGGGCGGAACCCTCCTCCCTCCTCCCTTCCTCCCCCCCCCCACCCAGCTTCCTCCCCTCCCTCTCCCCCCTCCCCTCCCCCCCCTCTCCCCCCTCCCCTCCCCCCCCTCCCCTCCCCCCCCTCTCCCCCCTCCCCTCCCCTCCCTCTCCCCCCTCCCCTCCCCTCCCCTCCCTCCCCTCTCCCCCCTCCCCTCCCCTCCCTCTCCCCCCTCCCCTCCCCTCCCCTCCCTCCCCTCCCCTCCCCCCCTCCCCCCTCTCCCCCCTCCCCTCCCCCCCCTCTCCCCCCTCCCCTCCCCCCCTCTCCCCCCTCCCCTCCCCCCCCTCTCCCCCCTCCCCCCCCTCTCCCCCCTCCCCTCTCCCCCCTCCCCTCTCCCCCTTCCCCCCCTCGCCTCCCTCCCCTCCCCTCTCCCCCCTCCCCTCTCCCCCCTCCCCTCCCCCCCTCCCCTCCCCCCCTCCCCTCTCCCCCCTCCCCTCCCCTCCCCCCCTCTCCCCCGTCCCCCCCTCCCCTCCCCTCTCCCCCGTCCCCCCCTCCCCTCCCCTCTCCCCCCTCCCCTCTCCCCCCCTCGCCTCCCTCCCCTCCCCCCTCCCCTCCCCTCCCCCCCTCCCCTCCCCTCCCCCCCCTCCCCTCCCCTCCCCCCTCCCCCCCTCCCCCCCCCTCCCCTCCCCCCCCTCCCCTCCCCCCCTCCCCTCCCCCCCTCCCCTCCCCTCTCCCCCTCCCCCCCTCCCCTCCCCTCTCCCCCTCCCCCCCCTCCCCTCCCCTCTCCCCCTCCCCCCCCTCCCCTCCTCCCCCCCCTCCCCTCCCCTCCCCTCTCCCCCCTCCCCTCCCCTCCCCTCTCCCCCCTCCCCTCCCCTCTCCCCCCTCCCCCCCTCGCCTCCCTCCCCCCCTCCCCCCCTCGCCTCCCTCCCCCCCTCCCCCCCTCGCCTCCCTCCCCCCCTCGCCTCCCTCCCCCCCTCCCCCCCTCGCCCCCCTCCCCCCCCTCCCCTCCCTCCCCCCCCTCGCCTCCCTCCCCCCCCTCCCCCCCTCGCCTCCCTCCCCTCCCCCCCTCGCCTCCCTCCCCCCCCTGCCTCCCTCCCCCCCTCCCCCCCTCGCCTCCCTCCCCTCCCCTCCCCCCTCCCCTCCCCTCCCCCCTCCCCCCCTCCCCTCCCCTCCCCCCCTCCCCTCCCCTCCCCCCTCCCCCCCTCCCCTCCCCCCCTCCCCTCTCCCCCCCTCCCCTCCCCTCCTCCCCTCCCCCCCCCTCCCCTCCCCTCCTCCCCTCTCCCCCCCTCCCCTCCCCTCCTCCCCTCCCCTCCTCCCCTCCCCTCCTCCCCTCCTCCCCTCCCCTCCTCCCCTCCTCCCCTCCCCTCCTCCCCTCCCCTCCTCCCCTACCCTCCTCCCCTCCTCCCTCCCCCCTCCCTCCCCCCCTCCTCCCTCCCCCCTCCCTCCCCCCCTCCTCCCTCCCCCCTCCCTCCCCCCCCTCCCTCCCCCCCCCTCCCCCCCTCCTCCCTCCCCCTCCCTCCCCCCCTCCTCCCTCCCCCCTCCCTCCCTCCCCCCTCCCTCCCCCCCTCCTCCCTCCCCCCTCCTCCCCCCCTCCTCCCTCCCCCCCTCCTCCCCCCTCCTCCCTCCCCCCCTCCTCCCTCCCCCCCTCCTCCTTGTCTTCCCTCCCCCCCCTCCTCCTTGTCTTCCCTCCCTCCCTCCTCCTTGTCTTCCCTCCCTCCCTCCTCCTTGTCTTCCCTCCCTCCCTCCTCCTTGTCTTCCCTCCCTCCCTCCCTCCTCCTTGTCTTCCCTCCCTCCCTCCCTCCTCCTTGTCTTCCCTCCCTCCCTCCCTCCCTCCTCCTTGTCTTCCCTCCCTCCCTCCTCCTTTTCTTCCCTCCCTCCCTCCTCCTTTTCTTCCCTCCCTCCCTCCTCCTTTTCCCTCCCTTCCCCTTTTCCCTCCCTTCCCTCCCTCCTCCTTTTCCCTCCCTTCTCCTCCTCCTCTTCCCTCTTCTTCCTCTTCCCTCCTTCCTCTCCCCCCTCCCCCCACCTACCTCTTCCCAGTCCCCCTTCCCCTTTCCCCCTCCCTCCCCTCCTCCTCTTCCCTCCCTCCCCCTCCCCCTCCCCCTCCCCCTCCCCCTCCTCCTCCCCCTCCCCCTCCTCCTCCCCCTCCCCCTCCTTCCCTCCTCCCCCACTCCCCTTCCCCTCACCTTTACCTCTCCTCCACTCCTTACTCCCCCTTTACCCTCCTTTCCCTCCCCCTCCCACCCCACCCTCCCAATCTCCCCTCCCCCCCACTTACCTTCCCTTCCCTCACTCACTCCCCCCTCACCACCGATCCTTCCACTCACTCCCCTCCCCCTCTCCACCTTCTACCTCCACAACCTCTCCTCACTCACACCCTCCGCCCCTTCAGTCTCTCCCCTTCCCCTTGCTCACTCTCCCTCCCCACTCCATCTCACCTCTTAACTCTCCTTATCCCCCGCACCCACCCCTCACCCACCCCCGCACTCTGCACCCCTCCTTCTCATGCCCTCATCTCCTATTCACAACCCCACTTCCCGTCTTCCTGTCTCTCACAGCTCCTCCTGTCCCCTTCTCCCCACCCCCATTCTACCCTTCTTCCCTCACAGCCCAGCCCCTCTGCCCCCTCCCTATGCCCCACCCTCAGGCCCTCTCCCCTCCCTCACTGCCAGCCCCGTAACCTCCTCACTTCCCCACCCTCAGGCCCTCTCCCCTCCCTCACTGCCAGCCCCGTAACCTCCTCACTTCCCCACCCTTAAGCCCTCTCCCCTCCCTCACTGCCAGCCCCGTAACCTCCTCACTCCCCCACTGCTGGAACTCATCCTTTCACCTCACTTTCCCCATTCTTCTACCTCCCTCTCATTTTCCTTACCTGTCCCCTCTCCCCTGATTTCACCCCCTGCCTTCTCCTTTCCCATCCCTCCCTCCCTCACTTCACCATCCTTGCCCACCATCGCTCAATCCTCCTCCCGTGTGTGTGCGTGTGTGGTTATTTTCTCTGTTACATTTAAGATGCATTTAGACAGACACATGAACAGGCACGGAGTGGAGGATATGGACCATGTGTGGGCGGATAGGATTGGTTTGGGTTAGAATCATGATCGGCACAGACATGGTGGGCTGAAGGGCCTGTTCCTGATTGTCCTGTTGTTCTTCCCACCTCCTCCCCGAGCAGCCTCACCCCTCTCCAGGGCCACTTTGAATAATCCCACCTGTGACGTTGTCACTGAAGCCCACGTTTACTGATGCTGCACCTCTTCAGGAACTGCAGCAACCTCCACTGTTTTGCCAGGCTAAAGAAACTGGTTTCCATTTTGTGCTGACAGTCACTTTCTGCCTTGGCCAGTAACAGCCTCACCCTGAGTCCCATCAGTAAACATAGGCAGATCTGGAGATGATTTGGGCTCTGGACAATGCGGGCAGGCTCCAGAAGATAGGTGCTCCAATCTGCAGCTGATGTTGCATTGCAGTGTGGGATGGAGCTGTGGATTTCATCCTTCAACAGCATGGTGGCCCAGCATCAATGATAAAGGGTCCCAGATGTGAATGTCCACTGCTTTTTCTTCATCAAATACCCTTCAACAGGTGTGAGGCAAACCTCACTGGCCGAGAGTTTTGTTGTCAGCTGTGGTTCAGCACTCATACAGTTGGGTCCTACAACGTGGAAATCAGCCTTCAGCCCCATGTCTGTGCCAGCCAAGAGGCAAGAAGCACCCATTTACACTAATCACATTTTAATCCGTCCATATTCCCCTCAACTCCCCCCAGCTTCTACCAATCTACTGAACACCAGGGGCACTTTACAGCAGCCAATTAACCTACCAAACCGCACATCTTAGGGATGTGGGAGGAAACTGGAGCACCCAGAGGAAACCCACGTGGTCAGAGGGACAACATGCAAACTCCACACGGACAGCACCAGTCTCATTTCAGAGGCGAGAGGACAAAAATCAATGTCAACAGTTCCAGTGCAGTGCTGAGGATGTGCCGCCCTGCTGAAGAGAGCACCCCACTGTTGAGGGAGTGCTGCACTGCTGGGTGGGTGGTGCTGAGAAAGATTAAGAATTAAGATCTTTATTAGTCACATGTACATTGAAACACAGTGAAATGCATCTTTTGCGTAGAGTGTTCTGGAGGCAGCCCGCAAGTGTCGCCACGCTTCCAGTGCCAACATAGCATGCCCACAACTTCCTAACCCATATGTCTTTGGAATGTGGGAGGAAACCGGAGCACCCGGAGGAAACCCAAGCAGACACGGGCGAACGTACAAACTCCTTACAGACAGCGGCCGGAATGGAACCTGGGTCGCTGGCGCAGTAATAGTGTTACACTAACCGCTACCTGTTGGGTGGACATTTATTTCCCATCCTTTGTTGCCTTGACCTCTGTGCTATTGAGTTATTTCTGAGAATAACTATGTCTGTAGTCACACATAGATTGAACTAGGTAAATGTGGCAGATTAGTAAAGCAGGTTTGTTCTGGTGACACTCCAGTTGTATCATACACAGTTGTGGAAAATACCTTTTACTGCATATTTATTTAACCACTTTAAGCCCAAGTTCTGATCAATAGCCCAGGTCTTCGGTTACTGGTCCAGCAAAAACTCAGTAACTTAAGCTGTTCCCAGATTCAAAGGGCAGGATGTTCTCCCAGAGCTGTAGGCCCAATCCTTAGCCTCAATCGACATGACCAAAGAAGCAGATTAACTGGTAATTATCGCAACATTGACAGTGTTGGCTGTGCTTTTAAAGTAGGAAAGATAGATAGTAGTGAATTTGTGGACCACAAACTTTCCATAATTAATTGGCATGCTACAAATTTCAGAGTGAAACTTAAATCTGAAATGGAATTTTCGGTTCCACATTGGCAGTTACTACAACAGGTGATATTGTTGACAGTGAAGAAGGCTGTCAAGAATTCATCAGCTGGGTAAGTGGGCTGAGGAATGGCAAATGAATTTTAATTCAGATAAGTGTGGGGTAGTTCATTTTGGAAAGTCAAATCAAGGTCAGACTTTCACAGTAGGGCCCTGGGCAGTGTTGAAGAACAGAGGGACATTGGCGTTTAGGTACAGGGTTCCCTTAAAGTGGAGTCACAGGTAGACAGGGTGGTGAAGGCTTTTGGCACGCTGGCCTTCATCAGTCAGGGCATTGAGTATGGATGTTGGTATGTTATGTTGCAGTTGGTGAGGCTGCACTTGCAGTATTGCACTCAGTTTTGGTCACCCTGCTGTAGGAAATATGTTATCAAACTAGCAAGAGTGCAGAAACGATTTACAAGGATGTTGCCAGGACTCGAGTGACTGAGTTAAAGGGAGAGGTTGTGCAGACTAGGACTTAGAACATAGAACAATTACAGCACAATTCAGGCCCTTTGGCCCACAAAGCTGTGCCGAACATGTCCCTACCCTAGAGATTATTAGGCTTACCTATAGCCCTCTATTTCACTCAGCTCCATGTACCTATCCAACAGTCTCTTGAAAGACCCTATCGTATCCGCCTCCACCACTGTTTCCGGCAGCCCATTCCACACACTCACCACTCTCTGAGTAAAAAACTTACCCCTGACATCTCCTCTATATCTACTCCCCAGCACCTTAAACCTATGTCCTCTTGTGGCCACCAATTCAGCCCTGGGGAAAAGCCTCTATCTACCCTATCAATACCTCTCATCATCTTATACACCTCATTGGAGTGTAGGAGAATGAGGGGTGATCACATAGAGGTGTATAAAATCATGAGGGGCACAGATAGGGTGAATGCACTCAGTCTTTTTCCCGGGGTTGGGGAATGAAGAACTGGAAGGAGAGATGAGAAAGAACTTGAGGGGCAACTTTATTTACACAGATAATGGTCTGTACATGGAATGAGCTGCCAGAGGAAGTGGTCAAGGCGGGTGCAATAACAACTTTTGGAAGACACGGACAGGTACATGGATTGGAAAGGTTCAGCAGGATATGGGGCAAATGTGAACAAATGGGACTAGCTTAGATGGGCATCTTGGTTGGCATGGCCCATTTCTGTGCTGTATGACTATTGTGTATGCAAAGTGGCAATGCAATTAACAGACTCCAGAGGAGGCACTTATTTATTTTGATACGCAAGACATTCACTGCATTTCTTGTACAACACATCAAGTTAACAGCTTTAAAACTGACTAAAATTTAATTTTATTTACCTAAAATTGGGAAATTAATGACTCCTCAAAAGATCTTATTAGGCTTGTGGGAAATTATTAAAGGACACTGGATGAATCAGGGGAAGGTGACACGACACAGGATCAGCGCAGATCTAACTGAATGTCAGAGCAGGCTTGGGGAACAGAATGGTTTCCTGCAGCTTCTGTTTCTTATGCCTTTGCATTGTAATTTACCAGAATCAAGATATAGTTCAGTTAGCATATAATCCAATTAAATTTTACATTTTGACTTCGGGTCAACTCCAAATGGGCAAACAGCTGAACTTCCTTTGGCACTAGGTGTTTGTAAGCAGCAATAATTTGTCAATGTCCACAGTTCCAGGCTGGAAGAGCTTCAATCCACACTTCTTTGGATGATATTAGTACAGAGGCATTCAATCTCTTCCTCAAGGTGCAGATTTGCAATCACATCCAGTCACTTGGTTCCTTCTCACACAACTGTTTCTCTCTGTGAGCCATTTTCTGTCTCCTTCAGTCCTTCCTTTTAAGTTCTTCCTGATAATTGAGATTATAGTTAGCTTTCACAGTGACCTTTGTCTGTCTGGGAAGTTTAGCAGTCAATGCAATGTAAATCAGTGTGTTGGTTGTTGCTCCAGTGATTTACACAAACTAGAGCAAAGGGTGGTGAGTCTATGAAATGAGCTGCCAGAGGAAGTGGGTGAGGCAGGTACAACAGCATCATTTAAGAAGCACTTGGATAGGTACATGGAGGGGCAGGGCTTGTAGGGATATGGGCTGAATGCAGGAAATTTGGACTAGCTGGGTGGACAAAGTGGTGAACATGGACTGGTTGGGCCAAAGGGCCTGTATCTGTGCTGTATTGCTCCATGGAGTCTGGCAAAGACATCTGTCTGTACAAGGATGCCAGAGATAAAGAGTGTAAAGAGATGTAACCGTTCTGCCTCATCTATTAAAGGCAAGATTTTAATCTTTCCTCGGCTGCTGGCTTGTGCCAGTCACAGCTCCCACGTTCTAGTGTGATGTCATCAAATATGACAGCAACACGACACCTGCTGGATAGAAACAAGAGTCATCAATGAAATGAACAGAACCCCATCTACTGGTCTGCAAGTATACATACCTTCCAAAATGAGCAAAGGTTCTATGGTACTATTGAGAGAATGGCAGGTGTGCTCTCAATATCCTTATCATTATCCCTCAGGTATGAATACAATTAACAATGGCATATTAAGCTGTTTATCATCTAGTTCATGTCATCATTTGCAGAGTTAGGTCCTGGAATGTGATCTTTAAACCACCAATACACTATGGGACCCAAACCCACAGCCCTGTCAGGTCTAATCAGGGACTGACCAACTCCCTCAGTACCACGCCTCAGACTATAGTGCTGCCTCAGTACCACCTTTCCATTTGAACTATGGGCTTGTGATACAGAAATGATTGTGCAATGGGTGACACCTGAAGCAAACTGGAACTCCAGAACAGTGAACTAGAGTAAGGCAACAGAATCCTCTGTCCATGCAGTGTTCGATGAGGTCGCCCCTCAGTCTCCTCTGCTCCAAGGAATAAAGATCCAACGTGGCCAACCTCTCCCTATAACTCAGGCCCTCTAGTCCAGGCAGCATCCTCATATATCTCTTCTGCACCTTTTCCAGCTTGACAATGTCTTTTCTATAACAGAGTGGCCAAAACCATACACAATACTTCAAGTGCGGCCTCACTAACGACTTATATACATGCAAACTAATGTCTCTGCCCCTAAACTTGATACCCTGACTGATGAAGGCCAGGATGCTAAACGCCCTGAAGAAGAAAAACACAATGATGCTGGAGGAACTCCAGGTGGTGGTCACCGTTTTGGGTCAGGACCCTTCTGCAGGAAGAAGGGTCCTGACCCAAAACGTTGACTGCCTGCTTTTCTCCATGGATACTGCCTGGCCTGCTGAATTCCTCCAGCATCATAGTGTTTATCATCTAGATTCCCGCATAGAACAGAACAGGCCCTTCGGCCCACAATGTTGTGCCGACATAGCTATTCCCTCCTACCTACAGAATGCCCATATCCCTCTATCTTCCTCTTATTCATGTGCTCATCCAAGCCCCTCTTAAAAGCAAATGAATTTGCCTCCACCACCCTATCAGGCAACGCATTCCAGGCATCCACCACTCTCTCAGTAAAAACAAAACATACCCCTCACGTCTGTTCTGAACCTACCCCCTCTCACTTTAAATTCATGCCCTCTGGTATTGGATCACTCAATAATGGGAAAAAGATATTGCTTGTCCACCCTATCTATGCCCCTCATAATTTTATACACTTCCAACAGATCACCCCTCAGCCTCTGCCACTCCAGAGAAAAGAGTCCAAGTTTGTCCAACCTCTCCTGATAGCACATGCCCTCTAATCCAGGCACCATCCTAGTAAACCTCCTCTGCACCCTCTCTAAAGCCTCGACATGCTTCCTATAGTGAAGTGATCAGAATTGCACACAATACTCTAAATGCAGCCTAACCAGAGTTCTATAGAGATGCATCATAACTTCTCGACTCCTATACTCAATACCCCAATTAATAAATGCAAGCATTCCATAAGCATTCTTAACCACCCTGTCTACCTGTGTAGCCACTTTCAATGAGTCATGGACTTATACCCCAAGGTCTCTCTGCTCTTCAACACTGTTAAAGGTCTTAACATTAACTGTTAAGGGCAAGAGTGTACTGCCTCTTGATATTAGTCCTACCAAGGTGTAACACCTCACATTTATCCGGGTTAAACTCCATCTGCCATTTCTCTGCCCACATCTGCAGCTGATCTACATCACACTGTATCTGTCACCAGTCTTCCACACTATTCACTACTCCACCAATCTTAGTACTGTCTGCAAACTTACTAACCCACCCATCAACATACTCATCCAGGTCATTTATGTACGTCACAAACAGCAGAGGTCCCAGCACAGATCCCTGCAGAACACCACTACTCATAGGCTTCCAGCTCGAATAAGTCCCTTCAAACACCACCCTTTGTCTTCTACAGGCAAGCCGGTTCTGGATCCACACAGCCAATTCTCCACTAACCCCATGCATCCGAACTTTCTTCATTAACTAATTATGTGGGACCTTGTCAAATGCCTTACTGAAGTCCATATAGATGACATCCACAGCTCTGCCTTCATCAATCTCTCTCATCACCCTGTCAAAAAAACAACCAGGTTAGTAAGACACGACTTGCCCCGCACAAAGCCATGCTGGCTTTCCCTAATCAAGCCATTGGATTTCAGATACTCGTATATCCTATCTCTATGAATTTTTTCTGGCAATTTCCCTGCAACCGAGGTGAGACTCACTGGTCTATAGATCCCCAGATTTTCCTTGTTCCTTTCTTAAATAGGGGAACAACGTTAGCCTCTTGCCAGTCATCCAGGACCTCACCCGTGGTCAGAGAGGACAAAAAGATACTGGTCAAGGCCCCGGCAATTTCCTTTCTTGCTTCCCTCAGTAACTTGGGGTATATCCCATCGTGCCCCAGGACTTATCCGCCTTAATACTGTTTAGATCTAACACTACCTCCTCCTTGACCTCTAAATGCCCTAACATGTTTCCATCCTCAGTTCCAATTTCTGCATCCTGCATGTCCCTTTACTGGGTAAATACCGAAGAGAAATACTCATTCAGAACCTCACCCACATCCTCTGCATCCAAACATAGATTCCCTTCTTTATCTTTAAGTGGTCCTACCCTTTCCCCTTGTTATCCTCTAATTCCTGACGTAGGTATAGAATGCCTTTGGATTCGCCTTAATCCTACTTGCTCAGGACTTTTCATGGCCCCTCCTGGCTTTCCTAACTTCTGAAGCTCTACATACTTGTCCTTTTTCTTCTTGACTAAGTTCATTACTTCTCTGGACATCCAAGGTTCCCTTATTTTCCCATTCATGTCCTTCCTTCTAATCAGGACATACCATCCTGTACTGTGTATTAATCCTTAAACACTTTCCACATGGTCGACATGGATGCCAGCAAAAAAGTTTTCCCAGTATACTCTACCTAGTTCCTGCCTTATGCCTTCAGAATTAGCCCTGCTCCAATTTAAGACCCTCCCACTAGCCCCATACCTATCCTAATCTATAGCTATCCTGAATGTTAGTGAGCTGTGGCTACAGTTCCCCAGTTGCTCACCCACTGATAGGTGAGTCACCTGGCCAGGCTCATTACCTAACATCAGGTCCAGAATAGCCTCTCCCCTTATTGGACTGTCAACATATTGATTTAAGAACCCCTCCTGGATACACCTAACAAATACTACCCCATCAAACCCCCTTGCACTAAAAAGGTCCCAATTTATATCAGGGAAGTTGAAGTCTCCGATGACCACAACCCTGTAATTTTTACTCATTTCCTTAATCCGTTTGCATATCTGTTCCTCAATGTCCTGGTGGTTATTAGGAGGTCTATAGTACACCCCCAAGAGTGATTGCACCCTTCCTATTCCTGAATTCTACCCACATGGACTCTGTATCCAAGCCCTCCATTATGTGTCCCCAGAGTGCAGCTGATATATTATCTCTAATTAGTATTGCAACTCCTTCCCCGCTATTCTTCCTAAAACTTTGAAACCCTGATACATCGATCACTCATTCCTGTCCATCCCTCAACCAAGTCTCTGTAATAGCCACAACATCATTAGCATGGATAAGTACATGGAAATAAGTTCATCACTCTTGCCCATAATACTCCGAGCATTAAAGTACAAACACTTCAAACCATCCGTCACGTCACATCTGTCATCAGGAATCTGCCTAATACTACATTCCCTGACATCAGCCCTCCTGCCTGTTCCCACACTTACTGACCTGTTTTTCTGGGTCCCATCCCCCTTCGAAGCTAGTTTAAACCTTCTCCAGTAGCATTAGCAAACCTCCCTGCCAGGATATTGGATCCCTTCCAATTCAGGTGCAACCCGTCCCTCTTGTACAGGTCACCCCTTCCCCAGAAAAGGTTCCAATGATCCAAGAACTTGAAACCCTGCCCCCTGCACCATCTCCCCAGCCACTCATTTGTCTGTGCTATCATCCTGTTCTTTCCTTCACTAGCCAGTGGCACCAGAAGGAATCTGGAGATTACTACCTTCGAGGTCCTGCTCTTCAGCTACCTTCCGAACTCACTATACTCATTTCACAGGACCTCAACCCCTCTCTTGCCTATATCATTGGTCTATGGCATCTGCATTCCTTTGTTTCTCTGCTAAACACCTTCACCACTGTGTCTACTTGTGCAGCTGCTTTCAGCAAACTCTGCACCTGTACTCCAAAGTCCATCTGTTCCACAACACTCAGTGCCCTGTCATTCACTGTATAAGTCCTACCCTGGTTTGACTGTCCAAAATGCATCACCTCACACTTAAAAGTTGAAATCCATTTGCCATTCCTCAGCCCATCTTCCTAACTGATCAAGATCTCTTTGCAATTCATTGTAACCTGCTTCATTATCAACAAGACCTCCTTAACTTGCTAATCGTGCCATGTACATTCATATCCAAATTATTTATACATAATGAATAACAGAAGTCCCAACACTGACCCCTGGAGCACCCCAATAGTCACAGGCCTCCATAGGAGAATCGGCTTTCAACCATCACTCTCCACATCCTGTAAAGTCAATTCTGAATCCACTTCGCAAGCTCTCCCCTCCCATGTGACCTAACCTTCCAGATTAGCCTACCATGCTCGTCAAAGGCCTTACTGAAGTCCATACAGACAACATCCACTGCCCTACCTTCATCTATCCCCTTAGTTAGCTCTTTGAAAAACTCCAAAAGGTTCATCAGACATTACCTCCCACGCAGAAAGCCACACTGACTATTCCTGATCAGGGCTTGACTATCCAAGTGATGGTAGATGTCCCGAACCTCCACTCTCACCCCCACCCCTCCTAGACCCAACAGGGATAGGGTCCCCCCTTGTCCTCACATTTCATCCCACCAGCCTACGTATCCAACAGATCATTCTCTGCCACCTCCATTGGGACCCCACTGCCAAGCAGATCTTCCCCTCTGCACCCCTTCATGCCTTTCACAGGGACTGCTCTTTCTGGAAAATGTGACAGCTTCTAATGAACTGTATGAACAGAGTTCATTGGGAAATAATATCTTTTGTGGAACTATCATCATCTCCCACAAATGAAATGGCACCATCATTGGAAAAATGATGGCATCTGATGCAATACAGGGACAACAGAAAAGAGGCCATTTTACAAGGGCTGTTGGGTGGTTTGTGGTCTTTGGCTTTACAAGGTTGGGATTGACCATAGCAAATAACTGCAGAACCTTTACTAGAGGCACACAATAGCTGCAGTATGTACAAATGTGGAGTGAATGAATGTTTAGGGTGGGTCCAGAGTGCAAATCAAGTGGGAAACTTTGTTCTACATGGTAGTTTGCTCAAGGTGTTCTCATCCAAGCCCATACTCAAAAATGTACAAGGCTCAAAATATAGACATTTGAAGCCAGATCAGTTCCTTCACCTTCTTGCATCCTGTGGTTCCAAATTTTGGGAATTCCATGTAATTTAGTTAAATAGTTTACACACAATATGATTGTTTTTTTGATTTAATGGTCATATACTTACAGGGTGCAATTTTATTTGAGCTAAGTCACACAGAAATACAAGTTCCAGTCCCTCTGGAGTGCGTCCCTGAAGCCTGTCAATTGTTACGAACACAACCAGACAACTCTCATCCATGCAGCATTTTCTTGTCTGGCTCAATAGGATTAGTTAGCCTATTCTACTTCCTGTATTTCTGCTCCTTCACACTCACAATGATGCCCTTGTTCTCATCTTCCTCTCCACCTTAAAGAGGATGCCATCATCTAACACATCTTTTCTCTCCTGTTAGTAAAGGGGCCATTCGACCAATGCCATGAATTTTCACAGCACCTTTCCAGGCATCTCCTGTGGTTACACCTGCCTTTTTCAAAACACTTTCCACCATTCAGGGACCCAGGCAATCCTTCCAAATGAAGCAATGCACTTGTAATTTTGTAATTACTTGCAATTTAGTGTATTCTATTCAATGGTCACAATGGGATCTTCTCTATGCAAGAGCAGTCAAATTCAGTGCACAACAGTTGCTCACCAATCCAATTTGACAGACCCTTCCAAGTTCTGAGGAATATGGTCAAAGCCACATTGAAACTTTATGAGAAAGGAATACAGGTCAGAATAAATGGACTTACTTTACCCCCCCCCCCCCCCCCCCCACCTCACCAAACAACGTAAACACATGAAACCCCGTAACAAAAAATGGCATTTATTGTAAAAGTTCACCTATAAAATGTACAATTCTTACAATCGTTAGTTATACATTTTTGTACATAACAAAATGCAACATTGTACATTTCAAAAGGTTCACTCAGGTGTTCCAGCACAATAACAAATGCATTAAGTGAGCCATTTACAAATCTTTAATTTCTCAGTGAAGATAGAAGATCTAATTTTCAACACTACTAGCACTACTTTCCACTCTTTGGATGAGGCAACAATTTTAACACTGGACTTGGAACAAAAAGCCAACTGCAATTGTTTAAAATGCCAAGTGCGGCTCAAGTTTGAGTTGTAGGAGAGGTGCTTCAACATCACTGTTAGAAGCATGGAAAATACGAGTAGGCCATTCCATTATAGTTAACAGCACAGAAAGGGGCCCCTTCCATGCTGACCATCAAGTACCCATCTACACTAATCCTATTTACCAGCCCTGGTCCTTAGTCCTTATTGAAGTGCCCTTCAAACCTATTCTCTTCAATAAGAATCTCTCTCAATACAAAATCTCACCATTTCCCTTGGCACCCATTTCCTTAAATATATTCAGCATATATCTTTGCCTTCACCACTTTGCAGTAAACAATTCTACAGGCTCACCACTTGTCAATGTGACCCAAATGTTTTACCCATTTCCTGAAGCTGATCTCCAGTTCTAGACCTGTCAGGGAAAACAACCTCCTTGTATCCAGTCTAGTTCTGTCAGAAGTTTTAATGTTTCAATGAGACCACCTCCCATTCTTCTAAGTGCTAGTGAATACAATTGACCCATCATTGCTAATACAAAAGTCTTGCGACCCAAGAATCAGTCTGGTAAACTTTACTAAAGAGCCCTATATTCTTAGATACAGAAACCAATATTAGACTCCATGTGTGGTCTCAACAAGGCTCTGCATAATTGTAGGAAAACATCCATGCTCCTCTGTTCAAAGCCTCTTGCAATGAAGGTGAACAAGCCATTTGCTTTCATTGCTTGCTCCACCTGAATGTTCACTTTCAGCGACAGGTGTACAAGGACAATCTGCACATTAACATTTCCTACGTAATACTGTTTAAATACTCTTGCTTCTCTAGTTCACATGCATCCATATTCTCCAGCATCTGCCATTATCTTCCCATTCAACTTGTTTACATCACCTTGCAACCTCAATTCAGTCTTAGCCAAGTCAATGGTAAATGTAGCAATATTACACTCAGGACACCAAATCTACAATGTCCCCACTCCAAGGATTGATATTATGCAAGGCTTTTGCATTTCATTTCACACCCATACCACATTCAAATCTCATTGCTTAACACAATCTCAGCAGCATATCATTTATTATAATTAAAGAAATTAGTAAATATTTACAAGGAAACTTTTGCTTCCCAATTGATGACCCCTCAATTCTCCTCGTGTCCCATGTCCCTTGACCTATTATTTACTTGCTCATCAGGCATCCAAAGCCCTTTTGGTGGCCAACTAAAGATCCATGGCAAGAAATTCCAGCGTGAAATGATCCGTTATCTGAAAATAACCCCTAGATCCAAGCCTAGCAACTTAGGGAAACAAGCCTCCCATTAGTATGACTACCAATACTGCAATGTGATCATCTCATTCTTCAAAATCTGTCACACCTTTAGACAATCTTCTCCAAGGAAATACGTGTTTATCATATTAATTCTAATCGCAGGAGATGAATCAGCAGCCCAGCAAAGAGGACAACTATGGACAGGCATGAGGAAATGCAAGCTTTACAATAATCACTCAACTGTTCAAGATAACTGAAAAAGACAGGTGAACAGAAGAACAGATGTACAAAAACAGACTGCCTTTAAATACTCCCTCTTTTTTTGGCAGAGGTTATTATATTGTGCTGTAGATGAAATCAGAATGCACTTCAAAAACATGGTGGATTATAGCTCCAACTGCCTTTTTTGTTCTCTGCAGAGTGCTTAAAGGAATGGCTTGTAGCTCATGAAATGGTCCAATGGAGTTCAAGCTCTCTTCATTATTCCACACTTTATGCTGCTCCACCACTAAGGATTTTCAATGGTCACATCACTTAAATCCAGATTTTTCCTGATCTGAAAAGAAAATGTAGCAGCAACTCAGTAATCATAATATTCATTCCAGAAAGACTGCTGTAGAATAGAGCTCCGGCTTTAATTTCTTTACCAGGTGCTCAGGAAAGGGAAGGGAGAAATGGCTATGTTAATGAGAAATATTGAGGTGCTGAACCAAGCAATCAAAGATGGAGTCAAGAAAAAAAATGCGACTATACATGCCTGTCAACTGGTGGAGAGGTTAAGGAGCAAGGCTGCAGAGGAATTACAGACATTTGAAAAACAAAATGGAATAAAAATTGAATAATTCAACTACTTAAACATCAACTGGGATTTTAAAAAAATCAAGCAATGTAGGCAGCAGGGTGGTGTTGTGAAGTGACCTCAGACACCAGGCTAAATGGGGCAAAGATAGGGAACCAAGAGGTAAAAAGTCAATTGAAGAACTAATTTCAAAGGAATGAGAACACATCTAACCTAGGTATAATGGAGTCAATGCTCAGCAGGTAAAAATATTATTCAACTGCAGGAGAACTTAAGTGGAGCAGCAAAAATGTTAAAATCAAAACCCAGGAATCCACTAAGAGCTAAAACACAGCAGGTTGTGAACACAACTGAGTACTGGGTTGACTACTCCAGAAGAAGTGGGGGGGGGGGGGGGAGAAAAAAGGAAATGATAATCAAAGAAAACAAGGTTGTAATGAGCAGACTAGGATTATAAAGGGTGCTGAGACTGATCAAAGGCAAGGATATTTACTTATGGGTACTCAATTTACTAAGTTACTAAACAAGTACAAAGTTACTAAACAAGTCCATTACATCAGTCTTTTATGAGCAGTTTCATAAACTGCTACAGTTTCAGAGAGGATATTGCAGAAATTCTGGGTGGACTAAAGTGGATAGAAGAGGTACAAGGCTAACTGTACTTCAATCACTTACAGCCTTCTGGACTGGAAAATTGCAACATTACACCCTTGCTCAAAACAATATAATACCAATAACTGCACACCAGTCAGTTATCTTAGTAATGGGGAAAAACTCCAGAAGCAGTGAACAGGAACAGAATTAACAGTCACTTGGACAAGCATGGTCTGACTGGAGAAAGCCAGCATGAATTTGCTTAAAGCAGAGTGTACAGCTGAAGGTTTTTTTTTCCATGAATTAGGAAGGTTGATAAAATATACACAGACTTCTGAAAGGGATTAGTTAACAAGCTTTAATATTGATGACAAACCCAAGAAAAAAATGGACCCTAACAGCTTGGATATAAAATTGGTGACATAACAGAAATCATACTAGTGAAAGACATCCTACATTATACTCTGAATGCCAACTTCTTGCCCTCTCCACCTATACAACTTTACAAGCTCTATTGCCTTCTCACAACTTACTAATAGATTTTTATGGCTGGAATTCCCCATTGTTTTCTTAACATACATTTATTACTGGGACATTGCATAGTATAACTTCCAAATTTAGAAAAGATAAAACCAGTGAATCAACGAGAACAAAGAAAAACAGATCTGGGGGTACTTGTGCACAATTTGTTGAAAGTAACAGGACAGAGTGAGAAAGTTAATGGAGATTGCAAGAACACTGGTTCAGCCACAACTGGAGCATGGTATCCACTTCTCAATGACACACTAAGGACAATGCAAAGGCTTTGGAAAGGATGCATAATATTTAGTAAAATGATTAGAGGGAATTGGAAATTTTAGTTACATACAACACTACAGCACAGTACAGGCCCTTCGACCCACAAGGTTGTGCAGGCATTTTATCCTGCTCCAAGATCTATCTAACCCTTCCCTCCCACATAGCTCCCCATTTCTCTATCATTCATGTGTCTTTCTAAGAGTCCCTTAAATGTCCCTAATGTATTTGCCCCACAACCTGTTGACAGTGCGTTCCACACACACCCACCACTCGTGTAAAAAAAAACTTACCCCTGACATTCCCCCACCTTAAAGTTATGTCCCTTCATGTTAGGCATTGTTGCACCAGGAAAAAGTCTGACTGTCCACTCCATCTATGCCTCTATCATCCTGCACACCTCTGTCAAAGTCACCTCTCATCCTCCTTCTCTCCAGAGCCCTAGCTCACTCAACCTAGCCTCATAAGACACTCTCTAATCCAGGTAGCATCCTGGTAAATCTCCCCTGCACCCTCTCTAAAGCTTCCACATCCTTCGTATAATGAGCCAACCAGAACTGAACACAATACTCAAAAGTGTGGTCTAACCAGAATTCCATGGAAATGCAACATTAACTTGCAGCTCTTGAACTCAATACCCCGACTAATGAAGGCCAACACTCCATACGCCTCCTTAACAACCCTGTTGACCTGCATGGCAACCTTGAGGGATCTATGGACATGGATGCCAAGATCACTGTTCCTCCACACTGCTAAGAGTCCTGCCATTAACATTGTATTCTGCCTTCAAATTCGATCTTCCAAGTATCACTTCACACTTTCCTGGGTTGAACTCCATCTGCCACTTCTCAGCCCAGCTCTGAATCCTACCAATGTCCTGTTGTAATCTACAGCAACCTTCTACACTATCCACACCACCACCAATCTTGGTGTCATCAGCAAGCCTACTAACCCACCCTTCCACATCCTCATCCAAGTAATTTATAAAAATCACAAAGAACAGGGGTCCAAGAAGATCCCTGCGGAACCCCACTGGTCACTGACTTCCAGGCACAATACGCTCTACCACCACCCTCTGTCTTCTATGGGTGAGCCAATTCTGAATCCACATAGCCATGCCTCCTGACTTTTTGAATAAGCCTTCCATGAGAAACCTTATCAAGCACCTTAATGAAGTCCATGTACACCACATCCACTGCTCTACCTTCATCAATGTGCTCTGTCACATCCTCAAAGAATTCAATCAGGCTCGTGAGGCACGACCTGCCCCTCACAACTGCTGACTGTCCCTAATCAGCTTACGCTTCTCCAAATGCCCATAAATCCTGTCTCTAAGAAGCTTCTCCAATAATTTGCCCATCACTGAAGACTCACTTGTCTGTAATTGCCAGGGTTATCCCTACTGTGTTTCTTAAACAAAGGAATAACATTTGCCACCCTCCGATCATCTGGCACTACTCCTGTGGCCAGTGAGGACGCAAAGATCATCACCAAAGGCACAGCGATCTCTTCCCTCGCTTCTGGTAATAACCTTGGATATATCCCATCCAGCCCCAGTGACTTATCTATTGTAATATTTTTCCAGAAGTTCCAGCATATCTTCTTTCCTCACGTCAACGTGCCCTAGCATATCAGCCTGTCGTATGCCATCCTCACAAATGTCAAAGTCTATCTCCCTGGTGAATACTTAAGCATATTAGTCATATGGACAATCTTGATCTGGGCTGGTTTCCTTTAAAAGGAAGCAGAAAGGGGATCTCTCAAAGGATTTCAAAATCAAAGACACAGACGGAAGGGAGAACTGTTCCCACTGGAGGTCCTAGAATTAAGATTTTGGTAAATGGAGCAAATGACAAACGTTTTATTAAAAAAATGCAGCCGGAGTCAAGGTCTACAATGCACTACCAAGCGTAGTAAAGGAGGCAGATTCAATTGTAGGGAGCTAGGTAAACTTCAATGAATTTACAGGGCCATGGTCGTGCACTCACCGAGTGGGACCACTGCATTTCTCAGAGATGCTGCAGACTCAAGATGAATGGGCTTCTTCCACACTGCAACCATTAAATAATGCTCTAGTTCCTTGTCAGAACACAATGCTCACTTACCAAGTGTTACTTTTTTAAAATTACATAATCTACAAACTATATCATCAATTAGTATTGGGATATGGTGTCATGTGTCAGGCCATATTACCCAATAGTCACTGGGACCCATCTTTCCTTTGTGCTAAAAATTGTAATCAGCCGAATGCAGTCCTTCCATATCTTGAACTAAAAATAAATTTACCACACAAATTGGTTGGTTAAAGAAACCAACTGAAACATACTATACACTACCTCCACACCCCACCAAAAGTTATACAAAAATCTCTCAATGTGATAAGGAAATTATAGGGTACCTGGTTAAATGATCGTCACTGTGATTCAGCTCAGGATATAATCACCCAACAGGTGGACAGTTCCGCATCAAAATTTTCAAAAACGATTTTCTATATCCTCATCCTGTAAGAAAATACATGCTGAAGCTTGTACTTTATGAAACCTAACTCAATATTTGTGCTTTACAATTCAGTTAGTTACTACTAAAAATATTGAGTTTAAAATCATTCAAATCACAATTTACTTTTTCCATTGGCTTTCCAGTCAGTCCACTGATGCTGCTGAGGATTCAACAGTTGTCCAACGTGCTTCAGAAAAATTGCTTTGCAGGTTTGATTTTGCGTTATGTATAGATTTCCATTTCATTTAAATCGAACAGAAGGATGACAATATTTGGTGATCGATAGCTTCCTTATGTAACCAGGTTTCATTTAGTAGGCAACTTATAATGGTTTGTTGATTACCTACGCAATTCCATTTTGTTTTAATTGAACATGGAGTTATAATTGGTGAGCGAAGTGCTTCCTTATGTAACCATGGGTTTCATTTAGTAGGTTAACATAAAAAGGTTTGCGTTGCTTACCAGAGTTGCTCTTTTCACATAAAAATGGCTCTTTGATTCGGTTGAGAATGTCCTAGATTCAACTGCCTTTCCTAAGTCTCCAGCTTTTGAACAGTAACAGGCCTTTGTAGGATGATTCTTTGCAAATCTTGATGCCCAATTCTTAAAATCATAGCAAATTCCTTTTAAAGTGAGATACTACACTTGCAGAAAATGGAGTCATAAAAGTGCTTAAATGACATTTGGGAAATTTTAAGATTTGTATCCACTTTAAGCCAGAACTTAAAAACAAATCACTTTTAAAGATACTCACTGCTGATGATTTGTAATTTTTTAAACCAGCTTGCTTCAGAGTCAGCTGTGACTGGAGCTTTTGAGGTTGAATGTTGATCTGTAACTGGAGGAGACTGAAATACAACTAGTATATTTTGAAAATTGCAAGGTTTCATCGGGCAGTTATGAACGGTTCATCGGCATTGCTTGCTGTTAGTTGAATTGAGTTGTCTGGGCACTTTTTTCCTTCCCATTTGGCAAAGAAAACCAACTAAAAAAAACTCTTTGCATTTACCTCCCACACCCCAACCCCACCCCACCAAAGGAGTTTGGTTAAACAACATAACATGATTCACTGAAAACGTTCAGTTTTTATTTCACAATAGCACTGGTGCAACAAAGCAAGATCTAGTTCTATATATCCATATGTATGTATGGAAAAGCCACAGACAGTAGCACCAATATAACATTAACTTTTTTTTTCATGTTTAACCAGTCTCTGCACCATTCCCACTAGAAAGTACAAACTGACTTTTTTTTTAAAAAAACAGAAACTAACAATAAACAGCAAACCAAATTAAATTTTCAAAATCTGCTTGCATGGAAAGCACTTGACAGTCCTTTCACCTCAAATTGTTTGTTGTGTTTCAGTAAGGAAAAACAGCACTAAGAGCAAGGGTTTTTTGGTCCAAGTTATATTAAGTTCAGCTTTAGTATCTGCTTCGGCCACTGCCCCTGTCAGAGCGGTTTCCTCCACGCCCTGATCCACGATTTCCTCCGCGGCTTGAGCTGCTGTATGAATCGCGCGGAGGATAGCCTCTTTCCATTGGAAGACCTGGGCCTCTATCTTGCCTACCAACACGATCATTGCGGCTACTTGAGTAAGTATCACTTCTGCTGTAGTTATCACGGCCTCCACCATATCCATCCCGAGAGCTGTTGCCGTAGTCATCGTAACGGCCACCTCCACTGTAAGATGGTGGCGGCCCTCGTGCAGGTGGAGCGCCTCGTGAGTTACCTGCAGGGTCAATGGTCAGGTCATATGGAAACGTTTGAAATATTCCTTACATTTTATAAGATTTACTCACTTACTGCAGCTTTGTTGAAATTTGTATTTTTAAAAACTTGTTTGCACTTGCAGCATTTGAAAAGATGCAGCATTGAGATGCTCCCATCATTGGGGATCATTTGAGCAAAGTAATGAAGTTTTTAAATGCAAGACTTAACTCATTTTGGTAGTGTCTCACATTGTCATCCTTCCAGCAACAGATGGGGAGGTTATGCAGAAATATTTCCAGCCTTTAGGTTTAGGTATGCACATGTAACTGATTTTATTTGATTACAGGTTGAATATGCATTTTCTTAAATGACTAGGTCTTTTGTTTGACGGATATTGCTCAGCGGCAAGTTTGTGCTCTTTTTTTTGAAGATCATTTGTTTTGCTGTGGATTTCAACTGGGTTTTATCACTGTAGAAATAAACTGCTTGAAATTCAAAAAGACATATGCATGACAAAGAAACCCTCAAGTTAGAAAATGTATGCCCTTGTTCAAAATATAATTAGAATGTCTGCATCAATATGAACACTGACACTAATCAATTGCCATCTTACCATAGCCATCATATGAGTCTCTGTAGGAGCCACCACTTGGGCGATCATTGTAATAGTCACGCGCCTCACGTCCACCATATCCATCTCGATCACTGGAATTGAAATCATTCATCATGACTGTGTGAAGATGATCAAGATGTTAATTCAATCAAATGGTTTAACACTGGCACAAAATTCAGTCGTACCTATAGCCTCGTGATCCATAATCATCACGGCCACCCGAGTGGGAATATTCACGGGAACTATATGAATCCCTTGGTGGTGGACCATAATCTCTTGCATCTCTAGAGCTTGGGTAATCTCTGTTAGAATAACTGCAATGTATAAAACAATGAGAAGGAGTTTGCTAACCCGTAAAGCACAAATCAGAATCTAGAGTAGGGTGCAGTTAACTTTGTCAAACGACAGCTGTATGATTTGGTTATTGTGATTTTTTTTAAGTAAAAGAAAAAAACAGCACCTGTTACAATTAGCCAGAAGTACTGGCTAAAAATTCTAGCAAGACAACATCACCATATGATAGGTTGAAAATTATGAGCTTCATTAGAAGACATGAAAAGCCTAACACTGGAGTGAGGTCAAGACTAAAAGTGTCTAAACACACTGTAAATTGTACAATTTTCAGCAAAACTGATCCTGTAATCTATAAACTTCAAGAAATAAACCATTTCGACTGCTGAATGTGATTGCAAGTTGTGATGATCCATTATCTAATAACTCCTTGAAAAGCCTGAGAGATGCAACTCTTGAAAGCAACTGATGAAAAGCTCAGAACTTCTTAGAGGAAATGCAGTAACATCATTTCTCATGATCAGTGCTAGAGAAGTCATCATCGCTTAAGACTACACAATGTAGATGCCAAACTTGCATTCACAACTATAGCTTAAGATGCTGCTTGGTTTCTCAGCACGTAGTCCGGAGGCTACTGCCCAAGGTAGGCCGAAAATCAGCAGCTATTGCAATGAGATGGCTTACAGACCCGCATAGTAACTAGACTTTTATCCAATTTGGGAAGGCCGCAGTAAGGTGCTATTCTTTGTATGGCTAAAACCCAATAAGGAGGCCAATCATGTCCAGAGTTTCAGTTTAAAAGCAAACCCAATTCCTCTCCCTGTAACCATTCAGATTCTCTGCTAGCTCTCACTTGAACAGCACAATTGAACCTGCCTTCACAACAGTGCATCCTACAGGTAACCATTCAGTGGAAGAGATTTTCTTCATAGCCGCTTATGGTTCTTTCCACAATCATCTCCATTCTATGTCCCCTAACTATTGAATCATCTGTAAATGGGAACAGTTTCTATCTAGTTAATTCCTCTAACGAGTTTAAATAGCTTTATCATATTCTCATTGAACACAACCCCAACTTCTGAACTCTATCCACATAACTCAAGTCCTGCATGTCAAGAATCATGTTGGTAAATTTCTAGCACAACTTTTCTAGAGCCTTGATATCTTGACCGAGAGGTGGACTATTGTGGCCCAACCAGTATTTTAGTTTGTGATTTCCTCTTGCCTCCTAATCTTCCTACCAAAATGTACGCACACTAGTAACTCATAGCTTTTCACTTCCCTAAAGAAAAGAAGATTATACTTGTCTCTGTAGTAGTAATCTTCTCTGGGAATATAATCATCTCTTCTGGACGGCATCATCTCTCTGCGGGATGGAGGTGAACCATAGCTGTCCCTTTCACGCGAGGGAGGTCCTAGGAACAAAATTCACGGTCACTCAAATTTTCACACTGAACAAAGCAGAAAATTTTAACTTCACCGAATAATGTTCTTACCTCTCGATCCACTTCCTCTTCCGCCCATTCCCCCAGTTCGCATTGGCCCCGAAGGAAGAGGTCTTTTAGGTGGGGGTCCATTTGCACGTCCTGGGGGACCCCTTTTCAATGGTGGTCCTCTAGAGGTGACTAAAAAATAAATAAATATTTATGGCTATTGATTTATACAAACCGGATTGCATGCATTTTCACTACATTGGCTGCAGTGTCAAATTAAAAGGTAGTTATGTTGCTCTGTACTTTTGGAACATGCCCAACCATATCTTAGTTTATAAAATGCCATGAAGCTCTAATTTACTTAAGAAAACTCTCATTATCATGGTGAAGTTTAATATTTACAAACTCCACAAAGACAAAAAAATTCAGCATTACATCCTCAGAGCCTTACTTTGAATAAAATCCACTACCATATTTGGAAAACAAAAACAGCAAATGCGGGAAATCTGAAATAAATACCACATGGTGGAGGTACCGGAGTTGATCAGCATCCGTGGAGATACAACTCAGATGAAAGGCCATCAATCAGAAACATTACTTCTCTCTCCACAGGTGGTACCTGACCTGCTGATCATCTCCAGCACTTTGTTTGTAATTCACAGTTTATAATTTGAAATTAGGTTTTGATTTAAACTCTTACAGAAACCATTTTAGTTGAATGAAAACAAGGCTCCAGGCATATCTATGAAATTAAAAAGGTGTAAATCACCACACTTTTGCTCAAGATACACTTCTCAAGCTAGCACTTTAATCGCCCAACAGAAAGCTCCAACAAACAGTTTTAGTTGGAAACTCTTCTACATATTGTAAATACTATTCACAAATGTTTACTTTCACACCTCAACTCTAACAAAAGGCATCTTAGCTACAGTGCAGTTTAACAAACTGTTCAATACAAGTACCAAGATCACACGCCTACGTGTTTAATATCTAATTGCTGGATGTTGTTTTAATCATATGGCTACCTCTTTGGATAGCAGTACTAAGGCTATGTTATCAAACTTACCACTGTCAGCCTTTGCAAAACTCCAGGAGAAAATATTTAACATGCAGCAGACATTTCATCTTTTACTACAATTCTAGGTCATCAGGTCCCTGCACGTGAATGCAACCTGACATTGAGCATGGATCTGAAAATTGTTCAGGATTATGTACAAAAAATTTAGAAACTGAAAAGTCAATTCAAACTAATCCAAGTTCTGCAAGACGAGGAGTGTGAACTCAGCATTACTTATTTGAGGCCCATTTGAAAGGGTCTATTAATCCAAACTTCCAACTTTATGTTGTTTCCTTTCATCAAAGCTTACTGAATTTCAGGTTCACTCTGAAATTTGGTTAGTTGTGAATGTCCAGACAAGAGTGCAATAGATTTGCCAGTTTACTCTTGCACAGTTAGATTTTGATAATTTGTTTCAGCCATTTACCTTTTTGAGGTGGACCTCTCATTCCTCCACTACCTCCTCTTCCACCTCGAATCCCCCTAGGAGGACCACGGCTTCTTGGGGGTGGGGGTGGTCCACGTCGTCCACTATTTTCAAATGCTGGTTTAGTAGCTTGTTCTACTTTAATGGGTTTTCCATCCAAAGACTTAAAAAAAATTGAGACGGAGTAATAAAAATGCTTGTCGTGCACTCAGGAGTGAACTTAAAGGGCATTTCAAGGGCATAAGGTCACTTGTGATTGGAGACACAAACCACAAATTATACTGAAGTCCCAAGTAGGTCCATTGTTTTCACTTTGGAACTGTGAAGTTTTTAAAATGGGATCCATGACTATTTTTAAATCTTATGTACCAAGTAACTATGTTTTGCTTTCAAAACCAGAAGTGTTATTAAACAGCACAAGTTCCACTCTACACACCTTTAACCAGGACAATGGAAACTTTCATCTTTCCTTTAACTTGCCAAAAGAAAGTCAGTAATTAATAGCTGTATCTAATAAGACAGCATATAGATTTATACAAGTTCATGATATAATTAATTTTTGAACCTCAATGGCGGCAAGTTATTACTTAAGGTCTTCAAAACTTGCTTTGTGAATAACTCTTACTAGTTGGAAGTCATGGAAATTTTGGCTGGGTGGGTAAAACTCGAAATCTTGAGGAAAAAAGGCACCAGTTTTGTTTTATCCCAAAGATGTCATCGTTGAATCAAATTTATACAAAGATGATGCACCATGGCATTATTTTGTATTTCCTTCAGCAGCATAACATTCACAAATTACAAGTATTCAGGTACAACAGCACAGGATTAATAATAATAGCAAGTCCTATTCTGTTGAATAACCAGATCCACAGACATCATTATTGGAAAATTTAGAGCATGATAGCACAGAATATTGCTGTAATAGCTGACAGCTACTTCGCTGATGACCAAAGTCATCAACTGAAAGCCAGTCAACATGCTTTGCAGGAGTCAATTTATTGTGGCAGACATGGGAACATATGCCATTGCTCATGAGCAAAATATTTTACACTCCAGTAACTCACATAAGCAGTTACTTTCAGTGTTTCGAGCCTCCAATTTTTTTTTAAAAAATCAGTTCCACTGATATTTGAATTAACTCTTTCCAGAGTGAACAAGTACACACAGCACTCTTTATTTCATGGGACATGACAACAATCTGATTTTAATACCTCACCTTTCCATTCATATCCCTGGCTGCATCCCTTGCATCTCCTGGACTTTCGAAAGTAATAAAAGCAAAACCCCTTGATTTGTTTGTTTCACGATCTTTCATTAGAAGAACTGAAAGGAAAATATAAATTAGTTCCTAATTCATGGCCAATCTGAACTTCAGCAGTAGATTGATATAACGAATTCCTAACATGAACAGCCTGCAAATCAGCCCCAACTTCCAAACATGTTCATTACTGATCCTGTGCCTCACTATTCCCCTAAGTCCCTATACTCCACTGATTTTGAGTTAACACTTCTGAATAGTGAGCACGCACAGCCCAAAATTAATAAATGAAAACTTATTCAACTTTCTCAGAGCTAAATTTATGACTTACCTAAAGATTATGTCCCAAACTTTCACTCTCCAGTTAGAGAAAAGAAAATTAAGTAAAAGAACTAGTGGAGGAACTCAGTAGGTCAAGCAGCAAAGCTTTGGGTTAGATGCCACCTCAAGACTGAGTGGTGAGGGAAGATAGCTGGCATAAAGAGGGGAAGGAGCAAGATGGGGCCAGTAGGTGATAGGTGAACTGAGGAGGGCGAAGAATGACAGGCAAATGGAGGGAGGGGATAAAAGGTTGAAACAGGCTGATAAGCAGGAAAAAAGGTTACCAGTACTGGAATCTAATAAAGAAGGTGATAATGGAAACCACGGGGGAGGGAAGGGTAGATGGAACAAAGTGAGCAAAGTGTGTGGTAGTAGGTATATGGAAACCAGGGCCACCAGAGGTGTAAGTGCAGGAGGTAAGTTATCCGAGATCAGAAAATTAAATGGTCATACCATTGGGTTGTTGACTACCCAGGCAGAATACGGGGTGCAGTTTTTCAAGTTTGTATTGGGCTTCATCCTACCAATGGAGAAGGCTGAGGGAAGGGGAATTGAAATGGCATGCAACCAGGACCTCAGGATGGCTATTGCTCTGTCATCTAGTCAAACTCAACGTATCTTGTTAGTCAAAGCAAGATCACCTCTCATTCTTCTAAACTTATCATTGCAGCACAATCTTAACCTCTCCTTGTGGAACAACACCTCCCATCCAGAGAATCAATTCAATGAATACATCGAATCCGAGGCAAATGTATCCTCCAGGCAGGCACCAAAATGGCATAATACTCCAATCAAAACCTCTGGTTGTAAATTGCACCCAGACTTTTTTTTACTCATTCCTTATTACCAACAGAGCAATACCTCATTAATTAATAACAGTGACATCCTTTAATAACAGCACATCTCCACTTATGCTTGGGTTTGTCCTTCAATCAAACCTCCACCCAACCACTGCAAACATCTGCTATGCACATCATCCATAATTTCTAGAAATCAGCCTTGATACCATCCAAAACCTGCTGGAGAACCCTTAGCTTCAGCCATCTCACCACCTTGACCAAGAAAAATGCAACTTGAACCTTTTTTTTACAGAATTAACCTAAATTAACCTAAACTTAACTACCTTCAACTATTCTTCCATATTTGCCAAACACTGCTTCAAGTGCCTTTTCATTTGTTTCAGTATTAAGGCCACCGATGAAGAGTTTTCCAGGACGATCTGCTTCCACCATCTTGATAGTTACCTAAAAAAGATATATACGTTAACATTAATACATACATTTTGCCATAATATTTTACTGCTGTATGCAACTGCACATCAACTGAAAACATCAAAATCCACTGAAAGTTAATACTTCAAGAAGTTAAACCACACAAACCTAAATATTCAAATCGTGCGATAAAATACAAGTGTCAAGACTAATTTGTCAAAAGGGAAGAGAAGACCCTAGCATCTGTCAAAACAAGCCATATAAAGATCCATTCCATGATATCCCACAGATCAAGGGAATAGGTTGAAGCAAATCATTAAAATGAGATCTTGCAACATTTAAGATTTGAAAACCGTTTAGTGTATTTCCTGTCCCTTCCCTGCAGAACTGTCCAATTATATAATGCATGCGAGTCACTAAGAACTGATTCTACTTTTAACTATGATCTAGACTCAAATACATCAGTTTACGTTCCATGAATTCTTGAAGCTTTTGATCTTAAATGGCAATATGACAATGGTGTCAAACACTCACTATACCTGCAACAGTATCTCATCACTGGGAATCAAAGTAAAAAAAGAGATATGCAAAAAGAACCATTTGCTAGATGCTTAATGACCAATTACCTGTCAGGTTTAGAATGGGATTTGCCCTGCTTCCTACAAGTCCCATTTTTTTCGCTGTGATAAGCATTTGAAACAAAGATTTTTCTCTCCAACAGTTCACGCATTTAGCATAGTACCACATTGTGGCAGAGCATCTCCAGGTTCAAACACTCTGATGAATACAAACCCCTAATAGTACTACATACATCAAAAAAAAACTGGTCACATATTTATGGAACAGTGGATACATATTGGCTGTACTACAATCAAGAGGGCAACAACATCCTTTACAGTCCCTGCCTGTTTCCATTGCTCAGGTGGTTCAGTGTAGTTTCTGGCTTTTTTGCTCATGGGAAAGGTGTGAAAGGAAACAAGTTTCCTTATGTTACAAAGCAGCTTCAACCAACCGAGCCATTGCAAGACTGAATTCCACAATAGATGAGGGGAAACCAAACATTCACTGGCCACCAGGAATTCACCAGATACTGCCAAGCCAATGTTGATAGCACGCACAGTTCTCTATTATGGGCACAAATTGATGTCATCTGCCTGAGCAACAGGACAGGTGCATGCGGGGTGGGCGCGGTAGGGTGAAGTTAATTCCTTGCTGCTCAGCGCACACTGCCCTCAAGATTGATGTAGATCAGGTTCTCTGCAGTTTTTCTGCTTCCCCTTCCCCCAGCAAACAAAACAGCACAGGGGCTGGCCAGGCAGCCTGATTCTCCACACAATCGCTGCCTCAAGTCCTTCCCACCAGCAGGCATCCCAGTTTTAGCGGCCGTTGACCCGACCGCTCCCTCTCGGAATAACATTTATGGCGACCACCCTCTGCACAACTGCTCACGGCCGGGAATTTCCCCCACCCCCCGCCATCAGCAGCGGGAGCCATCCAGCCCTGGCCCAGCGCCGGGCCATCGCCATCAGCGCGGGGATCACGTCCTTTGTGTTCATATTACGGCACCATTCCCCCCTCCCACACCCCGGGTACACGGAGGCCAGCACCGGGCCCGGCGCGGCGGTTGGCAGCCGTTGGAGCCCGGGTCGCGCCATCCCCTCCCGCCAGTCACAAAATGGCGGCGCTCCGGTCCGCCGCTGGCGCCATGCTCGATGTGACCGTGGCGACAGAGGAGGACGGCCGGCCGGTGTGAGACTACTCCAGACACACTGACGAGGAGGGAGGCGAGGTGAGCCAGCGGCGGCCCCGCGCCCGCCCGCCGGGCTCCTCACGCTCGGACCCTTCCCTCACAACATGGCGGACACCCCTCCCCCACCCGCACGGCCTCACCGACAACCCGGGCGCCCGCAACCGCCCGCTCTCCCACCCACCCGGGCGGGCGGCAAATACTCACCGTTACCGACCCGCTCGTCACTCCCTGGCACAGTCGCACACCACTAGCCGAGCTCTGGCTCCTCCTGCGCCACAAAAGCAAATGGGCGCCGGCGATCGGATCCTCTTTTATAGACCCGCCGTCCCACCAAACTGAGGCTCTCAACCCCGGATGTCAGGGGCGGAGCCACCTATCCCGTCTGCTAGCCTGGCATAGTGGTTGGTCCAGGTCACATCAATCAGACTGTGGCCCCGCCCCTCCTATTGTCCTTTGGATGTGTACATTCCACACAGCATGTACAAGCTCATAGCTGGGTGAAACACTGCAGGGCACGGGAGACTGCACACAGTGGAATGGGGAGCAAAAAATAAATTCCTGGAAGTACTTAGCAGGTTCAGATGGAACCCAAAACCTTGATCCTCCCTTTGCCACCACAGATGCTGCTTGACCCTTACAAAGACTCTTGCAAATTTCTACAGATGTACAGTGGAGAGCATTCTGACTGGTTGCATCACCGCCTGGTACAGAGGCTCCAATGCACAGGATCACAAGGGGCTGCAGAGGGTTGTAGACTCAGCCAGCTCCATCACGGGCACAACCCTTCCCGCCATCGACGACATCTTCAAGAGGCGGTGCCTCAAGAAGGTGGCATCCATTGCTGAGGAGCCTTCTTGTTACTACCATCGGGTAGGAGGTACACGACCTGAAGACCCACACTCAGCAATTCAGTAACAGCTTCTTCCCCTCTGCCATCAGATTTCTGAACAGTCCATGAACACTACCTCATCATTCTTTTTTTTGCACTTTTTATTTATTTTCATAATTATATTAATTTTATGCCTTTGCACTGTACTGCTGCTGCAAAGCAAAACATTTCATGACATATAAGTCAGTGATAATAAACTGATCCTGATCCTCTTACTTTTTCCAGCAATTTACTCTTTAATCCGTAGGACCACTGGGAAACTGTTCAACCTTCCGGGCTTCCACTGCAGGTCCAAGATCACATGAACCTCAGTAGCTGAGCCATAGTACATAAATAAATCGTGTATGCATACTTTTAGAGACTGAACCACTGATTGTCATTTCAATCACTGAAGCATCTGAGATAATGTGCCTTATTTCTTTTTAGGCAGTCCCATCTGTTTTGTTGGTATTGAGGCAGTTGTGGGAACCATCACCTCTTCCACAGATGAGATGGGAGGTGGCTCATGGGGTTGTGGGTAGCTTGTGGATTTCTGTGGCCACTTAAGCAGGGCTTCTGTGTGCTTCAGATACCTTGGCCTTGATGTTCATAATTTCTTCTTCCCTTGATCGCTACTCTGAGCTGCCATGGACCATAAATTCCCAGAAATCAGTGGGAATTTTGTGCTTCGTTAAGGAAGCTTTGAGCATGTTCTTGAATCTTTTCCTCTTTCCGCCTTGTAATCTACTCCCCAACGTTGCCGCCTGAGAGTAACCATGGCATCAATATGGGAGTGCTGCCTAGATGAGGACACTGATGTTGGTTCACTTATCCTTACAGTAAATAAGGATGATTTTGCAAAGAGAGCATCTGTGGCATTTCTCCAGTAGTAGGGAAGCTTTTGCAGAGGATTCTGAGAGATATGAATTATGCATATTTGGAAGAAGATGGCCTGATTAGGGACAACATAGCAAGGCAGCTCACGTCATACAAATTTGATGGAGTTTTCTGAGGACGTGACAAAGATGATTGATGAGGGTAGGGCAGTGGATGTTGTCTACCTGGATTTTAGTCAGAATCAGGTTTATTATCACTGACATATGTCACAAAATTTGTTTTGCAGCAGCAGTACAGTGCAACATAAAGACATAAAATTACTATGTTACTAAAATAAATAAATAATGCTAAAGAGAAATAAGGAGGTAGTGTTCATGGACCGATCAGAAATTTGATGGCGGAAGGGAAGAAGCTGTTCCTGAAACATTGAATGTGGGACTTCAGGCTCCTCCTTGATGGTAGTAATGTAAAGAGGGCATGTCCCGGGTGGTGAGGGTCCTTTATGATGGATACTGCCTTTTTGAGGCACCACCTCTTGAGGATGTCCTTGACGACAGGGAGGGTTGTGCCCACGATGGAGCTGGCTGAGTCTACAACTCCCTGCAGCCTCTTTCGATTCCGCACATTGGAGCCTCCATACCAGGCGGTGATGCAAGCAGTCAGACTGCTCTCCACTGTACATCTGTAGAAATTTGCAAGAGTTTTTGGTGACATACCAAGTCTCCTCAAACTCCCAATGAAGTGGAGCCGCTGGCATGCCTTCTTCATGATTGCATCAATGTGTTGGGCCCAGGATAGATCCTGAGATGTCGATGCCTAGGAGCCTCAAGCTGCTCACCCTTTCCACCGCTGACCCCTCTGAAGATTGGTGTGAGTTCTCCCGACTTCCGCTTCCTGAAGTCCACAATCAATTCTTTATTCTTGCTGACGTTGAGTGTGAGGTTGTTGTTGTGACACCACTCAACCAACAGATCTATCTCACTCCTGTACCCCTCCTCATTGCCATCCGAGATTCTGCCAACTACAGTGGTGTCATCGGTGAATTTATAAATAGTGGTTGAGCTGTGCCTGGCCACACAGTCATGAGTGTAGAGAGAGTAGAGCAGTGGTCTAAGCACGCATCCTTTCCGCGCTTACATGCGCATGCGGGTGTCGTTGGAACGGGAGCACGCGGTCTCCTCGGGCGCCCTGGCTGAGATCCGCGCTTGGTGGGCCCCTTGGGATCACGTGTGTGGTGGACGAGACGGATATGATTCTGGTGTGACGTGTCGTGCGTTTTGCGGTTGCAGGCGTAGTGTTGTGCGGGTATTGGTTTCGGCCGGGTTGTTTCTTTCTGTACTAGAAGTAGCGTGTTTGCTGTTGGTTGTTTTTGTAGTGTTTTTTTTAATGAATAAACGTTTTGTACAAAAAAAAAGCACGCATCCTTGAGGTGTGCTTATGTTGCATTTGACAAGGTCTCTCATGGTTGGCTGATCCAGAAGGTTAAGATGCATGAGATCCATGGTGACTCGGTAGTTTGGGTTCAGGATTGGCATGCCCATTGAAGATGGAGGGTAGTGATGGAAGGATGCTATTCTGGCTGAAGGTCCGTGACCAGTAGTGTTCTGCAGGGATTGGTGCTGTAGTCTCTGTTTGTGATAGTTATATGATTTGGATGAAGATGTAGATGGGTGGGTTAGTAAGTTTGTAGATGACACCCAGATAGGTGGAGTTGTGGACAGCGTAGAGGGCTGGCTGTCAAAGGATACAGCAGAATATAGATATGGGCAGAGAAATGGCAGATAGAGGTGAAATGTAAGGGGAAAGTATACAATTATGACAGGACCCTTAACAGCATTGATATACAGAGGGATATTGGTGTGCAAGACCATAGCTTCCTGGAAGTGGTCATGCAAGTAGATAGGGTGGTAAAGAAGGCATATGGCATGCTTGCTTTCATTGGTCGGGGCATTGAGTACAAGAGTCAGGAAGTCACAATGCAGTTATATACAACTTTGGTTGGGCTGCATTTGGAGTATTGTGTGCAATTCTGGTCGCCCCATTACAAGAAGGATGTGGAGGCTTTAGAAATGATGCAGAAGATGTTTCCCAGGATCCTGTGCAGAGGGCATGAGCTGGAAGGCGAGGTTGGACAAACTTGGGTTGTTTTCTCTGAAGAATCAGAGGCTTGAGGGAGACCTGATAGAAGTTTATAAAATTATGAGAGGCATAGATAAGGTAGGCACTCAGAATCTTCAGCCCAGGATAGAAATTTCAAGTAATAGAGGACATGCATTTAAGGTGAGCGGGTCAAGTATTTTTTTTAAACACAGAGAGTGGTGGATGCCTGGGTGGGCTGCCAGAGATGGTGGTGGAAGCAGATACAATGGTAGTGCTTAAAGAGGCTGGTAGACAGAAAAATGGATGTGTAGGGAATGGAAGGATATGTATCACATACAGGCAGAAGAGATTTAGTTTAATTCAGCATCATGTTTGGCGCAGACATAAGAACATAAGAAATAGGAGCAGGAGGAGGCCATCTGGCCCGTCGAGCCTGCTCCTCCATTCAATAAGATCATGGCTGATCTGGCCGTGGACTCGGATCCACCTACCTGCCTTTTCCTCATAACCCTTAATTCCTCTACAATGCAAAAATCTAACTGTGTCTTAAATATAAGATAAGATATCTTTATTAGTCACATGTACACAGAAACACACAGTGAAATGCATCTTTTGCGTAGAGTGTTCTGGGGGCAGCCTGCAAGTGTCGCCACGTTTTTGGTGCCGACATAGCATGCCCACAACTTCCTAACCCGTACGTCTTTGAAATGTGGGAGGAAACCGGAGCACCCGGAGGAAACCCATGCAGATGCGGGGAGAACATACAAACCCCTTACAGGCAGTGGCCGGAATTGAACCCCGGTCGCTGGCACTGTAATAGCGTTACACTAAACGCTACACTACATAAATATATTTAATGAGGTAGCCTCTACTGCTTCACTGTGTAGAGAATCCCACAGATTCACCACTCTCTGGGAAAAGAATTTTCTCCTCATCTCCGTCCTAAATCTACTCCCCTGAATCTTGAGGTTATGTCCCCTAGTTCTAGTCTCGCCTACCAGTGGAAACAACCTTCCTGCTTCTATCTTATCTATCCCTTTCATAATTTTATATGTTTCTATAACATCCTCTCTCTTTCTTTTGAATTCCAGCAAGTATAGTCCCAGGCGACTTAATCTCTCCTCATAGGCTAACCCCCTCATCTCCAGAATCAACCTGGTGAACCTCCTCAGCACCGCCTCCAAAGCCAGTACATCTTTCCTCAAGTAAGGAGACCAGAACCGCACGCAGTACTCCAGGTGCAGTCTCACCCTGTACTCTGTACAGTTGCAGCATAACCTCCCTGTTCTTAAATATAATCCCTCTAGCAATGAAGGCCAACATTCCATTTGCTTTCTTGATAACCTACTGCACTTGCAAACCAATCTTTTGCGATTCATGCACAAGCACTCCCAAGTCCCTCTGCACAACAGCATATGCTACAATCCTTCACCATTTGAATAATAATCTGATCTTCTATTTTTCATTCCAAAGTGGATGACCTCACATTTACCAACATTGTACTCCACCTGCCAGACCCTTGCCCCCTCAATTAACCTATCTACATGTCACTATAGACTCTCCACGTCCTCTGCACAATTTGTTTTTCCACTCAATTTAGTGCCATCAGCAAACTTAGATACGTCACACTCGGTACCCTCTTCCAAATCGTTACCCCGTGACACTCCGCTGTCTGCTGATTGCCAACCAGAGAAACACCCATTTATCCCAATTCTCTGCCTTCTATTGGTTAACCAATCCTCTATCCATGCTAATACATTAACCCCAACTCCATGCATCCTTATCTTCGGAATAAGTCTTTTACGCAGCACCTTTTCAAACACCTTCTGGAAATCTAAGCATAAAACATCCACCTGTTCCCCTCTATCCGCTGTGCTCATTATATCCAAAGAACTCCAGTAAGTTTGTCAAACAGGACCTGCCCTTGCTGAATCCATGTTGTGTCTGCCTGATATTGTGTTCAGTTCTGGTTGCCTCATTATAAGGATGTGGAAGCTTTAGAGAGGGTGCAGAAGAGATTTACCAGGATGTTGCCTGGATTGGAGAGCATGTCTTATGAGGATAGATTGAGCGAGCTGGGGCTTTTCTCTTTGGAGAGGAGGATGAGAGGTGACTTGATAGAGGTGTACAAGATGATGAGGCATAGATCAAGTGGACAGTCAAAGACTTTTTCCCATTGCAACAATGGCTAACACAAGGGGACGTAATTTTAAGGTGATTGGAGGAAGGTATAAGGGGGATGTCAGGGGTAAGTGTTTTTTGTTTTACACAGAGAGTGGTAGGTGCGTGGAACACACTGCCGACAGAGGTTGTGGGGGCAGATACATTAGGGACACTTAAGAGACTCTTAGATAGACACATGAATGATAGAAAAATAGGGGCTATGTGGGATGGAAGGTTAGATAGATCTTAGAGCAGGATAAAATGTCGGCACGACATTGTGGGCTGAAGGGCCTATACTGTGCTGTAGTGTTCTATGTTTTATGTTCTATGATAGAACCACTTCTATCCAGATATCTCACTATTTCTTCCTTAATGCATTTCCTTCAAGCATTTTTCCAACCACAGACGATAAGCTAAGTGAGCTGTAGTTACCTGCCTTTTGCCTACGTCCTCGTTTAAACAGTGGCGTGACATTCACTGTCTTCCAGTCCGCTGGGACCTGCCCCGAGTCCAGAGAATTTTGGTAAATTATCACAAACTCCTCTACTATAACTTCTGCCATTTCTTTCAGTACCCTTGGATGCATCCCATCAGGACCAGGGGACTTGTCTACCTTTAGGCCCACTAGTTTGCTCATCACTACCTCTTTAGTGACAGCGATTGTATCGAGGTCCTCACCTCCCATTGCAGCCATAACATCTCTCAATGACATGTTAGACATGAAGACCGACACAAAATAGTTGTTCAAAGCCTCAGCCATTTCCACATTACCCAATATTAATTCCCCCCCTCTCATCTTCCAAGGGACCAATGTTCACTTCAACCAGCCTTTTCTACTTAGTATAATTATAAAAACTTTTACTACCCGTTTTTATATTTTGTGCTAGTTTACTTTCATAATCCATCTTCCCTTTCCTTATTGCTTGCTTAGTGGTTCTTTGTTGCTTTTTAAAGTTTTCCCAGTATTCCAGTTTCCCACTACTCTTGGCGACTTTGTATGCAAGGGCTTTTAGCTTGATGCCTTCTTTTGTTTCCTTAGTTATCCAAGGCTGGCTCTCCCCACCCTTACTGTCCTTGCTTTTAACTGGAATGTACTTTTGTTGAGCACTGTGAAAAATCTCTTTGAAAGTCTTCCACAGTTCCTCAACTGTCCCACCATATAGCCTGTGTCTCCAGTCTACGCTAGCCAACTCCTCCCTCATCCCATTGTAGTCTCCCTTGTTTAGACATAATACACTGGTTTTAGATCGAACTATTGCACCCTCCATTTGTATGAGGAATTCAATCATACTATGATCACACTTTCTAATAAGGTCCCTAACGACGATCGTTAATTTTACCTGTCATTGCACAGGACCAGAACTAAGACAGTATTTTTCCTTGTAGGATCACTAACATACTGTTCAAGAAAGCTATCACAGATGCATTCTATGAAGTCCTCCTCAAGACTGCCTTGACCAACTTGATTTGCCCAATCTATGTGGAATTTAAAGTCCCCGATGACAACTGCCGTTCCATTCTTACATGCATCAAATATTTCTTGGTTTATTGCCTGTGCCACTGTAATGTTATTATTCGGTGACCTATAGACAACTCCCACAGGTGATTATTTTCCCCATCACTATTCCTAACTCTACCTAGACGGACTCAACATTCTGCTCCTTAGATCTTATATTGTCTCTCACTATTGCCCTGATCTCATCCTGAATTAAGAGTGCTACCCCACCTCCCTTACCTTCCTGCCAATCCTTCTGTATTACCCGATACCCTTGTATATTTAATTCCCAATCATCTCCACCATGCAACCACGTTTCTGTAATGGCCACTAAATCATGCCACATCCCACTTTTTACCTATATCGTTGAACATGAACCACGACAACTGGCTGTTCACCCTTCCTTTCCAGAATGCCCTGCAGCCGCTCCGAGACATCCCTGACCCTTACAACTGGAAGGCAACACACCAACCAGGAGTCCCGTTTTTGGCCACAGAAGCTCCTATCTATTACCCTTACCATGGAATCCCCTATCACTATAGCTCTGCCACTCTTTTTCCTGCCCTCCTGCGCAGCAAAGCCTCTCCTGGTACCATGATCCTGGCTACTGCTGCTTTCCCATAGAACCATACAGCACAAAACAGGCCCTTCGGCCCACCATGTTGTGCCGTCCATCACACCACCCTCACACTATCTAACCCTTTCCTTCCGCATATCCCTCTATCTCACATTCCTCCATATGCCTATCCAACAAACTCTTGAACCTGTTCAATGTATCTGCCTCCACCACCACCCCAGGCAGTGCATTCCATGCACCAACCACTCTCTGGGTGAAAAACCTCCCCCTGACATCTCCCCTGAACCTCCCACCCATAACCTTAAAGCCATGCCCTCTCGTCTTGAGCATTGGTGCCCTGGGAAGGAGGTGCTGACTGTTTACTCTATCTATTCCTCTCAATATTTTATATACCTCTATCATGTCTCCTCTCATCCTCCTCCTTTCCAGTGAATAAAGCCCTAGCACCTTAAGCCTTTCCTCATATTCCATACGCTCTAATCCAGGCAGCATCCTGATAAATCTCCTCTGCACCCTCTCCAATGCCTCCACATCCTTCCTATAATGTAGCGACCAGAACGGAACACAGTACTCTAAGTGTGGTCTAACTAGAGTTTTGTAAAGCTGCATCATCACTTTGCGATGACTTCCCCTGATGAGCTATCTTCCCCAACAGTATCCAAAGTGGTATATCTGCTTTGGAGGGAGATGACCGCAGGGGACTGCTGCACTACCTTCCTGCTACTGCTCTACCTGTTGGTCACCCATTCCCTATCTTTCCCTAGCCCTTTAAACTGTGATGTGACCAACTCACTAAATGTGCTATCCACAACATTCTCAGCATCGCGGATGTTCCAAAGTGAATTCTTGGTTGATGAATTCCTCCACTTGCAGGAAACACTGATAGTGCCAAAGGCACAGAAAGTACTCTGGATGGGGTCTTCAACATCCATCACCACAAGCAGCACCACTACTGACCTAGCTGGCTGAGTGCTAAAAGACATTGCTGCTAGATTATGTCTGCAGCAGGTGGTGAGGGAGAAACCTACTTGATCTCGTCCTCACCAATCTACCCGTCCAAGATGCATTTGTCCACAACAGTATCGGTAGGAATGACCATTGCAAAGTCCTTGTAAAGACAAAAATCCTGTCTTCACAGTGAAAATACACTTCATCATGTCATGTGGCACCACCACCATACTAAATGGGGCACACTGTGAACAGATCTAGTAGCTCAGGACGTATTCATGAGGAGCTATGGGCCATCAGGAGTAGCAGAATTGTACTCAACCACTATCTGCAACCCCATGGCCCACCATATCCCCCACTCTACCATCACCATCAAAACAAGGGAACAATCCTGGTTCAATGAAGAGTGCAGGAGGGCTTGCATGGAGCAGTACCAGGCATACCTCAAAATGAGGAATCAATCTGGTGACACTACAAGACAAGACTACTTGCATGCCAAACAATGTAAGTAGCATGCAATAGACAGAGCTAAGTGCAAAGGATCAGATCTAAGCTCTGCAGTCCTGCCACATCCAGTCAAGAATGCTGGTGGACAATTAAACTACTCACTAAAGGGGCAGGCTCTACAAATATCCCCATTCTCAACGACTGGAGAGCCCAGCACATCTGTGCAAAAGAGAAAATTGAAGCATTTGCAAGAATCTTCAGCCAGAAGTGCCGAGTGGATCGTCCTCAACACTAGCACCTACTCAACAATGCGAAAAATTGCCCAAGTGTGTCCTGTCTCAAGAAGCAGGACAAATCCAACTGCCCCAACAGTCTACTCTCAATCATCAGCAGGATGATGGAGGCAATAATCGATTGTGCTATCAAACGGCACTTGCTCAGCAACAACCTGCTTACAGAATCAGATTGGATTCCACCAAAGTCACTCTACTCCTGACCTCATTGGTCCAAACATAGACAAAAGTGCTGAACTCAGAGGTGAAGCAAGAGTAACTGCCCTTCACATCAAGGCAGCATATAATCAAGTATGGCATCAAGGAACACTGGATTCAATGGGAATCAGGGGTAAACCCTCCATTGTTTGGAAATCAAACCCGAGCACAAAGGAATATGGTTGTGGTGGTTGGAGGTCAATCATTTCAACAGGGGTTCTTCACAGTAGTGTCCTGGGCACAACCATCTTCAGCTACTTCCTTCAATCGCAAGATCAGAAGTAGGGATGTTTATTGATGATTGGACAATGTTCAGCACCATTCATGACTCCTCAGATAATGAAGCGGTCCACAACCAAATGCAGCAAGACCTGGACAATATCCGGGACTGGGCTGATAGGTGGAAAGTAACATTTGCGGCACACAAGTGCCAGGCAATGATGATATCCAACATCCAGCTATCACCCCCCAACATTCAATGGCATTACGTTGCTAAATCCCCCACTATCAATATCCTGGGGGGGTTACCACTGTCGAGAAACTGAACTGGCGTAGCCATTGCCAATGTGGCATCAAGAGCAGGTCAGAGGCTAGGAATTCTGTAGTGAGTAACTCACCTCCAAACTCCCCAAAGCCTGTCCACCATCTACAAGACTCAAGTAAGGAGTGTGATGGAACACTCTCCACTTGCCTGGATGAGTGCAGCTTCAACAACACTCAAGAAGCTTGACACCATACTGGACATAGCAGCCTGCTTGATAGGCACCCATCCACAATTATACACTCACTCCACCACCGATGCACAGTCACAGCAGTTTGTATCATCTGCAGGATGCACTGCAGCAACTCACCAAGACTCCTTTGACAACACCTTTCGAACCTATGCTAGCTAGAAGGACAAGGGCAGGATGAGAACACCACTGTCTGAAAGCTTCCCTCCAAGCCACACACCATCCTGACTTGGAAATATATCACCATTCCTTCACCGTCATTGGGTCAAGATCCCAGAACTCTCTCCCCAACAGCACTGTGGGTACACCCACACCTCAAGGACTGCAGTTTAAGAAGGCAGCTCACCAGCATATTCTCAAGGGCAACTAGGGATGGGCAATTAAATGCTGGCTCAGCCTGTGAAGCCCACATCCTTGAAATAACATACAAAAGAAAGAGACACTGGTGAAGGCTAAAATCCTCACAACATTTATGTAGTACCAAGACAAGCACTTGAATCACCAAGGCACATGCCAGGAGCTGGAAAAGGGATGAATATACAGTAGATGGGTGCTTGATGGTTGGCATGGACTGGGGGGGGGGGGGGGGGGGGGGTGGTGGGTCAAAGGGCCTGTTTCTGTGCTGATTGACTCTTGACATTAAATCTGGCAAAAACCTCATGGTCGACAATAAAACTCTAATAATCTAGCATCCGACTGTTTGGCCAGCATCATACTCAAGTAATTAGTCCAGAATATGATGTGGGGGTCCAGAATGCGAGGCGGGGTCCAGAATGCACAGGCTGTACAGGCAGAGCCAGGGGTGGAGTCCAGACTGTGGGCCAGGTGTGCAGCCAGAGCCAGGGTCCACAATACCAGGGGTCAGGCCAAAGTTTGGGTCCAGCATACTTGCATATTTCTGCTCCCTTTAAACTCACTGGGTTCACTGAAAAAATTATTTTATACTATTGTGTGATGTAAAGCAAGTGAAATAAAATTATGTTTAGGTATTAATAGGAGTAACATCCAACAGTTGGGAAAGTCTGCTGGTCTGCACTAGAAAATTCCCAAGGGTTTCAGATTATGAGAGGGTTAGTGCACTGGGTTGCAGTTTTCTCTGTCCTTCTGTATGCTGCACAACAGGCAGAACAATGCAGTCTCCTCCAAACCCATCACTGTCCTCTCCCAAGTCAACACCCTCAGCACTGAATCTCTCATTACACCTCTGACCAGCAGTAAGACACTCTCTTCCAAGCCCTGTCACAGGAAGAGATAACCAGGTAAACAGAGGCAAAGATTCAAGGATGTTCTCAAAGCCTCTCTGAAAAAGTGCAATGCCTGAGAAATTTCTGTCAGCCCCTGGCTCATGGCTGCTCAAGGGGGAAAAGCGGCATTCGAGTTGGCATTGAGAATCTGGAGTCCATGAAGTGGGAACACAAGAAGCCCAGTGTAACCACCTCCCAAACTACCCACCTGTCCATCCTGTAAAATAACTGTTCTCCTCCAATCCAATCTCTGCACCCTCTCCCCACTCCTCCTTACCTTTAGCAGAGTCTACATGTTCCAGATTAACCTTATCAGTCAAGCTGCAAACCGGAGTGGTTCTTGGTGCTCCAGAGTGTTTTCTTGTGAACAGCCTGTAGAGCAGAGAGCTCTGTGCTGTGCAGCTGCCTGTCATGAACATCAGTCTCCTTCCAGTCCTTGGCAACATACCTACAAAAGATAATGGATGGTTCTTATCCCAGCACAGCCACTTCCAGGAAAATGAACAGTGACAATGCCACTCTGACTGTACACGAACAATCTGACAGGGAGGGCCCTTCTTTGCCACCAGTTGATCAAGGTCCTGCTTCTTCTATGAGACATTCTGTCAAATATGATAGAATGCTCAAGGAATCGATCAACTCCTTTCCCAAGGACATTCCATGCAGACCACTGCTTAGTGTTCTTCTGATCAAAATGTTCTAGAAGGTTCAGGTGACATGGCACAGTCCAGCTGAATGAGACATTCTGGGGCAATATGGTCAGATCTATCCTTTGGGACACATAGGAGCTCAGCATGGAATGAGTGCCCATGGTTCACCCAAAGTTTGACACAGCCACGCACAAAGATGGTCATCAGCACAAGGGCTACATTTCTCTGGAGATTTATGCAAACATCTCTGTGGACACAATCCATTATCTATTTTCATGCTGGATTAGGGTACAGGCCACACCTATGCAATGATTACGTCCAAGGCAACTTCCCAATCCAGAGTCTGCACTGGAGAGCATGATGAGATATACTTGTGTTTCTTCTTCTGTGATCAGTACAAGGAAGAGGATGGGTCAGTAACATCCTTGCAACATGATATATTGAGAATATGGAAATCTTTCTTTGACCATAGAACCATAGAACAATACAGCACAATACAGGCCCTTCGGCCCACCATGTTGTGCTGACCTTCAACCCACACCTAAGACTATCTAACCCCTTCCTCCCACATATCCCTCTATCTTAAATTCCTCCATATACTCATCTAACAATCTCTTGAACTTGACCAACGTATCAGCCTCCACCACCACCCCCAGCAGTGCATTCCATGCACCAACCACTCCCTGGGTGAAAAACCTCCCTCTGATATCTCCCTTGAACTTTCCACCCATTACCTTAAAGCCATGTCCTCTTGTTTTGAGCATTGGTGCCCTGGGAAAGAGGTGCTGGCTGTTCACTCTATCTATTCCTCTTAATATCTTGTACACCTCTATCATGTCTCCCTCATCCTCCTTCTCTCCATTGAGTAAAGCCCTAGTTCCTTTAGTCTCTCCTCATAATCCATACTCTCTAATCCAGGCAGCATCCTGGTATATATCCTCTGCACCCTTTCCAACGCCTCCACATCCTTCCTATAATGAGGCAACCAGAACTGGACACAGTACTCTAAGTGTGGCCTAACCAGAGTTTTGTAAAGCTGCATCATCACTTCCTGGCTCTTAAACTCGATCCCCTGACTTATGAAAGCTAACGTCCCATAAGATTTCTTAACTACCCTATCTACCTGTGAGGTGACTTTCAGTGATCTGTGGATATGAACCCCCAGATCCCTCTGCTCCTCTACACTGCCCAGAATCCTGCCATTTACCTTGTACTCCGCTTTGGAGTTTGTCCTTCCAAAGTGTACTACCTCACACTTCTCTGGATTGAACTCCATCTGCCACTTGTCAGCCCAGCTCTGCATCCTATCAATATCCCCCTGCAAGCTTCGACAGCCGTCCACACTATCCACAACGCCACCAATCTTTGTGTCATCTGCAAACTTGCTAACCCAGCCTTCCACCCCCTCATCTAAGTCGTTAATAAATATCACAAAAAGTAGAGGTTCCAGAACCGATCCCTGTGGAACACCACTAGTCACAGCCCTCCAATCCGAATGCACTCCCTCCACCACAACCCTCTGCTTTCTACAGCCAAGCCAATTCTGAATCCACACGGCCAAGCCTCCCTGGATCCCTTGGCCTCTGACCTTCTGAAGAAGCCTACCATGTGGAACCTTGTCAAACGCCTTACTAAAATCCATGTAGACCACATCCACTGCACTACCCTCATCAATCTTCCTGGTCACCTCCTCAAAGAACCCTATCAAGCTTGTGAGGCAAGATCTCCCCTTCACAAAGCCACGCTGGCTGTCCCTGATCAGTCCATGATTCTCTAAATGCTCATAGATCCTATCTCTTAGAATCCTTTCTAACAGCTTACCCACCACAGACGCAAGGCTCACCAGCCTGTAATTCCCTGGACTATCGCTACTACCTTTTTTTGAATAAGGGGACAACATTCGCCACCCTCCAATCCTCCGGTACCATGCCCGTGGACAACGAGGACTCAAAGATCCTAACCAACGGTTCAGCAATCTCCTCCCTCGCCTCACAAAGCAGCCTGGGGAATATTCCATCAGGCCCCGGGGACTTATCTGTCCTAATATTTTCTAACAACTCCAACACATCCTCTCTCTTAATATCTACATATTCTAGAACATTACCTTCACCAACACTGTCCTCAGCATCATCAAGACCCCTCTCCTTGGTAAATACTGAAGAGAAGTATTCATTGAGAACCTCACCCACTTCCACAGCTTCCAGGCACGTCCTCCCACCTTTGTCTTTAATCAGACCTACCTTTACCCTAGCCATCCTTCTGCTCTTCACGTACGAGAAAAAAGCCTTGGGATTCTCCTTAACCTTACTTGCCAAAGCCTTTTCCTGTCCCCTTCTCGTTTTCCTCAGCCCTTTCTTAAGTTCTTTCCTTGCTGGAGAGCATCCTGACTGGTTGCATCACAGACTGGTATGGACCCTCCAAAGCACAGGATAGACAGAGGCTGCAGAGGGTTGTAGACTCAGCCAGCTCCATCACGGGTACAACCCTCCCCACCATCGAGGACATCTTCAGGAGGCGGCGCCTCCAGAAGGCGGCATCCATCATTATGGACCAACACACTGTTTATCTCCCTCCACAGATGCTGCCTGACCTGCTGAGTTCCTCCAGCACTTTTTGTGTCTTGGTCTAGACTCCAGCATCTGCAGAATTTCTTGTGTCATCATTAAGGACCCTCACCTTCCGGGACATGCCCTCTTCTGGTTACTACCATTTGGCATAGGCACAGGAGCCTGAAGACCCACACTCAATGATTCAGGAACAGCTTCTTCCCCTCCACCATCAGATTTCGACACATGAACACTACCTCGTTATTCGTCTTTTTGCACTAGTTATTTATTTTTGTAATTTATGATAATTTTATATCTTTGCACTGTATTGCTGCTGCAAAAAAATAAATTTCACATCATCTAAGTCAGTGATAATAAACCCGATTCCTTTAGTGAGACTCCAGTGGCATCCTCCTCAGTGGCTGGGCTGCAGGTGAAACTGAAACAGCGTGGATACAAGACCATCCTCCCCAGCATACTACTAGCTAACGTCCAGGCCATTGAGAACAAAGTTGATGAACTAAGGGCAAGACCGGCCTACCAAAGAGAACTGAGGGACTGCTGTTTGCTATGTCTCACTGAAACGTGGCTTACACTTGTTTTACCTGACAGTACCATCCAACCTGAACATCCAACCTTCTCAATCCACCGAATGGACCGTACAGCGTCCTCGAGCAAAGTTAGAGATGGAGGGGTCTGCTTCTTAATCAATAACTCGTGGTGCTCAGATGTGACGGTCCTGGCGAGCTCCTGCTCACCCAGCCTAGAGTATATAATAGTGAAGTGTCGACCACACTACCTGCCACGGGAGTTCACTTCAGCTATCCTGATGGCAGTACACATCCCACCCCAGACAGACATGAAGCCTGCACTCAATGAACTATATTCTGTTGTCAACAGCCTTGAAATAGGATACCCTGAGGCCCTCTTCATTATTACAGGTGACTTCAACCAGGCCAACCTCAAGATTAGGTTACCAAAGTATCACCAGCACGTCTCCTGTCCCACCAGGGGCTCTAACACCCTTGACCATTGCTAAACAACCATTTTGGTAAATCAGTTCACCAGGCTCCCACCAGGCTCTCCCTGCATACCAACAGAAACTGAAATGGGAGGATCCAGTACAGAAAGCCGTGCAGCGCTGGTCTGAGGAAGCAGATGAGCTTCTACGTGACTGCTTTGAGTCAGTGGACTGGTCCATGTTGAAAGACTCAGCTGATAAGTACCTTGATGAGTATGTCACCACCATCACGGACATAATCAGCAACTGTGTTGATGACTGTATACCAAAGAGGACAATATGGGTGCTCCCAAACTGGAAACCATGGATGAATCAGGAGATCCACTCCTTACTGAGGACTGCTGCATTCCAATCAGGTGACCCTGACCTTTACAAAAAAATCGAGATACGACCTCCATAAAGCCATCAGGAATGCCAAGAGACAATACTGGTTCAAAATAGTGTCCCAGATGAGCCGTCAGTTGTGGCAGGGCTTACATGCTATAACGGGCTACAAAACGAAGTCGGTCAGCATAGTCAACAACATTGCATCCCTTGCTGATGAGAATGCATTCTATGCACGTTTTGAACAGAAGGGGAGCGGTTTGACACCACTCCCTCCAACAGTCTCCAATGCAATTGAACCCGTGGTCACCGTTGAGGACGTAAGATCAGTCTTCTGGGAAATGTATCCAAGGAAAGCATCTGACCTGGATGGTGTCCCTGGCCGTGTGTTCAGATCTTCTGCTGATCAGCTGGCGGGGGTATTTGCAGACATATTTAACCTCTCCCTGTTTCAATCTGAGGTTCTCACCTGTTCTAAGAAGACTACTATTATGAAGTGCTTCGAGAGGCTGGTCCTGGCACACATTAACTCCAGCCTCCCAGAAAACCTCGACCCACTGCAATTTGCCTACCTCCAGAACAGGTCTACAGTGGATGCCATTTCCCTTGCCCTACGCTCAGCTCTGGAGCATCTGGACAGTAAAGATACCTACGTTAGACTATTGTTTATTGACTACAACTCTGCCTTCAATACTAAAATTCCAAGCAAACTCATCACTAAACTCCGACACCTGGGACTCAAAACCTCCCTCTACAACTGGATCCTTGACTTTCTGACCAACAGACCGCAATCAGTGAGGATAGGCAGCAACACCTCCAGCACGATTATTCCCAATACTGGTGCTCCACAAGGCTACATCCTCAGCCCTCTACTCTACTCCCTATATACTCACGATTATATGGCCGATGATACTACGGTTGTAGGCTGTATCTCAAATAACGATAAGTGGAGTACAGGAAGGAGATAGAGAACTTAGTGACATGGTGTCATGACGACAACCTTTCACTCAATGTCATCAAAACAAAAGAGCTGGTCATTGACTTCAGGAAAGGGGGCGGTGTACATACACCTGTCTACATCAATGGTGCTAAGGTAGAGAGAGTTGAGAGCCTCAGGTTCCTTGGAGTGAACATCGCCAATAGCCTCCGCTGGTCCAACCACATAGACACCACGGCCAAGAAAGCTCACCAGCACCTCTACTTCCTCAGGAGGCTAAAGAAATTTGGCATGTCCCCTTTGACACTCACCAACTTTTATTGATGCACCATAGAAAACATCTTATCTGGATGCGTCACAGCTTGGTACGGCAACTGCTCTGCCTGTGACCGCAAGAAACTGCAGAGAGCTGTGGACACAGCCCAGCACATCACGGAAACCAGCCTCCCCTCCATGGACTCTGTCTATACTTATCAACGCCTTGGTAAAGCAGCCAGCATAATCAAAGACCCCACCCACCCCAGACATTCTCTCTCCTCCTCCCTACCATCAGGCAGGAGATACAAAAGCCTGAAAGCACGTATCACCAGGCTCAGGGACAGCTTCTATCCCACGGTTATAAGACTATTGAACGGTCCCTAGTACAATAAGATGGGCTCCTGACCTCACAATCTACCTCCTTATAACCTTGCACCTTATTGTCTGCAGGCACTGCACTCGCTCTGTAGCCGCGACACTTTACTCTGCATTCTGTTATTGTTTCACCTTGTACTACCTCACTGCACTGTGTAATGAATTGGCCTGTACGAACGGTCTGCAGGACAAGTGTTTCACTGTCCCTCGGTACAGGCGACAATAATAAACCAACACCAACACCAAAACTGCTGCCTAGTTCTCAGTTAATGCCGGAGCCGTGGCCCGGGCCTCCTTGTCTGGGTTTGTTTCGTGTCAGTAACTAGCGCCAGATCTCTAACAACCCGCGGTCGCCCCTCCTCACCGCCTCCTGCCCCCGTTACTGCTTTACCTTCCTTCCGGAGCCGCCGGGTGCTGCCGCCGCCGCCGAGGCCGCGGGCCTGGTAGGGCCGCTGTTGCCGCGGAGACCGGTTGCCATGGTTGCCGGCGGAGGGGCGGGAGGGGGGAGGGGGCGGATCGCACGGACGCCGCAGCCACCCAGAAGGCCCCGCGCGCCGCCGCTGCCACCGCCACCAGCCGCCGCAGCCTCGCCCTGGCCCGCACCATGAAGGCCCCGAGCAGTCGGTCGGTGCTGCTCGCTGCCCTCTTACCGCTCTCCGCCGCCTTCTACCTGCCCGGCCTGGCGCCCGTCAGCTTCTGCCAGAAGGACGAGGAGACCGAGACGTGCAAGGTAAGGACGGGCGGCGGCTGCCGGGGCCTCGGGCCCGTGGCCTGATCTGCCCCGCACCCTGGGTGGCGCCTCCGTCGGACACTTAACGTGAGGGGGTGGGGAGCTGCCGTCGGTGGCCGGGCCGATGCCAGAGCCGGTCCCCTGCCCAGGTGGTGCGGGGACCGCAGGTGGCGGTGATACGGGGAGGGGACAGCCGGTCGGCCAGCCTCTGTGGAGGGGAAACAGCGAGTGGTTCAGGGCCGAGGCCCGAGGCCCTTCGTCATCAACTCCCGATTCTCCCTCCCCGGACGCTGCCCGACCCACCGAGTGTTTCCAGCGTTTTCTGACGTGATTTCCCACGCCCAGCATCCATTCCCACGTACTCATGGTCTTGGGAATCCTTGAAGGTGCATCAAGCACTTAAGGCGCCAAATAGTGTATTGGCCATAGCAAGGAGATTTGTTAGCAGGAGCAAGGGTGCCTTAATACAGGGCCTTGATAAGATCACATTGAGAATATTGTATGCAATTCCGTTCTCTAAGAGAAGGAATTATCATAGATTGCAGCAAAAATTCATCAGTCTGATTTCTGGGATGGCAGTATTGCTTAGAAGAAATAGGGGATCTGATCGAAATAAAATGATAGACCACAGAAAGTGGATTCTGTGGCTGTTTCTCTGGTGGGGATATTTAGAAGGAGGGGTCACAGTCTCCAGTTACAGGGTAAAAGATTTGGATCTGAGGTGAGGAGCATGCGCTGGGTCAAAGGACCTGTTGCTGTGCTCTATCTCTGATACTGAATTTCTGCTTTAACTGGCATGTAACTTTATGCTTTTTGTCTCCCGCCATGAGTAAAGCTGTTATATTTGCTATTTTTTTTTCAAACTCAGAACCTTCACAAATCTGGGGGACTTTGGAAATTAAAACTAATGCTCCATCTATTCCACTAGCCAGTTCTTTTAAGACCTGAGGATCAAGTCCATCAAGGACCTGAAAACTTGTCACTTGCAGCTCCAACAACTTGCTCATTACCACTGTCCTAGTGATTATAATTTTTCTGAGTTCCTATCTCCCTTCCAGTTCCCAATTTGTGTTTATTTCTAGGATGTTATTTGTATCCTCTCTACTGAAGATTGATGCAAAATACTTCTTGTTTTCCATTAATTCCCCAGACTTGCTTTCTGTAGGATAAATGCTCACTTTGTTAACTCTTTTCCTTTTTTAAATATCTGAGGGAGCTCTTAATATCTGTTACTGGTCTTCTGGCTAGCTTTATCTCAAATTCAAACTTTACTTCATATTAATTAAGTCATTCATTTTTTTAAAACACTGTCCAGCCTTCTGATTTGCTGCTTGTCTTTAATTCTATGCTTTCCTTTAAATTTGATGCTATCTTTAACTATTCTTGCTAACCATGGATGGTGGATTCTCCCCTTGAAATTTTTCTTCCTTGTTGGAATGTGTATTCTGAAGGATCCCCTTAAATATCTGCCACTGCATCTTGACTAGCCAATTCCTCAATCTAATTTGCCACTTCACTTCAGCTGGCTTTGCTCTCATGCCCTCATAATTGCTTTTAAGATTGAAATACTAATCTATAACTTATTTTGCTCTCCCTCAAACTGAATTTATTTTTCATATTATGATCACTGGTACTAACAGGTACTGCCACAATAAGATCATTAATCTTGTTTTGTAATACCTGAACTAGTATAGTTTGCTTTCCGGTTGGATCCATGAGTTATTCTAAGAAACTTTCAAGAACACTTCAGGCTCTTTTAGGATAGGTTTCCCCATCCCCCGTGATATCACCACATTCTTCTGGCAAGCTCCCATTATTTCCAATATACTACCTTGTGGTTGATTTAAGGAGGTGTGGAGAGGGTCCCTACACCAGTCCACTAGTGACTTTTGGCTTTTATCATTTCTCCTTTCCACTCAACCTTCATCTCGATTTCCTGAACTTGGGTCACCTCCCTCTATTGTGCTAAGACAATTATTAATGTACAGTGCTCCTCTACTTTGCCCAGCTTTTTGTCCTTTCAAAATGTTATGTAGTCTTCAATATTCAGTTCCCAATCTTTTTATCCTGTGGTCATGTCTCTGTAATTGTTTATTTTTGTATGTCCTCTCAATTCATTTTTGTTTCAAATGCTTTGTGCATTCACAAAGCCTTTAGTTTTGTTCCATTATTTTTGTAATCGCTAACCTTATCTGCAGAATTACTCTTCAGATTACACTATCTATATCTCTGTCACAGCCTTTCTCATTTTCCATTTTTATGCCTTTATCCGTAGCCTTCTCGCTACTCTTGGATATACAGCATATTTTCCACTTTTACTGTTATCCCTACTATATAATTGAAGTCCGCTCTGGTTATGCAATGCCCCTCTTTAATATTTCTGACTTGTCAGATGTTTCAGTAGTGCCTTCCATTGTGTTGCATTGTCACTCTGTTGAAATCAAGACTCATACAGTTCCTTGCACTAACCTCAAACTGTAGAACCACCTAATGTAAAGCTTCAGATCGAGGATGCCTGCCAGAAAATACCATAATTTACTTCAACTACTCTCTATCTCTCTTTCTGTTTTGTGTCTTGGCATATGGATTTCTGGATCTCAATATTTGTTTTTTCATCTTGGTAGCAGTAGATCCTAGATTAATTTTACTAACTTGAATGTGGCTATTAAAGTCCTCCAGTGGTAAAACCAAATGTGAGTAAATTTGAACTTGGTATAGAAGAACAGGCAAAGTTGAAATCCCATGAAACTGTTGGCTATTGGGTATATGCAGCTTTTGATATTACTCTAGTGTCTCTCCTACTTGAGTATCGGAGCCAATAATTAATGCCAAAAGTTAAAAGTGACAAATGGAAGAAGTGATAAATAACTGTGTCCTTGCAAAGCAGTCCCTTTTGGCAGAATGTAGAATAAATAGTGACCATCATTTTCTAATCTTTCCTTGCTACACGAGTGGGGTCAGGGTTAGAGGACCACTAACAGTGACAGGAAGTTGTAAATTTGTATGGTAGTTTCCCTTAATGATGTGGAATTGAGGAATCTTGATTTATCCATGGATTAATCTGGGTGGTTAGCATGGTTCTTGTTAAGGGAATAGCCCATCTAACATGTAAGTAGGAGTAGGCAATTTGAACCTTTGTCTGCCCTGCAATTCAATAATATTCTGGCTGATCTTTTGCTGTGGCTCCACTTTGCTGTACTAACCCCTTCTCACTTGGTTCCCTGAACAATTGAGTTTCCATAGCCCTTTTAAGTAATGAATTCCAAAGATTTACCACCTAAGAAGAAATTTCTTCTCTCCTTAATGACAAACTTTGTTTTGAGATTGACCCTTCCTTCTGTTAACACCATTAAGCAGGAGAAACATTATCTTGCATCTGTAAGTGATATTAGTTTTTGAGATCACTGCTCATTTTTAAAATAATAGAGTGCATCGGCCCAGTCTGCTGAAAAATTTGTCTTGCATACAGTTCGTACAGATCAATTCAGTGCATTGAGGTGGTACAGGTTAAAAACAATAACAGAATGCAGAGTAAAGTGTCACAGCTACAAGGAAGTGCATTGCAGGTAGACAATAAGGTGCAAGGTCGTAACAAGGTAGATTGTGAGGTCAGAGTACATCTCATCATACAAGGGAACCATTCAATAGTCTTATTACAGTGGGATAGAAGCTGTCCTTGAGCCTGGTGGTATGTGCCCTCAGGCTCCTGTATCTTCTGTCTGATGGAAGAGGGAAGAAGAGAAAATGACCTGGTGGGTGGGGTCTTTGATTATGCTGGCTGCTTTACCAAGACAGTGAGAGGTATAGGCAGAGTCCATGCAGGGGAGGCTGGTTTCCGTGATGTTCTGGGCTGTGTCCACAATTCTCTGCAGTTTCTTACAGTCCCAGGATTCAAGGGAGGCGAATTGGAATAAAATTGGATCAGTGGAAGAAAGCAAAGTGTAATGGCATCTTTTTTTTGTGATGACAAAGCTATTACCATTGGGTTTGCACGGGATTCTGTGGTCCCTTGCTTTAATTAATATGTAGTAATGATTTAGACATAATGTAAGGGCATGATAAAGAAGTTTGCAAGTGATTAAGCATGGCCATGTGGTTAACAAGAATAAAGCTTTAGATTGAAGGAACACAAAGCTGGCCAAATCAGTTGTGCAGAAAAGTAAGGCAAAGTGTGAGAAACGGACAGGAAACTGGAAAAACATAAGGAAATGCACAATAAAGAGAGGATGTCGAATGATCTGGAGGAACAAGGGGGTCTTGGGATGTACATCCACAGATGGTCATAAGTAGAAGTTGAAATTAATATGGTTCAAAAAGATTATGGGATGTGCTCCTTCATTGGCTGAGCCATAGAATATTAGAGAAGTTTATACATTGTTAGTTTGGGCATGTCTTGAGTAATCAGTTGCAACAGTGCAGGATAGATGTGACTGCATTAGAAAACAATTTTGTTTGCAGGGATAGAAAATGGTAACTGAGGAAAGATTGGATAAGCTAAGGTTGTTTCCTGATGATTGGAGCAGGCTGAGGGGAGACTTAATTGAAGTGTTTGAAATTATGAGTTGTCTTAATGGCAAATAAGACCTCTTTCCCTTAGCAGAGTCATAAATTTATAGAGGTGAGATGAAAAGTTTTGAATCCCAAGAATCTGCTGCTTGAAAGAATGGTAGAGAAAGAAATGCTCAGCTCATTCTAACAAGTACATAAACATGCATTTGAAGAGCAGTAATGTGCACAGCTTTGGACTGTGCTTGAAGATGGGGTAGCAGCAGAGACAATGGCACAACAGCTGCCTCAGAGTAAATTTCTATTATTCTTCAAGTGAAATAGAAACAAAAACAGAAGTGGGAAACTAGATACAAAAAATACAAGAAAACTGCACCAACAGGAGGTTGATAAACTGTTGGTGCTTTGTTCAGTCTCTGAAACAATTACCATCTGTGCTGAAGTGATCTCTCACATTAAAAACAGGGAGTGACACTTCTTACACTGAACTCTCAGCACAACTGGTGAATCATCAGATTCTATTTCTGTAGCTGGGGGGAGAAAAAACTACATTTCTGTTAGATATCCTGCATAGTGCTTCATAATGCTTTGTCTGTAACCGCTTTTTTCAGAAATGAGCACAACACTTTTTTTTCCTGAAAGCAAAATTGCTAAAAGCATGGGCATGGAAGTGATGAAAATAACAAGTAGCACATTAGCTTTAGTGCAGAGATCACAGAAGCATTAGAAATGAAATAAGTCAGAGATGATCACAAGACATTTTCTGTCTTTTACCCCTAATATATTTTTTGTTTTCTAATTTATGTAGATATCACAAACAAGGCTGGGTTTAATACCCATTCCTAATTGATTCAGAAGGTGGAACTGTCTTGAACTTTTTTTTTACTAATTCATTTACTGAATTTGACTGGCTGTCCATGTAGCATTTATTGATTATCCCAAACTTCTTCCTCAGTTAAGGGACAATTAATGGTCAACCTGTGGTTTCCTGGCTACCATTAGTGAGCAAAGCTGCATTTTAAGTTCCAGGTCTATCTTATTGAATCTGAATTTTTCAGTTGTCATGGTGAGACTCAAACTCGCTTCTCTTGATCAATGGTTTGGACCAAAAAGGGATTGTTGACATTTCAGGTCAAACCCCTGCATCGGGGTTTCAACCCAAAACATCAACAATTCCTTTACCCTGACTGATGCTGCTCAACCTGTTGAGTTCCTCCAGCATATTACTTGTTGCTCCACATACCAACATCTGCATTCTCTTGTGTCTCAATGGTTTGGATGCCTGGCTGCTGGTCCAGTGATTTAACCACTGTGATACTGTATCCTTAAACACTGGAAGCCATTCTTGTACACACTCGTACCAGGCTGTGAAGTGGAAGTTGCCTTCAGGTCATCCAGGTCAGCCTACCTTCAGTTATTGGGTGTGATTTTTGTGCAGATAGTTGGTCCTCCTCCAGGATCTGCATCTGAATTTGGCTAGGATGGCTATCCAGAATGAGAATTTGTAGACAGGATTGCTGCCCATTTACACCATGTATGTCTCCTGGGTAACATTACCCAATACTATGCTTATAGCCTTGAACTACAGATTATATTTTTGATCATTGTTTGATTGGAGCATTTGTTAGTGGTGCTGTCCTTTTAGGAAGAGCATGTGTATTGGTTTATTATTGTCACGTACCGAGGTACAGTGAAAAACTTGTCTTACAAACCGATCGTACAGGTCAATTCATTACACGGTGCAGTTACATTGAGTTAGTACAGAGTGCATTGAAGTAGTACAGGTAAAAACAATAACAGTACAGAGTAAAGTGTCACAGCTACAGAGAAAGTGCAGTGCAATGAGGTGCAAGGTCACAACAAGGTAGATTGAGGTCATAGTCCATCTCGATGTATAAGGGAACTGTTCAATAGTCTTATCACAGTGGGGTAGAAGCTGTCCTTAAGTCTGGTGGTACGTGGCCTCAGGCTCCTGTATCTTCTACCCGATGGAAGAGGAGAGAAGAGAGAATGTCCCAGGTGGGTGGGGTCTTTGATTATGCTGGCTGCTACACCAAGACAACGAGAGGTAAAGTTCAAGGAGGGGAGGCTGGTGTCCGTGATGCGCTGGGCTGTGTCCACAACTCTGCAGCTTCTTGAGGTCCTGGGCGGAGCAGTTGCTGTACCAAGCCGTGATACATCCAGATAGGATGCTTTCTATGGTGCATCGGTAAAAGTTGGTGAGAGTCAAAGGGGACAAACCAAATTTCTTTAGCCTCCTGAGGAAGTAAAGGCACTGGTGAGCTTTCTTGGCTGCGGCATCTATGTGATTTGACCAGGCCAGGCTGTTGGTGATGTTCACTCCCAGGAACTTGAAGATTTCAACCCTCTTGACCTCAGCACCATTGATGTAGACAGGTGCATGTGCACCGCCCCCTTTCCTGAAGTCAATGACCAGCTCTTTTGTTTTGTTGACATTGAGGGAAAGGTTGTTGTCATGACACCATTCCACTAAGCTCTCTATCTCCTTCCTGTACTCCAACTCATCGTTGTTTGAGATACTGCCTACAACGGTGGTATCATCTGCAAACTTGTAGATGGAGTTAGAGCAGAATCTGGCCACACAGTCATGAGTGTATAGGGAGTAGAGTAGAGAGCTGAGAACGCAGCCTTATGGGGCACCAGTGTTGAGAATAATCGTGTCGGAGGTATTGCTGCCTATCCTCACTGACTGTAGTCTTTGTTAGAAAGTCAAGGATCCAGTTACAGAGGGAGGTGTTGAGTCCTAGGTCTCAGAGTTTGGTGATAAGCTTGCTTGGGATTATTGTATTGAAGGCAGAGCTGCAGTCAATAAACAATAGACTAACGTATGTGTCTTTACTGTCCAGATGCTCCAGAGCTGAGTGTAGGGCCAGGGAGATGGCGTCTGCTGTAGACCTGTTTCGCCGATAGGTGAATTGCAGTGGGTCCAGGTTGTCTGGTAGGCTGGAGTTGATGCGTGCCATGACCGACCTTTCAAAGCACTTCATGATGGTGGATGTCAGAGCCACTGGTCGGTAGTCATTGAGGCATGTTACCTTGCTTTTCTTTGGTACCGGGATGATAGTGGTCTTCTTAAAACAGGAGGGAACCTGAGATTGAAGCAGGGAGAGGTTGAATATGTCCACAAATACTTCTGCCAGCTGATCAGCACAAGATCTGAGCACACGGCCCGGGACACCATCTAGGCCAGGTGCTTTCCTCGTGTTCACTCTCCGGAAGACTGATCTTGTGTCCTCCACTGTGATCAAAGTTTCAGCTGCGTTGGTGGCTGTCAGGGTGGATGGTGACAATCCACTTCCCTTTTGTTCAAAACGCGCATAGGATGCATTAAGTTCATCAGGAAGGGATGTGCTGTTGTTAGCCATGCAGCTCGACTTTGTCTTGTAGGCTGTTATGGCATGTAAGCCCTGCCATAACTGGCGGCTGGTCAGGGACTCTATTTTGAGTTGGTATGTGTGTAGCTCATGGTGATATTGACATCACAAAAGTTGGATATTGCACATTATTAGCAGCAAGTTACAACTAATTACCCATCATTTACCTCAGAGCAAAGAAGATTGAAAGAAGATTTGTTAGAGGTGATGAGATCACAAATAGTTCACATTGGGCAGGCACGGTAGTGTAGAGGTTAACGTAACGCTTTACAGCGCCAGTGACCTGGGTTCAATTCCTGCCGCTGTCTGTAAGGAGTTTGTACGTTCTCCCCGTGTCTGTGTGGGTTTCCTCTGGGTGCTCTAGTTTCCTCCCACATTCCAAAGACGTACGGGTTAGGAAGTTGTGGGCATGCTATGTTGGCGCTGGAAGCGTGGCAGCACTTGCAGGCTGCCCCCAGAACACTTTACGCAAAAGATGTACATCGAAACACACAGTGAAATACATGTGACTAATAAAAATATCTTGTCTTGTCTTGTATTTATAGCTGAAAACTTTAGTGGCAGGTTCAGTGAAGGATGCCTGGATTTATTTTGTGCAAAAGGTGGGAGAGGGGAAAGTGGGGGGGAAACTTTTTGTTCGCTAATTGGGATCTTTGGAATTTTCTACCCCAGTCACTGAACGTATTCAAGACAGTGATCTATGTATTTTCAGATATGAAGGGAATCGAGGATAATGGGTTAGTGCAGGAGAGTGACACTGATGCAGCACATGAACAAGGGGACAAATGGCCAAGTATTTATCTGGATAATGGTGGGTATTGAACAGGGAATTGAATATGAATTCGAGAAAGTAGTTTGCAGATATGAAGTAGTGGGAGAATGGGACTGAGGAGATTGCTGATTCCCAGAATATCATAGGAATGGATGGTAAAGAAGTTATTCAATTTATTAAAGTTTGGGTTATTTTTGTTGTGACATAGTGACTGCTATCAATAAGTATAATCTTGCCTTGTTGGGGGACAAGTACAAGGAAGCTCTGGGCTTGAGAAAGGGAGCTGGTTGAGTGAGAGAGCGCAGATAAAAACAAAATGCTCAATTCTCATCTTAGCAGGCTTCATCAATGGAGAGGGAAACCAAATTAGTGCTTCACGTTGGTGGCCTCTTTTCAGAAAGTTCTGATGAGTGTTGACCTCTGTCGGATGGTGAATGTTCTTACTTTCTGTGATTATTGCTGTCCAGTGGTGTGTGAACTTTGTGCAGGTTTGAGGGTTTGATCTTCGTGTGGTACTTCATGGTTTTCTTGTACCTGTGAAGAGCTGCCTGCTGTGTCTGAGAAAAGGTGAGGTGCGGTAAAACATCTTGGGATAAGTGGTGTATGTGAAATGACACTGGGAGCTGAATGAACATGGAGGGTCTCCGTACATTGCATTGAAGAACAGACACAGTCTGCCTTTATCCAACTTTTCCTCCAGTTGCTGCTTCACAGCAGATCTTTTCTGCTGAGTTTATTTGGATGCTACATGTTTAATTCACGTGGTTAGCTGTTCTTATTTGACTTGTGAAATTGTTGCAAATGTTGTCCAGTTCTGCTTCGGTGCATGAAATCTTTAGCATAAACCAATTTGGCTCCCACCTTGCCTCCTAGCTTGGGTAACTGCTGGGCATCAGCTGGTGCATCCTTTTGCTGTACCTCTTCCAAGCTCTATTTCCTTCCTTTAGTGTGACCGCTAATACCGGGCAATAAATAGTCTGCTGGTCAAGCAGCTTCTGGGTGGGGGAAGAAACATATTTGGTTGAAACCCTGCATCAGGACCTGAAACATCAACAATTCCACCCCCCCAACCACCCCAACAGATGCTGCTTGACCTGCTGAGTTCCTCCAGATTGTTTGTTGCTCCAGATTCCAGTGTCTCAGCTAAAACTGGGCAACTTATTTCACGTGATGTACCTTCTTAGATGGTGCCTCTGGACTGAGAATGACTCTTTCACTTCAGATCTGTGCTTTTGAGGTGGATGTGTGAGAGAACTATGCTTGACAGCGCTGCGCCAGTGTAGCTTTTGCTTGTATGAGGAAATTTATTTGAAGATAAAGCTTCAAACCTGACGCAGCTTGTGGTCTTGTGATCCCTGTCCCATTTGCTTCTGAGACATGGACCATTTGTAGTAAATATTTCAAAGCACAGAGAAATATCACTGAATTGAGGAAGAGGCAGTGAGCAAAGGCATCTGTGCCTGAGCACGTCCATGTGTGCGAAAGTACCTTTGTGCTAAAGGTGCCAGTAGGTATCTTCACCTGAATGTGAAGTTAATATCCATCAGGTAGGGTCTTCAGTTGTCTAGGACTCCATTGTCACTGGATCAGAACCTTGTTGTGCAAGTCTGTGTGGTAACTGAAGTACAACGCCTATCCCACATTAAAAGAAATCACTTGTGGGCAGCTTCCACTCCTTGATATGGAAGTTGGCACGTGGAACATTAGGATCCCAAGTACAGCTCCAGTAGTGATGGACCACTTTTTTTTGGGGGGGGTGGGGTGGTGAGGGTATCTGCAACAAAGGTGATTGGTAGTGTTGGGAGAAACTGTCAACACTGTCAATTAAGGCAGCACCAATTTTAAGATGTTAGCTTCAAGCTTGGGTAGTGGACCAGGTATGGTGGAACACTAAAGCAAAGAAGTAAGCCTGGGCTCTGGTTAAGGCCTCCCTCAGTGTCTCTCTGTTCAAGCATTTCAAACAGGTGGCAATAAGCGAGCATTATGTGCTGTTTGATGTCACTGCATGATTGATCTCACAGGCACAGATGTATGAGTCATTGCTGGGCTTAGTTTTTTGCTCCAACCTGGAAATGTCAATTCAGTTCCAAAAGTCTGGGCATCCCTCATCTACATAAACAGCATTGCCCTTGATTCTCAGTGATCTCCTTTTTCTGTACATAGGCTTTGTGCACTGCCCTGAACTTGATATGTTGTTTCATGATGTGTCTGATTTTTATTTTATCCTCATTGGGTGTCAGCCTTGCTACCCTGTAGATTGCATGCATCTTTTTCTGCCATTTTTCGAAGATGGGTGTAAAATTACTTAAATTTCTGGTAAAATTTCTTTGAAATTTCCAGTTGTAATGTAACCATATTGAGCAATGTCTTATATTGTCTAATTGCAGAATGGAGTGTAACAGCTGCAGAATGGAGTGTAACAGCTACAGAGAAAGTGCTGTGCAGACAGACAATAAGGTGCAAGGTCAAAACGAGAGAGATTGTGAGGTCGAGAGTCCACCTTATTATACTAGGGAACCGTTCAATAGTCTTATAGCGGGATAGAAGCTGTCCTTGAGCCTGGTGGTATGAGCTTCAGGTTTTTGTATCTTCTGCCTAATGGGAGAGGGGAGAAGAGAGGGAAAAAGATTAGGCTGGCTGCTTTCCCAAGGCAGCAACAGGTATAGACAATGAAGGGGAGGCTGGTTTCTGTGATGTGCTGAGCTGTGTCCACAACTCTCTGCAGTTTCTTGCAGTCACGAGCAGAGCAGTTGCCATACCAAGCCATGAAGCATCCAGTTAGGATGCTTTCTGTGGTGCATCGATTAAAAATTGGTGAAAGTTGATGGGGACATGCCAAATTTCTTTAGCCTCCTGAGGAAGTAGAGGCACTGGTGGGCTTTCTTGGCTGTGGCATCTACATGGTTGGACCAGGACAGGCTGTTGGTGATGTTCACTCCTGGGAACTTGAAGCTCTGAACCTTCTTGACCTCAGCACCATTGTTGTGGACAGGAGCATGCGCACCACCCCACCTTCCTGAAGTCAATGACCAGCTCTTTTGTTTTGCTGACATTGAGGTAAAGGTTGTTGTAATGACACCATGTCACTAAGCTCTCTATCTCCTTCCTGTACTCCGACTCGTTGTTTGAGATTCAGCCGACTACGGTGGTATCATCTGCAAACTTGTAGATGGCGTTAGCGTGGAATCTGGCCATGCAGACATGAGTGTATAAGGAGTAGAGTAGGGCTGAGGACACATCCTTGTGGGGCACCAGTGTTGAGAATAATTCTGGCAGATCCTTACTGATTGCGGTCTGTTGGTTAGGAAGTTAAGGATCCAATTGCAGAGGGAGGTGTTGAGTCCCACGTCTTGGAGTTTGGTGATGGATTTTCTTGGAATTGTAGTATTGAAGGTGGAGCTGTAGGTATCTTTACTGTCCAGATGCTCCAGAGATGAGTGTAGGGCCAGGGAGATGGCAACTGTCGTAGACCTGTTTTGGTGGTAGGTGAATTGCAATAGGTCAACGTTGTCTGGGAGGCTGGAGTTAATGCGTGCCATGACCAACCTCTTGAAGCACTTCATGATGGTGGACGTCAGCCATCAGTCAGTAGTCACGTTACCTTGTTTTTCTTGGGTACTGGGATGATAGTGGTCTTCATAAAGCAGGTGGGAACCTCAGATTGAAGCAGGGAGAGGTTAAAAATGTCTGGAAATACCCCTGCCAGCTGATCTGCACACTGCCAAGGACACCATCCAGGCCAAATGCTTTCTGTGGGTTCACTTTCTGGAAGGCCGATCTTACGGTGACTCTGGGTTTAGGTGCATTAGAGGGGTGGGTGGTGACAAACCAATCCCCTTCTGTTCAAAATGTGCATAGAATGCATTAAGCTCGTTGGGAAGGGATGTGGTGTTGTCAATGATGTTGCCCGACTTTGTTTTGTAGCCTGTTGTAGCATATAAGCCCTGCCACAACTGATGGCTGGTCTGGGACTCGATTTTGGACTGGTATTGTCTTTTGGCGTCTCTGATAACTTTACGGAAGTCGTACCTCAATTTCTTGTGTATGTCAGGGTCACCTGATTTGAATGCTGCAGTACTAGACTTCAATAGAAAGTGAATGTCCTGGTTCATCTGTGGATTCCAGTTTGGGAACACCCATATTGTCCTCATTGGTAGACAGTCCTCAACACACTTGCTGATAAAATCCGTGATGGTGGTGACATACTTACTTAGGCTGGCAGCTGAGTCTTTGAACATGGACCAATCTACTGACTCAAAGCTCTTTCCTCAGACCAGCATTATATGAATCTCTGTACTGGATCCTCCTGTTTCAGCTTTTGTTTGTATTATAGCGAGAAGGAGCACAGCCTGGTGGTCTGATTTACCAAAGTGAGGGTGGGGAGAGGGGGGTGGTCTCGGTAGGCATCTTTGGTTGTTTAGCAATAGTCGAGAGTGTTTGTGCCCCGGTGGGACAGGAGACATGCTGGTAGTATTTTTGTAACACACTCTTGAAGTTAGCCTGGTGGAAGTCACTGGCAATGATGAAGAGGGCCTCTGTATCCTGTTTCAAGGCTATTGACCACAGAGTAAAGTTCATTAAGTGCAGACTTTTGTTCTGTTACTTCAACCTGATTTGATGCATTCTTCTTTTTGCATATTGAAAACCTACTCTGCCAGGACACTGCACCAAATTTAGTGGGAGATTAAACAGTTGAATTGCTCTGCAAACCATCCTTCATCTGGGATTAAACTGTTTGATTCTCAAGTGCTGGCAATGTGTTAAATTAATAACTCAACTAAAGTAATTACATAAATCTATAAATAGTTGAATAAAAACCAGAACTAATGCAAAATAAGGTTGGTCTAAGATTTGGCAGAGCGAGTTGAGTCTGTCAACTGTATTATTTGAGAGTTTGTGGATAATAAACATGTCAAAAGGAGATGTCTCCATCTTCAATATCTTGTGCTCTGTTATTGAGCAAAAGTTGCAGATGCACACACATGAGGGGTGTCATTTCTGGACAATTTAATCCAGAATTCAGCCTCGCTACAGAGAAAAGTACATAGTCAAGAACAGCAGTGCATGATTTGTTTTTTACTACCTTGATGTAATTCTGTATGACACGATCTATCTGGATGTCATGCTAAACAAAAACTTTTCACTTTATCTCAGTACATGTGACAACAATAAACCAATATCAGTTTATTGTGTTATAAAAGGAGGGTCCTTTTCAGATAGGATAGACTCTGAGAAACATTTATGAAAATGTTTCTCACCCAAGTCATATCTTTCTAATTTATCTTAAATTTATCTTCACTGCTAAGTGACCCATGTACCTTATCAAAGCTAGTCAACAAATTAACTGACTTATCTATCAATCAGGTTAATTTTTATTTCTTGCTGTATTAAACAATTATACTTTTATGCTGTGTTCACTGTACCATCAACTTGTTGTCTTTAAGGTTAAACATTTTGGTTGACATTCATGCACAGCAGCGTGTTTTCAGAAACTGTTTGCTTTCTTTGACGTGTCACATCGTGACGTTCCTGTATGGGTTGTTCATGACATTCTTAAATTGGTGCATTTCAGCACAGAGCCAAGACACTACTTCAGACATAGTTTGCAACTGAACAAGATGAGAGGAAAGTTGTATTTTCACATAGTCTTCTAATGATTTCTTGTACATTGTTTGAGACAGTTAAGGAACAGAAATTTATTATAAAATTATCTTGATATTTTCAGTAAATCTGCAACTTTATCAAGAATTGCAAGTATTTTATCCCCTTTCTGCTGTATTTTGAGTGACTTTTCAGTGAAATTTTAATTTTGTTTATAGCATTTACATGACTTTGAAAGTGTTTTCACAATGCAAGTCTTAAATTTTTTTTTCTATTTTTAGTCAAATATTGAAGTATTTGTGAATAGACTGGACTCTGTGGAATCCGTCCTACCGTATGAATATGATGCGTGAGTACATTTATGAAGAGCCAATGAATCTGTATTTGTGTGAATTGTGCCCTAGAATAATTCTCATATGACACTTTTCTGTAAATGAATTTAGAACATACTGGTGGGGAGGTTTGCTAAGGCTACTGGGGAGAGTTTAAACTCGAATTGTTGGGGGGTGGGATCTGTACTGAAGAGACTGGGGAAGAGGTGTTTGGCTCTCAAATAGAGGAATCTAGGAGTAAGTACCATAGGCAGGTGATAGAGAAGGGAAGTGTTCAGACAGGCTTGAGATGTGTCTATTTTAATGCAAGGAATATTGTGAACAAGGCAGATGAGCTTAGAGCTTGGATCAATACTTGGAGCTATGATGTGGTGGCCATTACAGAGACTTGGATGGCTCCGGGACTGGAATGGTTGATTCAAGTGCCGGGTTTTAGATGTTTTAGGAAGGACGGGGAGAGAGGCAAAAGAGGTGGGGGAGTGGCACTGTTGATCAGAGATAGTGTCACGGCTGCGGAAAAGGTGGACGTTGTGGAGGGATTGTCTACGGAGTCTCTGTGGGTGGAGGTTAGGAACAGGAAGGGGTTGATAACTTTGCTCTGTGTTTTTTATAGGCCGCCCAATAATGACAGGGTTATTGAGGAGCAGATCCTAGAAAGGTGTGAGAATAAGAGAGTTGTTGTGATGGGGGATTTTAATTTCCCAAACATTGACTGGCATCTCCAGGCGATGAGGGGTTTAGATGGGGTGGAGTTTGTTAGGTGTGTTCAGGAAGGGTTCTTGACACAGTATGTAGATAGACCTACAAGAGGAGAGGCTGTGCTTGATTTGATATTGGGAAGTGAACCTGGTCAGGTGTCAGATCTCTCAGTGGGTGAACATTTTGGTGATAGTGATCATAATTCTATCTCCTTTACGTTAGCACTGGAGAGGGATAGGAACAGACACTAGAAAGGCATTGACGGAATTATGAGGCTCTCAGGCAGGAAATTGGAAGATTAAATTGGGAACAGATGTTCCCTGGGAAAAGTACAGAAGATATGTGGCAAATATTCAGGGGGTATTTGTGTGGAGTTCTGCATAGACATGTTCCGATGAGATGGGAGTCACGAGAGGATACAGGAACTGTGGTATAGGAAGACTAAATCTAGTCAAAAGAAAAGCATACAAAAGGTACAGAGAGCTAGGTAATGTTAGAGATCTGGAAGAGTACAAGGCTAAAAGGCAGGAACTTAAGAAAGAAATTAGGAGAGCCAGAAGGGGACATGAGAAGGCCTTGGCGGGCAGGATTAAGGAAAACCCCAAGGCGCTCTACAAGTATGCGAAGAGTAAGAGGATAAGACGCGAAAGGATAGGGCCTATCAAGTGCAGCAGTGGGAAAGTGTGTATGGATCCGGAAGAAATAGCGGAGGTACTTAATGAATACTTTACGTCAGTATTCACTACGGGAAAAGATCTGGGGGAGTGTAGTGGGGACTTGCAGCGGCCTGAAAAGCTTGAGCATGTAGATATTAGAAAAGAGGTGGTGCTGAAACTTTTAGAAAGCATCAAGTTAGATAAGTCACCGGGACCAGATGAGATGTACTCCAGGTTGCTGTGGGAGGTGAGGGAGGAGATTGCGGAGCCTCTGATGATGATCTTTGTGTCGTCGATGGAGATGGGAGAGGTTCCGGAAGATTGGAGGGTTACGGATGTTGTTCCCTTATTCAAGAAGGGGAGTAGGGATAGCCCAGGGGATTATAGACCGGTGAGTCTTACCTCAGTGGTTGGTAAACTGATGGAGAAGATCCTGAGAGGCAGGATTTATGAACATTTGGAAAGGTATAATATGATTAGGAATAGTCAGCATGGCTTTGTCAAGGGCAGTTCCTGTCTTACGAGCCTGATTGAATTTTTTGAGGATGTGACTAAGCACATCGATGAAGGGAGAGCAGTAGATGTAGTGTATATGGATTTCAGCAAGGCGTTTGATAAGGTACCCCATGCAAGGCTTATGGAGAAGGTGAGGAGACATGGGATCCAAGGGGACATTGCAGTATGGATCCAGAACAGGGTCATATTCTGAGTGGAGGTCAGTGACCAGTGGTGTACCTCAGGGATCTGTACTGAGACCCTTACTCTGTGATTTTTATAAATGACCTGGATGAGGAAGTGGAGGGGTGGGTTAGTAAGTTTGCGGATGACACGACGGTTGGGGGGGTTGTGGATATTATGGAGGGCTGTCAGAAGTTACAGAGGGACATAGATAGGATGCAGAATTGGGCTGAGAAGTGGCAGATGCAGTTCAACCCAGATAAGTGTGAAGTGGTTCATTTTGGTAGGTCAAATATGTTGGCAAAATATAGTATTAATGGTAGGACTCTTGGCAGTGTGGAGGATCAGAGGGATCTTTGGGTCTGAGTCCATAGGACGCTCAGCGGCTGCGCAGGTTGACTCTGTGGTTAAGAAGGCATATGTTGTATTGTCCTTCATCAATCAGGGAATTGAATTTACGAGCCAAGAGGTATTGTTGCAGCTATATAGGTCCCTGATCAGACTCCACTTGGAGTATTGTGCTCAGTTCTGGTCGCCTCACTACAGGAAAGATGTGGAAGCCATAGAGAGGGTGCAGAGGAGACTTACAAGGATGCTGTCTGGAATGCGGAGCATGCCTTATGAAAGCAGGTTGAGGGAACTCGGCCTTTTCTCCTTAGAGAGACGGAGGATGAGGGGGGGACCTGATAAAGGTGTATAAGATGATGAGAGGTATTGATAGGGTAGATAGTCAGAGGCTTTTACCCAGGGCTGAAATGGTAGCCACAAGAGGACATAGGTTTAAGGTGCTGGGTAGTAGATATAGAGGAGATGTCAGGGGTAAGTTTTTTACTCAGAGAGTGGTGAGTGCGTGGAATGGGCTGCCGGAAACGGTGGTGGAGGCTGATACGATAGGGTCTTTCAAGAGACTGTTAGATAGGTACATAGAGCTGAGTAAAATAGAGGGCTATGGGTAAGCCTAGTAATTTCTAGGGTAGGGACATGTTCGGCACAGCTTTGTGGGCCGAAGGGCCTGAATTGTGCTGTAGTTTTTCTATGTTCTATGTTTCTAACATGGAACAGTGCAGCACAGAATGGGTCCTTCAGCCCATGATGTTGTGCTGACCCATATAAACCTATCCCACAATCAATCCAACCCTTCCTTCCTACACAGCCCATAATCTTCCATTTTTCTTACATCCATGTGCCTATTCAAGAGTCTTTTGAATGTTCCTATTGTATCAGCATCTACCACCATCCCTGGCAGTGTGTTCCAGGCACCCACCACACTGTGTGTGTGTGTGTGTGTGTGTGTGTGTGTGTGTGTGTGTGTGTGTGTGTGTGTTGGGAGGGTGGGGGGAACCCACCTCTGACATCTCCCCTAAACTTTCCTCCACTTACCTTTAATGGATATCCTCTGGTATTGGCCATTTCTACCCTGGGGAAAAAGGTGCTGGCTGTCTACTCTATCTATCCCTCTCATAATCTTATAAACCTCTGTCAAGCTGCCTCTCGTCCTCCATCACTCCAAAGAGAAAAGACCCAGCTCGCTCAACCTTTCCTCATAAGACATATATTCTCTAATCCAGACAGCATCCTGCTAACTCTCCTCTGCATCCTCTCTAAAGCCTCCACATCCTTCCTTTGACGAGGTGACCAGAACTGAACACAATACTCCAAATGTGGTGTAACCAGAGTTCTGCAGAGCTGCAGCGTTACCTTATGGCTCTTAAATTCAATCCTCCGATTAATAAAGGCCAATTTCTCCAGCTTCTTCCCTCATTGTCTGTGTGACGACAATGATGGCTTCTCACTGCAGTGGAAATGTGCTGTTGATGAGGCACTGATAAACAAAACTGTCAAATCTGATAATGTTGGGCAGCACCAAGCAGAACCTGGGGGTTGGAGATCATGGACTTGTTGTAAGTGGGTATTTTGAGAAGTCGATGACTGTGGTGATGATGCCAATGCTCAATGATTGTGTAAGTGACATTGTTGACTGTGTCACAAGTTAATTGTTTGGCAGTAGTGTGAGGAAGGCTGAGTTTGCCCTGTCAGAGCACACGAGAACTGTAACAAATGGTAGAATTGTATAGTTAAGGAACTCTGATGCTGGCCACGGGTCAGGTACTAGATGAGTGGAGGAAAAACAAATGAATCTTTATTCAAAAAGGGCAGCAGGGATAAGCTAGGTCATTACAGGCTGTTGAGTGTAAGATCAATGGTAGGGAAATTATTGGGGGAAAATATTGAGGAGAAAGGATTAATCTGCACTTGGAGACACAGGATTGTGAAGTGAAGAGTCTGACTAATTTGTGTTTTCTGAGGAAGTGACTAAATGGGTGTAGTGTGGTTGATGTAGTCTAAATGGACTTCAGTAAGACCTTTGTTAAAGTCTCACGTGGAGTCTGGTCCGAACAGTAAGAAGCTATGGAATCCAGAGCAATTTGGCAAATTGGATTCAAAATTGGCTTGGTGATTGGAGGCAGAGCATGAGGGTTGAGAGTTGATTTTGTCATGGCCTGTCATCTACTGCAGGGATTGGTACTGGGGCCCTTGCTGTTTATCATATACTCATTTGGATCATTCACGTATACTATGTATGATTGCTAAGTTCTTAGATGACATGAAGATTAGTGGTTGTGTTGATAGATGGAAGATCTTTTTTGGCTATAAAACGATATTTATGAGATGGTGAGAAATGACAGATGAAATTTGATTGTGTAAAATGTGAGGTGTTGCATTAAATGCAAGCGGGAAGTATACAGTAAATGGCAGGACCCTTAGGAGCATTGATGTGTAGAGGGATCTTGGGGTGCAAGTCCATAGCTTCCTGAAAGTGGCTACACAAATGGATAGGGTGGTAAAGAAGGTGAATGGCATGTTTACCTTTATCAATCAGGGCATTGAATATAAAAGTTGGCAAGTCATTGTAGTTGTATAAAGCTTTGGTTAGGACACATTTGGAATACTGTGTGCAGTTCTGGTTGCCACACTATAGGAGGATATGGAGGCTTTGGAGAGGGTGCAGAAGAGGTTGTTGCCTGGATTGGAGAGTATTAGCTATAAGGAGAGGTTGGATAAACTTGGATTGTTTTCTCTGGAGTGTTGGAGGCTGAGGGGTGACCTATAGAAGTACTGAGAAGCACCGATAGGGCAGATAGTTTTTTTCTCAGGATGGAAATGTCAGATACTGGGAGGGCATAGTTTTAAGGTAAAAGGGGAAAGTTTAAAGGAGATTTTGTGAGGCAATTTTTTTTTACACAGAATAATAGGTACCTGGAATGCACTGCCAGGGGAGGTGGTAGAAGCAGATATGATAGTAACGTTTAAGAAGCATTTGGACAGGTCAACATTCAGGGAAGTCAGATGGGATTAGTTTAGATTGACATCATGGTTAACACAGATGTGGTAGTCCAAAGGGCAATGTACTGTTCTATGTAAAGCATTGGTTAGGCCAAAGGTGAAGGACTGCTGTTCTGGCTGCCACGTTATGGAAAGGATGTGATTGCTCTGGAGAGGGTACAGAAGAGATTCACTAGGATATTGCCTCAGATGAAGTATTTCATTTGGGAGGAGAAATTGGATAGGCTGGATTTATTTTCCTTGAAACGGAATAGTTGCTAACACAGATACATAAAATTGAGGACCATAGACAGGTTTGACAGTGAGAAATGTTCCTCTTTAGCAGAGATATCTATGACCAGATGGCATAGGTTTGCATGGTAAAAGAATTAGCAGGGATTTGAAGAGGAATTTTGGATGCAATCTGGAGCGCATTGCTGGGGGGGTGGGCGGAGGCAGGTATCTGTGCAACATTTAAGAAATATTTGGTTAAGTACTTGAAACTGCATGGCATGGAAGGCTATGGCTGGGAAATGGGATTAGCACAGACAGGTACTTGATGTATGGCACAGACACGATAGATGACTAATATTTATTAGCCATTCCTAATTTCTGGAGACGGTGAAGAGTTAACCTTGTGGGTTTTTTCATGCGAACACACTAATTATGAGCAGGAATAAACACTCAGTCTCTAGAGCCTGCCCCACTCTTAAATGTGATCAAGGCTGATCCAACTGTAACCTCAAGCGACATTCTCATTTGGCCTCAGTAACCTCTCAAAACAAGAATCAATCCACCTCTGCCCTAAAAATATTCAAAGATGCTGTTCCTAATATACTATGAGGAAGAGAGTTCCAAAGACTTGATCCTCTGAGGGAAAAATTTTCACATTTTTTCACTCTTAAGTGAGTAACCTCCTTATTTTGAGAATATTCAATAGTGGAACGAGTATCTGTTTGGAATGGAATTCAAAGGTATTTGGGCAACTGTAGAATATATTGTACATCAATTTTATTGATCAAACACCAACTCATGAAGGATCCTGTAATTGTGGAAGCAATTAACCAAAGTCTGGGAAAGGCAGGGTCTTTTAGGATGGGTAGATGAAGACTGAACAGTGGTGGTGTGCCAATGGATAAATATTCTCCAGGTTTGCCTGTGAACCATTGGGCACCGTGGAATATTCCTGGGCAATTTGTCCTTTGGAGCTTTGAGGTTGATAACACAATAAAGTGAAGTAAATAATGTTTGTGTGGGGAGCATGTTGGATGGTGTGAGGAGTTTTTTTCTTTAATTATTTTTTACTTTTTTTTAAACTTTGTTTTATAACACAAATAGTTTTTCTTTTGTGTTCACTAAGTTATGTTTTCCATGTTGAGGTGTGATGTTTATACTTAAGCAGTGAGTAAATGTAGTCCTAATTACTGGAGTATCTAATTTATGTCCATGTCATCAAGGTCCCAGGTAACAATGAGGTTCATGTCATACAGTTCTAATGAAATGTCATTGACCATTTAATTTTCCACAGATGCTTTCTGACATGCTGAGCATTTCTAGGTTTTTCTATTTCATATCAATATATGGTACTGTATTTGAAATTGAACCTGGTTCCTGAAAGTATTGTTTTGGCTATTATTGAGATTTTCATGATTGAAAATTTTCTTCCTGTTGGTTTTTTCTAAAATTTGTTTTCAAGAGCAGCTTAGTATTGTGAATAATCAGAGGTTTCCTACTGACAATTGTTGCTTCCTTTGGCTACATACACTGTGATGAATTGAAACCTTGTGTTTTTTTGCTTTATCATGTGTATTTACAATTGTGTGTTTATCTTTGTGAAGGTTTGACTTTTGCCAGAATGATACTGAGAAACGGCCTTCAGAGAATTTGGGGCAGGTGTTATTTGGAGAGAGAATTGAGTCATCCCCATACAAGGTATGGTACATTGAGACTTCAAATGTGATAAACATTTTAACACACATTTTAATATAGCATTTAAATAAATTGGTGTATAATTTCTGCATTTGGTCATGAGTTGCACATATCACTGCTCTGAGTAAAATTAACCTTGATGGTGTGGGGAGATTGCTAGAAATGATCTTGTGAACAGCAAATTAATGGTCACAGTGCATTTTAGGCAGAGATTGACAGGTTCTTGAGTGGTAAGGGGGTTAATGGTTACAGGGAGAAGGCAGGAGAATGGGGTTGAAAAAAATCTGCCATGGTTGAATTGTGGAATCCACTCCATGGGCTGGATGGCCTAATTCTGCTCCTATTTGTTCTGATTTTGAGTCTCTCGTGGAATATAGAGGGTGCTAGAGAAAACAAAGAAATTAGGGCAAAAAGGGTCCATAAGTTACCTTTGACAGGCGATGTTGAGAATCCCAGGACATTCTTTAAGTATATTAGGTGCAAGAGGGTAGCCAGGGAAAGTGCGGGTCCCCTTCGGGATTACAAAAGTAATCTATGTGTGGAGTTGGAGATGTGGGCCAGGTTCTAAATGAATACTTACCTGTTTTCACCAAGGAGAAGGACCTAGAACATAGTGAATTCAGGGAGAGGGACATTGATAATCTGTGGAGCATATCCGTATTAAGAAGATGGAGGTGTTAAATGTCTTGGAACATAAGGGTGGATAAATCCCAGGGCCTGATGATATTTATCTACGGATACCATTGGCAGCAGGGGAGGAGATAGCCGGGGCTCTGATGGAGATTTTTTTCATCTTTGTTAGTCACAGGTGAGGTACCAGAAAAATGGGGGATAGGTAATGTTGTTTCTTTATTTAAGAAGGGCAGCAGGGTGAGCCTTTAATCCATGGTAGGGAAATTATTGGAGAAAATCCTAAGGAATAGGATGTATGTATATTTGGGAAGGCAGGGGCTGATTAGGTATTGCCAGCATTGTTTGGTGCATGGGAAATCCTACCTCACCAATTTGGTTGTTCTGAGGAGGTAACTAAGAAAAATGAAGTTTATGTAGACCTTAGTGAGGCATTTGACAAGATTCTGCATGGTAGGCTGGTCCAGAAGGTTAAGGTGCATGGGATGCAAGGTGAGCTGGCTAATTAAATCCAAAATTGTCCTGGTAATGGGAAGCAGAGAGTAGTGGTGGAGGAGTGCATTACTAATTGGAGGTCTGTGATCAGTGGTGTACCACAGGGATTGGTCCTGGAACCTTGGTTGTTTGTGATATGTTAATGAATGTAGGAGGAATGGTTAGTAATTTTGCAGATGACATGAAAATTGGTGGTGTTAATACTGAAATAGATTGTCCAAGCAACAGCAGACTACAAATCAGCTGGAAAGCTAGGCAGAGCATTGGCAGATACAATTTAATGCTGACATGCGAGGTCACGCATTTTATGAAGACATATGGGTAAGACGTACAGTAAATGGTCAGGAAGATTTTGGGTACAAGTTCAATGTTCCCTGAAAGTGGCAACACCGGTCGTTAGGCTGGTGAACAAGGTATATATCATGCTCCAGGGACAGTCAAACCTAGACTTACCTATCCAGGCTCGTGACTGCTCTCTCACAGCTCTGTGTTCTGATCCCTGGATTCTTTGCTCTCCATCCCAAAAAAAAACTCTTGGTGCATGTTGACAGTGGACCCTAATTTGGGGGATTTTGCCAAGTCAGAACTGGGAGAATGCAGAGGGCTGCAGTGCCGGAGGAGGTTCTAAGGATGGAGGGAAGAACTCTGAGGAATTAAAACATAAGAATTTGAGACTGCATCTTTAAAGGCAAAGCCATTTTCTTTGGACCGTTGGAGAATATTGGTGTTCTCTTGCATAATGGTGTGATGAAAACCACAATTAACTGGCAAGGTTTTATTCACGATTGAGTTAATCACTCAGCAGCCTGTTTCAACATTTCAGACTGTTTAAAAAGAAGAAATAATTTGTCTTTATCTGTTCCTTCCTTGTATTCTGCATGCTATTTCAATGTTGTAAAATGGGACTCTTGAATCAGTGAGAATTTCGGTAAATTATTCTTTGTCAGGCCCACTATTTTCTTGTGTTCTTGCATTCATAATTTGGATATTAACAATTTTATTTTTAAAAAGTTGTCAGATTTGATCTTTATCTTGGATCCAGCTCAACTTGTGGCAGCAATCCCCACCAACTCATAGCTGACAGCACTTTGCACGAATTAAAAGGAACCTTTACCTCTGCCCCTCTTGTAGTAAATTCTCTTGTATAAGTAACTCCATCACATCTACCACCTTAAACTTAAGTAAAATAACCTGCTAGTTATTTTTGAAGGAGTGGCAGAGGGCCCAAGGACGAGGTGAGTAATGTGATGAATACGAACTTGCAATATTTTGAAGTGCCACATAGTAGGCATGTTGGCATGGTTGGAATCTATTAAGGACTGGGTGGGAGAAGGGAAAGGGCAGTGTCACATGGATAACTAATTGATTTATGAACAGAAATTCATCATGTGGTTGTATCTATGGTTAGCAGATGTGCAAAATGTGGTGTACCCCAGGGGTCAGTACTGGGATCAGCATTTTTCCTGATAGATACTGATGTTTTTGATTTGGTTGGAGAAAGGATAACTTAAATTAACAGATGACACAAAGCTTCCAAGTATTGTGAGCAGTGCAGAGGTTACCGGTAGACTGAGATGGAATGGGCAGATAAGTAACGGGTGACAGAAGAGGTTCTGCAGATGCTGGAATCTAGAGCAACATACACACAGTGCTGAAGGAACACAGCATGATCGGGTAGCATCTATGGAGGGAAATAAACAGTCAACGTTTTGGGCTGAGACCTTTCAACAGGACTGGAAAGGAAAAGGGCAGAAACCAGAATAAGAAACTCGGGGGATAAGATTAGATAAGATCTCTATTAGTCACATGTACATCAAAACACACAGTGAAATACATCTTTTGCTTGGTGATTTTGGGGGGCAGCCCGCAAGTGTCGCCACGCTTCTGGCGCTAACATAGCATGCCCATAACTTCCTAACCTGTACGTCTTTGGAATGTGGGAGGAAACCGGAGCACCCGGGGGAAACCCACACAGACACAGGGAGAACGTACAAACTCTAACAGACAGTGGCTGGATTTGAACCCGGGTCACTGGCACTGTAAAGCATTATGCTAACCACTATGCTACCGTGCCTGCAGTTTGCTACTGTGCGTAGCACAGGCTGGCAGGTGACAGGTGAGTCTGGGTGAGAGGGGGAGGTAGGTTGGTTGGGGAGAGAGGGGGAATATATAAGAAGCTGAGAGGTGATAGGTAGAAGAGGCAAGAGGGCTGAAGGAGGTCTGGCCTCAACATGGCAGTAGAGGTGGCCATGGATAGATATCAGTATGGGAGTGGGATGTAGAATTGAAGTGGCTGGCCACTGGGAGATCCTTACTTTTGCGGCAGATGGAGCGAAGGTGCTCGACGAAGTGGTCTGCATCAGGTCTCACTGATGTAGAGGAGGCCGCACTGGATGCGATAACTGAAACCCTCGGAGTCACAGGTGAAACACTGCCTCTCCAACTTCCACCCTGCCCTCAAATTTACTCAGTCCATATCTGACACCTCCCTCCCCTTTCTAGATCTGTCTCCATCTCCAGAGACAGATTAACCACAGACATCTTTTACAAACCTACAGACTCACATGTTTTACCTGGACCACACCTCTTCCCACTGTCACTTGCAAGCATGCCTTCTCCCAGTTCCTGTTTCAGCCACATCTGTTCCCATGAAGAGACTTTCCATTCCAGGACATCTGAGATGTCTTCTTTTTTCAGTTACTGGGATTTCCCTTCCATCACCATCAATGTAGCCCTCACCTGCATCTCCTCCATTTGCCACGTCTGTCCTCACCCCATCCCCCCCACCTGACATAACAGGAACAGGGTTCCCCTTGTCCTCACCGACCACCCCACGAGCCTCCACATTCAACACATCATTCTTTGCAACTTCTGCCACCTCCAAGGGGATCCCACCACCTGACACATCTTTCCCCCTCAGCTTTCCGGAGGGATCGCGCTCTCCGTGACTCCCCGTCCACTTATCCCTCCCCACTAATGACCCTCCCAGCACTTATCCCTGCAACCGCACTAGGTGCTACACCTGCCCCTACACCACCTCCCTCACTGGGTGATTGCTTTGTCGAGCTCCATCCACCACAGTCAGGAACTCCTGGTGGCCACCCACTTCAATTCCACATCCCACTCCCATGATGACATGTCTATCCACGGCCTCCTCTACCGCCACATTGAAGTCAGACGCAGGTTGGAGGAGCAACACCTCATATTCCATCTTGGTAGTCTCCAACCTGACGGCCTCAACAGTGATTTCTCTAACTTTTGGTAACCCCTCCCCTCTTCTTCCACCACCCCCCCTCCCTCCTCCCCCACATGTGTCTTCCCTCATCCATGTGGCCCCCTCACCCCTTTCCTTTCCCCTTCCCCTGCCCTCATGACCTGCACATCTATTCCCTGCCTCCTTCCCTTTATTCGATGGTCCATTGCCCTCTCCTGCTGTATTCCTCCTCCTTCAGCCCTCTTGCATCTTCTACCTATCACCTCTCAGCTTCTTATATATTCCCCCTCCCTCCCCAACCCACCTACCTCCCCCTCTCACCCAGACTCACCTGTCACCTGCCAGCCTGTGCTACGCACAGTAGCAAACTGCAGGCACGGTAGCATAGTGGTTAGCATAATGCTTTACAGTGCCAGTGACCCGGGTTCAAATCCAGCCACTGTCTGTTAGAGTTTGTACGTTCTCCCTGTGTCTGTGTGGGTTTCCCCCGGGTGCTCCGGTTTCCTCCCACATTCCAAAGACGTACAGGTTAGGAAGTTATTCCGCCTTGGGAGTCTCCAACCTGATGGCCTCAACGTCGATTTCTCGAACTTCCAGTAACCCCTCCCCCTCTCCACTCCTCTTTTTTTCCCCTCCCTCCCTCTTCTTTTCTCCACCCCCCCCCCCCGCCTTTGTCTTCCCTCATCCATGTGGCCCCTTCCTCCTTCTCTCCCCTTCCCCCGCCCTCATGACCTGCACATCTATTCCCTGCCTCCTTCCCTTTTATTCCATGGTCCACTGCCCTCTCCTGCTGTATTCCTCCTCCTTCAGCCCTCTTGCCTCTTCTACCTATCACCTCTCAGCTTCTTATGTATTCCCCCTCCCTCCCCAACCCACCTACCTCCCCCCTCTCACCTGGACTCGCCTATCACCTGCCAGCTTGTGCTCCTCCCCTGACATCATTCTGGCTTCTGCCCTCTTCCTTTCCTGTCCTGATGAAGGCTGTCAGCCCAAAACTTTGACTGTTTATTTCCCTCCATTGAATCTGCCTGACCCACTGAGTTTCTACAGCACTTAGTAAGTAACAGGTGAAATTTAATCCAGGAAAGGAAAGTTAATGCATTTCAGTAGCAGCTGTAAGGAGGAACTGCATAATGTAAAGGATGCAATTCTAAAGGAGGTGTAAGACAAAGTTCACAGAGGAAAAACCCCTAGATAAAGGGAAAGAGTGGGCCATGGGAATAGCTACATGTGTCTCGCAGAGAGCCAGCATGGAGTTTAAAGGCTGAATCATGGTCTCCTGTGCTGCCACCGTTCTTTAATTCCATGATGGGAAATGGGAAGGAGGATGCAAATTAAAATGTATATGGACAAACAACAGACTAATTATACACCTGATATCATTGCAACAAGTCTTTCCTGTTCAGGAAGTGCTTTGATTCGTATCGTATGAACTGTTGATGCGTTGGTTGCATTTGAGTTCAATGCAGCTTTTACATAAAGGTGGAGAAAGTATCAGTTAATGTTTCAAAGCTTCACTTTGCACTTCCAATAAAAACATACTGGGGTGTTCTAGCATTAAAGAATGAAACCAAATATTCAAGTCAAGATAAATGTGAGAGAAACTTTGCTTTAATTGCAGTAGTAATTTCTAAAGGGGCTGTTTATTGTAAGAAATATCTGAAATACCAAGGATTACTCATTGGTGAAAATATCTTTTTTTTCCATCCAACAGTTTACTTTTAACAAACCTGAAACATGTAAACCAATTTGCATGAAATCTTATGAACCAAAAGATAAAGTGAGTGCAGACAAACTGTCTTTCATAAAGAAAGGAATTCTCCTGAATTACCAACATCATTGGTAAGTTCCTGAATGCTTCCAGACATTAACAATGTTTTACTTCCTGCTATTCCTTTGAACTTCAGATGCAAGGATTTGCACTGAAAAAATGGGTTCATCATGATTGTCCCTGGGTTTAATGAAATTAAAAGAATCTTTGGAGAATTGGCCCATTTTGCCCAACCAGTATGCTGATGTTGATGATTTTCTTTTGGCTTACATTATCTCTACCTTTTCTTGGCCATTCTGCATCTTTCTATCATTTTATTTTCTCCTGTACTTGTCTAGTTTCTTTTAGAAACATTTAAGGCATTAACCTCACCCATTTTCTTTAGAAGTGTGTTTAACTGAGCAAAGCAAGTGATTATTTCCCCATTAAGTTCTTACTAGTGACAAAATTGTCTTTATGGTCCCAGGTTTTCATATTGCAAAATAAACAGTCTCTTCGTGTGACCCCATTGGTAACTGTAAGGTCTCCCCTGCCCACAGAGTCATCAGGGTACATGTGATGACCATTCTGCCTATCAAGTTTGTTTTTGTTTTAAAAATAAAGAACAATTTGATCCCAGCCATTCGCAGCTACTTCAGTTCTGGAAGCATCCTTTAAATTTTACACTTTCTCAAGCTCGTATATAGTCTTTAAAAACATGGAAACAGAAACTTTGTATGTACAATGTGTGGCCTGACCAGAACCATTGTATGGTTACACAGCTTCATTATTTGTAAATTGTTTATCACTTAAAATAATTCCAGTAGTTTATGACACTTTTAGTTGCTTTGTTGCTGTTTTTCAAGATCTATTTGCTCTTGTACATAAGCTTAAGGGCTTCAAATTACATTGTGGGATATTGGGAATGGAATTTAACTGGCTGAAATTAAAGGCATATTAATAATGTAGTGATTATGGGTTGTGTAACAGGAAGAGGCAGAATTTCAAAAGTGCATTGCATCAACTGGTTTCTGAGATGGAGAAAAATTTGACCCTCTTCAGTGCGTGCAATATGAAAATAGACATTTAAGTATGGCAATTATGTGGGTAGTGAGTTTAAGGCAAATTGGACAATTAGACTGAAAGTCATGGGTAGATGAGAAAGGGCAAATATTTGAAGAAATATTGCTAATTTTCAATGGATGCATGTTCCTACTCGGCAACAAAGATTCCATTGGCAAAATGATTGTCCACGTGCAACTGCTGTCAAAGATGGTTTTAGATTGAAAGAAAATATTTATAAGGTTGCAGAGAATGTCAGGTCCAAGGATTTTGGAGAATTTTTGGAAGAAAATGAACGAGAACTATAAAAATAGATTAAACCAAATACATAAATAGGGAGAGAGGAGCTTAAGTAAAAGTTGGTCCTTTGGATCTGAGCTGAGATTTAATGAGGAAAAGAAAATTAAAAAGACAACATTTGGTATGTCTTCACAGTATAAATAAACCACACCAAATATCAAAATAACCAAGAGGCAAAAGAATGAGGCATTGCAAACAATTAATAGTACAAAGGTGAGTTGGTGGGTTAATTGGCTACTGTAAATTTTGCCTTCATCGAGGTAAGTGGCAAAAGAATCAAAGTTAATGGACATCCTGAGAAAAAAATAAGGTGCAGAGCTACAGGGGAATAAAGAAAAAAGGAATGAGGCTGATGGGATTGTTCTTCTAGGGACCAGTGTGGACCTGATTGGCCCAAGTGCTGCTGCACATAAGGTAACAAGAAAGGGAATGATAATTTTCAGGACAGCAGTCTATAACTTGAGAAGTAGATCAAAGATTGGTGCTGGGAATTAAGCTATTTGTGTTAGCAGTGTGTAGGTACAGCCTCAACTGAGGCAAAGGAGTACAGACTTTGAAATTGGTTAAGCATAAGAGTTAAAAGGATGATTTCAAGTGAAGTTGAGATTTTCACCAAAATTTTAATAACACTTCAACTTAGCTTCCTTGGTTGTCATTACTGATCGAGCTGCTGACCAGTGGCGGTTTCACTGTTACTTAAGTTGTCAGCTGAAACTGGTTGCCTGGTCAGTAATATAAGCTGAGGCTGGAACCATAGAGCCAATGTTTTACTGTAACCACACAAGAGGTACAGCTTCATCTGGTTACACCAACACAGTCAAATTAGGTAAGTGGGTAAAAGTGGTGCTGCTTTGGTATTTTTCCAATAATTGTTAAAGTACTGCTGTATAGGGTGCCAATGTGAATTGTGTCCAAATCAATAAATTAAAAGAAATTGTGATATCTTTATTAGCATACCAGTTATCTAGAATTTTTAAAAGGAAGTGGAGGTGTACCTTGGTTAGACGAGGGAGAAATACATGAGACCTATAACCATGTGGGAACTTAAGGACACAGGGACCAGGGGTTAGGAAATATCAAATGCTTGTTGGAGTGGACCAGTGTTAGAGTGGGGGACTGAGGCTTTGGTTCAAGAGGTTTCAGCGAGAGGAGGTGGATACTAAGATAATTTTCTGGTAAGCTTTCTTTCTTTGATTTTTTTTCCTTTAATGCCAGGCTAGAGTGGTTAGAATGGCTCCAGGGCCAGTGGTGTGTTCAAATTGTGAGATGTGGGAGTTCTGGGAGACCTCCAGTCTCCCTGATAACTACATCTGCATGAGGTGCATCCAGCTGCAGCTCCTTGCAGACAGTGTTAGGGAACTGGAGCTGCAGCTGGATGACCTTTGGCTCCTACAGGATAATGAGGAGTTCATAGATATGAGCTACAGGGAGGCAGTCACTCTGAAGCTGCAGGAGGTAGGTAGCTGGGTGACTGTCAGGAGAAGGAAAGAGAATAGGCAGGTAGTGCAGAGTACCCCTGTGGCCGATTTCCCCCTCAATAGCAGGTATACAGCTTTGGATACTGTTGGGAGGGGGATGGCCTACCAGGGAAAAGCTGCATTGACCAGGACTCTGGCACTCAGCCTGGTTGTGTGGTGCAGAAGGGAAGGCAGGAGAAGAGGAGGGTGGTAGTGATAGGGGATTCCATAGTAGGGGGGGTGGGGGGCAGACAGGAGATTCTGTGGATGCGAAAGAGACTCCTGGATGGTATGTTGCCTCCTGGGTGCCAGGGTCAGGAATGTCTCGGATCAGGTCCACAGCACTCAGAAGGGGAGGGCGAACAGCCAGAAGTCATGGTGCATATTGGTACCAATGACATAGGTAGAAAAAGAGATGAGGTCCTGAAGAGGGAATAGAGGGAGCTAGGTAGGAAGCTGAAAAGCACGACCTCAAGGGTAGTAATCTCTGGATTGCTGCCTGTGCCATGCACCAGTGAGGGTAAGAATAGGTTGATTTGGCAGATGAATGCGTGGCTGAGGGGTTGGTGCATGGGGCAGGGTTTCAGATTTATGAATCATTGGGATCTCATCTGGGGAAGGTACGACCTGTACAAAAGGGACAGGTTACACGTGAACTGGAGGGGGACCAATATTCTTGCGGGCAGGTTTGCTAGAACTGTTGGGGAGGGTTCGGCAGGGGGATGGGAACCCAAGTGATAGGTCAGAGGTTGGTGCATTTAGTGTACAAGTAGATGCAGAGTGTAGAAAGACTGAGGAAGGATAGGCAGTTGAAAGGACAAAATTGCAGTCAGTTGGATGGGCTGAAGTGTGTCTAATGCGAGAAGTATCAGGAACAAGGTAAGTACGTGGAACTACAACGTGGCGGCCATTACAGAGACTTGGCTGTCACAAGGGCAGGAATGGCTGCTGGATATTCTGGGGTTTAGATGTTTCAAAAGGGAGCAGGGATGGAGGTAAAAGAGGTGGGGGAGTGGCTTTGCTGATCAGGGACAGTGTCACAGCTGTAGAAAGGGAGGATGTCCTGGAAGAATCATCCACTGAGTCAGTGTGGGTGGAAGTTAGAAACAGGAAGGGAGCGATCACTCTATTGGCAGTATTGTACAGACCCCCCACCCCCAATAACAGCAGAAACATTGAGGAGCAGATCAGGAGGCAGATTTTGGAGAGTTGCAAAAATAACATGGTTGTTGTCATGGGTAATTTCAACTTCCCTAATATTGATTAGCACCTCCTTAGTGTACAGGGGATAGATGGGGCAGAGTTTGTTAGGTGTGTCCTGGAAGGATTCCTGACACAGTATGTGGACAGCCCGAGTAGAGGAGAGGCCATACTGGACGTGGTACAAGGCAATGAGCCTGATCAGATTTCAGATCTCTTGGTGGAAGAGCACTTTGGAAATAGTGACCATACTAGGAGCAGACAATATGGGCAAGTATTTGAAGGAGGGGGAATTATGATGTTATGGGCAGGAATTGGGAACAGGTGTTCTTGGGAAAGAGCACAGAGGAAATGTGGAGGTTGTTTTGGGAGTACTTGCATGGGGTTCTGGATAGGTTTGTCCCATTGAGGCAGGGTAAGGATGGTAGAGTGAAGGAACTGTGGTTGACACGAGATGTAGAATATCTTGTCAAGAGGAACAAAGAAGCTTACCTGAGGTTTAGAAAGCATGGATCAGATAGGGCTCTGGAGAGTTACAAGGTAGCCAGGAAAGAGCTTAAGAATGGACTTAGGAGAGTTAGAAGGGGGCATGAGAAGGCCTTGGTGAGTAGGATTAAGGAAAATCTCAAGGCATTCTACACCTATGTGAAGAATAGGAGGATGACTAGAGTGAGGGTAGGATCAATCGGGGGTAAAAGAGGAAAAACGTACCTTGAGTCAGAAGAGGTAGGGGAGATCCTTAATGAGTACTTTGCTTCAGTGTTCACCAGTGAGAGAGACCTTGATGTTTGTGAGGATGGTGCACGACAGGCTGATACACTAGGGGATGTCGACCTGCGAAAAGAGGACGTGTTGGAACTTTTGGAAAAACATTAGGATAGATAAGTCACCGGGGCCGGACGGGATATATCCAAGGTTATTACGGGAAGCTAGGGAAGAGATTGCTGTGCCTTTGGTGATCATCTTTGCATCCTCGCTGGCCACAGGAGTAGTGCCAGATGATTGGAGGGTGGCAAATGTTGTTCCTTTGTTCAAGAAAGGGAGTAGGGATAACCCTGGGAATTACAGACCAATGAGTCTAACTTCAGTGGTGGGCAAATTACTGGGGAAGATTCTTACAGACAGGATTTATGGCGCCGGAGTGTGGTGACTTGTTGCAAGCTGCTCTCTGCAGATCTGTTCAATATTTTTACTATAATCATTATACTCTTTTAAATTTGAATTCTATGTCACTAAGCATTACTCTGACACTTTACTCTGTATTCTGTTATTGTTTTTACCTTGTACTAACTCAATCCACTGTGTAATGAATTGATCTGTAGGAATGGCATGCAAGACAAGTTTTTCACTGTACCTTGGTACAAATGACAATAATATACCAATTTATGGGCTTTTGGAGAAGCATAGGCTCATTAGGGACAGTCAGCATGGCTTTGTGAGGGGCAGGTCATACCTCACGAGCCTGAATGAATACTTTGTGGATGTGACAAAGCACATTGAAGGTAGAGCAGTGGATGTGGTGTACATGGACTTTAAGGCGTTTGGTAAGGTTCCTCATGGAAGGCTTATTCAGAAAGTCAGGAGGCAGGGAAACTTGGCTGTGTGAATACAGAATAGGAAGGATGTGGAAGCTTTTGAGAGGGTGCAGAGGAGATTTACCAGGATGTTGCCTGGATTGGAGAGCATGTCTTATGAGGATAGGTTGAGTGAGCTAGGGTTTTTTCTCTTTGGAGAGAAGGAGGATGAGAGGTGACTTGATAGAGGTGTACAAGATGATAAGAGGCATAGATCGAGTGGACAGTCAGAGACTTTTTCCCAGGGCGACAATGGCTAACAGGAGGGGACATAATTTTAAGGTGATTGGATGAAGGTATAAGGGGGATGTCAGAGGTAAGTATTTTACACAGAGAGTGGTGGGTGCTTGGAACGCACTTCCGGCAGAGGTTGTGCGGCAGATACATTAGGGACATTTAAGAGACTCTTAGTCACATGAATGATAGAGAAATGGAGAGCTATGTGGGAGGGAAGGGTTAGAGAGATCTTAGAGTAGGATAAAATGTCAGCACAACACCATGGGCCGATGGACCTGTACTGTGCTGTAGTGTTCTATGAACTGAAGGCCAGGATTACTAAGCTGAGGGACAGCTGGAGAGAGAATGAAAGAAGGTGATTTTTCTGAATTTGTGTACTCCAGGTGTCCAGCTCACAGCCTGAGTGCTTAGTGGGTGTCATTCAAAAGAGTTGGCATCTTTAGGAGGTACAGATTCTGCAGATGCTGGAATCCGCAGCAATGCACACAAAATGCTGGAGGAACTCAGCAGATCAGGCGGCATCTATAGAGGGAAATAAACAGTCAACATTTCAGGCCAATACCCTTCATCAGGACACTCATCAGTCCTGATGAAGGGTCTTGACCCAAAACGTCAACAGTTTATTTCCCTTCATAGATGATGCCTGACCTGCTGAATTCCTTCAGCATTTTGTGTGTAAGGCATCTTTAGGATGTATATTTTGTCGAGGTGATGACATAGAGTCAAAGAGCACTACAGCACAGAAACAGGCCCTTTGGCCCATCTTGTCTAAGCCGACCTGATCTTCTGCGAAGTCCCATCTACCTGCACCCTGACCATATCCCTCCAAACTCCTCCCATCCATGTACCTATGCAAACCTCTCTGAAATCTTAATGGTGTGTAACAAAGGCTTGATACAGAGATACAAGACTGCAAATGCTGGGATACAGTGTAAAACACAAGCTGCTGGAGGAACTCGGTGGATCAGGCAGCATTTGTGGAGGCAAAGGCAGGAGCTGGCAAGTAATGGGTGGATCCAGATGAGGGGTTGGTGGGCAAATGGAGTCAGGTGGGGGAGGGAGTGGGGGTGCAGATAGTGACAGCGGCTGGGAGGAAATAACAAAGGAAGAAAGGTGATGTGGAACCAGGTAAGGTAGGGATATTGGACAGATGGGAACAGTGCTGAGTGTGTGGGTAATCGGCACATAGAACCAGGTGGGGGAGGGGAAAGAAACTGAGGGATGGGATTGGGGTCGGTGTTGGAAACGGGGTGTGTGATAGGACCTGGGTGGATCAGGAGGAGAGAGAAAGGGACAGAGTGAATTCTCCAATTTCAATTAACCCGCAATGCTCATGCCATTGGGTCGTAGACTTTCCGGGGGTATATGAGGTGCTGTTCCTTGAGTTTGTGTTCGGCCTCACCCTGGCAGTGGAGGAGACTGAGAACAGACAGGTGGGTGTGGGAAAGGGCAGGGGAGTTGAAATGTCTAGCAACCATGACCTCAAATGGTCACTGTGGTCAGAGTGCAGGTGCTCGGCAAATTAGTTGCCCAGTCTGCGCTTGGTTTCACTGATGCAGAGGCCACATCGGGAGCACTAAATACATTGGACAAGGTTGGATGAGGTGCAGGTGAATCTCTGCCTCACCTGGAAGGGCAGTTTCAGGCCTTGGATGGTGGTGAGGGAGGTGAATGGACAGGTGTTACAACTGTGCTTGCAGGGAAAAGTGCCTGGGGACAGGGAAGGATGAATGAACCAGGGAGTCGTAGAGAGAGTGGTCCCTGTGGAAATCAGAAAGGGATGGGGAGGGGAAGGTGTGATTAGTGCAACAATCAATCTGCCAGAGGAACTCTGCGGATTGAGCAGCATCTGCGGGGAAAGGAATTGTCGATGTTTCAGGTTGAAACACTGCCTCAGTACTGAGAAGAGAGGTGGCCAGTATAAATAGGAGAATGGGAGTGGTGAGAAAGGAGTCTGAGGTGATTGGTGGACTGAGGAGGGGTGCAAGATGACAGGCAGGCAGGTTGTATCGAGTTCGGGAGGTGAGCGGGGGTGGAGTTGGGAGACAGTGGTGGGTGAATGAGAGATCAAGGGAAGAGACAGAGTGGACAAATATGGAGAGGCAGATGGAGCAGGGTGGGGGAAGAGGAGTGGGCAGAGCACCCATGCTTGTTCTGCATTGGCCATCCCAAGCTCCCAGCTTTATGCCATTTCAGTTCCCCTTTTTATTCCCATACTGACCTGTCCATCCTCGGTATTCCCTACTGCCCAATGTAAACTGGAGGAACAACCCCTCGTGTTCTGCCTGGGTAGTCTGCAACCCAGTGGTATGAACATTGACTTTTCCAATTTTAGGTAACCCTCGCCTTTGGGGTGTTCTCCCACCCCACCCCCTTCTCTCCCCTCTTTTTTTTTCTTCTCTTCTGGCCCTGTATTTTTGTCCCCCCTCCTCCTCCTGGTTCCATCCACCCACTACACACTCAGTCAACCCACGGGTGCCATTCTCTCGCTATCTCCCTACTCCCCTCCCCTACCTGGCACAACTTGCCTGTCATCTTACACCCCTCAGTCCACCAATCACCTCAGACTCCCTTCTCACCACTCCCCTTCTCTTTATACTAGACATCTTGTCTCTCCACTCTCTGTCCTGATACAGGGTTTTGACCTGAAACAACATCGACAATTGCTGCTCTTCCCCCACCACCCCCTCCACAGATGCTGTTCAACCCACTGAGTTCCTCCAGCAGATTGTTTGTTGCTCCAGGTCTGTTGTGTCTCCAAGATGTGACTTGGTGGTAGGATTGAGTTGTAGCTGATGGAAATGAAGGGTCATGTCCTGGATGCAGAGGCTGGTTGAGTGTTGGTACAAGTGTATAGTAGGCCAAACCTGGGGTCAGTGCTGGCAAGGATCTTTAGATGGAATGATTGGAGGTTTCATGGAATGAATGTGAGGATTAGTTGAGCAGAATTAGCCTGTTTTATGTGTAGTTAGTAACAGGATGGTATTCTAATTGAAGCCCAAGATTCTGGGGATATGTGGGATAGAGAGTAGGGGCTTGAATTGGAGGGATGTGAAGCCCCTAGAGAGGGTGCAAAAAATTACAGGATTAGTTCCAGGATCAGGAATGTTATCTGCAAGGTTAGGCAGGAGAAGTTGGTACTGTTACTCAAGCAAAGAAATTGATTTGATAAAACTGGACAAGATCATGACTGGTTCTAATAGAGTAAATGGGGATTAACAGATACAAACAGTATCAGTGTATATTTAACATTGTGGGCAAAAGATGCAAAGGGGAATATGTGTGTGTATTAAAACAAAAGTGCAGAGGATAGTTATGGTTTGGAGTTCAATGCCTGCAAGGGTGGTAGAACTAAAGCCAGTTGGTGATGATAAATCTGATTCTAGTGTGTTCAGAAGGGAATTGAAGAGGATTTGTAGAAGTGCAGAGGAGAGGGATGCACCTCTTTTGCTATTATGATTCTGAGACTCCTTGCTCTTGTCAAGTTCCGTTCATCCATCACTACTCTGATTTCTGGTTTAAACAATGCCATTGCTTTGGAATTCTCATCATTGCTCAGTAATCTATTATGACATTGTCCATCCTTGTTTCAATAACATCCTCCAACCTGCAAATTTCAATGCTTGTTTAGTTGAGCATCTCTGAATTTAATCACCCTACCTTTCACGTCTGGGCCCCAAGGTCTCTAGTTATGACCATAAACCTCTTATCCTCTCTACCTTTACTCCTCTTAGGATGCTCCTTTGCTCAAGCTGTCTTCTCCCCTTTTATCTCTGTGGCTTAATATCAAATTTTGTGTGATCGTGCTCCTGTGAAGCACCTTCAGTTTTCTAGTTTTAAGTGTGCTAAATAAATGTTGCACTTTTTGGCTAGCTAATTAAAATAGAAAAAGTAACCCAATATTTATCTTTTGGAATTGAAGAACATTTCCAAGATCTTCCTGAATTTCATTTTATTTTTAATCTGATGTTTTTAATCTTAATGTGTGATTTGAAGCTACATTGGTGTTGTACATTTTGTAGGATCATTGATAACATGCCTGTCACATGGTGCTATGATGTAGAAGATGGCCAAAAGTTTTGTAATCCAGGATTTCCTATTGGATGCTTTGTTACTCAGGATGGCCACCCAAAAGATGCCTGTGTCATCAATGTAAGTTGTTTTGCTTGAAACAAGTGCTTGTGTTCAAATATTGCATAATAATTTTCTTAGAAAGTTGTTAATCAGATTAAAATATAGTCCCCTAGAACACAAATGGGCAATATTTTTGTTAGCGTTTATGTGAAAACCTGTCGCCTTCATCTCAGTAGCATGTTCTTTTTTTTGATCCTTTTGACTGATAAACTTAAGGGGAAGCTTGGGTATCAGTGCTGTAGATCACAGCTGCCACTTGTGATAGCAAGTTCCACACTAAAACCATTCTGTGTGTTTCCCAGAGTTCTTTGCTGAATTTATCGATGTTTATGAACATTGTATGGTATCTTGTATATCTATCCAACGTTAGCAGTTCACCTCTCCGATAGTGTGCCAGACTGTTCACTTTTGCTGATGATTGTTCCTTTTGGGATCAGACTTGATGCTTATTTCATTTTCTCTGATTCCATTTGCATTTTCCTTGATGCAAACCAGAACTGCTGACAATAATTCGTGTGGTCAGACCAATATTCCATTCTGCTTTTGAATTGTGTTCCTATGGAGTTGAACATTAATATTTTGTAAGCCTTTGAAGCTGTTTTATGCATATCGCTGGATCCCTCTGCCTAATTGACTTTGTTTCAAGAAACACTTTGACTGCAGTCAGAAATTTGGAGCCACCTTTGCCATTGCATGTATTTGCATTTCAGTGCAAGTGTCCATTTTTCTTGAATGTCTGATCAGCTTCAGAGATTTTGTTGGTTTTGAAAATTCTTCCCATTTGTCTTGGTTTTGAAAATTCTTTTGAACCTGATTATTTTCTGTCAATTTTATATTTGAAGAATTTCATGGATTTTTTTCTGTAAATTGAGCAATGACGAGGTATCTTTTGCCTTGATTCTCTTAGATTTTGTTAGCTTCTTGTTAAAGCTTCTTTTACATTTTACAGTCTGAATTCAACAAGAAGAACACCTATTATGTTTTCAATCATGTGGATATCTTCATTACATACCACAAAGGAACGAACAAAGAATGGGAAGGTGCACGATTGGTTGCTGCAAAATTAGTACCCAAAAGGTAATGTCAGTGGTGTTAATGGAAGGGCAGTATGAGAGAAAATGAAATGAATGTAGTATTCAAAATGGAGAGACAGGAACTGTTTTCAGTTGGGTGTGACGAACACCCATGCACTGAGACACAGATTATCTAGGTGGCAAAGAGGGATATAAATAGCAAGGTTACCAAGTTGGCAAAGTGACAGACAAGATAGTTGTGATTATTTTTTGCACAGGAGGAATGTGACTAATGGGATTCTCCAGCAATTCATGTTAGTGTCATAGGTTTTTTCTGTATTAATGACCTAGACTTAGAATTCTGGGTTTGTACTCCTAAGTTTGTTGATGACACAAACTTACAGTAAAACTCTGATAATTGCTGACAGACTCTTTGGAAATCCTGATGGTTTTGTCTCTGGCTATCCAGATGATGATTGCCACAAAGAATGGGAAGGTGCACGATTGGTTGCTGCTGATACACTGGGGCTTTGGTTACTATACTCCCTTTTAAACCTATCTGGTTCACTGGGAAACTTATTATTCTACCTCTTCCTTAAAAATGAGTTAAAGGTATGTTGAGATATTAATAGGAATACATCTAATAATCCAGAAAGTCTGGTACAACAAAAGCTTTGAACATGCCAGATTAGCACAGATTCACTGTGTTGTGACCTTTATAGAAGATAATGACCAATTATAGCAGAATATAAACAGGCTGGTGGAATGTGTAGATGGATTTCAGATGAATTTTAATGCGGAGAAAGAGAAGTGATGTATTTTGGTAGGGAGAATGAAAAGAGACCAAATAGGATAAAAGATACTGTTGTAAAAGGGGTGCAGGAGCAAATGGACCTTTTTGGGTCCACATATGCACAAGTCTTTGAAAGTGGCAGGGCAGGTAGAGTTAGTGCTTAATGAGGCACATATAAAAGCAGGGAATGCGTGCTCAACATGTATTGAAGTGCCGGTTGCCACGTTAAAGGAAGGATAGGACAGCATTAGGGACGGGCCAGAAAAGATGTATGAAAGTGGTTCCTGGGATGAGGGGCTACGTGGTGTTACTGTGGTGCAACACTTAGTGCTGCTGTCTCTCAGCTTCAGTGACCAAGGGTTGATTCTAACCTCTGGTGTTGAATGTGTGGAGTTTGCGCATTCTCCACGTGACCACTTGGGTTTCCTCCTAAATCCCACAGATGTGCTGTTAAGTTAATTGTCTGCTGTAAACTGACCCCAAATGTAGGCAACTGGCAAAAGAATCAAAAGGAGAAATTGATGGGTGTGTGAGAGATTAAATTACAGGGCCACAGGGGAATGGGATGGATGGCATGACTTTGCTGGAAGCCAGCACAGACTGGAGGGGCTGAATAGCTTCCTGTGTTGAAATAACTCAGATTAGAGCAGTTAATGCCTTTTATCACAAAAAGGCTGAAAAGTGAGGTGGTTGGAGGGAGGCTGCTCCTGTTGGGGGTGGGCATCAAGGACTGGAGGTCACAGGTTTAAAACAAAAGAGACATGAAAAAACATTCTTGCACAGCATGTGGTTGGAATCTGTAATGCCTTGGCATTTCAGTTGAGATAGGTTCCATTGTGGCATTCAAGAGGGAAGTGGATAGATTTGATGGTGAATTTTAAAAAAGTGGAAAGCTACAGAATAAGGGTCAAAAGGGTGGGATAGAGAATTGCTGAGGTAGAGAGCTGGCATTGACACAATGGACTGAATGGCCACCTCCTATGTTATAACCACTCCATAATTCTTTGAATTGTGTCATCATTTGTTGTCTAATCAGACTCGGACATGCACTGGGTCCATGGAACTCTGGGCTAAAAGCTGGTGGTTCCCTTTGGAAAGTTCTGAAGCCTGTGACAGGTTGCACAGTTTGGATAGCAGATATTCCTTGATCAATAAATAAGCAATAGCAGTTCAAGTAATCTTCAAGTAATACACTTGTAATTACATCTCATAATTCATTGGAGAAGTAAGAAAGTGTTTTTTTGTGGTTAGTATAAATAAAAATGAATTCTAAAAAAAGAAAATTTAGAAATTTACATGCAGCTTAATTTTCTGAGAGCTGTTTCGAACATAGACGGCCTTTAAAATGTAAAACCTAGTGTATGTGTTGACTTTATGGATATTTTTAGACGGGGCTAAAAAGACCTTGGGGAGGGTGTAGTTGGGGTGGGGTTGACTTGTACGCAGTGCTGTGTATATCAGTGTATCCGTGTTGCACAGCGAAACTTCATTTGCTTGGTTTTGATTAATGCCTAGCCTATTATATGGCACTTATGATTTGTTTTAAATTACACTTAAACAAATCATGTAGTTTTTGCCAATTTTTCTGCAGTGTTGATGTCTATATTTTCATGTTTGCATTGGGTTCAGTTAAATTTGAGCAATAAAATAAAATATTGTACTTTGTTCATGTACATGAAATGATTTGTCATTCTTGAATATTTATTTTAGATCTAATTTTTATTTTCCTAAAGTTGATGTCTCCGAAAGGGCCAGGAGTGACTTCAACACTATCAAAACATCAGTGCATATTGTCATCTTTATTTTCCTTCTGTACCACCTCATTAGTGGAAATGTTACATGGCATCATGTCCAAGTTCAAAGAGCACATTGACCTATTCTGATGGCTGGTCCACAAATGCCTTAAATTGTAAATTCTCATCCTTGGACCTGGCCATCTTTGTATCTGACTTCCAGCTGCAGATGCCCAAACAACTGCATTTTTTTTTAAACAATGTTTTCTTTTAAATATTGGTGTTCTGTGTACCAAGAACTTGTAAACTGTTATACTGTTATTAATCTTTTGTTCTTTGTCAAGTCCTAAATCCAAAGATGCTGACATTAATGCAACATAAAATTAGAAAACTGGACATAAATTTCCTTTCTTCCAAGAACACTACATTCTTGCTCAACTAACAATCTGCTGGTGGAACAGTGGGTCAAACAGCATCTTGGGGCGGGGGGAGGAAGGAATTGTCAATGTTTCAGTTGAGACCCTGCATCAGAACATATACCTGAAACATCAACAATTCCATTCACACAGCCCCTCCTCCCTCCTCCCCAAGATGCTGCTCAGCCCACTGAGTTCTTCCAGCAGATTGTTGCTCCAGGTTCCAGCATCTGCAATCTCTTGTCTCCACAATATTCTTGCTGTTGTTTTTATTTCTTTAAGTATTTTCCTGACACAGTGATTATTGGGCATTCTGTTTTAGCATTTGGACCGTTTGAGCTTAAGTTGCAGAATAATTTGGGGTAATCGTAATCTCTCCATTTCAGTATTTCAAGCCACATCTGACGTTATTCCTTTATTTCAGAAGGGCAGCAGGGATAAGCCAGGTAACTACAGAGCCTTGTGTCAGTGGTAGGGAATTTATTGGAGGCAATTCTAAGGGACAGTATTGATCTTCCTTCGGAAAGATTTGGGACTGATAGCTCATATGTTGTTGTGAGGGGGGAGTCCTGCCTTGTAATTTTTTTTTGATCATCATGTAGGTAGGATAGTTACTGTTATGTGGATTTTAGTAAGACATTTTACAAAGTCCTGGATGGTAAGCTGGTCCAGAAGATTAAGGCACATGGAATCCAAGGCAAACTGGCTACTTGGATCCAAAATTGGCTTGATGGAAAGCAGAGGGTAGTGGTGAAGGGATGTTTTTCTGATTGGAATTATCTGATTGGTGGTGTACCACAGGGATCAGTGCTGGAACCTTTGCTGTTTTGTGATGCATATTAACAACTTGGATCTGTGTAGGAGGATGATTAGTAAGTTTGTAAAAATTTGGTGGTGTTATGGGTAGTGAGGAAGGTTAGGAACTTGGGTGGAGCATTGGCAGATGGAATTTTGTCCTGACAAGTGTGAGGTGATGCATTTTGGAAGTCATTTAGGGTAGGACATGTACATGTAAATGGTAGAGCTCTAAGGAATGTTGATGAAAAGGGTCCCCATAAGTCCATTGTTCCCTGAAAGTAGCAGTACAGATAGATAAGGTGGTGAGGAAGCCAGATGGCAATCCTGCCTTCATAGGTCAGAGCATAAAATGTAAGAGTTGGGAAGCTGTGATGCAACTTTTCAAAACACTGGTTAAACTGCACTTGGAGTATTGTGTGCATTTCTGGTCGCCACACTATAGGAAGGATGTGGTTGCATTAGAGAAAATGCAGAGGAGATTCACCTGGTTTGGAGGACTTGAGTTACAGGGAGACGTAGAATAGGCTGAGTTTGTTTTCTCTGGAGTGGTGGGCTGAGAGGTGACCTGATAGAAGTATCTAAGAGGCATAGATAGGGTAGAAAGTTCAAATGTTTTGGCTATGGTAGGAGTATCAAAAACAACCAGACTTGGGTTAAAGGAGTAAAAGAGGAGTTTTAAAGGGGATATAAGGAGTAAGCTCTTTTGTAGAGAGTGGTTGATATCTGCAGTGTGCTGCCAGAGCAGGGGGTGCAATCAGATACAATCTTTATTAGTCACATGTACATCGAAACAGTGAAATGCATCTTTTGCGTAGAGTGTTCTGGGGGCAGCCCACAAGTGTCGCCACACTTCCAACGCCAACATAGCATGCCCACAACTTCCTAACCCATACATCTTTGGAACGTGGGAGGAAACCGGAGCAGCCATGGGAAACCCACGCAGTCACGGGGAGAACGTACAAACTCCTTACAGACAGCGACAGGAATTGAACCCGGCTCGCTGGTGCTGTAATAGCGTTATGCTAACTGCTGCACTGCTATACCTGGTTATTAATTAAGAAGCATTTAAACAGATGGTTATAGGCAAGGTCCTAGTGCAGCAAATGGGATTAGTGGAGATGGATAAAACCGTTGGCATGGATGTAGTGGGCCGAAGGGCCTGTTTCTGTGCTGCACAATTCTGTGACTATCTCTTGCCAATGTGCACAATTTTGAAGCTGTTGTAAATATAGTGGCAGTCCTTCAGAAGGAAGCAGGCAAAATCTTATGTGACAGGACATGACAGATGACTGATTTGTCAATTATGTTTTGGTGTTTTAAATGGTCCTTTTAATTTTTTTTTACCTTTATAGTTACAGCCATGTGGACTCAACCCACTTAAATTGTGATGGAGCTCCGATGGAAATTCCTGCTGAAGACAAGGATAAGAAAATAAATATTGTGTACACCTATTCGGTTACATTTACAGTAAGTAATGTCTATTTTCTCTTGTCCTGTGGTCCAATTTGGATAAGATAAGATATCTTTAGTCACATGTACCTCGAAACAGAGAGAGAGAGAGCATGTGGTTTAGGTAGTCTGAGATGACCTCATGACTATATATTGTGATTGCTAAACACCTGAAGTATGTTGCAGTAAAATGAATGGTTTCACAGGGTAGACCTTAGTGCTCTAATCTTGCAACCACTCTTCAGGCAGCTGCAATGCAGCTTTTGTTGCTGAAAGATTAGTCTTGTCTTCAGGGCCGTAAATGTCAGCTGTAGCAAAGTGGGGTTTGTTGAATTTACATGGGGTTCAAGGGATCTGATGAGCTATCACCCCATCAACAACTCAGATGTTCAGTTAGAGTTTGATTTCTGGCTCACACCTGAATGTGGGGAGAGTTACTTTATTCATTTACTGTCCACAAGTAATTGCCCATTGAAATATCTGACTTACTAAGCTGTTTCAAGGGTAAGTGACTTACAAGGTTATGAGTCTGGAGTCACAGAGGACAAAAGCAGCAGATTTCCTTCTCTGAAGGAAATGAGTGAACCAGATGGTTCTTAGAACATTCTGTTAGTTTCACTGTCACAGCAGTGATACATGCTTGTTAATTCTAAACTTAAGTACTTGAATTTAAATTTCCTGATTATTGAATGCCAGCAGTTACTGCATTGCATTGCAACCAGAATTATATGAGCACTTTTTCAGATTACTGCTGAAAAACCTGTAATCTTTGTGAATAGAATCAAAATTGTCCCAATTAACAACTGAAAACCCAATTATTTTGAAGCATAAAATATGCCATCAGAGGAACTCGGGTGGGGGGTGGGTTTGTCAGCGTAAATGGAAATGGCCGGTGTAAACGGGGAGGGGAGGGGCCTGAGGCAGGGGCTGGTAGGTGATAGGTGGATCCAGGTAGGAGGGGTTGATGGGCAGATGGAGCTGGGTGGGGGGTTAAGAAAGTGACAGAGGCGGAAGTGATAAAAAATGCTGCAGATTTTGGAATCTGATAGGAAAGGGGGGTGATGAATAAGGGAGAGATGTTGGGCAGATGGGAACAGTGGGCTGGGGGTGGGGATGGGGGAACTGAGTGGGCTGAGTTGTGTGGGTGATCGGCAGGTGGAACCAGGTTGGGGGGGGGGGGGGCGGGGGGGGGTGGGGGGAGAAGAGGAAAGAAACTGGGTACTTGGGGGGTGGTTAGAAAGAGGGTGTGTGAGAGGACCTTGGTGCATCAGGAGAAAGAAAGAAATGTAATCAAATTATTTTTGATGACAAGTGTAATGAGTTAGTCTGAGCTGTGGAAAAAGATTAATGTATTGTTTTCTTTCTGTCACTTGCATAAAGCTAATGAAAAATTAAGTTGCTCGATGAAAACCACTATGATGCTGGAGGAACTAAGCAGGCCAGGCAGCATCCATGGAGAAAAGCAGGCAGTCAACGTTTCAGGTCAGGACCTGAAGGAGGGTCCAGACCCGAAACGTTGACCGCCTGCTTTTCTCCACGGATGCTGCCTGGCCTGCTGAGTTCCTCCAACATCATAGTGTTTTTCATCTAGATTTCAGCATCTGCAGTCCTTTTGTTTCTCTAACATTAAATTGCTTATTGTGTATATGAAGATACAGCTCATTCTTCATTCTTGTGCTGTTTTCTTTGGTCATTGTCAGTCAAGTGAAACTGTTCAGAGTTCTGAAGCATGTCCTGAGGCTCTCCATTCATTGAGCAATGTTGTTGGAACCACAGATTTTCATGGGACAGGCAGAGGCCATTTGTATCAATATGTCTCTGCTTCCTTTCAGAGAGAGATGCATAATTCCACATTTCTTTTCCCATAACCTTGTAAATATTTTCCTTGAGGTAAATTATTCAGTTCCTGTTTCAAAGTTATTGAATTTGCTTTCAAGATGGCTTATATTAGCAAAGGCTGTCCACCTTTCTAAATCTTCACATCTTGCCTCGGGTTCTTGACCTCTTATTTTGAACCCAAGTGCCATGATCTTGATTAACTGTTTACTTGATGATTGTCCATGCCTCTATTATATCTCCCATTAACCTGCTGTAAAGAGACCAGTTATCTTGCCACATAACTGAAGTGGTTGGGTGCTGTCTAGTAAATCTCCTCACTCTCTATCCCAGGCTTTGGCATCCTCCGTAAGATATGGTGCCTGAAATTAATTGGTATGGACTGGATTGTGCTGATTTGAAACTGAAGTCCTTGACTTAACCCCGCTTGCTGCATGATGTGCAGCTCCAGGATTTGTTGGAGGCAGAGGGCCAAATCTGTCTGTCCACTCTGCTGGAGTCCGGTGGCAAAGAGTAGACTTGAGAAACCCTACCATTAAACCTGGTTGGACCTGGTGCAGGATCCCAGATTCCAACTATTACAGTATGTCACTTTTCAGATCCTACTGATGTGTTTGGGGTGCAAGGGTCTGTGAGATGATCCCTCCATGTCATTGGCAGATTCTGGATGGGGTCCAGGTAAATGCAACGTGACTCTGCTGCTGCAGCGGAATGACTTAACTTATTCTGTCATTTAGCTATGTATTTTGAATTGTATATGTTAAGCAAAATATTATCCCTGGTAGACCCTTTGAATTGCATATCAGCAGGGGATTCAGAGTAAAAACTGAAATTTATATATTCTGTATTTTTTTAAAATACCTTTTACCAAAAGGTAGCCATGCTACCATCTCATTCATACTTGATTTGTTAGCTTCAGTCCAAGAGAAAACATATTTTGGGTTGTATTAAGTGAATAAGCAAACCACTTCAGAATGAAATGGTATCTTGCAACCTTATGAAACTGAGGAAAGACTTTTGTGTGTGCGTGCAATTTATGTTGACAGATGGGATTTAACATTATTCCTTGTTCTGAATTGGGTAGATTAAAGTTTTAATGTACTAAATTTCAGTTTGAAAGTTGCATTTTAATCATGTTTGATTAGTGGATCAAAATAAAAATATACCAATGGCTTCAATTGATCTGGTCTTCATTATTGCCAGGATTTGTTTGGTGCTGATGTATTCTAACATTTTTTATATTTTAAATATTTTTTTTGTTTCTAGGAAGATGCTAAGATAAAGTGGGCTTCCAGATGGGATTACATTTTGGAGTCCATGCCACACACAAATATTCAGTGGTTTAGGTATGTTGTATCTTCTATGTTGTAAATCACCTGAATCCCATGTGTACCCTTTCCACACCACCCCCTCCAACTTCCATTTGACTTGCAACTGCCTATAGTTCTCAGCTTATCAAGTTATGGCATACAATAACATAAGTATGTAGATGGCGGCTGTTTTTAACAAAGGTTGTTTTGCCTTATAACAAATGTTTTTACCTTTTATGACAAAATCATAAGCAGGAACAAATAAGCTAACTAAAAGTTAATTATTGTTCCCCATTACAATGGCATATTTGAAATTCATTCAAATTTTGAAAATGTCAAGTGCTTAGTACATTATTTTCATTAAAAAATGCAGACAGCAAACTTGTGGTCCATTGTATGAACTAGAAGTGTCACGGTTCAGTTACTTGTGATGTTAACGTTAGTGTTCTTATTTCTCTTGTTTTATAGTATTATGAATTCCCTTGTGATTGTCCTCTTCTTATCTGGAATGGTGGCAATGATTATGCTTCGGACTCTACACAAAGATATCGCCAGATATAATCAAATTGACTCAGCAGTACGTACATTTGTGGAGTGTGTTCAAATGGCAGTGATAATTATGTTATATGGAGGCAATGCAGTGTGGCTTCTCTGATCTTCCTCATGTAATGCTCAGTCTTTTCTGTAGTTAATCTTTTTCTCATTAATGAATCTTTATGATTCACTTCTTTCTCCCATTCTATTGTGTGCTCCTCCAACAATTGCATTATGACAGAAGAGATGGCCATTCAACCCATCATGTCCATGCTAGTTCCTGGGGAGCAATCCCTTCATGTCCTTTCTTCCTCCTATTTCCCTGTACCCCTGCAACTTGATCTCTCCAGCATGCCAAACAGCTGCCCCTTGGTTCTTTTGACACTTTATCTACATCAAGGGATGATTTACAATAGAACTCATGAAGCCCTATTTACCTACCTTTCCTTCTTATCCCTTTGACAGACTTTTTTTTCTTAACAATCTCAGATTCTAAATTAACAATTTACTTTGTCTCATTTGCTATTTGCAGAACTGTTCCAAACTCTTTCTGTTGATTTGGTGTGCTTGTCTACATGCACGTGGGTCAGTGTGAGCACATTCTATCATCTCTCCCATGTAGCCCAGCTTTAATTATTTTTCCTTGTCCTAGACTGCCCATCTGGTGGTAGTTTTTCAATATGCATTTTTTTTTTTACTTCCCCTCAGTATGTTGAAAACTTGAATCAAAGCACCTTGTGCCTTCTGAAGTTCTAAGGAATACAACTCTAGTTTGTGTCATCTTTGCAAATAAATCTTTGACACTTGTAAGGGGCATTGACAAAAATGCTAATAGTGATCTATCCAGGGCTTTGCAAGGATGCATCATAACTCCAGTCCTACATGTACAAAGGCCAGCGCTTTGTTGGACCCATCCCTGATTCATGATCAGTTTCCTCAATGCCTGGCATGCTCCCCTCCTTCCTTTGTAGCTCTTGCTGTAATTTGTACATTTTTTCCAGGATATTAAAACTCTCAGTACTCTTTCAGTCTTTTTTATAACTGACAAATACTGGAGAGAACAAACCTGGTATCCACTGCTCCCAGAAGCACTGCCACTCTTAATTCTTCGCTTTTTCCCCAATTTTTAAAGCTCTTCATGCACTAATTTTTCTCAATGAAAAGAAAGTGCTCAAAATATTCAACATTGTGAGAAGGAAAAACTGAGGTGATGTTTCAGATCACTGATCTTGTGTCGTAACTCAATACCATGGAAAGCTTATTAAGCTGGAATCTTTGTCTTCACAGATACAATCTTAGTATTTGCATCACTTTTTTATGTTTTACCTCAGATTTTCAGTATCTGCAGCATTTTACTTATCCTAATTTTCTCAAAGTACTCTAAACTTTAGCCCAATTGGGATAGTTCTGTACATCTGAAATGTAAGATTGCTGTCAGTTGGGGTAACAGTGAAGTTCCCAACGCTTAAAGCTGTAGGGAAAATCTAAAGTCACAATGAAGTCAGGTTCCAGTGTGTATCTTCTGAATTGGTGCAAATGAAAACCTCAGTGACAGGAGTTGCTTTGTTTCTGAAGCCCTGTGCTACCTTTGCAAACAGGTGCATGAGTTTTAAAGTATTTACTTTTTCTCGATAATATGATGCACTTAGCCCACATGACATCTCTGCAGGAGGATGCCCAAGAAGAATTTGGTTGGAAGCTGGTGCATGGAGATATCTTCAGGCCCCCCAGAAAAGGAATGCTGTTATCAGTTTTCCTTGGTCAAGGAACACAGATCTTCATAATGATGTTTATCACTCTTTGTAAGTATCAAGTGTCATTTGATGCTAAGAGATTTGTACCAGTCAGATTAGTTAAATTGGTTTATTGCTTTTGAATCTTTCTGGGATGGTTCATAAGTTCAGCAGCATAGGTTGCATATATCTTCAGTGTAGCATTTCAAGCAGTTTGCTAAGGGGTAGAGTGGGAAGAGTGAAGGGCTAATGGTTTAAGTGAGGTTACGTGTTGGAGGAGTTTGAACGTGGCTTAAAGCTTTGTCATTTCTGTTCGAGCTGGAAGCAGACAGCGTTGGTTCAGAGGGGTGGGACGAGTTCCTGGTGATGGCATGTTTTTAAAATACAACTTTACTACAATCACTAAAATCTGAGGTTATTGGTTAAAAATGATGTAAATGAACAGTGATTAGCACATTTGTAAAGCATAAACAAATGGTAGAAACTACAGTTGAGTGTTGCCTGTGAAGGGATGTGGTCCTAATGGAATGGTTACCTCCACAGTTATCTCCATAGATGCTTTCACTATCATTGTTAGTGTTGAATGACCATCTGACAAGCTCCTGGAAAAGTCAGGGCTGATGAAAATTAATGAAAAATTTAAAAAACGTCAATTTCTGCTTGACATTGTTCAGAATGGATGAATGAACCTTGAGCTTTCCTGTAGGGTGCTCAGCTCTTGTCCTGTAGAGACTGGGTAAGGTAGAAATTGGTGGTGTTTTTCTGCACGTTGAGATATTCCTTTCTCTCACCCTATAGTCCTTGCGTGTCTTGGGTTCCTTTCGCCTGCAAACCGAGGAGCGCTGATGACCTGTGCTGTTGTCCTCTGGGTCTTGTTAGGAACACCTGCAGGATATGTTTCTGCACGAATGTACAAGAGTAAGTTGTGTACCAAATAGCTACTTGTCCTTGACTATATTGATGTCGCAGTGAATCCATCGCACTGTGTGGTGAATGAAATGATGCAAAAGGTTTTGAACCAATCTTTGTTACAATTAAATGTTGACTGATACTGGGCTGAGTTTTGCTGGAGGTACCAGCACTCAGCCATTAATGTGTGACTAAGGCCTTGACTTAACACACACACGCTGAGGATGTGAGGCTTTTTCTGCAGATGTGCAGGGTGTGGAGGTGGCCTGGAGTTTTGCAGTGATTTTGTTTTTTACCCAGCACTGCACTGACTCATTCTGTCTTGAAACCACTTTCTTCTCCACCACATTTGGTGCTGCAATGGATGACTCTTTCCTTTGTTTCAGATGTTCAAGATCTCAAATTCCATCTAGCATCTGTAGTGTTCTAGTCTTCATTCTGTAGCAGATGAAAGCAATCATCTCAAAGTCGGGGTTTGTGATGTCATTGACTTCATTGGTGTTTCTAAACCTGTGATACAGAGGGGAAAATAACTCCATTGTTTTGCAGTAGTTTATTGCCCTGCTTTTAGTTTATTGCCTTCTTGTGTTGTTTTGCCTTTTTATTTCTAATCATTTAAAATTAATACTTTGTGGGAAGACAATGTCAGAGGCATTTAAAATCTGTTAAAATCCATGACCAGATGCACCCCATTCCATTCCCCCGAGCCCCTGCCCATTCCAGCTTTGGCACGAGTCTACGGCTTAGCACGGGGCCAGTGTGCTGTCTGAGGCTTAGTCACATTCTTTACACCGCTGTCTGAAGAGGGTGGAGAGTCCTGGCAAGATTGCCCCTTTGCGTCCAGCATGGGTAAGTATGGCCATGCAGGGAGATTGGGATGGTTCCCACAAGACGCAGCTCATTATATTTGAATCCATTGACAAAGAACGTTTTTATCTGAGGTTGATCTCCTTCATTGATTTTGTTTTTTGTCTGCATCTGGACCTTAAGACCTGATTGCACAAGTGGATGTGGTGTACATGGATTTTAGTAAGGTGTTTGGTAAGGTTCCTCATGGAAGGCTTATTCAGAGCGTCAGGAGGCATGGGATCCAGGGAAACTAGCTGTGTGGATTCAGAATTGGCTCGCCCATAGAAGACAGGGTGGTGGTAGATGGAGCGTATTTTGCCTGGAGGTCGGTGACTAGTGTTATTCTGCAGGGATCTGTTTTAGGACCCCTGCTGTTTGTGATTTTTATAAATGACTTGGATGAGGATGTGGAAGGGTGGGTTAGTAAGTTTGCTGATGATACCAAGGTTGGTGGTGTAGTGCATAGCGTAGAAGCTTGCTGTAGATTACAACAGGATATTGGTAGAATGTAGACCTGGGCTGAGAAGTGGCAGATGGAGTTCAACATGGCTAAGTGTGAAGTGAAACACTTTGGGAGAATGAATTTGAAGGCAGAATACAAGGTTAATTGCAGGACTCTTAACAGTATGGAGGAACAGAGGGATCTTGGGGTCCATGTCCATAGATCCCTCAAGGTTGCCGCACGTTGATAGGATTGTTAAGAAGGCGTATGCTGTGTTGGCCTTCATTAGTCGGGATTGAGTTCAAGAGCAGCGAGGTGATGTTGCAGCTCTATAGAACTCTGGTTAGACCACACGTGGAGTATTGTGTTCAGTTCTGGTCACCACATTACAGGAATGATGTGGAAGCTTTAGAGAGGGTGCAGAGGAGATATACCAGGATATTGCCTGGATTGGAGAGCAGGTCTTATGAGGATAGGTTGAGTGAGCTAGAGCTTTTCTCTTTGGAGAGAGGATGAGAGGTGTCTTGATAGAGGTGTACAAGATGATGAGGCATAGATTGAGTAGACAGTCAAAGACTTTTTCCCCAGGGTGACAATGGCTAACACGAGGGGGCCCAAGTTTAAGGTGATTGGAGGAAGATATAAGGGGGATGTCAGGGTAAGTTTTTTTTTTCACAGAGGGTGGTAGGTACGTGGAACACACTGCCAGCAGAGGTTGTGGAGGCAGATACATTATGGACATTTAAGAGACTCTTAGAGAAATGGGGAGCTATGTGGGAGGGAAGGATTAAATAGATCTTAGAGCAGGATAAAATGTCGGCACAACATCGTAGGCTGAAGGGCCTGTACTATGCTGTTATGTTCTAAGTGAAAGATGATATAAATTTCTCGCAACCCGCCTCTACATTTCCATTTTTAGGAATTTTAATTTGAAAGCCTCAATACTATCTGGTTTTTCCAAGGGGAAATAATCTTTCCCTCCCTACCCTATAAAAGCCCTCTATTTTCCAAACAGAAGCCTTCGTTCAATGTCATCTTGCCTTTCGCTTCAGTGGAACTTGACCTATCCGACTTTTATACCATTTCCACTTTTAGTAGTTTTGCCTTCTTGTGTTCTACTTTGGGGGCAGGAGGGGAATATGAAGTTTTCTCCTCCACAATTTCTATGAGATGAAAACTTGTGATAACAAAGCTGTGATGAGTGTACACTTGCAAAACCTTGTTCAGCATGAAAACAGCCTTTTAGGCTGGTTAAGCTCCACACAATCCTCTCAACCCTTTCTTGTGATTGCCCCATCAACATATTTGATTACATGAACTGTTTAAACAAAAAATGGGAGTACAATTGCAGAAACCTTTATTTGGAAGACCCTTTTTCATGTGTAATAAAGCTGAGACATTGCCATAAAATGTAAGTGCGTGATCCGCACTCACTGGAATCCACTGGTTCTATTGGGCATCAAAAATCAGTGCCCCATAGATTTTCTTTATAGCTTCCACCTTGGGGCTTCAAAAGATTTCTGCTGCCTATGTTTTGCATGTTTGTTGTTTTTGATGGGTATATCAGTGTACCATTTGGGGATCTATTGTGCAGTTTAATTTGAATGCACAGGCACATAAGAAGCTGCAGAGAGTAGTGGACTGTGCCCAATACATCATGGGCACATCCCTCCCCACCATAGGTAGTATCTTTAGGAGGCGCTGCCTCAAGAAAGTAACATCTATCATCAAAGATCCCCATCCTGGGCTGTGCCATCTTCTCAGAGCAACCATCGGGCAGGAGGTACAGAAGCCTGAAGTCCCACACCACCAGGTTCAGGAACAGCTACTTCCCTTCAGCCATTCAGTTCTTGAATCAACCGGCAAAACCCTCATCACCACTACAACTTAGCAAAACTATGACTACTCTGATCACTTTGCACTAAAATGGACTTTTTTTGTTCTAATTGTTTTTTTTAAATTGTGTATAACTTGAATTTAGGTTTTTCTTGTGAATGCTGCTTTTATTCTGCTATGTGCCTGTGATGCTGCTGCAAGTATGTTTTTCATTGCACCTGTGCACACATGTACTTGTGCACCTGGCATTAAACTTGACTTTGAATTGGATCTATTTGAAACCTATTTTGGAAGAGCAGCTTTTGACCTTGGTAGTGACAGACCTGGTGGTGTCTGGGTTAGAACTTCACTCAGTGATTGATCACTACCCATAAAGCAGCAAACTCGTATATAGCAGTTATAAATTGAAAATGTATTCTGTTTTATCGTATTGACTGAGGGAAGAACTCCACGCCCCAAAACAAATACGCAAAAGTCAAAAATGACACCTTTGTTTTGAAAATTCTGAAGGTGCTTGATATTCAAGGCAATAAGAAGGGCCAGGTTTCACATCATCTCTGCTAGTGTTTAATTAATCATTCTGTTCTTTCCACAGCATTTGGTGGTGAGAAATGGAAAACCAACGTTCTCTTGACTTCTTTCCTTTGTCCTGGGTTAGTACTTGCCATCGTATTTCTGTAATTGTGGAATCTGTATTTAACTATTGTATTTTAATGCACATACTTAAAATGAATGCTGCCATTTTATATAGAGGATAATAGGTATGATTTTGTTGAACTAATGAACACATGATTTAGCATGCAGAGTTTGTGCTAATGTATAATTTGTTTTCACAAGTTATAGTCAAGGTCTCTTGAGTTTTTCCTTTTGGTTATTGAGGCATTTTTGTATAAATATTACTTTCAGAAGGAGCTTGTTTTATGCTTTTGTAATGTTGCATAGTTGCTGCCAGACCATGATCACCAACTGCACATTGTGGCAGCTTAGAAACGTGAAGCGACATTTCTAAACTACTTGGGCTCCACCAGCCAGCAGTCATTTACCCCAATTTATTTAAATGCACACAAACACTTAAACAGGAAACCAGATAATAACTTGCCGTTGGGAACCACTGTTACTGTAATGGTCTGCTGGTGATTTTTTTTTTAAATCTTATGTTTTTTGGAATGAAAAATTCAAACGAAGCTTCCCTGTCCCTTTTGTTGTTCCATTTAAGCATACATTTAACCTGAACAAGTTAAGATTTCCTTCCTACCTTGTGTGTTGAGAGTTTGTCGTTAATTTTATGTGGGATCCTGAGTCAGTCTGGTTCATTGACTGCAGTAATAATGAATGTAGAAATGCAGAAGATGTTACTGTGAAGTCTGATGGTTTTTGAGCCAAGTTTAGATAGGTAATGCTACATTTAAGATTAAGATGCGTTACTTTCATTCGCAGAATTGTCTTCATTGATTTCTTTATCACAAACCTTATCCTCTGGGTGGAAGGATCATCTGCTGCCATTCCCTTCGGCACACTAGTAGCAATTTTGGCGATGTGGTTTGGAATTTCAGTACCATTGACTTTTGTTGGTGCTTATTTTGGATTTAAGAAAAGGGTGAGTTTAATGGTACTTGATGCAAATACTCTCTTAAATGTTGAATTGCTGTCCATGCATGCACACGCAAAACTGGGAAAGATGAATTCTGATGGGTTTCTTTAGATGGAGTAAGGCCACAAAACAAGCCATGTTTGTGAAGGGACTATTTTGAATTAAGATGGGCAAACGTCATTACACACATGTTCAACAACAGGAGTGACTTTCTCTGAAGGATAATGGGGCCAGAAAATTAAACTTCTTAAAAAATTACCGAACTCTAACAGAAAACTGACATCAAGGATCCTTTTCATCCTAATCTATCTTGATTTGTCTTTTGATTTCCCTGCAAATGGTGATTGACGTATCCAAAATAATGATAAAGATTGCAGGAGAACCAGCAAGATACTGATTTGCAAAGTAAATCCTTTAAATCTGTGCATTGGAACATGATAAATCCAATTCCAGGACTAGCTAACTGTGTTGCTTTGTCAGGAGATGTGTGTAATTACCTAGCACAGACTTGTTAACTACTTCCCTCAAGTGTCTGTCTATTCCTGGCTTCTGTTTTCACCTACTCAACAGGCTGTGAATTCCAGGTCCCAACTACTAAGAAAACTTGTTTTTCCTCATTTCTGCCTTGCCCCTTTTACCCAAAATTTTCAATCTTTTGAGGGTAGTGAGTCCTTGGAATTTTGAGTTGTAATGGTAGTCAGTCAGTGGGAGAGATGATCAGCAATTGAACACTATTGTGGAGGGCTGATGTACTGCAGTCAAGGTTTTACTTTCCCATACAGTGAAGTGTAATACAGGATGATTCCTGTTGTTTCTGCATTCATTTGTTTAGTGCTTTCCCCCTGCATTGCCCAAGCAGATGACTGATTATATTTTAACAATTTTTGATGGGAATGGTCAAGTGGAAATTTTGTGGATTGTACCTTTACTTTTCTAATAAGTCAATGCTATTAGATAAATGTTTTTATATCTCATAAAGGATAGGCAATGAACATGTTCAAAACTCTAATCAAGTTTATTTTAATCCCAAATTGAAGTCTTCACTAAAGTTTGAAGTATTTGCCAGTTTTGGTGTACCTATGCCCCTGGGTTTTTACAGTAAGTTGGTTTATTATTGTCACATGTAAAACTTTGTGGAAAAGCTTTGTTTTGCATGCGATCCATACAGACCATTTTATTACATCAGTGCATTGAGGTAGTACAAGGGAAAACAATAACAATACAGGATGAAGTGTCAAAGTTACAGAGAGAGTACAATGCAGGCAAACAGTAAGGTGCAAGGTCATAATGAGGTAGATTGTCAGGTCAAGAGTCCATCTTATTGTACTAGGGGACCATTCAGTAGTCTTCTAACAATGGGATAGAAGCTGTCCTTGAGCCTGGTCGTACGTGCTTTCAGGCTTTTGTATCTTCTGCCCAGTGGGAGAGGGGAGAAGATAGAATGTCTGGGGTGGGTGGGGTCTTTTAAAACTATTTATACAGCACGGTAACAGGCCCTTCTGGTCCAACTAGCCCGCACTGCCCAATTACACCCATGTTAACCTACTAACCCACACATCTTTGGAATGTGGGAGGAAACCGGAGCACCCGGAAGAAACCCATGCAGTCACAGGGAGAATATACAAACTCCTTACAGAAGCACTTGGAATTGAACCCAGTATTTGATTTTTTGGCTACTGATTATTTTGGCTGCTTTACTGAGGCAGCAAGAAGTGTAGACAGAGTCTATGGAGGGCTTGTTTTGGTTTGCTCTTTCCAGAACATCAAACCACTGAATGGGATGAATAATAAGTTGGCTGTGTTTTGGATACATGTAATTGGTGTGTTTTGCTTTCAGCCTATTGATCACCCTGTGCGTACAAATCAGATCCCACGTCAAATCCCAGAGCAATCCTTCTTCACCAAACCATTACCGGGTATCGTCATGGGTGGCATCCTGCCGTTTGGGTGCATCTTCATCCAGCTGTTTTTTATTCTGAACAGCATCTGGTGAGTTAAAATTTTAATTGTATTCATTTTTGCTTTTATCCATAAATATTACAGTTTGGAAAATGCAGATCCACGATGTAGGGATGGTGGTAGAAGAATTCATTCTAGGTGAGCAGTACTTTGAGAATCTGTGTGCAGGTACTCAATACACTGGGTTCGTGAGCTGGGGTATCCCACTCTTAACCGAGACATGAGGCCATGTACTGTACCCTCCACATTGTGTCTTAAAGTATTTAAAACAGCACAAAGTAGATAAAGGCTTGGATGTTGACCATGTTTTATTTTAATATATTTTATTTATTACCTTATTGTAACATTGATATAAATTGTTATCCACAAGTTTGTATTGTGGATGGATTGTGGTTCCTTATGTTAAGTAATCTATTATGGAGTGATAACTTTTGCAGAGTCACAAGCTGTAAACTTATAAAATACTTATCTGGTACAAATGTAATGGTGCATAAAGTGATCCTGTACTACACTTGGCACTGTAATATTAAGCTGGAAGTCGTACAAATTCTAGACAGGTCAATTTAACTTGTTTGGTAACACTGAGTCACCAGGTCCAAGTTCTTCTGGAGAACCCAATCATGTGTTCACAACTGATCCTGCTGTTAGATAGGATGGACGCTCGGATCTGTTGTCCTTTTGCATGATATTTTGAACCAAAGACCCACAGTCATTGAAATGATGCAAAACATTTTCCATTTGGAGAATTTTCCAATTAACCATCTCCATCAAAACATTTAATTGGTTTACATGGAATGAGTTGGGAAAACTTGGAGTTGGCAAGCAGGCCATTTGACAAATCAGATCTACCAAGGGGTGTGTAGTTAAAGCTTCTTTTTAGTCTAGATGAAGAAAATTGGTACTTTGAGCATCTGTGTCAAAAATGCCATGGAAACACAGTTCCCAGGTGGAGGGACAGATTTATGAGGGGGGACCAATAAAATAGATTTTGAGGTGGACTTGAGAGCAGGTGAGTCCCAAGTGTCTAAAGGCTGTGCCACCAATGGGAATCACAAGTGCAAGAATTGAGCCTTCAGTGGGGATCGGGTGATGCAGAATGCAAGAAGGTGCTTGCAGCAAAGACGTGGAGGAAACAACAAAGAATTTGAAGTTAATGTCTTGGAAGATGGATATGGCTAGGATGGCCAGGTGCCTTTGGACAAGTTGAAATTTGTGACAGGAAGAGGTAGGGTGGGTGAAATGAAGTCCAAAGGTAAGGAAAGCCGAGATATGGGAGGTGATGATAGAGGTGTATAAGATTTAGAGGCATAGATAGCACTTTTTTCCTAGGGCAGCAATGGCCAATACCAGAGGACATCAGTTTAAGGTCGGGGAGGAATGTTCAGGGGAGATGTCAGAGGTAGTTTTTTTTTACACAGGGTAGTGGGTGCCTGGAACACACTGCTGGGGATGGTGGTGGAGGCTAATACAACAGGGACATTTAAAAGACTCTTAGACATGGATGTAAGAAAAATGGAGGGCTCTGGGCTGTGTAGGAGGGAAGGGTTAGATTGAGTAGGTTTATGTAGGTCGGCACAACATCTTGGCTGAAAGGCCTGTACTGTGCTGTACTGTTGTATGAATCTCCTCTGAATCCTCTCCAGTGCATTCACATCCTTCCCATCATGTGGTGACTACCCCTGCACACAGTACTCCAGCTGTGGACCAAGTCCCTTGTACCACCTTACCCACCTTATCTACCTGTGCTGCCACCTTCAGGGATACTTGGACTTGTACACCAAGGTCCCTCTGTTCCTTTGTACTCTACATTTCATTGTGTTATTAGTCCTCCCAAAACGTATTGCCTCATTTTTCAGGTTTAAATTCCATCTGCCATTGCCCTGCCCATCTTACCAACTCATCACCTCACTACCAACACCACCATCAATTTTTGTTTCATCTGCTAACATAAATCATGCTTCCTACATTCACATCCAAACTTCTATTGAACAAACCATAAGGAGCCCAGCACTGATCCCTTTGGTACATGACTGATCACAGGATTCCAATCACAAAGCAATCCTCCATCGCCCTCTACCTCCTGTAATCAAACCAAATTTGGATCCCATTTGCCCTGGATCCTATGGGCCTTTTGGACCCGTCTCCCATGAGAGACATTGTCCAGGGCCTTACTGAAGTCCATATAAATCACATCAACCACATTGTCCTCTTACATTTTATAACATCTTTTTAAAAAAATATTCAAATTGGTCAGGCAGGATCTTCTAACACAGCCGTGCTGATTACCTTTGATCAATGCCTGCCTTTCCCAGTTTACATTAATTCTGTTCCTCTCAATCTTTTTTTCCTAATAATTTCCCTACCACTGAATTTGATTCATAGGCTTGTAATTAATTATCTGGCTTATCCCTGTCCTCCTTGAATAAAGGCATCACATTTGCTGCCTTCCAGTCATTTAGCACCTCGCCTGTGGCCAATGAAGATTAAAAAATCCACCAGAGTCCCAGCAATTTCCATAGCAGCTTGGGATACATCTTAGGATAACCCTGAGGATGTATTCATCTTTAAGCCCACTAAGATATATAACATTTTCTCTTTTATGGTAACCTGTTCTAGAATGTCACTGTTCCCCTTCCTGAATTCAAGTATAATGTCCTAAGCCAATATAGATGAGAACTATTAACTTGAGGCCATACCTTTTTATCTTCTGGCTTCACAGATTGCCCCTTTTGGTCACTAAAGGGCTTTCCCTAAATACCCTCTTAAATAATAAAATACTTACAAACTGCTCTGAAATTTTCCATAATCTTGTCTGCCAGTGATATTCCTCGCTTGACAATTCCTGTCCCTTCTGCCCCTTTGTTACAACCGTCCAACATTTCTTTATTGGTTCTCGTGGCAAAGAGCATCCTTCAGAACTTCAGGGTAAATTGCAAAACAAAATTGCATGTAAACTGCAAGATGGTCTTTGGCACAAAAGTTGTATTGGTTTGTGAGAATTAGCAAAATACTCGTATCATTTTGCTGCATATGAGAAGTATAACAATGCATTCTAATTATTAATTTGCAAATGAGAATTAATCACTGGAAATAAACTGGTGTACAGTTAGAAGTGATAAATGCTTGTTACTCTAAAATAGCACGTCAGTTGGGGTGTTGTAGGATCCTGTAGGGGAGCTCGGGGCCAGAATTCAGAGATGTCACTTCTTTAAAAACTGAGTCAGACTTGCCCGATGCTTTAATATTCTACCCAGCCAAATCTCACTCTCCCCTCGCTCCTTATCTGTTTAATATAACTCTCTCCAAAAAGCTGAAAACTACAGAACCTGAAAATCTGAAATATAAACCGAAATTGCTGGGAATGTTCAGTGGATCAACACAGCATCAGTTGATGCCTTTCACCAGAACCAAGACTGATGCTTCATTTAACTTGTTGGAGAAGCAAACTGAATTGAAGTAAGCATGTTGAGTGGCAGGTTTACAGCAACATTTATTGGAATACAAAAGGGGCAGCATTTGCTGCAGCCAATTCAGAAGCTTTACCCTTGCAAGTGACTTAATTTTAATTTTGCAACATCTATTGAAAGAAACAGTTAGTGACCTTGCATCAGAATCTTCTGAAAGGTCATTAACTTGAAGCATTAAATGCTTCTTCAAGGATGTCGCTTCACCTATGGAGACCTTTCAGCGTTTTCTGCAGGACAAGCTTGATGGGCTCAGTGTATACTACTTCCCCTGTGTTCCTTGGTTTATTTCAGACTTCCAGTCTCGGTCATTATGCTTGTTGCAGTTGTTTTTGCACTGAAGGCCTAGTGCCCAGTTGTATTATTAAAGCTGGCTTTTGTACCAACGTATACATTCTGTTTCAGGTCTCATCAGATGTACTACATGTTCGGTTTCCTGTTCCTGGTGTTCATCATTCTCCTCATCACTTGCTCAGAAGCCACTATCCTGCTCTGTTACTTCCACCTTTGTGCAGAGGTTTGTACTGCCGCATATTGTTTACATCGTACTAATGTTCTCTTGCTGAGGTTAACCCTATCTCTGTTGAATCTGCATGGATATTCCATTTTTTATTCTATGGTTCTACCGAGAATGTATGTTGGGTTCATTCCAGAGAAGGATTTTTTATAAATAACATGTATGTTTAAGTTACAGCTGTTTTATGTCTGTGAATAAAGTGGTAGGTGCCTGAGGGCACAGTCTGAAGTATATTTTCTGTTGCAGTCCTAGTGGGAAAGTGAACTGTGAGGAGCAGACAGTCTGCTGAGGAATGTGCTGAAGGAAAGTGGCTCAGTGAGTGAGTTACCGGATGGTGTTTGAGGAGAACTCTGGTTCACTTTGGTAGGGAGAGTAGACTGTTTTACAATATTGCAAAATTAAATATTAGTATATTAGAAGGCTCTGTGCTGGTTCACGTGACACATGTTGAGTTTCTATTGTAGCAGGAATGATGTGCAAGGAAGTCTTGTTGAGATTGTACAGTATTGTAGTATGATCACACCTGAAGTCTTCATATCCAAGAGGGTATATTAGTTTTGGAGCCAGTACAGTTTTGATTTCCAGGGTGACTTCTGGGGTGATGAGCTAATGATGAGGAGGGTCTGAGGTGGATTGGTTCATGTTTACTGGTGGTAGTAAGAATGAAAGGTGATCTCAGAGTAAAAGATTCTAAGAGGGTTTGATAGTGTGCTTATTGAGAAGCTCCTCACTATGCAGTGGGACTATCTTGCATTCTCTAAAATGGCAGATCGAATGGTCTCCTATGCTGTAACCATTGTAATTTTGTGACTGGACTAGAGATCATAATCTGAGGACAAGAGGTAAGCCTCTTGGATGCTCAGTCATAAGTTTTGTTTGAAGTTGAGCATTTTAGACACAAATGTCTTTGAGGGGTATGGGAATCCCTCTATCTTGAAATACAGGATTAGGGATGATGTTTAATGATGAAGCCAGAACCAAACCCCATTTGCGCTATTGCTTATGTTCTTGAACCCAATGTAAAATGTGGCCAGCTTTGATTTTTTTTTTCCTCATGTAATGTAATTTAATTCAGAAGCATGTTCAGTTGGGGAGATTTTAAAACCATTAGCAGTTTGTCTGGTTATAAAAACTTCAGGCTGTGGGGGTTTTCTCTTGTTTTTATAGTGGTCATTTGAGGAAGCCCAATTTAAAAATTTGTTAAATCCTAATTTTTTTTTTGAACAATGCATAATGGAATGTTGGCGTAGCAGTTAGCGTAATGCTTTACAGCGCCAGCGACCCGGGTTCACATCTGACCGCTGTCTGTAAGGAGTTTGTACATTCTCCCCGTGTTTGTGTGGGTTTCCTCCGGGTGCTCTGGTTTCCTCCCACATTCCAAAGACGTACGGGTTAGGAAGTTGTGGGCATGCTATGTTGGCGCCGGAAGCGTGGCGACACTTACGGGCTGCCCCCAGAACACTACACAAAAAGATGTACATCGAAACACACAGTGAAATACATGTGACTAATAAAGATATCTTTAAAAAAAATCTTAATCTTCTTGGTAACTTGTAAAACAAAATGAAGGTGTGCTACGTGATATCTCGGACTTTTATAAAACTTTGTAGTATATCGAGTAATAGAGCAGTACAGGTCCTTGGGTAACTAAAGTGCAAGATGTTAAGTGGATAACAAGTGCATTTGGTCGTGTGAAAAGATTTAATATTAACAGGAAACTGAGAGTGGGTCTGGTGCCCTGATTCTGGCTGCCACCTGGTGGCTGCTGCATGTAATGCATGTGTTGTCCATGGACAAACACAGGACTAGTTAGACAGTGGTGCTCTTTCTGCCACTGAGGCTTACATTCATCTGGACCAGTTCTGAAGAGTCCCAACTTTTAGTAGAGCTGGACCTCAGCAGAGAACGTGTTCTTTGGTGAGAAATGAAGAAAGCAGCCATTGTGGACTCCACTTTGTAATCTACATTTTGTTCCAGTTATGATTAACAATCACCAACTGAACATTGTTCCATCTCCCATCCTGTGGCATGTATCCTTCACTTTTTTTCCTAAACCTGTCCTATTTTTGATATAAAAATTATTGCAGTTTTACATTTAAAATCTTTATTTTATCACACCCATAAAGATATCAATTCTAATTTGATGATCCTACACATTAATTGAACTGCTTTTTAGTGTTGCAGTACCATGTCATTGTGTGTGTGCGTTCAATTTTCAAAGAAATCCTATTTAGTGGACTCTTGGCACTGTGTTCCTTTGCAGGATTATCACTGGTGGTGGAGGTCGTTCCTGACGAGTGGTTTCACAGCTGTTTACTTCTTTGTATACGCTGTTCATTACTTCTTCTCCAAGCTTCAAATTTCTGGGGCTGCAAGCACAATTTTATACTTCGGCTACACGCTCATCATGGTCTTGATTTTCTTTCTCTTTACAGGTAAGATGGCAACATACTATGTAATATATCTACCCATCTATTGCCATTTGCCTTTTATAAAAACCTAAGTAGCACTAAATGTTCAAAAATGCACCATGTTAATGGAATTGGGTGGAAGTGGCTTCAGTAATTTCACATAAGGACAGTAATATTGCTTTGAGTGGCTAATGAGATTTCCTGAAACATGGGCTTTGCGGGCAATGTTGCCCACCATGTGGGCTGCTGTCCTGAGCCATTGGCGGAGAATTTAATGCAACCAGTTTTCTTTTGAGCTACTTCAGAGGGCATTGAAGAGATTGCTGGAGTTGTGGAGGCCCAGGGTGGTAGATTAGTTTCCTGAAAGGACATTAGTGAAGAAACTGGATTCCACAACAATCCAAGTCCTTTATCATCATTTGTGATCAAACTGCCTTTTTATTTCCAGATTTTTTTGAAAAACTAAAATCCATTTTTGACATTGCCCAGTGGGATTTGAGTTTTTGTTCTATTAATAATTTTGGATTAAATTGTATACTTGCAGGATTACTTAATTGAGAGTAACATTTCAAGGAGCAGATGTTACCCAGCAGTATCCCTTCTTGATTTCATGTGTAAATGTGAGAATTTCAGGTGGTTTGTCCAGTGGTTTCCCAGCCAAGGTCTATAGGAATCCCATGAGAGACAGACCAAAAAGAAATGCAGCTACTACAAGTTTAGATTTGTGAATTAAATGGCAGGGTATGAGTTGAAGCAAAATGTGGAAACAATAAGAGAGTAAACAAAGATTGTTTCAAAAGGCCTAATGCTTTATTCATATTTTATATTTTATCCTGCACTTAATATGAAATGCTCAACTGCTGGGGTTTGGTTGTGCTGGTGGAAATCTCAGAGCAACAAGATGAGTGTCTAGCGTGTGAATTTCCTTAGTCATTTGGGCAAAAGTCATCACCAGACCACATTCTGGATCCTGAGCAATGAACGGGTGGGCTGTTTGATCCGTGCTCTTCTAGCACAAGTACAGCATAGCTCCTATCTCAGAAGGTACTGAATTGAAGTGCTAATGCAGGATTTAGCCTGTGTGCCATTCACCATACAAGTTAGTACATTGCTGAGAGTAAAGCTTTCTAATATTTCATGTGCATTTTGAAATTAAATTCACTACTTCAGTAATTGTGTTGGTGAGACTTTGCTAGTTAGAGGTGATATATAAAATGGTGTGGGCTACAGCTCTGACTGGCAAAAACTAATCCTTGTTTAGTTCTCTTCAGTGTTGCTGCATGAGTGATTCCTTTCGTCAGTGCTTTTGGTCTATTATGGTTATTTTATTTGTACTTGGAAGATTGCTGCAGCACCCACCACTGAGAAGAAATTGAGAGCTTGAAGAAGCAAGTGGCAGCTGGGTTTGGAGCCCTTCTGTGTGCCTTATAATCAGCTGCCGTGCTTTGAATTCCTGCTAGTTCATACAGTGAAATGAAAGTGTGCACTTAAACTGAAATAAGCACACAAGAAAATCAGAGGTGGAGTGAGCCACCCAGCCCCTCAAGCCTGCCCTGCCATTCAACATAGCTGCTGTGTTGGCCTTCACTCTTCTGTGTCAGTTCCACATAACCCTCAATTCCTCCATCTGTCCAATGTTTGTCTACCTCAACCTTAAATGTAATGATCTGGCTCCCACCACCCTCTTGGGCAGAGACTTCCAGAGATTGGCTGCCCTCTGACAGGAAAATTTCATTCACCTTGGTCTTAAATGGCTGGCCCCTAATTCTGTCGCTAAATCCCCTTGTTGTGTATCTCCCAGTAGTGGAAACATCTATCCTGTCAATTCCCTGTTTATTGTAGATTTTCACTATTTACATGTGAAGCTTACAGCTGTTTCTTAAGGTTGTTTTACGGATGTGGGGGGAAATGGATTTAATGGAAAGCTGAATATAAGTAAAGAGTAGATGAGCACTGAAACATACCTGTAGCAGCAGCGAGAAGCACACTGAAGGGTTTTGCAATACTATCAAATCTCTGGTGCCCCTGGTTGTCTTAAAGAGACTATGTACTCCCCTGAAGCATGTGATTGGGTGAAAATCAAGCGTCCTATTCATGTAAGGTTCAGTGTAATTGCTCCATATTGCTGAAACTGATTAGATGCTGATTGCTCTTGGCAGGTGCTCGGGTCTGTGAGGGGTGAAGCCCAACTCCTCTGATCCACTGATGGTATGAACATTCTGCCTCCTGAAACAGCTGAGAATTTTGTGTTGCTTGGGAGGTTTTTGATAACACGTTGACACCTAGTACTTTGGCGTTATCTGAAATGTGACACACGTCTCATGCGAGATGAATATGGATGGTGTTCAGACTGGCATTCTGGCAGCAGGCGGTGTTAGGGATACAGTGGTTTTCAGTGTTTGTCTTAAGAAATTGTTTCACAGAAGCCATTAAATGCCAGCATTTGCCTCATTAGTCTGTTAGGTATGGTCACTTAAAAATGGATTGCAACCATTTTTTTTTGAGATGTGGTTCCCTGGTGTGAATAGAACATAGAACAGTACAGCACAGAACAGGCCCTTCGACCAACAATGTTGTGCTGATACAGCTATTCCCTCCAACCTGCAGAATGTCCATATCCCTCTCTTTTCCTCCCATTCGTGTGCCCATCCAAGCCCCTCTTAAAAGCCCCCAATGAATTTGCCTCCACCACCCTATCAGGCAATGCATGAACTGGATTTATTGTCAGCAGCACAGTTATTGCAGGAGCAGAACTGTCAGCCTGCAGGTGAGCTTGTTCAGTTTGTAAAACACAAATACCAAAGATTCCAAAATCTAGGCGCTCATTCCATATCATTATACTATGGCTGGTTGACCTAATTGGGATCAGGTTGTCCTACCCAATAATAATCCGTAACAATGAAAAACACGATGATGCTGGAGGAACTCAGCAGGCCAGGCAGCATCCGTGGAGAAAAGCAGGTGGTCAACATCTCGGGTCAGGACCCTTCTTCAGGACTGAAGATAGGGAAAGGGGAAGCCCAATATATAAGGGGGGAAAAGCAGAGCAGTGATAGGTGGACAAAAGAGGGGAGGTGGGGTGGGCACAGGGTGGTGATAGCTAGATGTGGGTAAGAGATGGTGATAAGCAAGGTGCAGGGGAGGAGGGGAGGGAGGATGAGTAAAAGGTAAGAAGAGGAGAAAAAGGCTAGGAAAGGGAAGAAACAGCATGGTTGGGGGGGTGGTTGTGGTTACTTAAAGTGGGAGAATTCAATGTTCATGCTATCAGGCTGCAAGGTTCCAAGATGGAAAATGAGGTGCTGTTCCTCCAGTTTGCGCTTGGAATTCTCCTGGCAGTGGAGGAGGCCGAGGACTGACATGTCAGTGATAGTGTGGGAGGGGGAGTTGAAGTGACCGGCAGTGGGGAGATGCAGATCACGGTTACGGACGGAGCGCAGGTGTTCTGCGAAACAGTCACCTATCTGCGTTTGGTCTCACCAATGTAGAGGAGGCCGCACTTGGAGCACCAAATGCAGTAGATGACATTAAGGGAGGTGCAGATGAATTTGTGGTGAATTTTCACCCTGCTCTCCAATTCACTTGGACTATCTCTGACACCTCTCTCTCCTTCCTCAATCTCTCCATCTCCATCTCAGGAGATTCCTTATCCACTGACATCTTCTACAAACCCACTGACGCCCACAGCTGCCTCGATTACAGCTCCTCCCACCCTGTCTCTTGCAAGGATGCGATCCCTTTTTCTCAATTTCTCCGCCTCCGCCACATCTGCTCCCATGATGAGGCTTTTCACTCCAGGACATCCGAGATGGGTCAACTTCTTTACCAACCGTGGCTTCCCCCCGAATGTGGTTGAAGGAGCTCGCACCCACATCTCTGCCATTTCCCACTCTACCCCCACCCCTCCCAGACACAACAGGGATAGGGTCCCCCTTGTCCTCACATTTCATCCCACCAGCCTATGTATCCAACACATCACTCTCTGCCATCGCCACAGGACCCCGCCACCAAGCATATCTTCCCCTCCCCACCCCTTTCTGTCTTTTGCAGGGACCGCTCTCTCTGTGACTCCCTAGTTCACTCCTCACCACACCCCCCCAACCCATCCCACTCTCACCCCAGGTACATTCCACTGCCCCCGCCATAGGTGCAACACCTGCCCCTATATGACCTCCATCCAGGGACCCAAACAGTCCTTTCAGGTGAGACAGATTCACCTGCACCTCCCTTAATATCATCTACTGCATTTGGTGCTCCAAGTGTGGCCTCCTCTACATTGGTGAGACCAAACGCAGACTAGGTGACCGTTTCGCAGAACACCTGCGCTCCGTCCGTAACCGCGATCTGCATCTCCCCGTTGCCGGTCACTTCAACTCCCCCTCCCACACTCTCACTGATATGTCAGTCCTCGGCCTCCCCCACTGCCAGGAGAATTCCAAGCGCAAACTGGAGGAACAGCACCTCATTTTCCATCTTGGAGCCTTGCAGCCTAATGGCATGAACATTGAATTCTCCCACTTTAAGTAATTCCACCACCACCGCCCCCCCCCCCCCCCCCCCCCCAAACCATGCTTCTTCCCTTTCCTAGCCTCTTTTTTCTATGCCTCCTTTTTTTTCCCTCTCCTTCCCTTTGACCCATCCCCCAGTGGATCTGCTCTCCCCTCCTCCCCCACACCTGCCTATCACCATCTCTTACCTGCACCTACCTATCACCACCCTGTGCCCACCCCACCTCTCCACTTTTGTCCGCCTATCACTGCTCTGCTTTTCCCTCCTATATATCGGGCTTCCCCTTTTCCTATCTTCAGTCCTGAAGAAGGGTCCTGACCCGAAACGTTGACCTCCTGCTTTTCTCCACGGATGCTGCCCGGCCTGCTGAGTTCCTCCAGCATCATCGTGTTTTGCATCTAGATTCCAGCATCCGCAGTCCTTTGTTTCTCCAGTTTTCTATCCATACTGTTAAAGCTCCCTTATTCTCTGGGGAAACTATTATGTGACACCTTAATTGATGACTATATATATCCACACCAGCTGCATTTCCTCCATCCACTCCGACTGTTTCATCAAAAAACTCTAAAGCTAAGCATAATATGCCTTTAACAAACTCGTACTGACTTTCTCTGGTCAATCCACAACTGACTGCTAATTCTGTCCTGGATTATTGTTCGGAGAACATTTCTCTCCACTGTTCAAACTGACAGGTTTGTAGTCACTGCATTTATCCTTCCACATTGCTGTGCAATGTTTCGGTCATTGGGCACATTACAGCCAGGGCTTCTGCAATTTCCTCTTCACTTCCCTTATAATATTATCAACCTCTAAGGTCTACTTTAATCTTTTTATGGTCATTCAAGCTGCCATGAAGCTCTTTTACTAAAACTTTTAATTTCCATACCCTTCTCCCTCAGTAAAAATGTCCCTGGACAGAAGCTCGGGCCTCCAGACATTTGCCTGTCAAGCTTTAATACCAGTTTAGCCAGGCCAGACCTGTTCTCATCCCATTAGAATTAACCTACCAACCCGCACGTCTTTGAGATGTGTGAGGAAACCCATGGGGTCATAGGGAGAACATGCAAGCTGCACACAGCTCCTGAGATCAGGATTGAACCCAGGTCTCCAGCTGTCCACTTGCCTACTTGATTGTGTGCATTTCCCAGGACCAAGTCCCCAACATCTTTGGCCCGGAAACCCACAGAGAAATTCCAACGTACACCACTGGTCACAGACTTCTAACCTGTGCTGTCCTCCATTTTCTATTCCATGTTTGAGGTCCTCCTGTTCCTTCCCTCTAACTTCTTAAAATCTGCTATTGCGACCCGTCACTTTTTCAACCCATGTCATTAGTGCCAAAGCAAACGACAACCTCTGGCTGTTCACCCTTCCTCTCCGGTATGTCCTGTAGCCAGTGAAATCCTTAACCAGGACGTCAGGGGGTGCGATCCTTTGTTGGATCCAGCATCCTTAAAATGGGCAGAAAAGGTCAGATTTTTATTAGTTTAAATAGTAAAGTGAAGCCAACATCTGTAAAACTGCTCCTACATCAACTATTAAAACAATCGAATAATTGCATCAAACTTGGCATTTTATTGAATAGCTATCTTTCAAACTAAGAAATGAGATTGAAGCCACCAGTCCTGAAATTGCATCAAGCCCAGCAATATGTAATATGACCACTGTAATGGGGTTCTGATGCCAAAGCTACTTCAGTATTCAGTGAAAGTCTCAATGAAGCAGTTAAATCCAAGCGCACACATTACAAACATGGAACAGTACAGCACAGAACAGGCCCTTCGGCCCATAATATTGTGCCAACATAGCTAATCCCTCCTATCTGCAGAACGTCCATATCCTTTTCATTTTCTTCTCATTCATGTGCCCAATGAATTTGCCTTCACCACCCTATCAAGCAACGCATTCCAGGCATCCACCGCTCTCTCAGTAAAAAAAAACATGCCCCTCATGTCTGTTCTGAACCTACCCCTTCTCACCTTAAACTCAATGTCATTAACTTTTTTTGAAAAGAAATTTTGTAATAATTTCCTTTCCATTAGGATTAAGCATTTCACTTCTGAAGGAACAACTGTTTCTCTCTGTCAGTGGTGTGCAGGCTTGTAATTGTGGATTCTCCTGGTTATTTGCTTAAGACAGCAATGAGAGTGAACATTTCAGCCTGTTTCCAAAGTAAATTGCATGCATCTGCTCTCTTGTATAGTGTTTTTTTCACATTCACTACAGCGTAGGAGGCCATTCATTTCCTTGCATCTGTGCTAACCCTCCGAGCATTCTCCCACCTATTTCCCTGCAAGCTGTTCTTTCTCGCATGCCCATCAGCTCCCCACCAACTCTCCACCTACACCGTGGTAACTTGCAGCGGGCAATCACCTACTGGAGGAAATGGGAGATCCAAATGGTCATAGTGCTTCAACACTCAAGATTAGGTTTGAAAGTGAGTGGCTGGAACTGTGTGGCAGCAACACCAACTGATGTGTTGCTGTGTGTTAGTCTTTGAGAAAGCAAAAAGGAGTTTGAGGAGGAGGACGCCACATCCCCTCGAGCCCATACTGATGCTCAGCAGGATAACGGCTGATCCAACCTTTGGTTCTGCTTTTGTGGCCAGTCAGTATCATTGTAGATGTCCCCTGTCATCCATCAACCTACTTACCTCAAATATAACTCAGCACCCTCAGCCCTCCAGGGTAGTGAGCACAACAATTTGCATCCTTCGGAGAGGGAATTTCAGCATCAATCTTCAGTGGCAGACCCTTAAACTGAAGTTTTAGGCTCCAGGCAAAGCACCTTTACGACATTTATTTGGTCAAATCCCTCCCAGGATCTCGTGTTTCAGTGCAATCATCTTCCTTTAATCTCCTGAGACATAAAGCCCATTCAACTAGTAAAGCTGTCCCTTTATTGCAAGGATCAAATCTGGTGAGCCCCCTCTGTACTGCCTTAAGTGTAAGTGTCACAGTCGTACAGCATGAAACGGGTGTTTCAGTTCACCAGGTCTGCACCAAGCATCCATTTATGCTAGCCCTACTCTAATCTCATTTTATTCTCCCCACATTCCCATCAACTTCCCCCAGATTCTACCACACACTACTAGAGGCAATTTCCAATAGCCAAGTAACCTACCAACCTGTCTGTCTTTGGAATGTGGGAGGAGACCCACGTGGTCACAGGGAGAATGTGCAAACTCCTCTCTGCGCCAAGGTCAGGATAGAACTCGGGGTCACTGGAGTTGTGAGGCAGCATCTCCACTAGCTGCGCCAATGTGCCACCCAATGTCTCCTCATTTCAGGAGACCAGATCTGAGTGCTCCAGGTGCAATCTCGCCAAAGGCCTGTACACTCTAGCAAGACCTTTTTGGTTCTTGTTTCAGGAAAGGCCATTGCTCCAATTGCCTTTCTAATTATTTACTGCACTCTATTTCTTCGACCAGTTCTTTCAGAGTACCAATATTTAATATTTTTGCATACATTTTGGGTGCTCTACATGTGACCCCTTTGTCTACATGATTAATATAAATTGAAGATAGCTTGGGCTCAGCACTGAACCTTGAGGCACTTCACAAAATATAGCTTCCCAAACTAAAAAGGACTCTTGTGTGTTAACCAATCCTGTTCTATCATACTTGAATCTGTTCAGCCTTTGTGCAGTGACTGTTACCTGGTGCCTTCGAAGTCTTTCCTTCATACCCTTTTGGAGATCCAAATGCACTAATCTACTTGACTCCCCCTTCACTCTGCTAGACATGTTCTCAAAAGCACTCTAATAAATTTGTTTAACACAGGTTTCCTTTATTTCTGTTAATTCTTACAAAGAGCATATTTCAACTGGTGTCATTCCAGAATTTTGTCTCTTCAGTTTAAATTGACAGATTTGGAGAGAAATGAAAGCATCTCATTGTCACATGACTCGATAGTTTTCATGCAACGAAAATGGGACATGAAATAACAATTATGTGGGCAGTCACTTTGTAACTGCCACCTAGTCATTGACTCCATCTCTCCATTCCCTCGCCATCTCCCTGGCAACTGTCTGAAACTGAACCCCATTGCCCTTGCCCAGTCTGGCCTGTATGTGGTTCCAGAGAATTGGTTGAGTCTTAATTGTCTTCTGAACAAGTAAATGAATTGGTGCAGTAAATCACTGTTCAGTGGGCAATTAGATTTGGACAATAACCTCCATCTGCAACATCCCATGAACAACAGACGGGAATCGTGCTTAAATCTATCATCAAAAGACAGTGCATCTGACATTACAGTACTCCCTCAGTGTTGCAGTGTGGATTACAGGTTGTAGTTTTCGAGTGGGTCTTTGACCCCAGAGAAAGTTGAGCGTGCACTGCCTTCTGCCAAGGCTTGAACAAAACTGAGTGAAACTAATCCTTCCTGCAGAAGTTGCTTTGCAACACTTTGACTAATGTCCTGTTCCAAAAGATCAAAGCTGAGATGTTTAACTGGGAGAAGTATCTGCTGAAGTTGTTGATGAATGTAGGTAGGTAGCTAGGATTGCTAGAAGGTGAGCTCATAGCACAGTTAGAAATTGGCAGGGAAAACGTTTTGGGCATCGCAGTTGTGGTTGAAAGAAGATCACAGCTGCAAGCTAAACATCCAGGGATACACATCCTATCGAAAAGACAGGTGGGAAGAGGGGGTGGGGTGGCCCTGTTGGTTTAAAAAAAATGAAATCAAATCCTTAGCAAGAAGTGACATAGGATCAGAAGATGTAGAGTCCTTGTGGGTAGAGTTAAGAAACTGCAAGGGTAAAAAGACCCTGGTGGGAATTATATACAGGCTTCCGAATAATAGCCAGGATGGTGGGGTACAAATTACAACAGGAGATAGAAAAGACATGTAAAAAGGGCAATGTTCTGGTGGTTATGGGGGATGTTAATATGCAGGTAGATTGGGGAAAAATCAGGTTAGTACTGGATTCCAAGAAAAGGAATTTGTAGAATGCCTATGAGATGGCTGTTTAGAGCAGCTTGTGGTTGAGCCCACTAGGGAAAAGGCAATTCTGGATTTGATGTTGTGCGATGAACCAGATTTGATTAGGGAGCTTGAGGTAAAGGAACCCTCAGGAGGCAGTGATCATAGTATGATAGAATTCACCCTGCAGTTTGAGAGGGAGAAACTGAAATCGGATGTATCAGTATTACGTTTGAGTAAGGTAGTTACAGAGGCATGAGAGAGGAGCTGGCCAAAGTTGATTGGAAGGGGACCCCAGCAGGGATGACGGTGGAGCGGCAATGGCAGGAGTTTCTGGGAGTAATTCAGAAGACACAGGATCAGTTCATCCCAAAGAGGAAGAAGCAAACTAGAGGGAGGATGAGGCAACTGTGGCTGACAAGGGAAGTCAAAGACAGCATACAAGCAAAAGAGGGTGTACGATATTGCAAAAATTAGTGGGAAGCTAGAGGATTGGGAATCTTAAAAACCAACGGAAGGCAACTAAAAAAGCAGTAAGGGGAGAAAAGATGAAATATGAAGTTAAGCTGGCCAATAATATAAAAGAGGATACCAAAAGTATTTTCAGATCTATAAAGAGTAAAAGAGGCAAGAGTGGACGTTGGAGCGCTAGAAAGTGATGCTGGAGAGGTAGTAATGGGGAACAAAGACATGGCGGATGAACTGAATAAGTATTTTGCGTCAGTCATCGCTGTGGAAGACACCAGCAACATGCCAGAAATTCGAGAGTCAGGGGGTAGAAGTGAGTGTAGTCGCTATTACTAAAGAGATGGTGCTTGGGAAACTGAAAGGTCTGAAGGTGGATAAGTCACCTGGACCGGATGGACTACACCCCAGGGTTCTGAAAGAGGTAGCTGAAGAGATTGTGGAGACATTAGTAGTGATCTTTCAAGAATCAGGAGAGTCAGGGATGGTTCCGGAGGACTGGAAAATCGCAAATGTCGCTCCACCCTTTAAGAAGGGAGGGAGGCAAAAGACAGGAAATTATAGGCCAGTTCGCCTGACTTCAGTGTTGGTAAGATGTTCGAGTCCATTATTAAGGATGAGGTTTCAGGGCACTTGGAAGCTCATGATAAAATAGGCTGAAGTCAGCATGGTTTCCTTAAGGGGAAATCTTGCCTGACAAATCTGTTGGAATTCTTTGAGGAAGTAACAGGCAGGATAAACAAAGGAGAGTCAGTGGATGTTGTTTACTTGGATTTTCAGAAGGCCTTTGACAAGGTGCCACACATGAGGCTGCTAAACAAGATAGGATCCCATGGTATTACAGGAAAGGTACCAGCATGGATAGAAGATTGTCTTCCGCCAGTCAGCCAAAGAGTGGGAATAAAGGGGCCTTTTCTGGTTGGCTGCTGGTGACTAGTGGTGTTCTGGAGGGGTTAGTGTTGAGTCTGCTACATTTCATGTTATGTGTTAATGATCTTGATGATAGAATTGATGGCTTTGTGGCCAAGTTTGCGGATGATACAAAGATAGTTGGAGGGGCGGATCATGTTGAGGAAGCAGGGAGACTGCAGAAGGACTTGGACAGGTTGGGAGAATGGGCAAAGAAGTGGCAGGTGGAATACAGTGTAGGGAAGTGTACGGTCATGCACTTTGGTAGAAGGAATAAAGGCGTAGACTATTTTCTAAATGGGGAGTGAATTCAGAAATTGGAGGCGCAAAGGGACTTGGGAGTCCTAGTGCAGGATTCCCTGAAGGTTAACTTGCAGGTTGAGTCAGTAATAAGGAAGGGAAATGCAATGTTAGCATTCATTTCAGGCCTAGAATATAAAAGCAAGGATGTAATGCTGAGGCTTTATAAGGCATTGGTCATTGCTCTATTGTGAGCAGTGCTGGGCTCCATATATATAAGGAAGGATGTGCTGGTGTTGGAGAGGGTCCAGAGGAAGTTTACAAGAATGATCCCGAGAATGAAAGGGTTAATGTATGAAGAGCATTTGATGGCTCTGGGCTTATACTTGCTGGAGTTTAGAAGGATGGGGGAGATCTCATTGAAACCTACTGAATATTGAAAGGCCTGGATAGAGTGGATGTGGAGAGGATGTTTCCAGTGGTGGGAGAGTCCAGGACCGGAGGGCACAGCCTCAGAATAGAAGGACGTCCCTTTAGAACAGATGAAGAGGAATTTCTTTAGCTGGAGGGTGGTGAATCTGTGGAATTCATTGCCACAGATGGCTGCAGAGGCCAAGTCATTGGGTATATTTAAAACAGGTTGATAGGTTCTTGACTAGTGAGGGTGTCAAAGGTTACAGGGAGAGGCAGGAGAATGGGGTTGAGAGGGAAAAATAAATCAGCCATGATCGAATGGTGGAGAAGACTTGATGGGCCGAATGGCCTAATTCTGCTCCTTTGTCTTATGGCCTTGTGGTCTAGAACATAGAACAATACAGCACAATTCTGGCCCTTCGGCCCACAAAGCTGTGCCGAACATGTCCCTACCCTAGATATTACTAGGCTTACCCATAGCCCTCTATTTTACTCAGCTCCATATACCGATCTAACAGTCTCTCGAAAGACCCTATCATATCCGCCTCCACCACCGTTTCCGGCAGCCCATTCCACGCACTCACTACTCTCTGAGTAAAAAACTTACCCCTGACATCTCTTCTATATCTACTCCCCAGCACCTTAAACCTATGTCCTCTTGTGGCCACCAATTCAGCCCTGAGGAAAAGCCTCTGACTATGTACCCTATCAATACCTCTCATCGTCTTGTACACCTCTATCAGGTCCCCCCTCATCCTCCATCTCTCCAAGGAGAAAATGCCGAGTTCCCTCAGCCTGCTTTCATAAGGCATGCTCCGCATTCCAGGCAGCATCCTTGTAAATCTCCTCTGCACCCTCTCTATGGCTTCCACATCTTTCCTGTAGTGAGGCTACCACAACTGAGCACAAGTGGGGTCTGACCAGGGACCTATATAGCTGCAACAATACCTCTCGGCTCCTAAATTCAGTACCCCAATTGATGAAGGACAATACACCATATGCCTTCTTAACCACAGAGTCAACCTGTGCAGCCGCTTTGAGCGCCCTGTGGACTCGGACCCCAAGATCCCTCTGATCCTCCACACTGCCAAGAGTCCTACCATTAAGACTATATTCTGCCAACATATTTGACCAACCAAAATGAACCACTTCACACATCTGGGTTGAACTGCATCTGCCACTTCTCAGCCCAACTCTGCATCCTATCTATATCCCTCTGTAACCTCTGACAGCCCTCCAAACTATCCACAACACCCCCAACCTTCGTGTCATCCGCAAACTTACTAACCCACCCCTCCACTTCCTCATCCAGGTCATTTATAAAAATCACAAATAGTAAGGGTCCCAGTACAGATCCCTGAGGTGCACCACTGGTCACCGACCTCCACTCAGAATACGACCCCTGAACAACCACTCTTTGCCTTCTGTGGGCCAGCCAGTTCTGGATCCACATTGCAATGTCCCCTTGGATCCCATGTCTCCTCACCTTCTCCATAAGCCTCGCATGGGGCACCTTGTCAAATGCCTTGCTGTCTATTGGGACTATTGAAGGAAATGCTGCTGCTGCTGACCAAATGGTATCAGGTATTCCCCAGGACCTATTGTGGTTTGTAGGTAGGGAAGACTTCAGTACGTGAAGCATAATCGAAACGACAAAGTTGGGTGTCAGGTAGATGGGAGAATGTCATTCATCCAATTGGGACTTCCAGCAAGTAAATGCATTGTGGGTGCCTACAACCATTGGTGCACAGGTAGGTAAAGTCATCTGGCACCCAGAGAGGAGCTCCAGCAGACAGGACTACATTTTCCTTTGTGTATTTAATGAGGGCCAGTTGGTGGTGGTGGTGGGGGGGGGACTTCAAAGGCTTTGTATCTGAAAATTAGCATTTGTTTTGAAACTTCAATGAGTGATGTTAATAAATACATTTTAGTCACCAACAAGAATAATAGGTGCTTCTAAATTCCTGGTTACTGCTGTTATGGCAACTTAGGAACTTCAAATGATAGCACATTGATAAAAAGAACATTATTTAGAAATGAAAGTTTTTATATGCAGATAAGAAAGTGAAGTGGTATCCAAACAGACATTTATCAAAAACTGGAAAAAAATGTTTAAAATAGAATTCATTTTCTAATTACTGTTTGTTTAGAATAATGAAAATTTCATGAATTCTTTGTCATTTCTGTAAGCTAGTGAGAATTTAAAATCAGATACAGAGGAGCAGCAACTGCTTGCCTTGATGTTTTTGAACACTGCTATAATTAAAGGTATGAAAAAGATAAGTGGTTGTTGGATGAAAAATGTCCACAGTCTTTATCTTTCACCTGCTGATCTGGTAGCAGCACACCACAATGGCAATGTGTCTGCAGTAGATTCAAGCAAGGGCAAAAGAGGCCAGAGCTGTCAGAAACACTAACTGAGATCACCCCTTCCCCTCAGTCATGGTTGAATTGACTTGTAGACTGGATCACAAAGCATCATTGCTGGAAAAAAAAATGTTGAAAATATTTGCAAAGTCAGACAGTTGTTGAGAGAGAATCAGCCAACATTCATCTGTGGTTTTTCTCCACAGATGCTGCCTGACCTCCTGAGTATTTCCTGCCTCTGATTTTCAGACTTCCATCAGTAGTTTGCTTTTGATTGCACTCTTTGCATTTGTATATACACCTAAGCACCACCTTTTGTCTATTTTCCATATGCTTGCTCTGTACTCAAGTAAGTTCAGCCCCTGCCTCTGCAACAGCACAGGCAAACCTGACCGTGAGGATATTGGTCCCAGCTCTGAGGTGTAACCTGATTTGACTTGTACAGACCCCACTTTTTCTGGAACCAATCCCAATGCCCCAAGAATGTAAAGCCCTTCCTCTTGAATCACATCTCCTGCTATACATTCTGCACTATCCTCCTATTCCTGTAGTCAATGGCACCTGAGACTGGGAGTAATCTGGAGATTGCTGTGTTTAATTACTTGCACCTTCATCTTTCTCCTCGCATAAAACAAGATGAGTATCACAAGCTCGCTTGTTCTGGCTCCAGCATAGCTTTCTAGCCAGGAGTCAGCAGTGGACATCAGTTGCATGTTAATGCCAAGGAGAGTTGTAAAGTGTGTTGGCTTCCAGCTAATGTTGGAACCAAAATTTGATTTCTGCTATGACTCGGTCAGCCTTGGGAATGAATGTTTGTTTGAGATTCAGTTTGTGTTTTCTACTTAAGATCTTTCACCTTGCAGCAGATTTTATGATGTTAAATCTGAGTTGCAACTGAGGCTGGTAAATCAATTAGTGCATCATCATGGGGATGTGCAGCATCTTACAACTCAGCCCTTGTGTTTTCTCTAAATACATCTATTTGCCATTTACTGAAGCATTAAAACCTCATTGATTTGGCTTGGATAAGGTGTGTACCTAGCACACTCATGGAAGTTGATCCATGCGACCTCCAGGGCAGTGACTAGGAATTTGTTATTTAAGGTGGCAAATACTGTCAGCAGGAAGCATGAGTTCTTATTACAGCATAGAAGGTGGCCATTCAGCCCAGTGTCAGAAATGGCATACTTAAACTACTAGTTGGTTGTTAAAAAACAAACCTGGTCCACTCATCATTTTGGAAGGACCTCTGCCTTGCTGTGCCTGTGTGAATGTGAACTTCAGAGCCACCAATGTGGCAGCCCCCGGGTGAAATGGCCCACAAGCTGAGCCTTTTTCTCAAACTGTAATAACAAACATTTCCTGACATTGAACTATTCCGCATTAGACAATCAACGTGCCTTGGGACTTGTGTTCACACTCTCAACCTGCCAGTCATTCCTTCATTCCCCTGATTGCAGTCCGTAGGTATGTCCTACCCCAGAACTGAAGATGAAGGGCCAGTGTGGAGGGAGTGGCCCCAGGAATGCTCAGAGTTGAGCTCACATGACATTGGGTCCAACATGGGCAAAGAAGCTTCGTTATCATGTACTACCCCCTGCCCCTCACCTTACCGTTTTGGCAGTTACCAAGATTAGCAAAGGCAAAATGTTTAATGTTTGGGTGAGATGGGGGAATTTCAGTGGCTTAAGAGGCTTCACTGGCCAAATCCCAAGGAGTATAGCTGACTCTGTGGCAGTTGGTAAGTGAAACAAGGGGCAAACCTACTGGTCCTCATCCTCGCCTGTTGTAGATGCAGATATCTATGACCACATTAGTAGATGTGCCCATTGTACTGCTCTTGTGGAGACCTCTCCTTGTTTTGTGGCACCACCATTATGCTAAGTAAGATGGAAGCTGAAAGCTGTGGGCCAGTAACTGAATCATATGCCCCCACACTCAGCCTAGCCTCTGCATTGCTGCCACCCTGATGTAGTAGGAGAAGATCATGCAGCCATCAGCACCAAAGCCAGCATGAAAATAATTTTCACACAGTACATGGCTAGCATCTGGAATGCATCACCTTTCCAGGCAGCAAAGACTTTCAATTAAAACTTTGAGGGAAGTGGATCATTACTTGAAGGGAAAATGTTTGCAGGCAAATAGGGAATTGAAGGAGCGGACTGGCTTCACTGCTATTGCAGAGAGTCAGCACAGACAGCATAGTTTGTTTTCATTCTGTTTCTGTATTTTATTGGAAATTGTTCCTTGCCAAAGTGTGGAAATCCTGCAAAACCAGCCCTTTGGGTAGCTGGAAAGCAGATGAACTGCTGTTGTCACCAGCACAGCAGCTGTGGCCCAGATAGTCACTCCTCTCTCCCAGTTTGCCTTGTAGGATGCTTAAAGAACTCTCCTGCTACTCTTGGGGGATGTGAAAGCTTTTTGTCTGCTCGTGTCGTGGAGAGGACAGCCTCTTTTATTTGAAATGCTGCAACTTGGACAGTGGAGCAATTCCAGTATCTGTGAATGATCTGTTCCTTTCTGGGAATTAAACACGCAGCCTTTAGACTTCTGACTCGAGCACCCATTGGAAACTTCACACATCGGGAGATCCGTACCGTTATTTGTAATAATAGTAAAATAACAGTGAGAACAAATAACAAGGCCAGGCCTGATGAAGGGTCTCGGCCCGAAACATCGACTATTCATTTCCCTCCATAGATGCTGCCTGACCCGCTGAGTTTCTCCAGCATTTTGTGTTGCTCCAGATTTCCAGCCCCTTCAGAATCTCCTGTGTGTCCACAAATAACAGTGATTGTACTTTGGTAAAAACTTCCACTGTGGACAGCAAAAAAAAGTCATGTAAACAACTGAACATTAAGAGGAGGATCAAAGATATGATATTCAGATTTTTATTAAAATTGACAAAGTGTTAAGTAAATCACGCATTATTTTCCCTTGTCACTAAGATGTACATTTCATTCCAAGCCAGTCATGTGAGGAAGTTGCCAAAGGGACCTGTTATTGTTGCTGTGTTTGAAATTTTTATTACAGCTATTAACCAGAAATGTTGATAGTTTGGTTTTAATGTTTGCAGTGCTATCGTGTTATTGACATTAACTTGCTGCTATCTGTGTTTTCTTTGTTTAGGAACTGTTGGATTTTTCGCTTGTTTCTGGTTTGTCAACAAGATCTATAGTGTTGTGAAGGTGGATTAATTAAGACCTCCACATGTATGATGTGTATTTTCTTTACCTTTGCATTTAAAATATTTATCGTATAGCTTCAATCCTGGACACTTTCTAAACACTGTTCACTTTTAATTGCAAATCTAGAATAATTGCAACAATAAAAATAGTTTAGTCCATGATTTCACATTTTTGCAATCATGCAATCAGTTAGAGCGACTGGTCAGAGGGCTTGGCTGTTATTTCCATGTTCAGATGTCTAATTCAGTGCATACGTTCCCCTTTCCATTTTGATTTGTAGTGCATGCTTAGGGTTTGCTCTCTGATTCTTTGCCACTGGCAGGGACTGTCTTGCCCAGTAAGATAGCATTTGGATATGTGGGCACCTTCAAGTGCATTTGAACTGTTGGAGAGCCACAATGCAATAACATTGCTGGATTTTCAAGATGCACTTTCCCTTTGATAGCATAGCGCTGTGAAGCGATTCTGCTCTGGTGGTTCCGAAGATGTTGGTCATCGTGCTCTTGTGTTTTTATTTCCAAAGTATGTGCTCAAATAATAACTGAATAATTTTACTGAAAGTGGATTTTGAAGTGCTACATTAGGACAATTGCAATAATTATCAATTCACTGTACATAGACATTTCATTCACCTTTGTAATGTAAATAGACGGAACTGCATTAACCCATTCCTTCCCTATCCCCTCTAAAGCTAGGCCTTTGTTCCCACTTCCCAACAGCGACAAGGATTTGATCTTTCATTGGTATTTTCTTGTACTGTGATATTTTGTAAATATTCCCAAATCCACATCAATTTGAACCAAGGATTGTGTATTGGTGCTGGAGTAGCACAGATTGGTGGCTTTATCTATCCGCAGTGCCTGATTATGTCTTGAACATTTACCAATATTTGTTCAATAAACTTGAGATGAATCACTTTTTGTGTGGAGTTAAACCTTAGTAAATGTTTCACTTAATTGATTAGATTAGATAATATTGTATATTAATAATCCTGTAGAGTATAATGAACATTTGGGTTCTAGAGATGTCAGTTTTTATTAATTTTTAATAAAATTATCCAGAAATTACAGAGCCAAGGCACTTAAATTTGCACATCAACTGTGGTCTGATTGAATGGTGGAGCAGGAGCTTCCAGTGTCACCATTGGGCCACACGCTCGCTGCTTCTAACAGCCTCTTTGGCTTGTGCTCTACACCATCCCCAGCCACCTCAGGCTGCTCTCAGTTTCCAGATGTCCATCACTTCCTCTTCCAACTTGATGCTCCGTCTTCTCCTAACAACTGAACCATGTCCTCTCCATGTTTCCACACTCAGCACTCCTGACCACTGCACCGCATCCTCATTCTACTACTTGAACCTAACTGGCAGAGGGATGGCTGAAAGTGGACAGTTCGCAGCAGAAGGGAACACTGGGATCTGGAGAGGCAGCTGAGACGTTGAGAAAATCCAGAGTTCATTCGGCACGAGCTTGGAGATTTTGGACACAAGAATGAGGTGGTAATAGAATGAGGGTGCAGCGTGGGTCAAGAACCGAGATACTGCAGATGAAGAAGATCAGAAATAAACTAGAAACTGCTGGGAATATTCACATTTTGTCTTCTCTTCCCTGCTGGTTATTTCACTTTGCTCATGTTCTCCTGCTTGCACTGCATGGAGACTACCTCTAGTTATTCTCTGGATATCTTCATCCTCTCTCTCACTTCACTTCCCCCTGATCATGACTTTCTGTGCTAGCTCTGCCCCTCCCCTCTCTCTTCTAACACTTTCCCACTTCTGCTGAAGGGTCATTGATCTGACACATGAACTCAGTTTCTCTCTCCTCAGATGCTGCCTGATCTGTTTCCAGCATTTCTGTTTCGTAAGGCCTTTTGTGTAGTTTCAAGCAGCCAGTACAGTATGTTTCAAGGTGCAGATGCGATTGTAATGCATTACACAAACGATACCATGTTGGGCTGTGCTCTACCATACAGCAAGCTTCTTCACGTGTTGAGAACACAGAACTCAGAGCTGAGTCACCCACCCACAACCAGTCGTGACACTTGTCTATAGAAAGTTCTCATTGTCCCTTGGCACCCACTGCCTTTTGTGGTGAGGGGTTTTCAGATCTATTTTATGCTTTATGGCAAGAGGAAGTGTTAAACCACTGCACCTGCCCCTTCTGTGGGGACAGGATTAAGGACTGAAGACCTGAGGTAGAAACTGGTTGATAAATTTTCCATATCCATGGAAGTGTGACATTGTGGGGAGGATGTGCTGGCTTTATCTCAGCAGTTGGGGAGGTTGTACCAGGCACAAGGAGAGCAGCCAGCTGTCAGACACTGCATGCACTGAACCTAAGAAATAATGGCTAACTCTGGAATGAAGTAAAATGGGTCTCAGGATTCAGAAATAAATCAGGTAAGTAAATAAGACTTTCCCCCCAAAATGTGTTGAACTTTACTTTTAATAATTGTTATCCTTCAGTAACAGAATATCAAAAATGACTGGACTAAAACAACATTGTGCTCCTGGACACAGACGAAGCACTCTGGGATTAACACCCATTGACACAAGTCTGTGTAACTGCACCACTTGGAAGAATTGTTCAAAAACAATCCTTCTGACAGCTTTTGGTGTTTGTTGCAAACCTCCTTCACCCATTACAGCAGCAAACATTCCCCAGCACTGAACTGATGCATTGTTTGATCTCAGACACATTCAGCTTCTGTGCACAACACATCTCATCAGAGACCAGAATTGAAATTGAGACAGTAACAACAAGTCTCAAAGCTGTAGTAAATGTTCCCTTGGGTGGCAGCCAGTGATTGATGTGTCACTGGAGTTTCATCACTGACCTGTAGCCCCTACTACTGGGTGCTTGGCACTTCCATAGTCTCTGCGGCCCTCTGTGTCAGAATTTGATCAGACCCTTCATTATCGTGTCTCTGAGTTGGGGGCAGCAACATCCTGGGAGATTATCATTCATTTCCCCAAAACTCCAGGACAGTCCTGAGGGTTGGCAATGCTGACTGTGGGGGAAATTAAATGGGACACATTGGCTATTAACCCTGACCTTTCCAGTTCTGATGAAGGGTTCTTGATCTGAAACGTTGATTCTGCTTCTTTCACCATAGATGCCGTCCCACCTGCTTCCAGGTTCTCTGTTTCTGTTTTGGCATTAAAGCTTCCAACATTCGCTCACAGGATGTGGGTTAAACTGCAAGCTCGTGTTTATTGTCCATCCAAGCTGTCCGCTCGGGCTGCTCTCATCCCCGGCCAAGGTTAAGTATCAGTGCAGGATAATACCCAGGGTCATCCATTCCAGGAAATTCCATGAACTGCACATGCTGGCTCTGAACTGTTCCAATATTGATTAGAAAATTACAGTATTTTCTATCCATAAAAATAAGTTGTTCTATTAAAATTCTCACAGATACTGTATCAACATTTAAATGAAAACGAATTAAACATGTATGAACACTGGGTGTTGCCCTTTAGGAAGGGGGTGGCCACAGCATTCTGTGTCAGTTCATTCCCCTGTCAGTCGCCTGGCTGGGTAGGAGGTGAAGCTCGTTTTCTGAGCTGCAGCTGGTTGAGACAGTCTCCCTGCGGCAGCCCCTGGGGCTTTGAGGACCACTGATGTCCATGGCTGTTAGTGCAGTGATGGGCTCCTCTGCCCAGGATCTGGGGGCACAGGCTCGAGGAGCACCTGAGGTGCAGTGAGAGTGGAACAGCCTGCTGTCTCCCACGGTGAAGTAGCTGTTGGGTGGTGAGTCCCTGGGGTGTGGTGTCCTGCAGCAGGAGCCACTGAGCAGGAGCAGGAACTCCCTCCTGATGCTCCTGTGCAGGTACCCATAGATGTAGGGATGGACAGAGCACTGGCAGTAGAAGAGGATCAGAGCAGTGGTGCTGAGCCAAGGAGGTGCAGTGGGGGCTCTGCTGATGGACATGGTGCCCAGGATGCTGTAGGGTCCCATGCTGAGGAGGTAGGAGGACACAATGACACACACAACCCTTGCAGCTTTGCAGTGGGAGCGGCGTGTCCGAGCCCTGGCCCCCGTGCTGGAGACGGACCAGCCCCTTGGCAGGGTGTTGGGATGAGTTGGGTGGACCAGGGCGTTCTGTCGCCGAGCTGCTCGGAACACCATCCAGTAGCAGCCCAGCATGATGCAGGCAGGCAGCCAGAAGGTGAGCAGCATGGTCAGCAGGGAGTAGGACGGGCTGGAGGACCAAACAAGGCTGCAGAAGGTGCGGCCATCAAAAGCCACCTGTCCCCAGCCGTAGAGGGGCGGGGTACTCTGGGCAGCTCCCAGCAACCAACTAAAAGCAATCAGGTTGCTGCCTGTCCTGGGAGTCATCCGCATGGGATAGGAGAGGGGGTGGATGATAGCCAGGTACCTGTCAATGGAGACCACCACAATGGTATTGACACCAGCAAATGCAAAGAGATGCATTAAGACCACCAAGGCCTTGCAGAGACCCCTGTTGAGTGGCTGGATCCCCGGCACACTGCCTGCGATCACCAGAGGCATCACCACCACCGTCTGTAGCAGGTCCGCCAGCAGCAGGTTGAAGATGAAGCGGTTGGCCACATGCAGCAGCTGGGGTCTGCTCTGGAACACCATCAGCACCAGGCTGTTGCCCAACAGGGAGACGCAGAGGATGGCCGAGACCAGGGTGATCCTCAGCAGATTGTCGACAGTTGGGCTCCAAAGCCCAGGCTCAACTGTAGAGTTGGTGGTGTTACTGTAGAGAGTGCGCCCAGACATCTCCTAACCTCCGTCTGCCCTCAGGGGACTGCCAGCTGGTGAATCATTCCCAGAGTCTCCCTCCGTCCCACGAATCCCAGCTGGTCCTCCACATCTCTGTTCCGTGGGCTTTACACTGCTCGAGCCCAGGAGCACCTGAAATCACACAGCAGCACATTAGCAAGCTGCTTATTAGCACGTCGAACAGTCCAGCGCAGGAACAGGCCCTTCAGCCCACAATGTTATGCTCGAACTAATTAAACTAATGACACCTAATTACACTGACTCCTTCTGCCTGCGTGGCGTCCACATCCCTCCATTCCCTGCACATCCATGGGCCTGTCTAAGATCCTCTTGAATACCTCCATTGTATCTGCCTCCACCCCCACCCCTGTCAGCACATTCTGGGCACCCACCACTAGCTCCGCACATCTCCTGTGAACTTACCCCTTCTCACCTTAAATGCATGCCCTGTAGTACTAAACATCTCAACCCCGGGAAAAAGATACCAGCTCTTTATCTGTGCCTCTGTCAGTCTCCCCTCAGCCTTCACAACTCCAGAGAAAACAACCCAAGTTTGTCCAACCTCTCCTTATCACCTCTACCCTCTAATCCAGGCAGCGTCCTGGTGAACCTCTTCTGCACCCTCTCCAAAGCCCCCACACCCTTCCTATAATGGGGTAACCAGAAACGAATGCCATACTCCAGATATGGCAGAGTTTTATAAAGCTTCCACATAACTTCCTGACCCTTGAACTCATTGCCTTGACCAATAAAGACAAGCGTGCGGTCCGCCTTCTTCACCGTCCTATCAACCTGTGCAGCCACTTTCAGGGACTTGGACCCCCTCCATCCTTCTGTACATCAAGACCACTCTCCCTCAGCGGTCCCGACAACCCCACCACAACTCACTCTGGTTAAGTCGTAGTGTTGTACTCCATCCGAAGCTCACTCCCCCGCCCCTGACCCCTCCCCAGCACCCACCCGAGGCTGAACCAAGGGCTCCATGGCCTCTGAGTCCTGTTTGGAATGATGCATCCCTGTAACCACGGAGATCACCTCTTGCCATCTCCATCCCCGGCTGAAACCCTCACCCGTCTCTCCCTCCACTCCCACGTCACCCCCATCTCCTGGGACTCATTCAGCGCACACTGTCCCCTTCCCCCGTCACTCAGACCTCGCTGACTGACCCCAGCACTGGTGAAAATTCTCACTCTTTGCTTCGCAACCCTCCCCGACCCCCTGATCTCCGCGCTCCCTCATTCTGGGCCCTTTCACCCCCCGGGACCCCCGCCCGCTCTCCCTCACCCCCCGGGACCCCCGCCCGCTCTCCCTCACCCCCCGGGATCCTTCACCCCCCTTCATCCAATGTCGGGATGTCCCGGTGTCCTATCGCTTCCCTCCCCCCCCCCCCCCGGGTCACTGACTCCCGAGTGTCCGGCGGCGCAGAGTCGGTGTCCGGTGCAGGACACGGCGGGTGAAACGGGATGGGGAGGTGGGATGTCCGGGGAGGGGCGGGGAGGCGGCGGTCGCTGCAAGAAGCGTTTCCCGGAGCCTGGTCCCGCTCTCCCCGGTCCCGGTCTCCCCGGTCCCGGTCTCCCGGTCCCGGTCTCCCGGTCCCGGTCTCCCCGGTCCCGGTCTCCCGGTCCCGGTCTCCCCGGTCCCGGTCTCCCGGTCCCGGTCTCCCCGGTCCCGGTCTCCCCGGTCCCGGTCTCCCGGTCCTGGTCTCTCCGCCGCCCGCGGCCCGACTCTGCACCGATTCGATCCTCAGTGTCCCCGGCGGGGACAGATCCCGGCGGATTACCGGTACATCTGATCGCCACAAACGCTTCAGGTTTGCGGAGGGAACCGAGACCTCACCGAGTCCGCAGCGTCCGAACATCCCCGTCCAGTTCCTGGGACGTTAACCACGCTCTGGTCCGCTCCGTCGCCGCCTCCGGGCTCCCTCGGCCTCAGGGGCTCCGTTACCTCCTCAATCAGCAGCGCCGTCAACCGGCCCCCACCCACCCACCCGTTTCACGGTGTCCCAGCGCGGTGACCCCCAGCCTCCCCTCTCCCACCACCGACAGCAGAGATGTCAGCACTGGAAAAATACCAGCCCTCCCGCCGCAAACTCCTTCCATTCACTGCAGGACAGGTGAAGCCTCCCCGGAGTCCTGTCCCAGGCCGTCAGCCCCAGCACCGACCCCACTGACATCCCCAGCACCGACCCCACTGACATCCCCAGCACCGACCCCACTGACATCCCCAGCACCGACCTCACTGACATCCCCAGCACCGACCCCACTGACATCCCCAGCACCGACCCCACTGACAGCTCCAGCACCGACCCCACTGACATCCCCAGCACCGACCCCACTGTCAGCCCCAGCGCCGACCCCACTGACATCCCCAGCACCGACCCCACTGTCAGCCCCAGCGCCGACCCCACTGACATCCCCAGCACCAACCCCACTGTCAGCCCCAGCGCCGACCCCACTGACATCCCCAGCACCGACCCCACTGACAGCCCCAGCACCGACCCCACTGACAGCCCCAGCACCGACCCCACTGTCAGCCCCAGCGCCGACCCCACTGTCAGCCCCATGGCAGATCCCCGGCTCCGGGGGGAACGAGTCAAGGGCACGGTCAAAGCTGCAGGTGGTCGAAGCTGCCACCCATCACCCGGGACCTCTGGAGATCAGGCACTTCGGGTGGGATTGAGAAGCCCAGTGTGAGGTGTAGGCAGATGGACCGCCCATCCGGCCCATCATCCACCTCCTGCCCCACCTGTGGAAGAGCCAGGGCTCCCACATTGGTTTCATCAGTCAACCCAAGAACCGGGGGGGGGGGGGGGGGTGGGGTGGTTACACCACCCCTATCCCGAGGATTGAGGTGTTGAGGAGATTCCCTGCAGGCTCAGGGATGGCAGATGCTGGACTCTGGAGCAACACACAATCTGCTGGAAGAACAGGTCAGGCAGCCTCTGTGGAGGGGAGACAGTCAGTATAAAGGTGGAGGGAGGAGGGGTGGAGACAGTGACAGGCTGGGAGGTGAGAGGTGGAGGTGACACAGGGCTGCAGATGGTGGGATCTGGTGGAGCGTGGACCCAAATCAGGGTGGGGTGGGGGGCACCCAGTGGGAGGGGTGTGTGGGTGAGGGGCAGATGGAGGGGGTGGAGGGGGAACTGGGTAGATCGAGGGAGACAGAAAAGGGACGGGGCCGAGGGGGGTGGGAGCAGGTTCCCGGTAGTTGGAGAATTTGGAGAATGTTCGTGCCATCAGGTTAGTCACAGAGTCACACAGCACAGAAACAGGCCCTTCGGCCCAACTGGTCCATGCCAACCCTGATTCCCATCTAAGCTAGTCCCATTTGCCTGCTTTTGGCCCATATCCTTGGAGACTTCCCAGGCGGAATATGAGGTGTTGTTCCTCCGGTTTGCGTGGAGTTCCTGTGGCATCTTGCGTGTTGCTCCAGATTCCAGCATCTGCTGGCCCTTGTGTCTCCAGTCTGCTGGAGGAACTCAGCATCAATGCTGCTTGACCAGGCAGCGTCTGTGGAGGGAAATAGACAGTCGACGTTTCAGGTCGCAACCCTTTGTTAGGACAGATCCTCCAATCACAGTGGTTTCTCCAGCAGACTGTCTCTTGCTCCAGATTCACTGGCATGTTGCCAGGTTGGAGAATTATAGTTCCAGAATCTGGAATTGTTTCAGAGCTAGGGAGGATGAGGGAGATTTAATGGTGATGTGTAAAACTGACACTAGGTGGGCGAGGAGGACCTATCTCCCTTTTGTGGAGAGGCCAGTAACAAGGGTCAGAGATTTAAGTTAATTGGTGGAAGGGTTTGGGAGGAGTTCAGTTTGTTCTTTTACCTGAGTTCTCTGGAACTACTGCAGGTGGATGGTAGGTCTTTGCACGATTGGAACTATTGGGGTCCACGTCCGTAGATCCCTCAAGGTTGCCATGCAGGGCGATAGGGTTGTTAAGAAGGCGTATGGTGTGTTGGCCTTCATTAGTTGGGTATTGAGTTCAAGAGCTGCGAGGTGATGTTGCAGCTCTTTAGAACTCTGGTCAGACCACACTTGGAGTACTGTGTTCAGTTCTGGTCGCCTCATTGTAGGAAGGATGTGGAAGCTTTAGAGAGGGTGCAGAGGAGATTTACCAGGATGTTGCCTGGATTGGAGAGCATGTCTTATGAGGATAGGTTGAGTGAACTAGGGCTTTTCTCTTTGGAGCAAAGGAGGCTGAGGTGTGACTTGACAGAGGTGTACAAGATGATAAGAGGCATAGATCTAGTGGACAGAGATTTTTTCCCAGGGCGAAAATGGCTCACACAAGGGGGCATAATTTTAAGGTGATCGGAGGATGGTATAGTGGGGAATGTCAGGGACAAGTATTTTTACACAGAGAGTGGTGGGTGCATGGAACACTCTGTCGGCAGAGGTGGTGGGGTAGATACATTAGGGACATTTAAGAGACACATGAATGATAGAGAAATAGGGGGCTATGTGGGAGGGAAAGGTTAGATAGATAATAGAACAGGATAAAATGTTGGCACAACATCTTGAGCCAAAGGGCCTGGACAGTGCTGTAGTTTTCTATGTTCTACGTACTGCGTGATAGAACCCCTGAACAAGCTGGAATCCACAATGCTCCCATGGGGTTGGGCTTGGTATCCCTCGTGTGGGCGCAATGGGCTGAGTGGCCTCCTCCTGTGTCATAGAACATAGAACATTGAACAATTACAGCACAATTCAGGCCCTTCGGCCCACAAAGCTGTGCTGAACATGTCCCTACTCTAGATATTACTAGGCTTACCCATTGCCCTCTATTTTACTCAGCTCCATGTACCTATTTAACAGTCTCTTGAAAGACCCTATCGTATTTGCCTCCACCACCGTTTCCGGCAGCCCATTCCACGCACTCACCACTCTCTGAGTAAAAAACTTACCCCTGACATCTCCTCTATATCTACTCCCCAGCACCTTAGACCTATGTCCTCTTGTGGCCACCAATTCAGCCCTGGGGAAAAGCCTCTGACTATCTACCTGATCAATGCCTCTCATCATCTTATACACCTCTATCAGGTCCCCCCTCATCCTCCGTCTCTCCAAGGAGAAAAGGCCGAGTTCCCTCAACCTGCTTTCATAAGGCATGCTCCGCATTCCAGGCAGCATCCTTGTAAATCTCCTCTGCACCCTTTCTATGGCTTCCACATCCTTCCTGTAGTGAGGCAACCAGAACTGAGCACAATACTCCAAGTGGGGTCTGACCAGGGACCTATATAGCTGCAACAATACCTCTCGGCTCCTAAATTCAATTCCCCAATTGATGATGGAAAATACACCGTATGCCTTCTTAACCACAGAGTCAACCTGTGCAGCCGCTTTGAGCAGCCCATGGACTCGGACCCCAAGATCCCTCTGATCCTCCACACTGCCAAGAGTCCTAACATTAAGACTATATTCCGCCAACATATTTGAACCACTTCACACTTATCTGGGTTGAACTGCATCTGCCACTTCTCAGCCCAACTCTGCATCCTATCTATATCCCTCTGTAACCTCTGACAGCCCTCCAAACTATCCACAACACCCCCAACCTTCGTGTCATCTGCAAACTTACTAACCCACCCCTCCACTTCCTCATCCAGGTCATTTATAAAAATCACAAAAAGCAAGGGTCCCAGTACAGACCCCTGAGGTACACCACTGGTCACTGACCTCCACTCAGAATACGACCCTTCAACAACCAATCTTTGCTTTCTGTGGGCCAGCCAGTTCTGGATCCACACTGCAATATCCCCTTGGATACCATGTCTCCTCACCTTCTCCATAAGCCTCGCATGGGGTATCTTATCAAACGCCTTGCTGAAATCCATGTGATACTCTGACCATGAGCCTGGCCAAGGATTTTCCGCCAAAGTCACAGTGTGATTGGTGGATCTGTCCTAACGAAAGGTCGCAACCCGAAATGTTGACCGTCCATTTCCCTCCACAGATGCTGCCTAACCCGTGAAGTTCCTGCAGCAGACTGTGTGTTGCTCCAGATTCCAGACTCTGGTGTCTCCACTGTGAAGGATGTTGCCCACTTCTCTGCTGAGACTGACGTTTGCCCTTTATGCCTAAAGTCTGTTGGAGAGATGCTCAGTCTTGATGCAAGTTGTCCATTAGATCAGCGCAAAGATCTACCGTCTACCTGAAGACTTTCATCAAGATATATGTAAATGATCTGGATAAAAATGCAGGTGGGCTGATTAGGAAGTTTGTAGAAACATGGCTGAGAGAAGGGCAGGACTGGCAGCTCAATGTTCTAGGATACAGATGTTACAGGTGTGACAGAGGTACAGGTAAGAGAGGAGGGTGAGTTGTTGCTTTGATAAGGGAGGGCATAACCAGAGTGCATAGGGAAGATACTCCTGGGAATCATCCAGTGAGGCCATGTGGGTACAACTTAGAAACAAGACAGAGGGTCACTTTGATGGGACTGTTCTTTCGGTCCCGCAGTAATCAATGGGAATTAGAGGAGCAGATGTAGAGAAAGATCAGACAGTTGTAAGAATAATAGGGGAGTATTAGTGGGAGCTTTTAAGGGGATAGTCACTTTGATGTAGGTTTAAGCTGGGAGGGGAGGTACTTAACAGGAACCTGAGGGACAACTTTTTCACACAGATGGTGGTCCGTATATGGAATGAGCTGCCACGGAAGTAGTTGAGACAGGTACATTAACAACATTTAAAAGGCACTTCAGAATCAGAATCAGGTTTATTATCACAGACTTATTTGACGTGAAATTTGTTGTTTTGTGTCAGCAGCACAGTGCAAGGACATAAAATCACTGTAAATTACAAAATAAATAAATAATGCAAAATAATGAGGTAGTGCTCATGGGTTCATGGACCGTTCAGAAATCTGATGGCGGAGGGGAAGAAGCTGTTTCTGTATCATTGAGTGTGGGTCTTCAGGCTCCTGTACCTCCTCCCCGATGGTAGTGATGAGAAGAGGGCATGTCCCTGGTGTTGAGGGTCCTTAATGATGGATGCCGCCTTCTTGAGGCGCCGCCTCTTGAGCATGTCCTCGATGGTGGGGAGGGTTGTGCCCATGATGGAGCTGGTCAGGTACTTGGATACTTGGACAGGTACACAGAGAGGAAAGGTTTACAGGGATATGGGCCAAACACCGGCAAATGGAATCTTGGTTGGCATAGACCAGTTGGGCTGAAGGGCCTGTTTCTGTGCTTATGACTCTATGACCAAGTGCAGTCTCACCAACATCTTGTACCAACTGCAACATAACGTCCCAACTGTGAAAAAACAAAAATTGGTGGTGTTGTGGACAGTGAGGAAGGTTGTCAAAGGATACAGCAGGATGTAGATCAGTTGAAAATTTGTGCAGAGGAATGGCAGATGGCGTCCAAGTGTGAGTGTTGCACTTTGGGAGGTAAAATATAAGAGGAGAGTATACAATAAATGGCAGGACCCTGCGGAGCACTGATGTGCAGAGGGATGTTGGGGTGCAAGTCCACAGCTCCCATCAACTCTCTTGAGACCAAACACTGATGCCCTATTCATTATTGGGAGGGGACTTCAATCAAGTAAACTTCAAGAATATGCTTCCCAAATACCACTAGCATGTGTCTTGCCCCATGGAGGGGGTTAACACCAGACCACTGTCGCTCCATCTCTCACCCTCATTGTGGCCAGTTGGATCATCTGTCGATGCTGCTCTTGCTGATTTACAGAGGTTGAAGTGCGAGGCACCAACGAAGAGAGTATCACAGCAGTGGTCTGAGGAGGGTCTACGTCAGGACCGCCTGGAACATGTTCATCCTCTTCATCCAGCCTGTATACCTTGGTCGTCACTAGTTTCATCCAGAAATGTGTCGACATCTACGTTCTGATGAAGACAGTTAGGGTCTATTCTCACCAGAAACCTTGGATGAACAGGGAAATGCACGTTCTGCTGAAGTCTAGATCTGAAGCTTTCAGGAGGGATGACCCCACACTGCACAAGAAGGCCAGGTACGATCTCCGTAGAGGTATCAGGGATGCCAAGAGAGAATACCAGAGCAAGCTGGAGGCTCAGTTGTCAGTGGATGCCAGGTGACTGGGACAGGGCCTGATACCACCACGGGCTATAAGCTGAGATGGGGGGGGGGTGGTGGGGGGGGGACCAATCTGTGGCAATGATCATCTCTGCTGGATGTGCTCAATGGCTTTGGGCAGGGACAGAAAGTTGCACTGAGACACGTCTCCCCATTCCCTGCCGGCTCTGTCCCTTACCTCTCGGTGGCAGGTCAGACCTGCTTTTACAGGGTAAACTCTCATCCTGAGGGAGTCCTGGACGGGTTCTGAAATTGTGCCCCAATCAACTGGCCACTCTCTTCACCGACATCTTAACCTCTTGCTCCACCATTCCAGTCCCCAAGAAAAGTAAAGTGCCCTGTCTCAATGACCACCGACCAGTGACCTGAAAATCGATGGCCCACGTCAGCACCAGTTGCCAGACAATCAGACCCCCTGCAATTTGAATACAGGGAAAAATAGGTCCAGGGATGACTCCATCTCCCTTGCTCTACATTCCAGTCTGGATCACATTGACTATAAGAATACATATGGCAGGATGTTTATTCATTGATCACAGCTCAGCCTTCAACACCATCGCAACAAATAAGCTCATCTCCAAACTCTTGGACCTTGGCCTTGGGGGCGACCCACATCTGTAACTGGCTTCTGGACCTTCTGACTGGCAGACCCCAATTAGAATTGGTCATAACATTTCATGCACCCTGACCCTCAACACTGGTGCTCCCCAGGGTTCATGCTCAGTCCCCTGCTCGACTCCCTGTGTACCCATGACTGTGTGTGTGGCCAAATGCAGCACCAACTCGATCTTCAAGTTCACCAGTGACTCCACTGTTATCGGCCGGATCAATGACAACGATGTGATGGAGTACAGGAAAGAAATTGTGAACCTTGTGTCATGGTGTCAGGACATCAACTTGGCCCCAAGGTGAAAGAGCTATTTGTTGATCTAAGGAAGTGGTGTGGAGAACACAATTTCCTCATCAACAAATCTGCTGTAGAGATGGTCAACAGCTTCAAGTTCCTTGGCATCCGTATCAACAGCAACCCCTCCTGGTCCCTCCACACTGATGCGGAGATCAAGAAAGCGCATCAGCGGACGTACTTTCTGAGGTGTCTTGAGAAGATTCGGCATGTCCATGAGGATTCTCTCAACCGCTACAGATGTGCCACAGAAAGTATCCCAACGGGTTGTATCCCAGCCTGGTACAAGACCTGCTCTGCTCTGGGCCGACGGAACCTGCAGAGAGTGGTGAACCCCACCCCCCCAGTCTGTCACCGGCTCCTCACCTCCTTCCATCCAGTCCACCTCACCGTGCGCTGCTTCAGGAAGGCTGACGGTGTCGTCAGGGATACCTGTCCCCCTCCCCGGCCACTCCCTTTTCTCCCTTCTACCTTTTGGAAGAAGATACCGGAGCTTGAAAGCCCGGACGTCCAGACTCAGGAACAGCTCCTTCCCCACTGCTGTCAGACTCCTGAACCAGTCCCCTCCCTCGCACCCCCTTCCCGGTGGGGCTGCTACATTCCCGGACCCCTAACTCTACCTCTTCCCTTATTGTCACTTTAGTGTTTCTGTCTGCACTACCTCAGTTTGCAGCACGGTCTCTGCCCTGTTCTGCTGTGTCGGACTCGTCGCTGTATGTGTTGTATTTAGTATCACCACGTACACGGTCACTCTGCGAGCTTCACGTGAACAAGGAATTTCATTGCACCCTGGTGTAAATGACAATAACTAATCTGATCTCATCTCAGAAAGTGGCAACACAAGTGGATAGGGTGGTAAAGAAGGTGTACGACGTGCTCGCCTTCATTGGTTGGGAAAAAAGTTGGGAAGTCATGTTGGAGCTGTAGAAACCTTTGGTTAGGATGCATTTGGAGTAGTGTGTGCAGTTCTGGTAGCCCCGTTACAGGAAGGATGTGGAGGCTTTGGAGAGGGTGCAGAAGAGGTTCACCAGGATGCTGCCTGGATTAGAGGGCATGAGCTATGAGGAGAGGTTGGACAGACTTGGGTTGTTTTCTCTGGAGTGTCAGAGGCTGAGGGGAGACCTGATAGAAGTTTATAAAATTATGAGAGGCAGAGACAGGGTCAAGTCTTTGTCCCAGGGTGGAAATGTCAAATACTAGAGGGCATAGGTTTAAGGTGAGAGGGGAAAGTTTAAAGGAGATGAGTGGGGCACATGTTTTACACAGAGAGTGGTGGGTGCCTGGAACGGGCTGCCAGGGGTGGGGGTGGAGGCAGTTATGACAGTGGCATTTGAGGCATTTAGACAGACACATGAACGGACGGGAATGGAGGGATACGGACCACGTGCAGGGATTGGTTGGGATGGGACTGGTTAGACTGATGTCATGGTCGGCACAGACATGGTGGGCCAAAGGGCCTGTTCCTGTGCTGGACTGTTCTATGTTCTTTGTTCTTTGTATGTTCTAACTTTGGCAAGCTGCATTGACACACATGTCCCTCCATATAACAATTCCCTATATTTGAAAGCTTTCCTCAATTTCCTTTGGCTAGGAGGTGTGTGTAGAATGTGTGCCCTACTGTGGCCAAGGTCCTCTGCTTGTTATCCCTGTGCTCCATCACCTACACCAGCTTCTGCTTGCGCATCACCTCAAGTTTTCAATTCTCAAGCTTGTTTTCAAGTCTCTCCATGGCATAACCCCTCCCCAACTCTGAAATCCCCTCCCTATCTCTAAAAGCCTATGAAATTGGAGGTGTGTGTGACAAGATCAAAATAGTCATCATGGGAGACTTTGGACTGAACAAAGCAAGTTCTCTGCACTAAGGTGAAGCCATGGGCATGGAGGGAGCAGCTGTGGCAGAGGCCAGCGTGGATCGCGTCTCTTGAAATAGGAGCGACTGACTGATAATCTTGTCAAGGTCCCTTTGGGGGAAAGTGGCCATAATATGATATGGTGACCGGAAAACACATTGAAAAGTTTGACGGTCGATGTGTAATGGGAATTGTTTAAAGAAATAGTGTACATGTGGCAAAAGAATTATATTCCTTTAAGGTGCAGAAACCCAACAGGAAAATGTATTGATCAGTGGCTGAGAAGAGAAGTTAAAGATATATGAGATAAGATATTTATTTATTAGTCACATGTACATCGAAACACAGTCAAATGCAGCTTTTTCATTATTGAGAATGTGCTGGGGGGCAGCCCGCAAGTGTCGCCATGCTTCTGGTGCCAACATAGCACGCCCACAACTTCCTAACCCGTACGTCTTTGGAATGTGGGAGGAAACCGGAGCACCCGGAGGAAACCCACACAGACACGGGGAGAACGTACAAACTCCTTACAGGCAGCAGCGGGAATTGAATCCGGGTCGTTGGCCCTGTAATAGCGTTATGCTAACCGCTACAGCATTCAATTCAGCAAGAGATATTTCACAGAACTGTTCTGGAATCCACGGATTGTAAACCTGTGCAAGGTTTTACTCTTCAGAATGTTTTCCTGCAACAGTCTGCTGTCTGTCTGGTGTGTGCTGCAGTAAACAGCTCACTCCTGCCACCTAATGGCAACTATGACAAACTTTCACCGTCTTTTCTCTGAGGAACTGATGTGGCAAAAATGGATCAGGAAGATCAGACCCACTTCCCTGTGATCTGGAACACACTGTGTGAAGGGGCAGGAGGTGCAGATTCAACAGGAGCTGGAGGGGAAATGTGGGGCAGTGGGGAGAGTGCAGGAAGCAGGATGGTTTGGAAAGCTCTGTCGGGTATTTTGCCTGCAGAGGTCTCTGCCCGTGCAGCTTATCAGCAGGTTTGACATGGTGGGTGTTGAACAGTGACCACTGGGCTGTTGGAAGGACGGCCTGGATTGACCTGCCCTGGCTGCATGCTGTAGAAAGTGCTGGTTGAATTTCTCATCCTGGTATTGGGATCTTCCCCTGGTCACACTCCTACCCTGGAAGTCTCCTTCGGAAACAAAGAGCGTGTCACCACTTTACTGGGGGTGCATTACAGACCTCCCAAGTCAACAAGAGATAGAGGAACAGATAGAACACAGAAAACCCAGAACATAGAACATAAAACATTGCAGCACAGTACAGGCCCTTCGGCCCACAACGTTGTTCCGACATTTTAACATGCTATGTTGGTGCCGGAAGAGTGGTGACACTTGCGGGGTCCCCCCAGCACATTCTCAGTAATGCAATAAAAAGACACATTTCACTGTGTGTTTCGATGTGCATGTGACTAATAAATAGGGAGTTTTTTGGTGGCGCTACATGGAGTAGGTCGTATCTTGGCTTTGTTCCACTTACCTTTTAACTCGTTATGCACCACCCCTTACTAAGACTTTTATAATACTTTTACAAGATTGATTTTGACTTCTAAGGGTCGGAATGAATACCAGAGCTAAGGCTGGAGCTGATAGCAAGGGTAATGGAGACCCTCAACTCACTTTGGAAGCTGTCTCTAAACTGGATAAAAAGCTTGACCAGAGATTTGCCACTTTGGAAACACTGCTAAAAGATATTGAAGACAGGCAGACCACACTCATACAGGAGAGTGCTAAACGACAGCAAATTAATTGCTGAACTGGCAAAGAGAGATATCTCAGGCTGGATTTACTGGAAAAAGATTTAATAGTGACTAAACAAAGACTGCAACAGCAAAGACAGAGGATTATTAATTTAGAAAGCCGCAGTTGGAGAAATAATGTGAGGATCATCGGCCTCTCCAAGGGCGCTGAATCTGGTAATCCCATTGAATTCTTTTCTAAACTTCTGAAGGATGTGTTTGGCCCTGAAGTGTTTTCTACAAGCCCTATACTGGATCGTGCCCACTGAGCGTTAAGACCAAAACCTCCGACAGAGCAAAAACCACGGCCAGTAATATTGCGATTTCATTAAGTGAGTACCAAAGAACATTTGATTCGAATTGCTCGTCGTCAAGGAATGATTCAATGCAAAGAACGGAAGTTTTGTCTGGTTGAAGATTATACCCCAGAATTTATGAAAGAGAGACTGCTTTACAAATCGATTATGTCGCGGCTTTATCAAGAGAATCACCAGCCTGCATTACTGTTCCCAGCCCACCTGGGAATTTCACTTCCCGACAAATCACGCTGGTGGTTCAATTCCGTTAAAGAAGCCGAAGAGTTCCTCCAAGGTTAACTTCTTGTCTCAGGATGGTCAAGAAATGTGCTTTTCATACTTAATTGGTCCACTAAGCAATGATTAACTTACAGGTTTAAACGCTTTTTATGCCTGGAGATATTTTCCTGCCCTTTGTTAATTTTTTCGTGCGTGGTTCTGGAATGTGGACACTTACCATGTTTTAATTTAATTTTTTTTCTCTCTATTATTTTACTTTAACATATTTAATGTTCTGTTTGGGTAATAATTAAGAATTTAACTGAGAGACTGATTGCCTTTTTCTCTTTGGAATTAAAATAAGACTGTATTTTTTTGCAAGTCTGTTTACAATTCGAAAAATTGTTTTGGCTAATTTTTCTTTTACGTTTAGACTATTGATGGTGCCCTGCATTCTTTTCAACTTGGAGACCTGCCACCAAAAGGTTGGGGTTAAGCAATAGTGGGTAGCATTCTGGCTGCCTATTGGCCAGTTTTCGGGCTTTGCTGGGTGGGGGGTGGGGCTGTTTTTAGGTTAGTTGTTTTTTTCCTCTGGACTGATAAACTACAAATATGTCTGAACTCTCGTCATATCTGGCTCCTCTTTGAACTTTTTTTCCTCTTCCTGTTAACAAATCTGCTTAGCAACAAGGTTAACCCTTTACATACCATATGTTTTTTTAGTCTATTAAAATGTATAAGATGATTAATTTTGTTACATGGAATACAAACAGCTTGAATAATCCAGTTAAGCGCAAGAAGGTCTTTAAAGTTTTTCATAGACAGAATGCTCGGATTATTTTTGCGCAGGAGACTCGTCAGGAAAGAGGCTAATCAGCACTTCTGTAGATTTTGGAGGGTCAACAGTTTCATTCTAATTCACAAGCAAAGGTGAAAGGAGTCTCTATTTTTATAGACTCCTCGATTTCATTTGTTCATCATGAGACAATTTCAGACCCGAATGGTAGATTTTTATTAATCACTGGCTGACTTCATAACAAAAGAGTTGTTATGGTTCATGTTTATGCACCCAATGTGGATCACCCTGAGTTTTTTAAACATTTATTTGCATCTTTTCCTAATTTAAATGAATATACGTTGATTATGGGTGGAGATTTTAATTGTTGTCTAAACCCTTCAATAGATAGATCTGTGTTGAATCCTGCACTTCCAAACAAATCTGCTGTCTTTATCAACTCCTTTTTAGTTGATTCCGCAATTTTAGAAGTTTGGAGATTTCTACACCCAAATGATAGAGTTTTCATTCTTTTCTCATGTCTATCACAATTACTCTAGGACTGATTACTTTTTTCTTGATGCACGATTAGTTCCACTTGTTACTGACTGTAAGTACGATGCAATTGCCATTTCTGATCATGCGCCATTGAAACTATCAATTAAATTAGTGGACGTACCCTCTGGTGCTAGACAATGGCAACTCAATCCTTCTTTATTGCAAGATTTAGACTTTATCCATTTTATTAAAGAACAGATTTCCTTTTTCTTCTCAACTAATTTTACTGAAGAAATTTCCAGTGGGATATTATGGGATACCTTTAAAGCTTATATCCATGGTCAAATTATTTCATACTCTGCTGGACTGAAAAAACAAACTAATAATGAATTACATATATTGCCTGATAAGATTAAAGAAATCGATAAAAGATACTCTGATGCTCCTAGTTTGGAGCTCTATAAAATGAGAACAGAACTTCAATTACAACACAGTTTATTATTAACATCTCCAATTGAAAATCAATTACTCATAAACCAAAAGTCAGTTTTATATACATGGTGATAAATCTGGTAAATTGTTGGCCAACCAACTGAAAGCTGTTTCAACTAAACGTCAGATTATTAAAGTTCGTAAACGAGATGGTAACTACATGGTAGACCATGATCAAATTAACAAATCTTTTCAAGAATTTTATACTTCTTTATATCAATCAGAATCTCCCGAGGATTCTACATCAATGCATGAATTTTTAAGGAATTTGAAGACTCTGAAATTATCACTTAATGAACGTTTAATATTAGATGCACCCATTTCGGAGGAAGAAATAAAGAAAATAATTTCTTCAATGAATTCGGGTAAAACACCCGGTCCTGATGGGTATACAGTTGAATTTTTAAAATCCTCTTCTGACCTTCTTTCTCCCTGGTTAGGTAAAATTTTTAAAGATGCCCTATCAGTGGGTAAATTACCACAATCCTTTTATGAAGCAACTATTTATTTAATTCTTAAAAAGGATAAAGATCCCACTGAATGTGCATCTTATAGACCTATCTCTTTAATGAATGTGGATTCTAATTTTTTTTTCCAAAATATTGGCTTCTAGACTGTGTTGTGTGAAATCATTCTTTGCTGTCTGTAGGATCAAGGACTCTGGACACGAGCTTTGTAGACCAGAACTAGTTTAATCACAAAGGCAAACGTGGGACAGAATGGATGGGAACAGACACACGCTCACTCACGCACAGGATACCACGAACACGAGAGGGGAAGCACAACTGGGGTAAAATATACTCACACACACACACACACACACACACACACACACACACACACACACACACACACACAGAAACAAACAAGCACACAATAACAATGTACAACAGGATATGACACTTCAATGCCCGTCCCACACTAGCATCGGCCCTTAACGCTCCCTGAGTCTGAGTGAAACGCTCCCTGACCATGTGGTGATGCATTCTTACCAATGATCTCTGCAGCATTGTCTCACTACTCCGGGGGTCGTCAAAAGAGGAAGGGTGAGGGGATGCAGCCCTTTTTATGGTGCTAGGAGGCTGGGTGAAGCCTCACTGTTGTGATTTAAATGAGCCAATGGTGTGGGAATCAAAGACAAAGGTTCCTGCCACAGCCAGTGGTCAGGCAGGTTCAGAGACAAAGGATACTGGTCAGGCAAGATCAGAGGCGAAAGGTACCCTCACACCTGAGGGGTGGGTGGAGCCACACCTTGATTGACAGTAGTACCACTTCCGACCAGAGGACCAATGCTGTCCTCCGGTCAGCGGGGGTCAGTGTCGTTACTGTCACGTGACAGCCATGTGGATTCCTCACAACAGACTGGAAAAGCTACGACCACAAACTATTTCTGATGACCAGACAGGAGTCATTAAGAATCATTATTTGCATTTTAATATTGGGAAGTTAATGAATATTATATATACCCCTTCATCTGTAATTCCAGAATATGTTATTTTGTTGGATGCCGAGAAGGCGTTTGATTTACCACACACCTATGGCTTCAATACTTACTAACAGTCAGAGATCCCCCTTGTTCAGGCTTTTTTGAGGCACTAGACAGGGTTGCCCTCCTAATAATTTAATATTGCTTTGGAACCTTTGGCAATTGCCATTCAGGATTCTTCTAACATATTTGGTATTACTCGTGGAAAGGGGACTCATAAGATATATCTTTATGCAGATGACCTGTTACTTTATATCTCTAACCCGGAGAAATCCATCCCTGCAGTATTATCACTACTTGCTCAGTTTAGTGTTTTCTCTGGTTATAGATTAAATCTTAATAAGAGTGAACTTTTCTCATTAAACATGCAAGTCCCAATTTATAGGTAATTACCATTTAGATTAGTGACTGCTTACTTTATGTATCTGGGTGTTAAAATTACCAAGAAACACAAGGACTTATTTAAAGTGAACTTTTTACCTTTAATTAATAACATTAAACAATTATTTACTAAATGGTCCCCATTCTCTTTATCATTGATTGGCTGAATTAATGCAGTTAAGATGAATATTTTACCAAAATTTTTGTATCTATTTCAGGCAATTCCAACTTTTATTTCGAAATCCTTTTTCGAGACTATTGATTCCAAAATTCTTTCATATATATGGCAGAATAAAAACCCAAGGTTAAGTAAGAAATATTTACAAATATTAAAAAAGGATGGTGGTATGGCTTTGCCTAATTTTAGATTTTACTATTGGGCAATTAATATTAGATACTTAATTTTCTGGACACAAGATTTAGATGCAATTCATTGTCCCTGTTGGGTGCACCTTGAGTGTGAATCAGTGCAAGGATTTTCATTAGTTTCTATTTTAGCAGCTTCATTCCCTTTTGCACTTACTAAATTGAGTAAACAAATGACTAATCCAATACAATGCGGATATGGTTTCAATTTCGTAAACATTTTGGATTGAATAAATTTAATTTATCAAGTCCTAATCAATCTAATTTTTTCTTTCAACCATCTGGAATTGACTCAGCCTTTTCCTTATGGAGAATAAAGGGAATAACATGTTTTTGAGATTTATTCATTGATAACTTTTTTTTATCTTTTGAACAGTTGTCTAATAAACACAATCTGCCTAGATCACATTTTTTTTGATATTTACAGATTAGAAATTTTTTAAAAGTTGCTTTACCTTCTTTTCTGACACCATATAAAATTGAAATTATGGAAAAAATTTTAGGTTTTAATCCTTATCAGAAGGGCTTGATAGCAATAATTTATGATTGGATTATGAAAATACGTTCAGAGGAACTTGATAAAATTAAGAATGAATGGGGAAGAGAACTCCAGATACTTTTACCCACAGAGACATGGAAGAAAATTCTTCAATTAGTTAATACATCTTCAATGTGTGCCAGGCACTCTTTGATACAGTTTAAGGTGGTTCACAGGACCCATATGTCCAAGGACAAGTTAGCCCATTTTTATTACCATATAAATCCTATATGTGACAGATGCAATTTGAAGGTGGCTTCCCTGACACATATGTTTTGGTCCTGTCCCCTTCTGGAAAAATATTGGAAAGATATTTTTAACATTATTTCACCTGTATGAACATTGATTTACAACTTCATCCTATTAATGCAATTTTTGGGTTACCAATGATGGAATCTCGCCATTTATCTGTTCCTGCTCGTCGTATGATCGCCTTTGTCACAGTAATGGCCAAGCGATCCATTTTGTTCAAATGGAAGGATCCAACACCTCCCACCACTTTTCAGTGGTTTTCTCAAACTATAGTATGTTTAAACTTTGTCACAAACCAGCAACAAAAGAAACACACTGAGCATGATTCAGTGTTAAAAACTATTTTATTAATCACTACTTATGATAATACGTAAAATAAAAGTAAAAATGTTAGTATGTTAGAATTCAAAAATGTTAAACCTTGAACGTTAACCCCAAAACTAAACTCTTCGTGTGTGTGTGTGGCAAAGTCCAAAACTCCCAGTTCCGGAATGGTTCTTAAAGTTCAGTTCCGCAAGCCATAAGGTGAAACATGAGCAAGGGCTTCTTCAACAACCACCGTTGTCTGAAGATAAGACGTAGACGTAGAGAAACATAGAGAGAGTAAATACGAACTCCAAATGTTCCACGATGGACCCCAAACGACACTCCAGTGTTTACTCGGTAGTGACTTCCTCACCCCGAAAAGCATCCGAACCGTGGTCGTCCACACCAAATACCTGTTTCCTTCTACAGGTCAGCAACAAAGTGAACTCCACCGGATTACTTCCAACTTCCATACATGGATTTCTGTGGCAAACACAGTTATTGTTTCTCATCCATCGATAGAGAACACTAGCAGGCTGGTGTCTCTCTCCCTTCTCTCTCTCTCTCTCTCTTCTTCTTCTTCTTCTTCTTCTTCAACAACGTCATTACGTCCTTTACCTTCTATTGACGTAAGCACGCCCCACACACACATACACACACACTCTCTATCTTAAAGGGACTTTCACTGAGTCCGTAACAACTTAGAAAAAATTGGGAGTGGTACTGTTGATCCTTCGCTTAAATTTGAGGAAGTTTGGAGTCCATTTATTCAGTATTTCCATATGATATGAGCTGACCTTTCTCAGATCCCTTTCAATAACTCTTGAATACAGAGGAGCAGAGTTGACGACATAGTAATGTTTCTTTTTCTTTTTAATTGAAGAAGTATCAGTCCAGTTTTTTTTGAAGTTTTTGGTTATTTTCGGTTTATTATCAATATTTTTTTTGATTTGGGGGTTCTTCTTTCATATAATTAAATTTCATTTCTTTTCAATCTTTCCTTTTGTATTTGTTCACAATAAGAGAACGAGAGGGCTAGATTACTTTTCTTTACTCCTTGTGATTATATATATTCACTGTTATGATTGCTATCCTGATCTCTCTGCACCAGATGTAGAATTACTAATGTTAGATATGTTATTTTGTACTAATGTGAAAATTAATAAAAAGATTGAAAAAGATAGACTAATAAATAAAAATAAAAATATCTAACCCTTCCCTCCCACACAGCCCCCCATTTCTCTATCATTCATGTGTCTATCTAAGAGACTATTAAATGTCCCTGATGTACCCGCCCCCACAACCTCTGCCGGCAGTGCGTTCCACACACCCACCACTCTCTGTGTAAAAAGCTTACCCCTGACATCCCCCTTATACTTTCCTCCAATCACCTTAAAATTATGTCCTCTCATGTGAGCCATTTTTGCCCTGGGAAAAAGTCTCTGACTGCCCATTCGATCTATGCCTCATGTAGGCAAAATAGGGTTATGGTACCCGAGGATTTCAGTTTCCCAAGTATTAACTGGGATTACGTTAGCGATAAAGGCTCGGGGGGCAGAATTTTTGAGATGTGTCCAGGAGAGCCTTTTGACGCAGTAGGTAGACAGACCAATGAGGGGAGAAGCATCACAGGTCCCTATCTTGGGGAGTGTAACCAGTCGGGTGGCGAGAGTGTCAGAGTGGGGGAACAGTTTGGAGACAGCGATAACTCTATATTTTAAAGTTGTTATGGAGAAGGATGGGGATGGACCAGTAAAAAAGGTGTTAAATTGGGGGAAGACCAATTTCTTCAACATAAGGGAGGACCTGGCAAAGACTGGGAGCATCTGCTGACAGGTAAGTCTACACCTGCACAGTGGGAAATAGCAAGGGTTTATGCATTCCCTGTTGACTATACACTGCAGTTTGGTGCAGGAAATCTGCAGAGACCTGTCTGGTTTATTCAATGTGTTTGTTCGTTTGAGCACATTGATACACAGGTGATCAAATGCATCACAAGTGATGTCATACTTAAATATGCTGTACTTCATCCACCTTTGACAAAAAAAAGAAAAACTGAAATTAGTTTAAGAACATTTGAAATTGAAATTGAAGTTGGTTTACTATTGTCACATGTACCGAGGTACAGTGAAAAACTTTGTTTTGCATGCCATCCATACAGATCATCTCATCACATCAGTACATCAAGGTAGTTCAAGGGAAAACAATAACAGAATGCAGAATAAAGTGTTACAGTTACAGAGAAAGTGCAGTGCAGGCAGACAATAAGGTGCAAGGTCATAAGGAGGTAGATTGTGAGGTCAAGAGTCCTCTTATTGTACAAGAGATACGTTGAATAGTCTTTAACAGCAGGATAGAAGCTTTCCTTGAGCCTGGGGGTACGTGCTTTCAGGTTTTTGTGTCTTCTGCCTGATGGGAGGGGGGAGAAGAGGGAATGTCCGGGGTGGGTGGGGTCTTTGGTTATGCTGGCTGCTTTACCGAGGCAGCAAAAGGTGCAGACAGAGTCCATGGAGGGGAGGCTGGTTTCCGTGATGCTCTGGGCTGTGTCCACAACTCTCTGCAGTTTCTCGCAGTCCTGGGCAGAGCAGTTGCCATACCAAGCTGTGATGCATCCAGATAGGATGCTTTCTATGGTGCATTGATAAAAATTGGTGAGGGTCGACGGGGACATGTTGAATTTCTTTACCCTCCTGAGGAAGTAGAGGAACTGGTGAGTTTTCTTGGCCGTGGTGTCTATGTGGTTGGACCAGGACAGGCTATTGGTGATGTTCACTCCTAGGAACTTGAAGCTCTCAACCCTCTCGACCTTAGCACCAAGTTCTCCACTTGTGAAGAGATAGATGAAGAGAATGGGCAAAGATTTGGCAAACGAGGTACAATGTAGAAACTGACTATTGTGGGAGCAGAGAGAAGCACATTATCTAGTCGTTGAGAAAGCAGTGTTCTGAGACCCAGAGGGATCTGTGTGTCCTAGTGTAGGATTCACAAAAGGCCAGTAGTTAGGCACAGCAAGTAATTGAGAATACTTTCGTTTATTGTTGTGGAATTGAATACAAAAGTTGGGACGTTAAGCTGCGACATACAGGCCATTGATGAGACCACAATGGGATCCTGCACAGTACTGTTCTCCTTATTTAATGACCTTACCAACCTGCATGTGTTTGGGATGTGGGAGGGAACCGGAGTATCTGGAGGAACTAACCCTAACCCCTAATCACAGACCCCATCTGCTCAGTCTGTCCTGATATGGCAACCCTGTTATCCCTGGATCTTTACACATCCCTCTCTGCACAGGTATATTCTCTCAGGCAGAGATCAGGTGAACTTCATTTGCTCTCAGAGTTGTGAGTCTTTGAAACTCTCTTCCCAAAGGGCTGTGAAAGCAGAGAACCTTTGTCTGAGAACTTTCCGTGACATGAGTGAAAGATTCCACGGGGAGGTGAGAATGTGAAGTACAGTCTGATCAGCCGTGACATTAAATGGCGGAGTGTGCTTGAGGGCTGAGTCGCTTGCTCCTGCTGTTTGGACAGCACAGCAACAAGCCCTTTGGCCCACCATGCCGCTGCCAGCCAAATTAAACGGAACTGATCTGCCTGCACATGATCCACATCCCCATATTCCTTTATGTTCATCTGCCTGTCGAAATGCCTCTTAAATGCCACTATCGTGTCTGGTTCCACATCGCGACTGGCACCCACCACTCTCTGTGTAAAATACACACCCACACACCTCCTTTCAACTTTCCCCCCTCTCACCATAAAGTTATGCCCTCTAGCACCTGACATTTCTACCCTGGGGACAAAGATTCTAACCATTCATCCAATCTCTGCCTCTCAGAATTTTATAAACCTCTATCAGGTCTCCCCTCAGCCTCCTCCACTCCAGAGAAAACAACCCAAGTTTGACCAACCTCTCCTTTTCGCTAATACCCTCGAATCCAGGCAGTATCCTGGTGAACCTCTTCTGCACCCTTTCCAAAGCCTCCACATCCTTCCCGTAACAATGCCCCAGATGTGGCCTGACCAAAGATTCATACAGCTGCAACATGACTTCCTGACTCTTATACTCGGTGCCCTGACTGATGAAGGCCAGCGCACCGTGTACTTGATTCAATAGTCTCTCAATTCTTTCTGACCTGCATAAGTGCACGGGTGCTGTCTGTGTTGATGCTGGAAGTGAGGTTGATGTTGTTGGTGTATCGTCGATACCTGGACTCGCTGAAGGTGTCACCTGTTGACCTGCCTCACTCACAGTCTCTGCCAGATTTTCTTTAACAGATGCAGGATGCCCCACAGGGTATCTTCAAACCCACACCTTCCCTGCCATTCCCTTTGGGATTGAATTGATATGAAATGTTGCACATGAACATTCCTGAAACCCTTTCCCACTCGTGAGCTCAGATATGGAACTCTGTATCTCTACAATCTATGTTCTGGTTTCAGACCTTCCTGGAGGAGTCAGCACACAAATTGTTCTGGGACTTCTGTGCCCCACAGTCACCAGGAATGGACCAGACCTCTGGCCCATGGTCAAATGGGGATGGAGCGTTCAGGAGAGACCCACCAACCCTGGATCTTCATCTGGAGCGTGTAGAGGCCAGTGGAGGCAGTAGGAGCGCACCAACCCCCAAACCACCTATGTCCCCATCTGTCACCCACATCCCACCCCCATCACCCACCCCCGTCACCCACCTCCCCCCGTCACCCCTGTCACCCACCCCCGTCACTCACCTCCTCGTCACCCACCCCTGTCATCCCCCCGTCACCCACCCCATCACTCACCTCCACCCCCTCACCCACCCCCGTCACCCCCGTCACCCACCCCATCACTCACCTCCACCCCCTCACCCACCCCCCGTCACCCCCCCGTCACCCACCCCATCACTCACCTCCACCCCCTCACCCACCCCCCGTCACCCACCCCGTCACCCACCCCCCCATCGCCCACCTTCCCCATCACCCCCATCACCAACCCCCCATCACCCACCTCCCCCCTCATCCCTCGTCACCCACCCCATCACCCCCTGTCACCCACCCCCCATCACCCACCTCCCCCGTCATCCCTCGTCACCCACCCCATCACCCCCTGTCACCCACCCCCCGTAACCCACCTCCCCCGTCACCCACCCATCACCCACCTCCCCTGGCAGAGCCAGAGGATCTGTCACCCACCTCCCCACAGATCTGGGGTGGGAGCTGGGAAGATGCCCAAAAAGGAGGAAGTGAAGAAGTGAAGGTTCACGCTGGTGAATGCTGCCAAAGTCTCGGAGGTATTTGGAGACTGTGTCCCAGGACCTCAGTTCCACACGGGTCCTGACACCTCCTTCTCAGTGTCTCCAAAGTGGCTCTTTCCATGAAGCCTGCTTGTCCAATGTCACCTCACCGAGGTCCGTGTCTCCACCTGCTGCTGCACTGATGTCCTGGCCATTGTCCTGCTCCTTGGTTTTAACATTACTGCCTCTTCCATTACTTCCACCAGTGGTAGGTATTGTTTACCCTCTTCAGTCTTCTTCCCAGTTTCAGGTTGTGAACTCCTCCTGTGCTCTCCTTACACCCGGAGTCCACTTAGGGACACTATTACGCATTGCGGAGTACATCTTACAGATGCAGTGCCCTTTTTCCTTGCTGGTAAAGCACTTTGCAGCAGTCCACTAAACTCCAAGGCATGAAGGGTCCAGACTGATGAAATAAAGAAACTTTTCCCATTGGTGGAGGATCAAGAACTCAGGAGGTGGAATGAAGGTGATTGGTCAAAGCACCAAAACCAGCTCCTGGGAGTCTGCAACCACTAATTTTTGGCTTTTCTCCTTCCTTGTTGCCAGCGTCTGCACCCTCTGGAGGTTCCCGGTAACTTCTTGTTTGCACCGACTAATGGGGGAAACACGTAGAATTCGAGGAGGAGGAGCTGGTTTATTCTTTTCACCAGCCATACACATCCAATCAAATCCCTCACAAGTCACATGGCACCTACATAATCAGCCGCAAGTTTTGTCCCCTCCAGTCTTGAGAAACTCCCAATCAAGGGTTTACTGTAAGGCAAACGTTACACTGGCTCCACTGCTGAAAGGTGAAGGAAAATGATTAAAATTAAAGGGCAGTTTGTAAATATACTTTGGATTTTGTTTTGAAATGCCTTTGGCCAGCTTTAACCTGAGGAAGTGTTTGTTCTGGCGGAGAATCCAGATGTGGAGAAACATCTTGAGCTGAGAGCTGGAGTTTGGGAGGTACACGGAGAAGCTGCTCAACAGTGAGAGTGGCGAAGCTGCAAACCCGGTGGGTGTGGCATTGGGATTGGAACCTTCTGAACAGAATGGAGAGATCTTCAATAGGTAGGGGTATCGAGGGGAATGTGGCAGTCACCAATAGCCTGTCCTGGTCCAACCACGTAGACACCACAGCCAAGAAAGCTCACCAACGCCTCTACTTCCTCAGGAGGCTTAAGAAATTTGGCATGCCCCCTTTGACACTTGCCAACTTTTATAGATGCACCATAGATAGCACCCTTTCCTGATGCATCACAGCTTGGTGTGGCAACTGCTCTGCCCAGGACCTCAAGAAACTGCAGAGAGTTGTGGACACAGCCCAGCACATCATGGAAACCAGCCTCCCCTCCATGGACTTTGTCTACACTTCTCGCTGCCTTGGTAAAGCAGCCAGCATAATCAAAGGCCCCAGCCAGCCTGGACATTCTCTCTTCTCCCCTCTCCCATCAGGCAGAAGATACAAAAGCCTGAAAGCACGTACCAACAGGCTGCAGGACAGCTTCTATCCCACCATTATGACTATTGAACAGTTCCCTAGTACGATGAGATGGACTCTTGACCTCACAATATATCTCGTTATGACCGTGCACCTTATTGTCTGCCTGCACTGCACTTTCTCTGTAACTGTGACACTTTATTCTGCATTCTGTTATTGTTTTACCCTGTACTACCTCAATGCACTGTGTAATGAATTGATCTGTACGATTGATATGCAAGACAAGTCTTTCACTGTACCTCGGTACATGTGACAATAATAAACCAATTTACCAAATTTAGATAGTGACAAGCAATTTGTTATTTAATCTTTCAGCCACGTCTCGATGTGCCACAGCCCACGTGGCTGGTGGTTTTATTTCTGTTTGTTCCTCTGCTGCTGTTACTGCTCAGATTTCTATAAAAGGCCGTGCGTCTCAGGGTTACCAATAGGCTGAGCCCAGTGCTTTCTGACCTTATATTTAGCAGCCTGGTTCGCAGATTTCAGCAGCTGGATACCTCCCGCTCATCAAGTTCAACACAGAACATCCCACTCGGCAAAGCCTGAGAAACATCAGACTGATGTACAGGGTCTGCTGGAATTGGTCAAATCTGTTCATTCATTGAGAGTCGGAACTCTCATCGTGAGGTCTGAACCCCTCCCAGTGCCTCCACCCTGTGTCAACGGGCTCCCCCAACCCTCCACAGTCACTTGCTTCCCATCCCCTGGCCAGTAACTGTGACGTCAGCTGTATCAGTGTCACCTTTGACTTCACCCCAACCCAAAGCCCCTCCACCTCTCCAACTCCCTCTCTCTGTAAGAGCCTTCCTGAAACCAACTTGTGATCACTGTATTCATCAAATTTCATTGCAGTACCTTGGCTAACTTTCTAAAGACAAATTTCCGTTGTTGTTATGGTCAGGACAAGCCCCTTAATCCTAGGAGTCCAGTACTGCGCCTCCACCCCCGAGGTTTGACCGTGTTCCAGATTGGTAAATTGGTTTATCATTGTCTCATGTACTGAGGTACAGTGAAAAACTTTGTTCTGCATGCCAGATCATTTCATCACATCAGCACATCGAAGCAGTACAAAGGAAAACAATAACAGGACACAGAATATTGTGTTACAGTTACAGAGAAAGTGCAGTGCAGGCAGACATTAAGTGATGGGCTGTGTCCACAACTCTCTGCAGTTTCTTGCAGTCTCAGGCATAGCAGTTGCCGTACCAAGCGTGATACATCCAGATAGGATGTTTTCTATGGTTCATTGATAAAAGTTGGCGAGTGTCAAAGGGGACAGGCCAAATTTCTTTAGCCTCCTGAGGAAGTAGAGGCGTTGGTGAGCTTCCTTGGCTGTGGCGTCTATGTGGTTGGACCAAGACAGCCTATTGGTGATGTTCACTCCAAGGAACTTGGAGCTCTCAACCATCTTGACCTCAGCACCGTTGATGTAGATAGGTGTATGTACACCGCCCCCTTTGCTGAAGTCAACGACCAGCCCTTTTGTTTTGCTGAAGGAAACCATGTTACTAAGCTCTCTATCTTCTTCCTGCACTCCATCTCATCGCTGTTTGTGATACGGCCCACTACGGTGGTATCATCTGCAAACTTGCAGATGGAGTTAAAGCAGAATCTTGCCGCACAGTCATGAGTGTATAGGGAGTAGAGTAGAGGGCTGAGGATGCAGCCCTGTGGGTGACCAGTGTTGAGAATACTCGTGCCGGAGGTATTGCTGCCTATCCTCACTGATTGCGGTCAGTTGGTCAGGAAGCCGAGGATCCAGTTACAGAGGGAGATCTGGGTAACTGGATGAGACAATATAAACTAGCGAGCTGCTGACAGGATGACAAGTGGTCAGTGTGACTCAGAGCGTTACGCACTCACCCCTGGACCAAAAGCAGTCGTCCCCCTCACACCAGAGCTGGGTCCAAGCAGATCCAATGGCAGGTGTTGAGTCCGGATGAGTTTACACTCTGCAGTGGAGATCTCACATTGTGGGAGGGACGGTACTGAGGGAGGGTCACACTGTGGGAGGGGTGGTACTGAGGGGCTGCTGCTCAAGTTTTGGCTGCACTTCAGCCCGACGCTGCTGATCTACGGTCACCTGGTGCGGCGCGGGGCAGATCACATGGAGGATCTCCTGGTGGGTCTTCTGCTGGGCCTGGCCAAGCTGGCCATCCACGGGACGCGGCGGCAGGAGGCCGAGGGTTCCGGCAGGTCGATCTGCCTGCCCATCTTCCGCGTTTATGTGCGCGCACGGGTGTCTTTGGAACGGGAGCACGCGGTCTCCTCGGGCGCCCTGGCCGAGTTCCGCGCTCGGTGGGCCCCTCAGGGGATCGCGTGTGTGGTGGACGTGACGGATGCCATTCTGGTGTGAAGTGTCGTGCGTTTTGCGGTTGCGGTTGTAGTGTTGCGCGGGTATTGGTTTCGGCCAGGTTGTTTCTTTCTGTACTCGATGTAGCGTGTTTGCTGTTGGTTGTTTTTGTAGTGTTTTTTAACGAATAAACGTTTTGTAAAAACAAAGGGGCGGTACTGAGGGGCTGCTGCTCAAGTTCTGGCTGCACTTCAGCCCGATGCTGTTGATCTACGGTCACCTGGTGCGGCGCGGAGGATCTCTTGGTGGGTCTTCTGCTGGGCCTGGCCAAGCTGGCCATCCACGGAATGTGGCAATGGATGGCCAAGTGTTCCGGCCGGTCTGCCTGCCTGCCCATCTTCCGTGCTTACGTGCGCGCGTGGGTGTCCTTGGAGAGGGAGCACGCAGTCTCCGTGGGCACCCTGGTTGAGTTCCGTGCTCAGTGGGCCCCTCAGGGCATGTGTCATGGACGGTACGAATGCAATTCTTATCTGAAGTGTTGTGTGTTGCGTTAGCGGGTGTGGTGTTGCGTGTGTGTTTCGCGGGTATTAGTTCGCATTATCTACTGTAGTTATGTCGTTGCTTGGTTGTTTCTTCTGTTTTAGACGTTGTGTATTGACACTGGTTGTCCTTTTTGTAGAGCTTTTAGGTAATAAACATTTATATAAAAAAAGGGGTGGTACTGAGGGAGGGTCACTGGCGGAGCAGATGAGAGTGACTGCAAGTTCCATTTACTTGGTGGGTGGGATGTAAAGACCCCACACTGTGTAAAGACCCCACGCTGTGTAAAGACCCCACGCTGTGTAAAGACCCCACGCTGTGTAAAGATCCCACGCTGTGTAGGACAGCAGCAGACAGTTTGAAAGATAAAACTCTGCATTTACTAGAGGTCTGAAATAAATACAAAAAAACAAATTGAAACACTCATCAGATCAGGCAGCATCTGAGTCATCGAGTCATAGAGCAACACTGCACAGATACAGGCCCTTCGGCCCAACCAGTCCGTGCCAACCACAGTGCCCACCCAGCTGGTCCCAATCTCCATATCCCTCCAGGCCCTGCCCCAACATGTAGCTATCCAAGTGCTTCTTACATGACACTGTTGTACCTACCTCACCCACTCCCTCCGGCCGCTTGTTCCATTGGAGCTTCTTCCACACAAGGAAGAACATTGAGTGGATGATTCAGTTTGATGATGTTGCGTGGGTACGAATTGGAAATGTTGGTTATACCAACTAGTTAGTTGCAATAATGAACTGTTGAGGGCTGCCATGTGCCGTGTGCAGGATGAGGTGCTGTTCCTCACGGTTACATCGGGCTTCCTTGGTGCAGAGAAAGAGACAAAGGCAGCGAGCTCAGAGCGGGATTGTGATGGAGAATTAAAGTAACCTGTTATCACATAGCAATATGAATCCGAGGCAGATGAAGCCATTAAACCCCACAGGAGGACAACTCGAAAATGTGCTGGGTTGTGGAACGTGAGGAAGGATGTTGAAGGATTCAGCAGGATGTGGATCAGGTGGGAATGTGGAAAGAGAAACGGCAGATGGAGTTTAATCTGGACTAGTGTAAGGTGTTGCACTTCGGGAGGTCAAATGCAAGGAGAGAATGTGCAGTAAATGGCAGGATGCTCAGGAACATGAACGTGCAGAGGGACCTTGGGGTAAAAGTCCATAGCTTCCTGGAAGTGCTCAACGCCCTCCGCTTCTTTCTTAAGCAGAGACAGCACCAGTCCCCTTCCACTAACACTCTCCTCTGCCTGGCTGAACTTGTCCTCACCCTAAACAACTTCACTTTCGATTCCTCTCACTTTCTACAGACCAAGGGTATAGCTACAGGCACTCGCATGGACCCCAGCTGTGCCTCTTGACTGGCTACGTTGAACAGTCTTTGTTCCAAGCCTACTCCAGCCCCATTCCTCAACTCTTTCTCCGCTATATCAACGACTGCATTGGTGTCACCTCTTGTATCTGTGCAGAATTCGACAGCTTCATAAATTTCACCACAAATTTTCACCCTGCTCTCCAGTTCACTTGGACTACCTCTGAAACCTCTCTCTCCTTCCTTGATCTTTCTGTTTCCATCTCAGGAGATTCCTTATCCACTGACATCTTCTACAAACCCACTGACGCCCACAGCTGCCTCGATTACAGCTCCTCCCACCCTGTCTCTTGCAAGGATGCGATCCCTTTTTCTCAATTTCTCTGCCTCCACCGCATCTGCTCCCATGATGAGGCTTTCCACTCCAGGACACCCGAGATGTCCAACTTCTTTACCAACCGTGGCTTCTCCCCCAAATGTTGTCAAGAGAGTTCTCACCTGTATCTCTGCCATTTCCCACTCTCACCCCCACCCCACCCAGACTCAACAGGGATAGGGACCCCTTGTCCTCACATTTCATCCCATCAGCCTACGTGTCCAACACATCATTCTCCGCCACTTCTGCCATCTCCACGGGACCCCACCACCAAGCACATCTTCCCCTCCCACCCCTTCCTGCCTTTCGCAGGGACCACGCTCTCCGCGACTCCCTAGTTCACTCCTCCCTCCCACTCATCCTGCTCTCATCCTGGGAACTTACCACTGCTCCCGCTGTAGGTGCAGCACCTGCCCCTACTCCACCTCCATCACCTCCATCCAGGGACCCAAACAGTCCTTTCAGGTGAGACAGAGATTCGCCTGCACCTCCCTTAATATCATCTACTGCACTCGGTGCTCCAAGTGTGGCCTCCTCTACGTTGGTGAGACCAAATGCAGACTAGGTGACTGTTTCGCAGAACACCTGCGCTCTGTCCATAACTGTGATCTGCATCTCCCTGTTGCCAGTCACTTCAACTCCCCTTCCCACACTAGCACTGACATGTCAGTCCTCGGCCTCCTCCACTGCCAGGAGAATTCCAAGCGCAAACTGGAGGAACAGCACCTCATTTTCCACCTTGGAACCTTGCAGCCTAACGGCATGAACATTGAATTCTCCCACTTTAACTATCTCTTACCTGCATCTACCTATCGCCACCCTGTGCCCACCCCACCTCCCCTCTTTTGTTCACCTATCACTGCTCTGCTTTTCCCTCCTATATATCGGGCTTCCGCTTTTCCTATCTTCAGTCCTGAAGAAGGGTCCTGACCCGAAACGTTGACCACCTGCTTTTCTCCATGGATGCTGCCTCCATGATGCAGTTCCTCCAGCATCATCGTGTTTTTTATCATTTAAGAGCCATTTAGACAGACACATAGAGGCAGGGAATGGATTGATATACCCTCTACGTAGGCAGAATTGATGTTTGAATTGGCACCATGGTTGACACAGACACAGTGAGCTGAAGGGCCAGCTGCTGTTCTGTGTTGAAGCAAATCAGCTGCATTTTTCTAGACCCCAGTAGGAGCAAAGCCCAGCCTGTGGAACTGCAGCGGATGTGGGCTCCCCAATGCTCTGTGTAACTGAAGCAGAACTTCTCTACTCTTAGATTCCATGTCCCTAGTGACAGGCAATAACATTCTGTTTGTTGTAGTGTAGTGGTTATCGTAACACTATTACAGCGCCAGCGACCCGGGTTCAATTCCGGCCGCTGTCTGTAAGGAGTTTGTACGTTCTCCCTGTGTCTGCGTGGGTTTCCTCTGGGTGCTCCGGTTTCTTCCCACATTCCAAAGACGTATGGGTTAGGAAGTTGTGGGCATGCTATGTTGGTGCCGGAAGCGTGGCAACACTTGCGGGCTGCCCCCCCAGAACACTACTCAAAAAGATGCATTTCACTGTGTGTTTCGATGTACGTGACTAATAAAGATATCTTAAAACCTTAGCTGCCTGCTTGTCTTCAGTGAATGGAGAGCGAGACAGCCAGCTCTCACTATACCACAGCTCGCACCATCTCACCAAATGCATGGTCCTGAGGTTCTCTCAGTGACCTCAGCGTTTGTTCTCCACCACGAACTGTTGTGGGCCAGCGATTCCCAGAACGCAGAGAGGACACTGCTTCCCTTGAAGGAAACTTTGAGCACATCCTCAACTCTTTTTCTCTGTCTGGCTGTTACTAACAGAGCTTGGACGAAAATGTTTCACTAGTCAGGCAGGGGAAGGATGTGGCTCATCAACAGTAGCCGTCTGGGTGTAACCAGGGTCTCAGTGTGGGGATGTTGACGGGGGCATGATGCGCATCTTAGTTTGCTCGCCCTTCCGTGAATTTCGAGGATTTTCAGTGTCAGGATCGGTGGTATTTCATCTGTGCCTAGAGATGTGTGCATCATGCTTCACTGCAGCAAACTTCTCACTCAATACACTGTGTCACACTGCACTGCACCGGACTGCACCGCGCTGCTCCACACTGCTCCACTCTGCACCGCACTGCACTGCCCCACACTGCACTGCACTGCTCCACGCTGCTCCACACTGCCCCACACCACTATTCCAATGTCTGTCAATGTCTTTTTGAAAGTTCCCGATGATTCTGCTCCCACTTTCAGGTCACATCAACTCACCACTGGAGAAACAGTCTCCTCCTTGTGCTGCTAGTTCTTTTGCCAATCCCTTTGATTCACCAACTCTCGCTACTGATCGCCTGCTCCGTCTCCTTCCTCACACACCCTCAGGCCATTGTCACACACCAGCACGAAGCTCCATCTTCCGCCCTGAGACTGAACCTTCTGCCTCAAATTCTGGAGCTCAGATGTGACAAATCACAGCTCATCGTAATTTGTTTCCTTGTTTGTTGTAATTTGTGAGTTTGCTGTGATATCTGCAGTTGTCAATTTATGATCCACATTGCACGCATTTCATTAGCTTTGTTCTAAAGTTCATGACAATCTTATTAAATACTTTGGTGAACCAACCATCCAAAAAGTAGAACTCCTGAAATCTCAGTGCAGATATGATTTCAGTGGGAGGGTTATGAACGTTTCTGCATTAGTGTTTACATTAATTTCAAGTGCTGAAATCCACTGGAACTCACAATAAATTGATGCTGACATTCCTTGCAGGAACTTCATTACATTTATAATTAAGGAAGAGATTCTTCTGTGGAATGGGGAGTTTTAAATATTATACAGATACTGGTAGAAAATAATTCTGTGAAGCAGTTACATTATTAAGGAGGTGTCGTGTGTATTGAAATTAAGCTAAAGCCACCCTTAATTCCCTGCAACCGTGAGGAAAACGTTTGAAGGAAAGATCGTGGTTGTTCCAATGCTTGATACCTGCACTGATGTCGAAATCATTTGGGAAACTTCAGAAATGGAGACAGGTGGAAGGAGTGGGGAGTTACAGCTGTAAACTGCCGTTGAAAGAGGTGAAAAAGCAGAGAGTTTCAGAAGAGAATTCTAGACTTTCGGGTGAGGTAGCTGAGGCTCCCCTATGCCCCATCCTGCCCTCCCCCCCTCCCCATTCATGTGGGGAAGCAATAAAACTCAGGGATGATCAACAGGCTAGAAATGGAAGAATACACAGGGAGGGGTGTAGGGGAGGGAGGGGGTTACAGAGACGGAGGGGTGTAGGGGAGGGAGGGGGTTACAGAGACGGAGGGGTGTAGGGGAGGGAGGGGGTTACAGAGACGGAGGGGTGTCATCTCAGGGTGAGGGTGTACGGCGTGTGTTGGGAGATGAGGACCAGAGTTCAGGGTGTACACAGAGGGTTGGACAGATTGGTAGGCACAAAGAGGAGATGCAGACTGGGATTGGGGTGGGAGTCTGGGATTGGGGTGGGAGGGAACCGATTTATGTTCCCTGTGTCCACCCATCCACTGAGCACACCTGTACCTGATGCCAAGTGAACCAACAGACACAGGGAAAACTGGGAATTCCATATTCCTGGACTCTTAAGCTCCTGGAACAAATGAAAATTCTGGAAAAGCTCTTCAGCTCAGCCAATGTCTGTGGAAAGAGGAACAGACACCGATCTGGGATTCACCCCTTCACTAGGAGCTCATTAACAGTCCCACTCTGTGATGTGGTCTCGCTGACACATAAACCCAATTTTGGATCTGAGCTCCATTTACAGAAAAGAATCTGATGGAACTCCCCCTCTCTTCTTCAGCTAAGCTCAATTTTATATTTTCAATTAACTGTCCTTGTTAATTTGAATTCTTCAATTGCAGAAAAATCCCAAAGAAACCATTTTCACTTAATTAGCAACATCACACTGTGAATGCATGTTTTATTGTTCAAGTTTAGCATCTTTATTCCTGCAAACTGAAGGTTAAATCTGCAGGCCAAGTTCCTTCGTTAATGATTGCAACCCTGATTTGTTATTTTGCTGCTGTAAATCCTTCTCTTTCACATCAACACGTCTGCTCCACACACCGAGGCTTCAGTCCCCTTCCTGGGTCAGATCAGGACCACACCTCTTCATCACATTCTGGCAGAGTCTCACAGAACATTCGACCGGATAATGGACGACCCATCACAGTTCAGTCACAACCTATTTATAAAGCCTGCATTACTGCCTATATCTATTTCTGGATGAGCAGAAGACCTATGAGGGACCAGTGTAATGGAAAGAAACAATCTTCAGTGTCGTCAGTGTTGCTCACGAAGTAACAGTTGGGCACCCTACAACCTGAAATGACCAGCTGGTCTAGTTTGGTAGCAGTGGTTGATGGATAATTGTAGACACAAGAGGCTGCAGATGCTGGAATCTGGAGCAAACCCTGCTGGAGGAATCAGCAGCTCCAGATAATTGAGTCCTGATGAAGGGGCTCAACCTGAAATGGTAACTGTCCACTTCCCACCTCAGATGCTGCCTGACCTACTGACTTCCTCCAGCAGTCTTGTCTTTTGCAAGGGATAATCGTGGGTCAGGTTACCAGGACAGATGGTCCCTCCTTCAGCAGTTGTGGGATCATTGCATCAGGCAGAGCCTTGGCTTGACATCTCACCTGTACAGTAACATCTCTAACTGTACGGTAGTCATCAGTAACACAGCCCAGCACGTGCGTCCAAAAGCCAGAGAGAATTTCCCCATAATCATCCTATATTTAACAGCAGCCTGGAGATTCACTGACCCTGTGGGGAGGAACGTGTTGCCAAAACATGTCCAAATTGGGCTTTTACCAAACCTGAGGTCAGGCCGGTAACACCTCTGCTCTTGTTAATTATTTGGCACAGTGCTCTCACAGGATGCCACAGTCTCCCACTGGTCAACATTAAACCTCGGTTTTACTCTTGGGATTGTAGATTTTCTGCTCAGCACCACTTTAAACTAGTCGTAGATGAAAATGATTGTTCTTGGAGATCCTGCAAATCAATTAGGCACTCCAGAGTCATCCTTCCTCTGAGGTGAGAATCAAAAGCTTGGCACTCTTGTGTGTGAGCTGCTGCATTGAAGACCACCAGCAAATGAGCCTTCGGTACAAAGGTCTCTTCTGAGGAACATGCAACCAAGGAATCATCTTCCAGCAGAAAGTATCACATGGCTTTGTCCAGAGCAGGGCAGGAGTGAGATTCTCAGTTGACCTTTCGTTCCAACTTCATTGGGAAACCTGCATTCTCCACTGGTCCATGGCCATTAGGGGCTGATAGCATTGTGGTTAAGTAACTGGGCGCGTAGCCAGTAGACCAATGATCCAATGGTATGTGTTCAAATCCCACCTCAGCAACTGGGAAATTTAAATTCAAATAATTAAGTTTCTAAAGGAAAATTTAATCTCTGGAAGGTATTGTTTTATTATTGTCACTTGTACCAAGGTACAGTGAAAAACTTGTCTTGCATACCGATTGTACAGGTCAATTCATTACAGAGTGCAGTTACATTGGGTCAGTACAGAGTGCATTGAGGTAGTACAGGTAAAAGCAATAACAGTACAGAGTAAAGTGTCACAGCTGTGAGACCACTGGATTGCTGTAAAAGCCTGCCTGGCCCTTTAATGAAGACCTTCTGCAGGCTCTCTGGGAGACTCTTTGCTCAGTCCAATACGGTGTTCAACTGATTGCTGTGTGAGCTGACACCTGCTAACAGCCCTTAGAGTACGTTCCATGCTTCGACAGCCGGATTGTACTGCAGCTCGAACAAATGCCTGATGTTGAAGTTTTCACGATGGTTGGGATGTTCAAGAAAACAAAGGTTGTACAAAGCCTGTGGTGGACAGAGCACTTCAATGGGATCTGAAGCCAAAGTTTGAATTGAGATCTCTTGGTTTGTGTAAGTCTCTGCAAAGCAGTCTTTAAGATCAGTTCAAATTCAGACATGAATGTGCTATTCACTTGCAGTTACAACATGATGAAGCATAGGGTCAGATGTAGGTTTGGTGATACTCGAGGACTGACACAACATCGATTCAGTTTCTTAAGTGGACAGGCTTCAAGGGATGATATTCATGTCGTTATCTGCAGATTTCAGGGATGTTTCGGGTTCTGATTCTTAATGTAATATCTTTCAATGATGTTCACCCCTTCACTGATTGTAACTTCACACGCCCACTCTGTGCTGAAGGGGGACAAGCAATGTTGTGTCATTATGTTGATTCACAAGGGGACCACTGTCCCTGCGAGGAGGGTCCAGGAGGAGGGAGCATTGCAGCGGAGGGAGCATTGCAGCGGTGCAGCAGGAGGGGATAAAAATCAAACAAGTCCAGTGGGCAGAGCAGGTAGAGGCAGGGAGCGTGGGGGGAGGGTGCGGGGAGTTGGGGGGGACAGGGTGGGCGGGGGCGCGAGGGGTGTCACTGATAAGCTCAACTGCGGTTACTTTAATGTTTCATGGGTAAATCTTGAGATTGGAGCGTGGACCTGTGCCCGGAATTATGATATCATTACAGTCACAGAAATGTGGTTGAGTGAAGGGCAGCACTGGGAGCTGCACCGGGGTGTAGAAGTTTCAGAGGTGACAGACGGGATGCAGAAGAGGAGCGGCAGATTAGGGGAGAACCTCTGAATGCAGCTGAGGGAATATCCTGGGGGGGTTCGTCCAATGAGGCCATAAAGGTGGAACCAGAGTAAGAGGGGGGAAGTCACTGGGATAGACTACAGGCCTCCCTGTCAGCAGGAATTAGAGAAAAAGGTATGTAAACAAATCACAGTAAGATGTAAGAGTGATGGGTTATAGTAATGGGGTATGGGGTATTTTATAGTAGTGGGGTATGGGGTGTGTTATAGTAGTGGGGTATGAGGTGTGATATAGTAGTGGGGTATGGGGTATTTTATAGTAGTGGGGCATGGGGTGTGTTATAGTAGTGGGGTATGGGGTGTGTTATAGTAGTGGGGTATGGGGTGTGTTATAGTAGTGGGGTATGGGGTATGATAATGGGGTATACGGTGTTATAGTAGTGGGGTATGGGGTGTGATATAGTAGTGGGGTATGGGGTGTGTTATAGTAGTGGGGTATGGGGTATGATAATGGGGTATACGGTGTTATAGTAGTGGGGTATGGGGTGTGTTATAGTAGTGGGGTATGGGGTGTGATATAGTAGTGGGGTATGGGGTATGATATAGTAGTGGGGTATGGGGTGTGATATAGTAGTGGGGTATGGGGTGTGATATAGTAGTGGGGTATGGGGTGTGTTATAGTAGTGGGGTATGGGGTATGATATAGTAGTGGGGTATGGGGTGTGATATAGTAGTGGGGTATGGGGTATGTTATAGTAGTGGGGTATGGGGTATGTTATAGTAATGGGGTATACGGTGGTATAGTAGTGGGGTATGGGGTGTGTTATAGTAGTGGGGTATGGGGTATGATATAGTAATGGGGTATACGGTGGTATAGTAGTGGGGTATGGGGTGTGTTATAGTAGTGGGGTATGGGGTATGATATAGTAGTGGGGTATGGGGTGTGTTATAGTAGTGGGGTATGGGGTATGTTATAGTAGTGGGGTATGGGGTATGTTATAGTAGTGGGGTATGGGGTGTGTTATAGTAGTGGGGTATGGGGTATGTTATAGTAGTGGGATATGGGGTGTGTTATAGTAGTGGGGTATGCGGTGTGATATAGTAGTGGGGTATGGGGTGTGTTATAGTAGTGGGGTATGGGGTGTGTTATAGTAGTGGGGTATGGGGTGTGATATAGTAGTGGGGTATGGGGTGTGTTATAGTAGTGGGGTATGGGGTGTGTTATAGTAGTGGGGTATGGGGTGTGTTATAGTAGTGGGGTATGGGGTGTGATATAGTAGTGGGGTATGGGGTGTGTTATAGTAGTGGGGTATGGGGTGTGTTATAGTAGTGGGGTATGGGGTGTGTTATAGTAGTGGGGTATGGGGTGTGATATAGTAGTGGGGTCTGGGGTGTGTTATAGTAGTGGGGTATGGGGTGTGTTATAGTAGTGGGGTATGGGGTGTGTTATAGTAGTGGGGTCTGGGGTGTGTTATAGTAGTGGGGTATGGGGTGTGTTATAGTAGTGGGGTATGGGGTGTGATATAGTAGTGGGGTATGGGGTGTGTTATAGTAGTGGGGTATGGGGTGTGTTATAGTAGTGGGGTATGGGGTGTGTTATAGTAGTGGGGTATGGGGTGTGATATAGTAGTGGGGTATGGGGTGTGTTATAGTAGTGGGGTATGGGGTGTGTTATAGTAGTGGGGTATGGGGTGTGTTATAGTAGTGGGGTATGGGGTGTGATATAGTAGTGGGGTCTGGGGTGTGTTATAGTAGTGGGGTATGGGGTGTGTTATAGTAGTGGGGTATGGGGTGTGTTATAGTAGTGGGGTCTGGGGTGTGTTATAGTAGTGGGGTATGGGGTGTGATATAGTAGTGGGGTATGGGGTGTGATATAGTAGTGGGGTATGGGGTGTGTTATAGTAGTGGGGTATGGGGTGTGATATAGTAGTGGGGTATGGGGTGTGTTATAGTAGTGGGGTATGGGTGTGATATAGTAGTGGGGTATGGGGTGTGTTATAGTAGTGGGGTATGGGGTGTGATATAGTAATGGGGTCTGGGGTGTGTTATAGTAGTGGGGTATGGGGTGTGTTATAGTAGTGGGTTATGGGGTGTGATATAGTAGTGGGGTATGGGGTGTGTTATAGTAGTGGGGTATGGGGTGTGATATAGTAGTGGGGTATGGGGTGTGTTATAGTAGTGGGGTATGGGGTGTGTTATAGTAGTGGGGTATGGGGTGTGTTATAGTAGTGGGGTATGGGGTGTGTTATAGTAGTGGGGTATGGGGTGTGATATAGTAGTGGGGTATGGGGTGTGTTATAGTAGTGGGGTATGGGGTGTGATATAGTAGTGGGGTATGGGGTGTGATATAGTAGTGGGGTATGGGGTGTGTTATAGTAGTGGGGTATGGGGTGTGTTATAGTAGTGGGGTATGGGGTGTGATATAGTAGTGGGGTATGGGGTGTGATATAGTAGTGGGGTATGGGGTGTGTTATAGTAGTGGGGTATGGGGTGTGTTATAGTAGTGGGGTATATGGGGAGAGTCCTATTAGACATGGGGCCGTACTCGACCTTAGCAAACAAAACTGGGCAGGTGGTGGAAGTGGTGGTGACTATCATTCTCCAACTTCCAAGGAAGTTATGGGAAGGGATAAGGGTGGTCCTCAAGTTAAGGTCCTCAATTGGGGGAAGGCTGATTTAGACAGTGTAAGAGAGGACCTGGGGAAAGTGAGCACAACCGACTGCAGATGATGGAATCTGGAGCAACAATCTGCTGGAGAAGCTCAGTTGGTGGAGCAGGACGCTATGGGAAACAGAGAAGGAGATAGTGTTCGACACCAGTGAGGCACCAGAAGCCTGCAGGATAGCGATTATTGCTCCTTTATTTAAGAGCAGCGGGAATAAACCAGGTAACAGCAGGCTAGTGAGTCTTGTGTCACTGGTAGGACACTGGTTGGAATTTATGCACAGTTAGAAAGGCAGGGGCTGATCAGAGACATTCAGCATGGCTTTGTGGATGGAAATTCCTGACTCACTAATTTGACTGAGTTTTTTGAGGAGATAACTGAGAAGATTTATTAAGACAGGGCGATAGGATGTCTATATGGACTTTAGTGAGGTATTTGACAAGGTTGGGGGCTGGTCCAGAAGGATAAGGCACATGGGATCCAAGATGAGCTGGCTAATTGGATCCCATCTTGATGTAGACAGGAGGCAGGGGGTGGGGGTGGAAGGATGCTTTTCTGATGGGAAGTCTGTGACCAGTGGTGACCCACAGGGATCGGTGCTGGGACCCTTGCTGTTTGTGATATACATTAATGACTTGGATGTAAATGTAGGAGGAACAATTGGTAAGTTTGTTTCTGACATGAAAGTTGCTGGTGTTGTGGATGGCGAGGAAGGTTGTCTAAGGCTTCTGCAGGAGAGAGATGGAAATTTGGGCACAGCATGAGAAATGGCTACTGTCATTCTGTTGTTTAAGTAAGGCAGCAAGGACAAGCCAGGGAAATACAGGCCCGTCAGCCTGACATCAGTGGTGGGGAAGTTACTGGAGGGAATTCTGAGGGACAGGATCTACCAGCATTTGGATAGACAGAGTCTGATTAGGAATCAGCAGGACTTTGTGTGTGGGAAATCAGCCAATGAATCTTTCAAAGGTTTTTCAAGAGGTAACCAAAAGGGTAGAAGAGGGAGGGGCAGTGGATGTTGTCTATTTGGACCTTTAACAAGGTTTTCGGCAAGGTCCCACATGGCAGGCTGGTCTGGAAGTTTAGGTCCCATTAAATCCAGGGAGAGCTAGTTAGCTGGATTCAAAATTGGCTCGGAGGTAGGAAGCAGAGGGTGATGGTTGAAGGTTGTTGCTCGGAATAAAAGCTGGTGACTAGTGGTGCACTTCAGGGGCCAGAGTTGGGACCCTTGTTATTTGTTATTTATATAAATGATTTGGATGCAAATACACGAGGCTTGATCAGTAAGTTTGCAGATGACATGAAATTAGGAGGTGATGTTGATAGTGAAGAAGATTATCGTAGATTACAGGGGGATCTTGATCAGTTAGGGAAGTGGGCCGAGGAGTGGCAAATGGATTTCAATACAGATAAGTGTGAGGTGATGCACTTTGGAAAGTCAACCCAGTGAAGGACTTGTACTGTGAATGGTAGGGCACTAGGGAGTGTAATGGAGAGGTTGGCCAGGCTCAGTCTTTATTCCTTGGAACATAGAAGAAAGAGGGGTGACCCTATAGAGGTGTTTAAAATTATGAGAGGCATAGATAAGGTGGATGGTACAAGTCTTTTCCCCTGGGTAGGGGAGTCCAGAACTTGAGCACATAGGTTTAGTGTGAGAGGGGAAAGATTTAAAAGGGACCTGAGGGGCAACTTTTTCACACAGAGGGTGGTGAGTAAATGGAACGAGCTGCCAGAGGAAGTGGGTGAGGCAGGTACAACAGGGTCATTTAAGAAGCACTTGGATAGGTACATGGAGGGGCGGGGCTTGGAGGGATATGGGCTGAATGCAGGAAATTGGGACTAGCTGGGTGGGCACCGTGGTCAGCATGGACTGGTTGGGCCAAAGGGCCTGTATCCCTGCTGTATTGCTCTAGTACTGCTCCTTTTTTTTACAAAACGTTTATTAGCTAAAAGCACTACAAAAGACAACCATTATCAATACATTACATCTAATACAGTAAGAAACAACTAAGCAACTACATAACTATAGAGAATAATGCAAACTAATACCCGCAAGACACACATACAACATTACGCCCGCTACTGCAACACACAGCACTTCAGATCAAAATAACATTGGTACCGTCAATGACACATGTGATCCCCTGAGGGGCCCACCGAGCGTGGAACTCGGCCAGGGTGCCCGCGGAGACAACGTGCTCCCTTTCCAAAGACACCCGCACATGCACGTAAGCACAGAAGACGGGCAGGCAGACCGACCGGCCAGAACCCTCGGCCGCCCGCCGCCGCGTCCCGTGGATGGCCAGCTTGGCCAGGCCCATCAGAAGACCCACCAGGAGATCCTCCGCGTGACCCGCCCCGTCAGTACTGCCCCTTTTTTTTACAAAACGTTTATTCGTTAAAAAAAACACTACAAAACAACCAACAACAAACACGCTGCGTCGAGTACAGAAAGAAACAACCCAGCCGAAACCAATACCCGCGCAACACTATGCCCGCAACCGCAAAACGCACGACACTTCACACCAGAATTGCGTCCGTCTCGTCCACCCCACACGCGATCCCCTGAGGGGCCCACCGAGTGCGGAACTCGGCCAGGGCGCCCGAGGAGACCGCGTGCTCCCGTTCCAACGACACCCGCGCGCGCACATAAACGCGGAAGATGGGCAGACAGATCGACCTGCCGGAACCCTTGGCCGCCCGCCGCCGCATCCCGTGGATGGCCAGCTTGGCCAGGCCCAGCAGAAGACCCACCAGGAGATCCTCCACGTGACCCGCCCCGTCAGTACTGCCCCTTTTTTTTCCCAGTGGAGAGCAGACTCAGAGCAGCCACTTTTTTTTAATAATAAACGTTTATTCACTAAAAGCACTACAAAAGACAACCAGTGTCAATACACTACATCTAATGCAGAAAAGAAGAAACTACACAACGACATACTGCGGTAGAGAATGCAAACTAATACTACCAAAACACACACGCGACTCTACACCCGTCAACTCGACACTTCAAATAAGAATCGCGTCCGTACCGTCCACGACACACGCGATCCCCTGAGGGGCCCACCGAGCGCAGAACTCGGCTAGGGTGCCCGCGGAAACCGTGTGCTCCCTCTCTAGACTAACCCGCGCGCGCACGTAAGTGCGGAAGACGGGCAGGCAGGCCGACCTGACGGGACCCTCGGCCGCCCACCGCCGCATCCCGTGGATGGCCAGCTTGGCCAGGCCCAGCAGGAGACCCACCAGGAGATCCGCTGCGTGCCCCTCCCCACGCCGCACCGGGTGCCCGTAGACCAACAGCGTCGGGCTGAAGTGCAACCAGAACTTCAGCAGCAGCCCCCGCAGATACTCGAAGAGGGGCTGCAACCTCTCACACTCCATGTACGCGTGGTACACCGTCTCCTCCCGGCCGCAGAAGTGACAGGCCGCCGGGGTGTCGGTGAACCGGCTCAAGAATTGGTTGCACGGCACGGCCCGGTGCAACACCCTCCACCCCAGGTCCCTGATGTACAGCGGGAGGACTCCCGTGTAGAGAGACCCCCACTGGGGACCGCCCTCGCCGCCCGCCGGCAAGACGGCCCGCCACGGCGTGTCCGGCCGGCAGACCAGGGCGAGGAAGTGAAAGGTGTGCAGGAGCAGCCCGTACAAGAACCGCCTCGGCACCTCGCGGAACGGCGCCGTCAGAGTGTCCGCCAGGCGGCTCAGGTTGTGCCGCGCCGCCTCCCGCGAGAGACGCCGGGCCCTGGGCCCGACCAGCAAATTAGTACCACCCCTCCCACAGTGTGACACTCCTGGGACATCTCTTGGTCCTGCCTCAAGCTCACGGAACCACTGGCCATGGCTCTGTGCTGCCAGGATTGACTGCCGCCAGGACCTAACACACCACACGGACCCTGGGCCAGCAGCTGAGCAATAACGTGGGTCACACAGCTGCGCTTTACATCAGCCTCCCTGCCTGCATCCTCTATCCATCTCCCTGCACAAAGTTCAGGAACTGATGGGACACAGGAGATTCTGCAGATGCCGGAATCTGGAGCAACACACAAACTGCTGGAGGAACTCAGCGGGTCGGGCAGCATCCGCGGAGGGAAGTGGACAGTCGACGCTTTGGCCGAGACCCTTCATCAGGACTGGAAAGTAAGAGAACAGAAACCAGAATCAAAGGGTGGGGGGAAGTGGAGGAGCACAAGCTGACAGGTGATTGGTGGGTCCATGTAAGGGGGGGAGGTAGGTAGGTGGGGGAGGGGGGAGAGGGAACGGGGGGAGAAGCTGGGAGGTGATGGGTAGAAGAGGCAAAGGGTTGAAGAAGATGGAATCTGACAGGAGAGGACAGTGGACCATGGAGTAAAGGGAAGGAGGTGGGGAAGCAGAGGGAGGATGTGTGGGGAATGGGCAGCCCGTGAGGGCTCTGATGAGATGTCTGCTCAACAATCTCAGGTGATGCAGCTCTTTGGAAATTGCTGAGAGAGGGGTTCCCACTCAAAACTGATCCAAGAGGCCTTGGAGACTGATTTAACGGAGTGAGCACTGCCCCACTGCAGCCCCACTGCTGCCCCACTGCAGCCCCACTGCTGCCCCACTGCTGCCCCACTGCAGCCCCACTGCAGCCCCACTGCAGCCCCACTGCTGCCATTATATCTGGGGCAACATCAAAGCAGCTTCAGAAAATCAAGGCTGATAGTTGTGTTGAAGAAGTTTAATTATGTGTCAGTTTGTTGTGTCAGGATTGTGAAATAGTCTCTTATTTAAACACAAGCCTTTCACTGCATGTGCTGAAATAAGAAATGGTTACTAATTGAGCTCTAGTTGACTGAACCCAATACCTAAGACAATTACACTGTTTTGTCCTCTTTATCTGCAGATATCAAACCTCGACCCTCTCTGTTTCTCAATGGGGAGAAAAGTTTTGTCAGCACTCCTGTATGCTTTGTTCTTCCCACTTTCTCAGAAGTGGGATTTCTTTTATTCCACTCCTGGTCATGCATGAGAGAACAGCTCTGCTCTGTTGTGTGCCTGTTCTGCTCGTTTTGAACCGGTTGGCTTACGTCTGTTCTCCTGCAGTCCAAGGTAGCGAGTGAAAATGTCTTTCACCCTTAAAAAAGTATTTGAAAACCCAAACTTTTGTTGATTTTCTCTCATCTATTTTCAGGCTCAGTGATTTTAGTTGCACTGTGCCGTTATCTGTTGGAGTATACCCTCCCCATAAACACAATCACAGAGCCTCCGTCTGCTCCAGGGAAGGAGATAGCTGCAGATCAGTCAGGCAGCTGTGTACCCCAACGGACATCGCCAAAGTAACCAACTATCCACTCATTATCCCACTGGCTGCTTGTGAGAGCTTTCTGTGGGCATTCTGGATCCCCCTCTCTTTCATCCCAGCAGTGCCCACACCGTGAAGGGAGAGCACACTGTTTAAACCAGGCACATTGGTGAGGGCAAAGCTGCTCGTTACATAGACTGAGCTGAGAAGCCATGGGCAGGGTGATCACTCATGTGACTAGAAGGTCTTACAGCTGTGGCAGAAGTTGCAGAGACCCCGGAAGTGGTGGGATGGCACTTGGTTCATTCAAAAACTCCTGGAGTCTCGATCAGATACTGGAAGTGTAAGGAGGGGTGGGGGTGGTGAGCTGTGGCTGCTTCTGTCCACCACTGCATTTAATGCAAGATCAGGTTAATGTCTTGTCTCGCCACCAGACAAGACATCAACTGCTGCTGGAAGGTTATCAACTCAGTGAAAGACGCCCTTTGGTCTGCCCGAAACTTGTTGGTCTCCCAGCACTGCGAGATGTCCGTAGGGGAATGCTGCCGGCTGGCACATTCCAGGCTGCAGGAGTACGTGCTGAGGGACGCACTGAAGCTGGGCGCAGCCAACGCAAAGGCTCTGTGGAAAAGGACTACAGCTTAGGGTTCTTCTGCCACAGGAGAGGGACGGATGGGGTCAGGTGAGGAAGCCCCTTAAATATTGTAAATAGTGGATTGGGGTAGCTCCCCAGGGAGCCACACGAGTGGCATCGGTGCTGTTTATTTTATATAGAAAGGTAACACTAATGATTGATCCGTATATGAATGTAAAGGCGTGCACTGTTTTATTGTTGCATGTTGTTTGTTTTTTATGATGAATAAAGTTTATTTTGGAATAAAAAAAGACACCAGCTGTGATTGACAAGCCCAACACCCTCCCTCGGCAGGCAGCACCACAACCTGGCTCACTCACTCAGTCCCCAGCCTACCACAGACATCCTCTCCACACCTCCCCCTTCTCCACTTCTTCAAGCATCTTTGATTTCTAGATTTTCCTGCTTCTGATGGAAAGTCATTGGCCAGAAATATTGTCTCTGCTTCTCTCTCCACAGGTGCTGCCTTACTTACTGAGTGTTTCTGACATTTGGGTGCCTCTTGCTGAAATCTGCCCTTCAACTGCTGCAAAATGAGAGGTTATTGGAAGCATGCAATAATGTGAAATGTAACAGTCACAGTGTTTAACATGTCCTCTTGTAACCGTAAGTGCTGTCAGTTACTCTGTATCAGGAGCTACACATATTGGGTATTGCAGGTTAGGGACTTTGGGACATCCTGAGTTATCAAATGGGGCAATGGAATCTTTCCGAGTCTGAAACACAGGCTGAATGTCGTGGGTGACAACAAATTCTCCGATATCCTTGACACTCTGTGACTTGGAACCTTAAATATCCAAAGTGAAAGCTTGAGAAATATTCTTGAATGATTAACCTTAGCAGCAGTATGTTGGATTCTACTGGAACAGAAGAATCCTTGAAGTAAGCTGGAATTTCCCAGTGGTGGACCAAACCATCCTTATCACTTTGTATGTGGTTAGTCTCTACAGGTAACCCAGAGAATAGATGGAACTTTTGTCTTCAGTCACCTATATTGAATATATTATACAATATGGGTCAGTGGAAATGCATTTGGAATTCCACTGTCACATTGTGCACTTATTGTTGGTAGTTATGGAGATGTTCCTAACCCCACATTTGTACAGACACACAAACTAGGAACAGGAGCAGGCCTTCACCCCTTGAGCTTGCTCCATTTGGCTGATCGGACTGTAACCTCAGCTCTGCATCCTGTGCACCCCTGGTAAGCTTTCACCTCCTTGCTTATCTAAAACTGTCATCATTAACAGTTTGTGAATCTAAACTTAACTGAAGACAGTCTGTAAGTACATGTCACTGAGCTGACATGAAAGTGTTGGTTCATATCCGTCCTTTAGGGAAAGAAACCTTCCCCCACCTGGGCTGTGAGGTAACTCCAGACCAACGCCAATGTGTAAACATCATTGTCCTCTGACACTGTCCAGCAACCCCTCCGTCCAGCGAATGTCAGCAACATACCTTACCTGCTCCCCCCACACCTTCTCCAGGTGTCCTTCGCCCCAAGTTTCTTCAGGTGTTCACCCCTAGTGTCCCAGGACAAACGGTGCACTGTCTTTGCAATTGTCTACCAACTGAGAAGAGGGATGGAAGAGGAAGCACCATTATCGAGCTGATCAGTGAAACAGCGGATGGAAGGTTCATGATTGAAGATCGATTCTGATACACTTGAAGAATCCTACGGACTGAACAAACTGCAGACTGAGACCCCAGAACTTGAAGTACTTTCATTTGACCAGTGTGGACATGATGGGCTGAATGGCAGCTCCTGTGCTGTTAACTTCAATGATCCATGGTGTAGGTGGCAGTGAATGAAATGAGGGTCAGCATTTCTCGCACACGCATTTCCAAACTAAAGTGTGGCCAGAGCAGGAACAGTGAACAGGTCGTTGCCCAACCTGTCAAAGGGCAAAGTTGCAAGTTGGCAGAGAAATTGTCTCTTCCTGTGGTTGAAATATAAAGAAAGTTTGCATTTATATATTTCCTGTCACAGCCCGAGGCACTGCTCAACATTGCCCCAGGTATGATATCCAGCAGCACACAGCAAGATCCCACAAAAGAGCAGCACGATAATGACGAAGATGCGGTTTTCAGTTAATGGGGTGAAGTGCCCCTCCACACACCCGGCCCACTGCTCACACATCCCATGACCATTCAGCTTCCCCTTGCCCCCAGTCTCCTAGAGTTCGGAAGGGGCTGAACCCACAGCGGAGATACCCAAAACCAGCAGACCCAAGGTACAAGCAGCAATATTTACTGGCATCATGTGACCAGTCCCCTAGAATCTGCCCCAACACGGAAGCCCCTTCTGCTTCTTTCTCATTTCTACTTGTTCAGTTCTTTCTTTCGGAGGGACTTCCTCTTCACCTCACATCAGAGCCCACATCCCCAGCCTTTGGCTCAACGTCTGCCCTTTCCGCTGAAGCACTCCGTGGTTCCTCTCTCCATGAGGGGATCTCGTTATCCCTGGGAACCGTCACCCTCACAGCTCTTGGGAGGAATTTTCTTGACCACTGGGTTCCTGGAAGCAAAATTAAAAGTCACTGAGAGGGCTGACTGAGATGATTGAGATCTTGCAGGCCAGAGCCCAGTGATCAAAGGGATGAGAGAATGGTGGGATTGGGGGCAGGGGTGGGGTGGGGGGGGGTGGCAGGTGGTTTGGAGAAGTAATCTAAAAAAAATGAAACAAGTTGGATAACAGAAGCAAAAGCAATCCCATCCTTTGATGCCCTGAAGCAACAATTGAAGTACCCTGCTGTTAAGTGTGACGGCATTGGTAAATTGGTCCAGTAAAGTAATGCAAAATTCTCTTTCTTCTACACATAATTCACAAAGATGTTTTTAATATATAATTTATCTTTCGAAGTCATCATTGTGCGAAAAAAACCAGACATCGTGTTGAGTGTGAAGCTGTACTGACACTTGAAAAGAACAACATGATTAAGCAGAGAACTAAAGAGTTCTGCACGGTCATTAAGGAGGTTTTCTGGTAAAGGCATCGATAAAATGAGTTCATTCCTCCTCTAGCATTACCTCTGCCTTGTGTAGTTTGTTTTCAGTCCAGTTAATCACTGACCAAATCCGTAGTGCGGTCCAGCAGCCTCCAATAAACCATACAAGGCGGATCTGATGCTATTGTTCCCATCTATGGGATTCAATAGGCAACAGCTGAATCAACCAGTTCAGAATGAGAACACTCGAATAAAGGGAACAGATTTTAAACACTGAGACACATTGAATCCTGAAGAATAGGGGAAACCTGTTGTGACATCATTAAACCTGAAACATTGCAGAGATCCAACACAACCAATTAATATTGAATTCGCAAATTATCATTAATAATGCTCATTAATTCATTTGCAAGGGCTCAAGCCAGAACAATGATCCTATTACCACAGTCAAAGGCCCTTGGGAACGAGGCAGGAATTACATTGAGTTACTTCCCTGAACGGAACTACCGTGGATGCTGGAAATCTGGGTGAAGAGTAATGCGTTACCTTTAATTCTGGTCTGCCTGTTGCTTGTGGTGACTTTGACTTGTGTTAGAATCTCAGCTAACTGACCTGACCAGGGGTAGGGTGGGCTGACCCGGCACCATTCAGTCTCGCTGACTCAAAATTGATGATCCTTCCCTCTGCTATTTGGTCTCAAAGGAAAATAGAGTTTCCTTAATCCGGCCCTTCCAATCAACAATTGCCGTCTGATTCTTCCTCTTAAGGAAAAAGCAGTGGATGATGCGCTTGTCTGCTCCAATTCACCATGATTCAGGTAGCTGTATCTGAGAGCTCTCTCTGGTGCCAGGTCCACAGCTCCACAGGAAGAGTCTGACCAGTGTTGCCTGCTGATGGCCACGCACCCTCCCACTGTCTCCTCTGAATTACTTTTAATGAAGCCAGACAACCACAGTGAGCAGAAATTCAGACAGCAACAAGAACAAACTCTGTGCAGGGATCCAGTGTGGACACTACTCCATTCCTCCTGCAGTATGTGAGGAATGCAAACCCAACAAATGACAGTCATTTGTTATAAATTAATTGTCAAATAGAAGTGAAAGTGTTTTATGTGCAGAAGGTGGAAAATGACAACAGTGTTTTTTTAAGACAGGCAAGGTCCAGGGTAGATGTCAGGATTACATCTCCATGGCAACAAGTAAAGGCAAATTCATTGAACTAAACTGGCCCCCTTTTGAAGATGAAACAGACAGAGATCTGCTGCCTTATCTGAACAGTAATGTGATGTTGTCGTGTTTCTGTGACAAGCTGATTCTATTTGATGGCATATCTTTGTAACCTCGTGCAGTGTGACTGTTCCAATGAGATAACAAAACAGGCAGATTAATAAAAAACAAAAGGGGAAGAAAGTTGTTGACAAGAAGGTCCAGGAGTGAAGTTTGAAACAAACAACAACTCATATTCAGTAGTGAGTGAACAACAGCTTTCAGTCTGCAGATCCAAAACATTAGAAGCCACCTCCAAACCTGTGGCTGACCAGAATTAGAGCAAAATGTGGACCACTGCACATCAGCTGGACACCTTAGTGAAAAAATGGTGTGATTGCACTGTAATCTCTGCACCAGTCTGTTGTTTTGGTCTCATCGCTGCATTTATTGCTGCATTTATTGCTGCATTTATTGCTGCATTTATTGTTACCTGTACACTGTTTATTCTGTGAGCTTCATGCAAACAAGGAATTTCATTGCACCCTGGTGTATATGACAGTAAACTAATCTAATCTAATATCTTTAATCATAGTTGCTAATTGTTCCCATGACAGATGTTAAGCTAAGTTTGGCTCAGAGTAGACGAGCTCTAGCCTGTGTTTCGGGTGCTGCATTGCATCAGGGACAGGGAGAGTTACTCGACGTTCTGTGCCAGAAAACTGTCACACTCTTCAGACTAAGAACACAAAAACACAAGAACATGGGAGCAGGAGGAGGCCTCTCAGCCCCTCAAGCCTGCCCTGCCACTCAGTATGATCATGGCTGCCCTGCCTAGGTCTATCTCCTCCTCTGTGGCAGTTCCCCATCACTCTCAATCCCCTGATCTTTCAAAAATTCATCTATTTCTTCTTTACACACCCCCAGTGATCCACGTCCCTCCTGGGTAGAGAATTCCAGAGACCCAGCCCCCTCTGGTTCCCACACACCTCTTTACCTTGCTCAAGACTCTCGCATTGGAGGAAGCATCTCAACACTGACCCTGTCATGCCCCATCTGGAAATTATATGTTTGCAAGACCTAATGTGTTTATCTTATAATCCTGTAGAACTGGTCAGTCCAAGGGGAAAAGATGGTGTGACCAAAAATGAGGTTGGAATGAGGATCCAGAAGGTTCTGTTGGAAGAACCTCAATTCTTGCAGTTGTGCAATCATCACCCAGTTCTTGCAGCTTTTGTGGACGAGAGCAGAGAGTGGAGGGTGAGTGCAGCGGCATGGTACAGGGAGTACAAGATTGTGAAGTGTGTAACTGTCCAGGAAGGGACAGTGCACACAAACGTTGGAGTAAACCTCTGATCTAAAGCAGAGTGAAAAGACAAAATGAAGGCTCTCTCTCTGACTTCACACAGCATTTGTTGCAAGATAGATAAATAATGGCACAAATAAAAATAACTGGGTACCATACAGTAACTACTGAGGGACATGAGTGCAAAGTAACCAAGTTTGGAATTAGATTTCCAGACCCTTAACTTTTAGAAGAGATCAGCAAAATGGAGAAGGAGGCAGAGTGGCCCTGATAATGGTGGGATCAAGGCAGCAGAGATGAAGCTCTTGACTCAGATGACAACAAAGTTGAATCAGTTCAGCTGGAACTGAGAAACACCAAGGAGCAGAAAACAAGGGGATGGGCCCTGGTCCAATGAGGAGTACGGAGAGCATGTTACAAGCAGCAGCAAGCTGGTCTAAAGCCAAGAGGAGCTCAAGACAGGACCACATGTGTCCCTAACAACCAAAAGCAACATGTAATAGACAGAGCTGAATGATCTCACAATCAAAAGACCAGATGGAAGCTCTGCAGCTACAATGTCTTGTCATGAATGGTGGTGGACAATTAAATAGCTAATGGGAGGAGCAGGCTCCAGGAACAGTGAAGGCCCAGTGGGTGAGTGTGATGGCGCTCACTAAGTGACACGCAGACCTTGGAAAGGGTGCAGGGAGAGTGTCTGCACTAAACCGGAATACAAAATACCTCAGTTGGTAAGGTGGGCTGCACAGGAGAAGTGTGGGTAGGGTGATCTAACTGAGGTTTATGACAGAGGGAATAGACTCTGTTCCACTTGTCAGCTTCTTCCAATGAAGAAGGTTGGAGAGGACAAGGGAGGGGTGCGGGGGTGTGGGTGAAGTATAAGGCAAGCTCATGTGATATCAAGGAGTAGCCCTTTTCCCATTGGACTGAGGAATTCCTTTCAGTGACTGCACTGACCCTTCTGGGTCAGGGAGCATTTTCTTCAGTGGGCCTTCATTTGATTTGGAGTTTTGTTTTCTGTGGGACCCCCTGGTTTCAGAGGAAGGAAGAGCTATCGTGCTGCTTGGGTTCCAGAGCTGTGAGCAGGCTGCGTGGAGCTGGTGTCTCACTGCTTGGCTGCGTGGGTATGTTGGTTTCCTACTTCCTGCAATATCACTGGCAGAAGGGAACTTCTTGTCTGTCTCCAGGAAAAACACAAGGAACAGGGTGAGGAACGGTGGGTTGGGTGTGCTTGGTGCATGCAGGGACTGAACGATCTGTTGCTGCTCCCTTTCTGAGCCTAATCCAGCTCGTCGCTTCCCTAAAAGGAAGTGCCGACAGCAGTGCAGCCCAGAGTACGAGCTGTGGGATTTGGCAGATTGTGCTGTTTGTCACATTGGAAGAAGCAGTTAAACGTGCAGTGTCCCAGTTACCCATCACTTTGTGTTTGCTGACACACACAGGTTCCGGTTAACTCCTCAATTTTAAATGTTGGTTCTCATTTTTCAATCCCTCTTTGTTCTCACCCCTCCTTACCTCTGTGGCCTCAGCCAGCCTTCCAAGATTGGTGTGCCTCTGCTTTTGCATTCCCTCCAACCCAGTTGTCCTGTCCACCTCCGGCGCCTGTCCTCCACTGCTGTCGGCCGATGCTGAGGAATTCTCTCCCGAAATTCTCCACCTCACTCACCTCACAAGATGTTTCTTAAAACTCCCCCTTTGGCCAAGCTCCTGATCAACCCTCACAAGGGTTCAAGAGCCGGGACGTCAGGTTACAGTTGCACAAGATGTTGGTGAGGCTGCACCTGGAGTACCACGTGCAGTACTGGTCACCACACTACAGGAAGGATGTGATGAAGATAAAGAAGGTGCAGAAAAAGTTCACAAGGATGTTGCCGGGACTGGAGGGCTTGAGTTATAAGCAGAGACTGGACAGGCTGGGACTGTTTTCCCTGGAGCGAAGGAGGCTGAGGGGGGACTTTATAGAGGTTTATAAAATCATGAGGGGTGTGGATAAAATGGATTGCTACAATCTTTTCCCCAGGGTAAGGGAGTCTAAAACTAGAGGGCATAGGTTTAAGGTGAGTGGGGCAAGATTTAAAGAGGACCGGAGGGGCAGGTTTTCCACACAGAGGGTGGTGGGGATGTGGAACGGGCTGCCAGAGGAAGTGGTAGAGGCGGGTACAATTACAATGTTTAAAGGACACTTGGACAGGTCCATGGACAGGAAAAGCTTAGAGGGATATGGGCCAAACACAGGTAAGTGCTCAGGAAGGCACCGTGGTCGGCATGGACGAGTTGGGCTGAAGGGCCTGTTTCCATGCTGTAAACTCGACAACTCCATGACTCTCACGTCTCCATACATGGCTTGTTGTGGAGAGTTGTCCAATTGTCATTTCTGCAGAGCCCCTGGAGACACTTCTACTGGGTTAGAGCTCTGTCTAAATCCATTGTTGTTGTTTTGATGGATGTCCATTGTATGAATTACATTCAATAATTTCTCATGGACTTGGCTTGCCTTTTTTTCTGTGTTGCTGTGTCATGTTAATAAGATAAGATCTTTATTAATCACACGTACATCAAAACACACAGTGAAATGCATCTTGGTCAGAGTGCTCTGGGGGCAGCCCACAAGTGTTGCCACAATTCCGGCGCCAACATAGCATGCCCACAACTTCCTAACCCATATGTCTTTGGAATGTGGGAGGAAACCGGAGCACCCGGAGGAAACCCACGCAGACACGGGGAGAACATACAAACTCCTTACAGACAGCGACCAGATTTGAACCCGGGTCACTGGCACTGTAATAGCGTTATGCTAACCGCTACACTACCATGCCTGTCATGATATGTGGAGGGTCTCCATATGTTCTACATCTGCCAATCATTTCTCTGTGGATGATTACCTTCAAGTTACTGTTAAGCCTGGGACTGGTATTGGCTCGAATCTCCACAGTGTAGAATTGATTGGAAATCATTCAGAGGTGGATTTCATGAAACAAGTTTGAAGGTCTGGGATGGTTCATCTGTCCAAATTTCAATGCTGCTGCCTTTACAAAGCTGGTTAAATGAGTGGCAGATCTGACCACGTTATGGATTTATCAGTTGATATTTCATTTGTACTCTTGCATCGCCCATGGTGCCTTCAGTTACCCTCTGCTGATATCGCCTTGCCTGGGTATGATAAACAGCACCGGCAATTTCACAGAACAGGAGGGGTACTATGAAGAGAGCCACCGTTTCTATGGAAACTGAGCAAACCAGCAATGAACACAGATTGTCTAGAAACCATTTCAGACTTCATAAATTGGAATATATTCGCTGTACTTGTGGGGAGGAGGTAGTGGATTGTGGGCAACTGGGAGTGGGCATTGAAGCCAGGAATCCCTCTGTGACGTGGAGAGTTTGATTCCCGGGGCAGAATCTTTACCAGCATGGGGTAGAGATTTCTTTGGAATGTTTGTGCCACTTAGGTATTGAGAAATAAGGCAAAACACACACATAACTGAGCCCTGATAATATAACACAGCTAGGCACAAGTAGTATGCTTCACTGCCCAACTTTTAACATATTAGATCACAGAGACAGGAGGACTCCACTCACCAGTGCCTGCCTGCTCATGATGAGCTCCACATTTTTTCATAGTTATCATCAAACATCTACCCACGTCCGTGCCAAAGACTCCATTTGGCCTCAGTGTTTACTGTGGAAGAGAATTCTGGAATTCCACTCTTTTCTGTGTGCTAGTACTCTCTGACCACCCCCCCCCCCCCCCGCCCTCTGAAATGACCTTGGTGTATTGTTAGTCTCTGACCCACCCCCCCACCTCTGAAATGACCTTGGTGTATTGTTAATCTTCCATCCCTGCCACTGGATTCTTCTAACCATGGAAACCGAGACACAAGTTGGGATCAGCAATGCTGCTTTTCGGGTCAGACCCATCACATTTTTGCTTCATCCTTAAATTTCTTCAATAACTTAGACTGTAAAATCTGTTGAAACTGTTGAATACCTGAACATTTTAACACTGGTAGAATTCAGGTGAATTTGCACAACAGCACAAAGGAAGATGGTCATGGTTGTTGGAGGTCACGGATACGTGCTCAGCCCACTACTCTACTCTCTCTACACTCACGACTGTGTGGCTAGACACAGCTCAAACACCATCTATAAATTCACCAATGACACCACTGTTGTTGGCAGAACCTCAGATGGTGATGAGGAGATGTACAGGAGTGAGACAGATCGGCTGGTTGAGTGGTGTCGTAACAACAACCTCACACTCAATGTCAGCAAGATCAAGGAACTGATTGTGGGCTTCAGGAAGGGGAAGTCAGGAGAACACACACCAGTCCTCATTGAGAGGTCAGCGGTGGAAAGGGTGAGAAGCTTCAAGTTCCTGGGCGTCAACATCTCAGAGGATCTATCCTGGGCCCAACACATTGATGCAATCACAAAGAAGGCACACCAGTTGCTCTACTTCATTCGGAATTTGAGGAGATTCAGTATGTCACCAAAGACTCTTGTAAATTTCTACAGATGTACGGTGGAGAGCATTCTGACTGGTTGCATCACCGCCTGGTATGGAGGAACACAGGATCACAAGAGGCTGCAGAGGGTTGTAGACTCAGCCAGCGCCATCACGTGCACAACCCTCCTCGCCATCGAGGACATCTTCAAGAGGCGGTGCCTCAAGAAAGCGGCATCCATCACTAAGGACCCTCATCACCTGGGACATGCCCTCTTCTCGTTACCACCATCGGGGAGAAGGTACAGGAGCCTGAAGACCCACACTCAACAATTCAGGAACAGCTTCTTCCCCTCCGCCATCAGATTTCTGAACGGTCCATGAACTCATGAACACTACCTCATTGTTCCTCTTTTGCACTATTTATTTATTTTAGTAATTTACAGTAATTTTCATGTCTTTATGTCTTGCAAAACAACAAAGTTCATGACATATGCCAGTGATGATAACCCTGATTCTGATTCTGAATCATCCCAGCCCCAGGAAGTGACTGCAGGAGTTCCTCGGGACAGTGTCCTCAGCCCAACCATATTCAGCTGCTTCATCAACCCTCTACTCTTTGATTGCTGATCGTTGCGCAATGTTCTAGTCCATCCACAAAAGAGAATGGAATAACCCTGTCTGTGTGGAGTTTGCACATTCTCCCTGTTACCATATGAGTTTTCCCCGGGAGCTCTGGTTTCCTTCAACATCCCAAAGACATGTGGGTCAGTAGGTTAACTGGCCAGTGTAAATTGCCCCTGGAGTGTAGGTGACGGGTAGAATCTGGGGGCTGATGGGAATGTGGGGAGAATAAAATGGGATTGGTGTAGATGGGTGATGGATGATTGGCAAGGACTCAATGCAGGCTGCATGATTCATTTTAATGATGTGTACCAGTTTATAACTTTCCAACTTTTATGCAGTTCTGTTCCCAGTTTGTCCTTGAGCCAATAAAATGCTCACTGTTGCTGTTGTAAAAAAGTCACCAACATTGGAGAAAATATTTTAATGTCAGTGAAATATTTCCGATGAGGCTGCAAAGACTGGAACGATCGGTCGTCCAGCTTGTCTGTAGCCCCACTTTCTCTCTCTCCATGGCCCTCGGTTTTGGAGTTAGGCTGCAGTCTATGGTGCCTCTGGACACACCGATTGGTGGAAGGAAATCACTGCAAACCTGCAGACTGTATTTAAAATAAAAACAGAAAACACTGAAAAGACTCAGCAGGTCAGGCAGCATCTGCGGGGAGGACACAGATTAAATGTTTCTGGTCAAGTACCCTTTGTCAGAATGGAAAGGAGACAAAAGAAGCAGGTTAAGCTGCAGAGATGTTGGGAGAGGGGTGTCTCTGACGGCGTGACCATGAGGAGAAGGTTATCTGGTCACAGTGAATGGGAGCAGTGAGAGGGTGAGAACATGGACAGAGTGTGGAGTTGAATGCAGAGCAGGAGGACATACCTAGCAGGTCAGGCTGGAGATGACCTCCACTCCCAGAGGGAAAAATGAAACAAAAGGAAGCTGAGCCAATATCACGACTGACACAGACGGAGAAGTTACCTGAAGTTGTAGAGTTCAATGTCGAGTCCAGAAGGCTGCAACGTGCCCAGGTGGAAGGTGTTGTTCCTCCAAATTGTGTTGGGCCTCAGTGCAACAGTGCAGGAGGTCAGAGACGGATGGGTCGGAGTGGGAGTGGGATGGGGATTGAAGGAACAACAACAGGAAGCTCAGGGCCACCTCTGCAGACGGAACGCTCTGCAAGGTGGTCACCCAGTCTGCGTCTGGTTTCTGCCGTGTCGAGGAGGCCTCACTGTGAACACAGTGCTGGTGAATCGATTCTTCTCACTGAGAGACGTTTTGGGTCCCTGGATGGTGAGAAGGGAAGAGATGAAGGAACAGGCTTTGCAGGGGGAAGTGCCCTGAGAAGAGGTGTGCTGGGTGGGGATGGCAGAGTGGGCCGGGGAGGGAACGGGGCCGTGAACTGCCGAAAGGGAAGGAGAGGGGACGGCCTGCTGATGGAACCTCTGTCCACACTCTCCCTGCAGCCTAAACAGTTTCTCTTCTCTCCTTCCAACTTCTGACCAAGGGTGTCCCACCTGAAATGTTTCTCCCTCCACGGAGGCTGCCTGACCTGCTGAGTGTTTCCAGTATCTTCTGTATTTATCTTAGATTTCCAGCATCTGCAGTTTGTCTAACTTTGAGTGGAAGGTTTTTGCTGGGATATCCATCCTTGGTACAGGGCTCAGCCAGCAGTTCCCAGGTGACAGTTGGGCGCGGTCTGTCAGTGACAAGGATCTTCGGACGGAGGAGGAACTCCCGGTGATTGATAACAAGGAGTTGGTGGTGGATGCAGAGGAGCCGAGCTCCCGCGGCCAGCGGCAGGAGGTGCGGCCAGCGCCGGGTTGGGACCTCCGGGGAGGGCGAGCAGCCCTGGGGGAGAGGGAGACGGTGTCCCCGCCAGTCTCCGCCCCCGCTCCCGCTGCGGGGGGTGCCCGTTCTGCAGTAAGGGGGGGGAGGGAGCGCCCGCGCTCTCCCACACTGCTGCTCCCCCATTGCCAACGTGGAGCCTCTCACCCCCTGACGGGGCACCGGACCTCACCGAGGGCAGTGACTGGGGCCCGGCCCGGGGGCACCGTCCCTCGCCACCCGGAGAGAGCACCACCCGTGCTCTCTGTGCAGGGGGAGCCCATTGAACATTGGACGTAAGCGGGGGTGGGGGCCGAGGGAGGGGACGGGGTGAGGGGAGGAGCGAGGGGAGGGGGCGGGGAGGGCAAGGGAGGGAGGGAGGGGGCGGGGGCGAGAGGGGATGGGGCGAGGGGAAGGGGTCGTGGGAGGGGCGAGCGGAGGGGATGAGAGGCAGGGGAGGGGCAAGAGGAGGGATCGGGGAGGGGCAGGGGTCGAAGGGCGAGGAGAAGGGTCAAGGGGAGGGGGCATTGGTGGCAGTGCCACTGGGCAGAGCGGGGCAGAGACACGCAGTGTTGGGGCCAGCAGTGACCAGCTCTGGTCCCAGGGTGAGCTGATGCTGAGACTGGCTGCTCCTGTGTAGTTATGGGGAGTGACTGTCCAGGCTGGGGTGACTTTCTTTGGAACCAAAAACTGAGTGCTGGTTTAATAAAGATGCACACCGTTATGGGAGGCCTAGAGAGTAAAGATGGATTTCACTTTGCAGAAAGGTCAGTATCCAGGGGTGTGGTGTGTAGTACAAGTAGATGGAGAGTGAGGTTTAGAGGGATATGGGCCAAACCTTGGTTGGATCGGCGGTAAAGAAAGCGAATGCTATGTTGGCATTCATCTCAAGAGGTATAAGGTATAAAAGTAAGGAAGTGTTGATGAGGCTGTATGGGGCACTAGTGAGGCCTCGTTTGGAATACTGTGTACAGTTATCTTAGGAAGGATGTGCTGATGTTGGAGAGGGTTCAGAAAAGATTTACGAGGATGATTCCCGGAATGAAAGGGCTTACATACGATGAATGTTTGTCGGCTCTTGGACTGTACTCACTGGAGTACAGAAGAATGAGAGGGGACCTCATAGAAACATTTAGAATGTTGAAAGGACTGGACAGAGTAGATGTGGTCAAGCTGTTTCCCTGGTGGGTGAGTCCAGGACCAGAGGGCACAATCTTAGAATTAGAGGGTACAGGTTTAAAACAGAGATGAGGAGAAATTTCTTTAGCCAGAGGGTAGTGAGTTTATGGAATTCTTTGCCATGTACAGCAGGGGAGGCCCGATCATTGGGGGCGTTTAAGGAGGAGATCGATTAGTCAAGGTATCAAGGGATATAGGGATAAGGCCGGAATTTGGGGCTAGATAGGAATAGTATGAGTTTAGCTCATGGAGCAGACTCGATGGGCCGAACGGTCTACTTCTGCTCCTTTGTCTTGTGATCTTGTGATCTTGTGGCATGGACCAGTTGGGCCGAAGGGCCTGTTTCTGTGCTGTATGAATCTAAATCCTGAGCAGGAAGAGGCCACTCAGCTCTCCAGCCTGCTCCACCATGTAATTGTAAGCTCAGCTCTGCTCTTTCCCCGGTGCTTATTGAATATCTCTCTATCACTGCCTAAAAATAATCGGAGACTGCTCCCTCTGCTCTTTCAGAAAGTGTTCCAAAGGCTTGCAAGCTTCTAAGAGAAAATATTTCCCACATCTCTGGCTTAAGTATGTGAGTTCTAAACAGTGGCCCGTTGTCCTAGATTCTGCCACAAGTGGAACATCCTCTCCACACCCACCTCATCAGGACCCCTCAGGATATTATGTTTCAATCATCTCTTCACATTCCTTGAAACTCCAGCGGCTTTGTGCCTCTCCCCAACCGCTTTTCATCAACCAAGCCATCCATTGCAGGCAGCCATCTAATAAACCTGCTCCGAACTGCCTCCACTACATTATCAACCAATAACAGGAGGAATCCTGTACACTCTACTCCAGATGTGGTCTCACCAATGCCCCACAGAACTGAAGCAGAACCTCCCTACCTTTGTTTTCAATTTCCTTAATAATAAACTACAACATTCACTTAGTCTTCCATTTACCTGTTCACCAGCCCAACTTGCAGAAGGACCTGCATCTCAGAGCTGTAGAATCTCACACTTTTAGATTACATTTTTTAATTCCTACCAAAATGGATAATTTCATATTTTCCCACCTTATATTCCATTTTGCTGACTTGTTCAAATGTGTCTGTTCTTCTGTATCCTCCTTATCACAACTTACATTCCTACTTATCTTTGTGTCATCACAGATTGAACAAACAAGCCGTCAGTGCTCACACCCACTGACACAAGTCTGCAGCATCCAGCCTTGTGGCACACACTCGTTACTGGGATCTGGGAAGTGGCATTAGGCTGTGAAGCACTTCTTGGGCTAGCATGGCCTCAGTGGGCCAAAAGGGCTCTGTGCTGTAAACCGTAAGGTGACTTCTGATGGTCAATGGCACTTGAAGAAAAAACATTCCCAGTGGATGGCCCCTACATTCAGGGGCTAGCTGGCCTCAAGTATGGTGCATTTTATTTCGATTAATTCACTGTGGGCATTGCTGCTAAACGACCTTTTATTGTCCACTCCCAGTTGCCTTAGAACATGAGGGGAACTGCCTTTGCAGTAGGTTTGCTACAAGTGGGTGTCTTTCTGGACCACTTCATAATAAAAACAGAGAATGCTGGAAATACTCAGCAGGTCAGGCCGCATCTGTGGGAAGAGAAACAGAGTCAGCAGGGGCCCTTCATCAGAACTTCACTGATAGGTGGCAGCTAGTAAAGCTAATGGCTTGCAGAGCCAATGCTCCGGGTTCAATGCTGACCTCCGGTGCTGTCTGTATGGAGTTTGCACGTTCTCCCTGTGACTGTGCGGGTTTCTCCCGGGTGCTCTGGTTTCTTCCCACATCCCAAAGACATGCTGGTCGGTAGGTAAATTGGCTGGTGTAAATTCCCCCTGGTGTGTAGATGAGGGGTAGAAAATGCCAGGAGTTGATGGGAATCTGGGGAGAATGAAATAGGATTTGTGTAAGTGGGTAGTTGATGGTTGGTGGACACTCGATGGGCCGAAGGGCCTGTTTCCGTGCTGTACCTCTCTGTGGCTCCAGCAGTTTGTTCCGATTTTCATTTACAAGTTAAGAAAGTTGATGTGGATATCAAACCACTCAGGCTGAATAAAGAAGGCAGATTTCCTTCCCTGAAGGACACAAATGATGGAGTTAAGTACTTATAGCTCATGAAGAGAAGTTGTGTTGAAAGTCCTTGAAAGACAGAGGACTAAAGTTTAACCTGACACTTGAGGTAATTATTGATCTCTTAATGTTCACAGCTCAATGAACAGAAATGTTCTATTCATCTCCCTGTTATTTTTCCTGCCTTACCAGTGCTGTATTTGCAATCAGCAGCATTGAAAATTCAACGATCCGAGCAAAGGCACATGATCAGCTTCTCGCTGTTCTATTGTTACGGCACTGTTTCAGTTTCTCTTTGTGTCTATGGATTTGGCTCGCCTCAGTCACTTTGATCTCACCCTCTGTGTCATCCTCCTCACAGCAGTCTCTTGACCCACCTCCAATGACCCCAGATCCTTGCCCAGCATACACGGAACATTAGGGAGCTGACCACAGAAATAACAGGAAATATCCGTGCAGCGGAGGAAACATCACAACACTCAGTCAAGCAACTGTGAAACCAGACAACAACTCAGGCTGAAAACGGCACATCGAACATGGAACAGGCCCTTCGGCCCACGATGTGCCAAACCAATTAAACTAATGACACCTCATTAAACTAGTCCCTTCTGCCTGCACCATGTCCATGTCCCTCCATTTCCTGCATATCCATGTCTAAGAGCCTCTTAAATGCTACAATCGTATCTGCCTCCACCCCCACCCCTGGCAGCACATTCCAGGCACCCACCACTCTCTGTGTAAAAAAATGTGCCCTGCACATGTCCTTTGAACTTACTCCCTCTCACCTTAAATGCATGCCCTCCAGAATTAGACATTTCAATCCTGAGTAAAAGGTACCAGCTGTCTGCTCTATCTGTGCCTCTCATAATATTATAAACTTCTGTCAGGTCTCCTCTCAGCCTCTGCCGCTCCACAGAAAACAACCCTAGTTTTTCCAACCTCTCTTTGTATCACATGCCCTCTAATCCAGGCAGCATCCTGGTGAACCTCTTGCACCCTCTCCAAAGCCTCCATATCTTTCCTATAATAGGGTGACCAGAACTGAATGCAATACTCCAGACACAGTCTAACCAGAATTTTATAAAGCTGCAACATAGCTTCCCGATTCTTTAAGATATCTTTATTAGTCACGTGTACATTGAAACACGCAGTGAAATACATCTTTTACATAGAGTGTTCTGGGGGCAGCCCGCAAGTGTCGCCATGCTTCCGGCGCCAACATAGCATGCTCAGAACTTCCTAACCCGTACGTCTTTGGAATGTGGGAGGAAACTGGAGCACCCGGAGGAAACCCACGCAGACACATGGAGAACACACAAACTCCTTACAGACAGTGGCAGAAATTAAACCCAGGTCGCTGGCGCTGTAATAGCACTACGCTAACCGCTACACTGCCGTGCCTGCCTTCAACAAATAAAGGCAAGCGTGCCAGAGGGATTGAGAATGATGAACATGTAAATTAATGAGACAGACAGTTATTAAAAGCTGTAATAGGAAGCCTCACACAGCCTTAACATTGCCTCTCCCGTCCCTCGTCCACTGCCGTTGTAAGTGGGTAGGACAAGCAGCTCAGGTGAGTAATGAGCAGTCGGGCTGTAGGTTAAACATTTCCAGAAATATTAACTGTTTCTCTCTCCACAGACGCTGCCTGACAGATGAGTGTTTCCAGCACCTTCTGTTTTTATTTCAGACTTCCAGCTTCAACATTTTTTTGTTTTGTGATTAGATTAGATGAGTACATGAGAAACAAGAGAACAGAAAGAGATGCTGTCAGATGAGGTAATGCATTGACTGGTTAGATGAAAGGGGTAACTTTGCACACTATACTCCTTGTAAAGTAAAGCATCTGAGGGGTTGGATCAGGCAAAGCCCACAGCAGCTTCTGTTTCAAGGTGCTTTTGACATCATCCTAATTATTCTCCACAGGGGCATAATTGAATAAAGGTTCAGACAGAGATTGTTTCAGGACAGATGGTGCAATGCGTAAGTGAGAGTAGGAATAGGAGGACAGGCTGATGAATGCGCGGCTGAGGAGTTGGTGAAGGAAGGAGGGATTCAAGTTCTCGGACCATTGGGGTCTCTTCTGGGGCAGAGGTGACGTACAAGAGGGACAGGTTGCACCTGAACTGGAGGGGGAATCAACATCCTGGCAGGTAGATTTGTTAGGGGCAGGGGGTGGGACCCGCAGCAGAAGTGTGGAAGATGGGAAAGCTGAGGCAGGTATTGGAAGTTAAAGCGAGCAGGTTCAGTAAGCAGAACGGGGGGGTGGGGGGCAGGACGGGGAGGGGCAGGACAGGGAGGGCAGAATAGGGGGCAGGATGGGGAGGGCAGGATGGGGAGGGGCAGGATGGGGAGGGGTAGGACAGGGAGGGGTAGGACAGGGAGGGGCAGGATGGGGGGCAGGACAGGGGGCAGGATGAGAAGGGGCAGGAAGAGGAGGGGCAGGACGGGGGCAGGATGGGGAGGGGCAGGATGGGGGGCAGGACAGGGGGCAGGACAGGGAGGGACTTTGATGACATGCTGAATATCCTTAAGCTTCAGAGAGAGTAGAGACGCTGGCGTGCCTTCTTCATGGGTGCGTCTGTGCGCTGGGCCCAGGATAGATCCTCCGAGATGTTGACACCTGGGAACTTGAAGCTGCTCACCCTTTCCACCCCAGACCCTGCATTGAGGACTGGTGTGTGTTCGCCGGACTTCCCCTTCCTGAAGTCCATGTAGAGGGACAGAAAGCAAAGGGACACATGAAGCAGTGAATTGCAGGTCAGGGCTGTTGTTGAACCTGAAACCAAGGGAGATGCTGTAAATGCCCAGCAGATCAGGCAGTGTCTGTGAAGAGAGAACATCTGAGTTAGTGGATGACCCTGAAGCAGAAGTAGCCAGACCTGTACTGGTAAGTCCATCTTGTACTCGAGCCGTTGGAGTAGGATGTGAACAATCAGACTCTGACTTGAAGGTGAGAACGTTCTGACTTGAGCCAAAGCCACAGGCTGAGTTCACCAACCCAGAGCAACATTATCCAGGAAGCACAAGGATGAGCTCTGCCAAGTTCCCAACCACTGCCGTGTGGCCTCAGCTCTGTGCATTCAAACGTCTGAAGCTCAACTGATTATTGGTTTAGGCTGGAGTGCAGATATTTTTAATTTTAACAAACAAAGCAAATATTCTTGGCAATGTCCCAGCTATAGACTCTCAAACCTTGAACAGCTGTAGCTCATTTATAACACACTCATCCTGCATTCCTTTCAGCAGTATTTTTACACAGTTGTTAGCCAGGGCTCTCACCTCAGATGGCTGCAAAATGTACTCTGACACTGGGACACTGAGTGGGTGCCGCACTGTCAATGGTGCCAGCAGTGGGATCAGATGTTAGCCTGCCTACTCTCATGCTGGATGTAGAAGAACTCACAGCCATTAACCAAAGCCCTGGTCCCTCAACTAATGCCACTAAAACAGATGATCTGGTCATAGTCATTTTGCTGTTTTTTGGGATCTTGCTGTGCAGAAATAAGCTGCTGTGTTTCCCGTTCTGCACCTTCTGTGGTTGACCAACACATTGGCACATCCTGAGTCTTTTTATTCTTTAAAGTTGTTTTTCTTTTAACTTTTATTCTGTTGCTACTTCATTATATAATTTATATTCCACTTTCTTTACCCTGCAGCAGATCAGATCACAGTCTGATTGGAACTCTGGGTATGGACAACACCTTCCTTAATTTGGGGAGAGGTGGCAGGGGAGGTTGTAACAGGCAGGTTAGATCTAAGTTGGAGAGACCACGTGCAGGGTAATCAGCCTGTGTAGCATCAGAGCATAAAGTCACAGAGTCATAGAGTTATACTGCATGGAAACGGGTCCTTCAGCCCAACTCATCCATGCTGACCAAGGTGCCAAGCTAGTCCCACTTGCCTGTGTTTGGCCCGTAGCCCTCCAAACCCCTCCTATCCATTATCTAAATGTCTTTTAACTGTTGTTATTGTACCCACCTCAAGCACTTTCTCTGGCAGCTCAGCACCACCCTCTGCATGAAGAAGTTGCCCCCCAGGCCCCTTTTAAACTTTTCACCTCTCATCTTAAACCTGTGCCCTCTAGTTTTTATTTCCTCTTCCCTGGGAAAAAGACTGTGTGCGTTCACCTTATCTATACTCCTCATGATTTTATACACCTCTATAAGGTCACCCCTCAATCCTACCCAACTTCTCCCTATAACTATTTAAGAGAAGTTTGGATAGGTGCATGGATGAGAGAAGTACGGAGGGCTATGGTCTGGGTGCAGGTAGATGGGACTAGGCAGAAAACCAGGCTGGCATGGACTAGATGGGCCAAAGGGCTTGTTTCTGTGCTGTAGTACTCCATGACTCTATGCTCTAACTCAGGCCCTCTAGTCCTGGCAGCATCCACATAAATCTTCTCTGCACTCTTTCCAGTTTAATGATATCTTTCTTATAACACACGACCAAAACTGTACACAGTACTCCAGGTGTAGTCTTGTGGTCACACAGAAAGAATATACAAAAACAGTTAGTGGAAATGCAGGCAAAGATAGACTACTGGGGCAACACTGAGAGAGTGGAAAATGAATGCATTAATTATTTTGAAATTGATTCATTTCATGGCTGCACCTGTTGTATTGAAGTTATTAGGAATTCAATTATGTTCATAGAGCATAGAACATAGAAAGCCTACAGCACAATTCAGGCCCTTCGGCCCACAAAGCTGTGCCGAACATGTCCCTACCCTAGAAATTACTAGGCTTACCCATAGCCCTCTATTTTACTCAGCTCCATATACCTATCCAACAGTCTCTTGAAAGACCCTATCGTATCCGCCTCCACCACCGTTGCCGGCAGCCCATTCCACGCACTCACCACTCTCTGAGTAAAAAACTTACCCCTGACATCTCTTCTATATCTACTCCCCAGCACCTTAAACCTATGTCCTCTTGTGGCCACCAATTCAGCCCTGGGGAAAAGCCTCTGACTACCTACCCTATCAATACCTCTCATCATCTTATACACCTCTATCAGGTCCCCCCCTCATCCTCTGTCTCTCCAAGGAGAAAAGGCCGAGTTCCCTCAACCTGCTTTCATAAGGCATGCTCCGCATTCCAGGCAGCATCCTTGTAAATCTCCTCTGCACCCTCTCTATGGCTACCACATCTTTCCTGTAGTGAGGCGACCAGAACTGAGCACAGTACTCCAAGTGGGGTCTGACCAGGGACCTATATAGCTGCAACAATATCTCCCAGCTCCTAAATTCAATTCCAAGATTGATGAAGGACAATACACCATATGCCTTCTTAACCACAGAGTCAACCTGCGCAGCCACTTTGAGCGTCCTATGGACTTGGACCCCAAGATCCCTCTGATCCTCCACACTGCCAAGAGTCCTACCATTAATACTATATTCCGCCAACGTTTGACCTACCAAAATGACATTGGACATTCAACCAATAACATATCTACAATTGTGGTTTCTGCGACAATTCACGTAATTCTGGTAAACGCCAAAGGTTCTGGAACGGATCATGTGATATTGATGTGTGTTGTGGCTCAACGGTTAGAACTGTCTCCTTGGAACCAGATGGTCAAGGATTCAAGTCCCCGGCTAAAAAGCTGGCTGATGATTCCACAGTATCGCTTGGGAAGACATTAAAATGAGGTCCAGCTTCCTGCACAGGTGATCGTGGATGTTCTCATGGACTGATTTTAAAGGACTCATCTCTGTGACTTGACCCTACAATTCATGGTGCATGTTCTACACTCACTAAATTATTATTATTATTTCTTTATTGTCATTGTACTGTTGCAACAACAACACAACGAGATTACGATGGCACTCCCTTGCCTAGTGAAAACCAAAACAGTGAATTGATAAGAGCAATTATTACTATAAAATAAAACAAACATACTTACACAAATATAAAGTATAAAAAATATAAAAAGGCAGTGTGCAAATGAACCGTGATAATCAGCAGCAGATCAATATCAATATATTAAATAACACCATGATGACTCCAGCCAGTAAAGGGGGGAAGACATAGTATGTGTATGTATGTATGGGAGGTGTCAGTCCATGTTCAACAATTTAACAGCTTTGGGAAAAAAGCTGTGTTTCAGTCTTGTAGTGTGTGCATGTATTGTCCAGTATCGCCTACCAGAGGGGAGTAGTTTAAAAAGGTAGTGAGCAGGGTGAACTGGTTCTCGAATGATGTTTAAAGCCCTGCTCCGACATCGAGCCTGATAGATGTCCTCCATCGCTGGTAACTGAGTCCCAATGATGTTTTGGGCCATCTTGATGACCCTTCACAGAGCCTTCTGCTCCTTCCTAGTGCAGCTGGCATACCAAGCAGTAATGCTGTATGTCAGGATGCTCTCCACCGCACACCGGTAGAAGTTCACCAGAATGTTCTGAGACATTCTGGCTCTCCTCAATTTCCTCAAAAAATAGAAGCATTGCTGTGCCTTCCTAATTACAGCTGAGGTGTGTGTTGCCCAGGAAAAGTCCTCGGTGATGTATGCCCCCAGGAATTTAAAACTGGAGACTTTCTCCACAGCCTTGCCACCAATGAACACTGGACCAAGATCGATCTTCCCTGACTTCCTGAAATCCACCACAATCTCTTTAGTCTTTTGGGTGTTGAGAATGAGATTGTTGGCAGAACACCAGGCTGTCAGGTTTTGTACCTCATCCCTGTATGCCAATTCATTATTGTTCACGATCAGGCCAATGACTGTTGTGTCATCTGCAAACTTTATGCTGGTGTTTGTTTCATGGACGGATGAACAGTCATGAGTATAAAGAGCATACAGGAAGGGACTCAGCACACACCCCTGGGGAACACCAGTATTCAGGCCGAGGGTGGAAGATTTGTGCCCTCCTAACCTGACAGTCTGCGGACGATTGGTCAGAAAGTCCATAATCCAGTTACAGATTGTTGTATTCAGGCCCAGGCTGTGGAGTTTGGACACTAGTCTGCTGGGAATAACTGTGTTAAAGGCTGAACTGAAGTCCAAAAAGAGTATCCTGACATACGTGTCCGGTCTTTCCAGGTGCGCCAGAGCAGTATGGAGGGCGAGACTAATTGCATCCTCCGTTGATCTATTTGCCCGGTAGGCAAACTGGTGCTGGTCCACGGTGGCAGGGATAGCACGTTTAGTGTGCTTCAAAATCAGTCTCTCGAAGCATTTGGCTATGATCGGTGTAAGTGCAACCGGGCGATAATCATTCAGGCAGCACACATTTTTTTTGCTTAGGAATGGGCACAATGATAGTTGATTTAAAACACGTCAGGACAACAGCATATGTCAGGCAGAGGTTGAAGATGTTAGTGAAAACCCCAGCTAATTGGTTAGCGCATGCCTGAAGCACACGCCCTGGGACACCATCAGGTCCGGCTGCTTTCCTTGCGTTGACACTGTGTAGTATCCTACTGACCTCATTAGTATCAAGTACCAGTCCATAAGGATCTTGAGGCAGTCTAACCATTTCCTTGCTGTAGTTCTCCCTGTCAAAGTGGGCAAAGAACTTATTAAGGTCCTCTGCCAGTGAGATGTTACTGTTTACAGGCTGGGTGTCTTTCATTTTATAATCAGTGAAAGCTTGTACTCCTTGCCACATGCGACGGGGATTATTATTGTTAAAACTGTCCTCGATCCTAAGTTTGTAGTTGTGTTTTGCTGTTTTGATGCCGTGTTTAAGATTTGCTCTAGCTAGACTATAGGCAATGGTGTCTCTAGCTCTGTAAGCAGCATCTCTAATCTTTAACAGCTTCCTAACCTGTGTATTCATCCTGGTTTCTGGTTTGGAAACACCCGAATTTTCTTAACAGTGGTAACATTATCTGTGCAAAAGTTGATATGTGATAGTACTAATGAGGTGTACTGTTCAAGGTCTATAGCAGCGTTGTTTTCTGCAGTGGGGTTGTTATCAGCAAAAAGACTCCAGTCAGTGTTCTCAAAACAGTCCTGCAGCTGTGATAGTGCTGTCTCAGGCCAGATCCTCACCTCTCTACTAGATGGTTTAACCCTGTTAATGAACGGTTTATACACTGGTAGCATTAACAGAGAGAGATGATCAGATTGCCCTAGGTGGGGGCACAGCACAGCCTTGTATGCATTGTCTATATTGGTGTAAAAATGTTCTTCCCCCTAGTTGGGCATTTAACATTTTGATAGAATCTGGGGAGGACTGACCTGAGGTTTATCTGGTTGAAATCTCCTGCCACAATGAAAACTCCTTCAGGATGAGAGTTCTGTTGTTTACTAATGGCAGAGCGTGTTAACTCCAGTGCTAACCCAGCATTAGCCCACACTTGTCAGGATGAAATTCCAGCTACATCGTTCCACCCTTCTTGCCAACTGATCAATATCATCCCGCACCCTAAGCCTGCTCCTCACTGTTAGCATCAGCAGTTTTCACGCCATCTGCAAACATGAATCACACACCTACATCCATAGTCGAATCATCGATGTATAGAACAAATAGTAAGGTCTTAGTCCTGACTCCCGTTGTACACACTGGTTACAGGCTTCCAATCACAAATACCTTCCCCCACCACTCTCTGCCTCCTGTCATCAAACCAAGCTGGGATCCAATTTGCCAATTTTTTCTGGATCCCGTGGTCTCTTTAGACCAGCTTCCCATGTGGGACCACGTCGGAGGCCTTACTGAGGTCCATGCCGCTGCCTCAACTATACTCTCCCCATATGTCAGTGATAATAAACCTGATTCTAATCCATACACTTTATTACCTCTCCCATAAACATTGGTCAGACTTCTCAGAACTGACTGTTGACAGAAAGGCCAGCATTTATTGTCCATCCTAACTGTTTTTGAGAAAGTCATGATGCCTTCTTGGATCATCATATTGTGCTGTTAGGCAGGGAGTTCCAGGATTTAGACGCAGCAGTGGCAATGGAGTCAGATGTGGCTAATGTACATCTCAAGACCAATTAATCACCTTTGAGCCAAACCACTTGATGCCCTAAATCCACAAAACCATATAAATCCCAATGTCCCAGTTATACCTATTCACCCTGTGAAACTCTGGTGGAGTGATTCAGCTGCTACCCAGCATCTGACAGTAACTCAAATTTTCCAAAACAATAGTTAAAATAAACACATGTTAAAGCAATCAAAGCCCAGCCTCCTGGAGCCAGCCCATGGTGTGGGGAATATCATGAAGTAATTAGACTTCATCACTTGGAGCTGAAACTTGCCGTGCACAGTTGTTTTGTGGTATTCATCCAAATAATCTTTAAAAAGCTGAATAATTAATAGAACACTCAATACGTAAAGGGCAGGTTATCTATTTTCTTCCTGGAGTACCGTTGGTATATTTGAACCAGTGGAGTAGCAGAATTTGAGGGCTGAGAGGAGCCTACATTATTTAGGAGTATGTGGCAGCTGGAGTGATGTGGTTTGGCTTTGCTACAACACGGCTTGTGTTGGCACGCGGGGCTAACAAAAGCCAGGAGAGCCAGTATGTTTCACTTCACTTCAACGACACCCTGCGCCTTCACACAAGAAAAGATTTTGTCGTTAGTGAGAATCTGAGCCCAGTTGCGCCAGCACGTTGGTGTGAGTACAGTAATAATGATTCAGCACACTTTCTAACCAGGACGGTGTTGGTGGTGTATATAATGGAATATCCATATGCTGTACATTGGGACATCCTTCATTGCTGTGTGGAACTGCATGTGCTCAGTTCTGCTCAGGGGAATGATGTTGGGATCATGTAGGAAATAGGAAATGGCGTTTAGTCTCTGGCAACACAGATAGAATCCTAATGTCCTTGTGGCGCAGAAGGAGGTCATCTGATCCATGCAGTCCACCAAGACCTTTCACACATTGCCCACTCTGGTCCTGTCACCCTGAGAGTTTGTTTCCCTCCAGAGATGATCCAACCTCATGATGAAATCATCGATCATCTCCACTTTTACCCTTGTGGGTAGCGAGTCCTGGGTCGTTGCTGTTTGTTATGTAAAAAATGTTCTTTCTCACATCCCCACATATCCCTTGCCTAAAACCTTAAGCCGTGTCCCCCAATTTTTCCAAACTCAGCTACTGAGACAGCTTTTCCTTGTCTAGCTTACTTAAACCTGAAATAATCTTGGAACTCACAGTCGAATCTCCCTCATCAATCTCTGCTCCAAGGAGAACACCAGCTTCTCTAACCTAACATGGAGCATACTCTGTATTCCAAGATCCAAGTTATGCCCGTGTGTCCCTGGAGAAGGAACACGCGGTATCCACGGGTACAGTGGGGGATTTCTGGGACCGGTGGTCACCACAGGGGCTTGTGTGCGTTCTGGATGGTGATGACCGTGTTATAATTTGAAACTGCAAATAGTGTGTATCATGAAGTGCTGTAATATGGTATAAATGTGATCCTGTAGTCACTGAATAAACCACCTTCGGAAGAGGGGAAGAAAAAAGATCCAAGTCATTTAATCAAATGAAACCCATGGTCCCAGCACTGAGCCCTGGGGAATATCACTGTCCATCATCTGCCAGTCTAAAATATAACCATTTCCCATGACTTATAAGAACAGATGCTGAACATTCTGGAAACACTCAGATGGAGTTAACATCTCAGGTCGGAGACCCCCTGTCGAAACTGGCAAAGAGAGAAAACAAGCTTTAAGTTACCGAGAGGGTGAGGCCCAGGTTGCCATGGTGATATATTGTGGCAAGCAAGTTGATTATTTGAATTGTATGTATTATTTGCATTGTTTGATTCAAGTAATGGGAAACTTATTAAATTCAAAGCCAAGGTACTTTTGTATTATCAATAGTATATGATAATAGAACGGAGAACATAGAACACTACAGCACAGTGCAGGCCTTTGGCCCACAATGTTGAGCCGACATTTTATCCTGCTCTAAGATCTATCTAACCCTTCCCTCCCACATAGCCCCCCATTTCTCTATCATTCATGTGTCCATCTTAGAGTATCTTAAATATCCTTAATGTATCTGCCCCCACAACCTCTGCCGGCAGTGTGTTCCACGCACCCACCAATCTCTGGGTAAAAAACTTACCCCTGACATCCCCCTTATACCTTCCTCCAATCACCTTAAAATTATGTCCTCTCGTGTTAGCCATTGTCACCCTGGGCAAAAGTCTCTGACTGTCCACTCAATCTATGCCTCTTATCATCTTGTACACCTCTATCAAGTCACCTCTCATCCTCCTCCTCTCCAAAGAGAAAAGCCCCAGCTCACATCGTTTTCTGTCACCTCCTTATTCTCTTCATCCCTTGTCTTTTAACTAAAATCCTTCCAATTACTATTTTACAATTAATAATTCATCAACAAAATATATCATTGATCTGATTCATTTGATGCTGCTGGTGGGATAGTCTGCATTCTAAGATCATTCTTCAAAACCAAAAACTCAAAGCAATTCCTTCATTCTTTTGTCAATGTGATAAATTATTGTTCTCCAGTTACCAGACCAACCACCAGGACAAACAATATTTCATTATCACAGCTTCAAGCTTCCTGAAATGTTCATATCTCACATCACTCAGATTCCTTCACTGGGTTACTTTGGAACTGACGTTGGGTTATGGAGGGAGAACAGGGTCATATGATTAGTTTAGGACTGAGTTAGGGCCTTGGGGAGAGAGTGGGGCAGTGGGATTAATGTGAGACAGAGATTCACCAGCACCTCCCTTAATATCATCTACTGCATTCAGTGCTCCAAGTGTGGCCTCCTCTACATTGGTGAGACCAAACGCAGACTAGGTGACTGTTTCGCAGAACACCTGCGCTCCGTCCATAACCGTGATCTGCATCTCCCTGTTACCAGACACTTCAACTCTCCCTCCCACACTATCACTGATATGTCAGTCCTCTGCCTCCTCCACTGCCAGGAGAATTCCAAGCGCAAACTGGAGGAACAGCTCCTCATTTTCCATCTTGGAACCTTGCAGCCTAACGGCATAGACATTGAATTCTCCCACTTTAGGTAATCCCCAGCCTGCCCCCCCCCACCCCCCCCCAACATGTTTCTTCTCTTCTTCCCTTTCGTAGACTACCTCTCTTTTTACTACCCCCCTTTTATTTCCCTTTCTCTCCTCACCTTTGACCCATCCCCCGGTGGATCTGCTCTCCCCTTCTCCCCCACACCTGTCTATCACTATCTCTTACCTGCATCCACCTGTCCCCACCTTGTACCCACCCCGCCTCCCCTCTTTTGTCCACCTATCACTGCTCTGCTTTTCCCTCCTATATATTGGGCTTCCCTTTTTCCTATTTTCAGTCCTGAAGAAGGGTCCTGACCCGAAACGTTGACCCCCTCCTTTTCTCCACAGATGCTGCCTGGCCTGCTGAGTTCCTCCAGCGTCATCATGTTTTTCATCCATGGGGTTAGTGTGGGATTGCTACAGGGCAGTGGGGAGAATGTGGGGCAGTGGGATTAGTGTTGGATTGATACAGGTCAATGGGATTAGTGTGGGATTGATCCAGGGCAGTGGGGTTAGTGCGGGATTGATCCAGGGCAGTGGGGAGAATGTGGGGCAGTGGGATTAGTTTACCTCCAGCAAAAGCTAGAACAACCACGGTTTACAGATTGCCTCTGTGAAATACAGGGATGAACACTGAGACATTGTTGATTCAATGCTGATCTTGTCATTTTAAACAAAAACTGTCCAGTGATTGAGACAGATCAGTAGTGGAAGCTTGTAGTTAGTGCAGTTTAGAATTGAACTGATTGGTAGTACGTATGTAGTAATTCCATTTGTAATACTGTAGTTGCAGTTGCCAGAAATCTGGAATGAAGCAGAAGAAGCTACTAACACCAGTGTAAGGTGCAGAACAGGCTAACCCTGAATCTCTCGCCAAGATCCCGCCCAACCTGCTGAGTACTTCCAGAATATTCTAATTTTATCTTGTACTATTTTATAGTCAGAGAGCAACACTGCACAGATACAGCCCTTTGGCCCAACCAGTCCATGCCGACCACGGTGCCCACCCGGCTGGTCCCAGTTTCCTGCATTCGGCCCATATTCCTCCGAGCCCCGCCCCTCCATGTACCTATCCAAGTGCTTCTTAAATGACCCTGTTGTACCTGCCTCACCCACTTCCTCTGGCAGCTCGTTCCATACACTCACCACCCTCTGCATGAAAAAGTTGCCCCTCAGGTCCCTTTTAAATCTTTCCCCTCTCACAAATCTAGTTTTGGACTCCCCTACCCTGGGGAAAAGACTGTTACCGTCCACCTTATCTGTGCCTCTCATAATTTTAAGCACTTCTATAAGGTCACCCCTCATTTTCCTACGTTCCAAGGAATAAAGACCCAGCCTGTCCAACCTCTCCCTATAACTCCGGCCTTCGAGTCCTGGCAACACCCTCGTAAATCTTCTCTGCGTTCTTTCCAGTTTAACCACGTCTTTCCTATAACAGGGCAACCAAACCTGTACACAGTGCTCCAAGTGTGGCCTCACCAACGACTTATACAACTGCAACATAATGTCCCAACTCCTGTACTCAGTGCCCTGACTGATGAAGGCCAGCGTGCTAAACACCTTTTTCACCACCTTGTCCACCTGTAAGGCCACTTTCAATGAACTATGCACTTGTACTCCTGGGTCCCTCTGTTCCATTACACTCCCTCGTGCTCTCCCATTCATAGTACAAGTCCTACGCTGGTTTGATTTTCCAAAGTGCATCACCTCACACTTCTCTGTATTGAAATCCATCTGCCACTCCTCGGCCCACTTCCCTAACTGATCAAGATCCCCCTGTGATCTACGATAACCTTCTTCACTATCAACATCACCTCCTAATTTCGTGTCATCCACAAATTTACTGATCAAGCCTCGTGCATTCACATCCAAATCATTTATATAATGAATAACAAGGGTCCCAACACTGACCCCTGCAGCACACCACTAGTCACAGGTCTCCATTCCGAGAAACAGCCTTCAACCACCATCCTCTGCTTCCTACCTCCGAGCCAATGTTGAATCCTCCTAACTATCTCTCCCTGGATTCCACGTGACCTAACCTTACAGACCAGTTTACCATGCGGGACCTTGTTGAAGGCCTTGCTAAAGTCCAAATAGACAACATCCACTGCCCTACCCTCATCCACCCTTTTGCTGACCTCTTCAAAAAACTCTAAAAGGTTCATCGCACACGACTTCCCACACACAAAGCCAAGTTGACACCTCCTAATCAGACTCTGTCTATCCAAATGCTGGTAGATCCTGTCCCTCAGAATTCTCTCCAGTAACTTGCCCACCACTGATGTCAGGCTGACCGGCCTGTAGTTCCCTGGCTTGTCCTTGCTACCCTTCAGAACAACGGAATGACATTCGCCCCCTTCCAGTCTTTGGGAACTTCACCAGACTCTGGCAAATTTCTCCAGATGTACTGTGGATAGCATCCTGACTGGTTGCATCACCGCCTGGTGTGGACCCTCCAATGCATGGGATTGAAAGAGGCTGCAAAGGGTTGTAGACTCAGCCAGCTCTATCATGGGCACAACCCTCCCGCCATCGAGAACATCTTCAAGAGGCGGTGCCTCAAGACAAGATAAGATAAGATAAGATCTTTATTAGTCACATGTACGTCGAAACACACAGTGAAATACATCTTTTCGCGTAGTGTTCTGGGGGCAGCCGGCAAGTGTCGTCACGCTTCTGGCACCAACATAGCATGCTCACAACTTCCTAACCCGTACGTCTTTGGAATGTGGGAGGAAACCAGAGCACCCGGAGGAAACCCATGCAGACACGGGGAGAAGGTACATATTCCTTACAGACAGTGGCTGGATTTGAACCCAGGTCGCTGGCACTGTAAAGCGTTACGCTAACCGCTACACTACCATGCCTGCCCACGGTATCTATCATTAAGGACCTTCACCATCCAGGACATGCCCTCTTCACATCACTACCATCAGGAAGGAGGTACAGAAGCCTGAAGACCCACAATCAACGATTGAGGAACAGCTTCTTCCCCTCCAGCATCGGATTTCTGAACAGTCCATGAATCCATGAGCACTGCCTCATTATTCCTCTGTCGCACTAATCTTTATGTCTTGCACTGTACTGCTGCCACAAATCAACACATTTCACGACCTACATCAATGATAATAAACCTGGTTCTGATTCCGATTCAGTGGCTAATGATGAAGCAAATATCTCCACAACGGCCTCCACAATTTCTTCTCCAGCCTCGCACAAAGTCTGAGGATGCACTCAGTCAGGTCCTGGGGATTTATTCACCTTAATCCCTCCTCCTCGATAGTATGAATATTCTCCAAAACATCTCCACTTGCTTCCCTCATCTCTTGAGCAACCATGATTTTCTCCTCGGTAAACACCGAGGAGAAAAATTAGTTAAAAATCCCCCCCATCCCCTGTGGCTCAAGGCACAGACAGCCCTGCTGATCTCTAAGGGGAGCTACTCTCTCCCTGGCCACCCTTTTACTCTTAATATAGCTCTAGATCCTCATGGGATTTTTCTTAATGTTATCTGCCAGATCCATCTCATACCCTCTCTTTGCCCTCCTGATTTCCCTCTTAAGTGTATTCTTAATCTTTATATAGTCATCAAGGGATTCACTCATCCCCGACCTAAACCCAATGTACGTTTCCTTCTTTTTCTTTACCAGAGCCTCAATATCTCTCGTCGACCAAGGTTCCCTAAGCTCTCCAGGTTTACCCTTCACCCTAACATGCTGCCCCTGGACTCTTGATATCACACTCTTAAAAGCCTCCTTCTTGCCATTCATTTCTTTCCCTTCAAACAGGCTCATCCAATCGACCTCTGATAGATCCCTGCCCAATTCCCCCAAAATTAGCCCTGCTCCAGTTTAGGACCCTAACCTGTTGGCCTGTCCTATCCTTTTCCGCCACTATTTTAAAACTAATAGAATTACGGTCACTTGAGAATTATTTTATTCTCATGTTATTTTTAACTAAAAGTGAATGTCTAAATCCTCTTCCTAAATGACTATAACATGGGAAATATGAGGTCATTCAATGTGGTAGATTAAAAGGCAAAGTATATTTTTAAATGATGTGGGATTGAATGTGGTTTTCAGAGGGACTAGATCACTGGAAGTTAACTACAGTTAGGAAGGCAAGTGGTCTGTGTGGCTTTACTGCAAGAGGGTTTGAATATAACAGTAAAGACACTGTACTGAAATTAAATTAGGCCAGGTGAGACCACACTGAAACATTGTGTGCAGGTCTGGTCTCCGTACATAAGGAAGGATACGCTTCCACTGGAGGGAGCTCAGTGAAGGTTCACCAGATGGGTCCCAGAGATGGTGGGCTTGTTCCACGAGGAGAGATTAAGCAGGGCTGCGTTAGAGTTTGGAAAAATGAAAGGTGATCTCATTGAAATATCCAGCCCTTGCAGGGCTCGACAGGATAGATTTGGGGATGATATTTCCCCGACTGGGTGTCTGGGACCAGAGATGACAGTCTCAAAGTAAAGGATTAGCCAATCAGAACTCAGATGAGAAAAGATCTCTTCGTCAGAAGGTGACAAATCTTTGGAGTTCTCTCCCATAGAGGGCAGTTGAAACTGTGTCACTGAGTACGTTCAAAACAAGATCAATAGATGTTTGCATATTGAGGAAACCCGAGGCTTTGAGGTAAGAGCTGTCTACACTTCTCGCCGCTGGGGTAAAGCAGCCAGCAAAATCAAAGACCCCACCCACCCCGGACATTCTCACTTCTCCCATCTCCCATCAGGCAGAAGATGCAGTAGCCTGAAATCACGTACCACCAGGCTTAAGGACAGCTTCTATTGCGCTGTTATAAGACTATGGAACGGTTCCCCAGATGGACTCTTGACCTTACAATCTACCTCGTTATGCCTGCACTGCACTTTCACTGTAACTGTAACGCTTTATTCTGCATTCTGTTATTGTTTTCCCCTGTACTACCTCAATGTACTGATGTGATGAAATGACCTGCATGGATGGCATGCAGAACAAAGTTTTTCACTGTACCTCGGTACATGTGACAATAATAAACCAATTTATTTTTAACTCAATTTAAATGCAGGGAAGGGGCGATGAGTAAAATGACCTCACTGAAGGTTTGAACAGACACAAGGGCCAAATGGCTATTTCTGCTTCTAATGTCCAGCCTTTGTGGTTTTGAGGTGATCGTCGACCCCCTGAGTGCAGATCTGAAGTGTTCTGGAACCCGTAACACATTACTATTTCCTTCAGTCAGACTTGGGGGGTGGGGGGGGGGGGGGTGAATGTGAAGGACAGTTCTTGCTCTGTTGATGAAAGTCTGTAAATTGCCGTGAAATGGCAGGTGAGCTGTTACAGTCAGTAAATGCCTTTATCCGACACCAAATGCCGGAGGAACTCAGCGGGTCAGCACTGTGTGTTGCTCCAGATTCCAACATCTGCAGAATCTCGTTTGCCTCTATCCGAGATATTTTCTCGCTTTTTGTCAGTCGAACTGAGATGGCCTTGTTTAATGTTGCACGGCGACAATTTCAGACAAGAATTCGCACATTAGAATCGCCGGCCGCAAGGCGAGGTTTTTTGCAAATGCCCAACATGACCTTTGAAAGTGGCGGGTGAGTGTGAACCTGTTCACGCCGTTTACCGGCTGGGACTCTGTGAGTGCTCTTGTAGAGAAAACTTTTCGTTAAAGTTTGCTAATTGCGTTCTCGCTCCAGTCGGGCTCTGGGGTTGAAAACAATCCATTGTCTGGGCAGCTCGACCATCCAGGCGCAAGCGGATTTGGACAAAAAACTCCCTCCTGCACTGGAGCCGCCCAGACTGGGGTGTAGAACAGGAGTGGAGAGTGGGTCACATCGGAAGGTCCTGACAACAGTGGTGCAGCAACGGGAAGGAGCTGCATGAAGTGTTTAATGTTCAGTAGAGAGGCTTCATTTTCTGAGTCTAATTAAATCCAGTGGATAGCGTTTCCTGACCACTAACTCTCATTACACTCTGTACAGTTAATTCTTCACAGGTGTTTTTCAAACGGCAGATGAAAGCAAGAACCCACTCTTGCGAACACAACATTGAACAATCCAGACTATCGCAATCAGATTCCTTTAAACGAGACCATTTAATTTGGGGAATCCGAGGCTTGGTTTTCCGGGGCGGCCCCATCCGACAGCCCGGCCGGCACGTTGAATGTGAACGCCCTTGTTTTACCGCCGGCTGTGACCCCTCGTGTTCCCACTTCAGGCAATTTGAAAAGCTAGAAATTGAAACACTAAACATTATAAGCCCTCCCTTGGAATGAACATAACCGAGAAAGCAGATGGCGTGAAAGTGGCGCTAACTTTCTGCCACTTGCGGTCTGATCTGCCCGAGGTCCTCAGCAGAGAATCGGACAGAGAACAGTTGGAGGTGAGACGTGAGGAAACGTGCGGCCGATTAAGCGAATGATTCTGGTGAAGCAGAGCAGGAAGTGGCGATCGACCCGACTGAATGCACCAGGTCACATTCACCACCGAAAGCCCGTGGTGAACAACTTCAGCCGACCGAATCAGTTGGACGAGCTGTCACCCGGCTCCAGTTAACGGTGCTGGAACTTCACAAGGGATTGCAGAATGTTCACGAGTCCTGCGCCGCCGGCCTCGCCCTGCCTGTCTCCGTTTGTTCTTGGTGTGCGCCTCCTCATCCGTTCCCCACACCCCCTTCCAAATAAAACACAGGGAAGGGAAGATTTGTCCCGCTAGAGGTTTGATTAAAGTTTGCGCAAGTTGTGAGCCGTGTCCGTGGAGTCAATGGCAGCAAACCGGGAATCGGTCGGGGCGGTGAGAAAGTCTTAGCGGAGAGAGTCCGGTGCAGAAGCCGGAGCCGACGCGATCCGCTCAACTGCGTGAAAGTTTAGCGCAGTGTCGGTGGGAGGGCGTGCGGAGCTCGCTTGGCCCAGAAGCGGATGATATCAAAATTATCTTTGAAAGGAGCCTGGATTTTCTTTCTCTTTCTGGGTCGCTGTGCTTCGAGCACACAGAATGCAAAGTGAGGCTCCACCAACCGCCTCTGCGGGGAAGAAGAGGATCCGTTGCGAAGGGGATTTTGTTCCTGTTATTTTTCCATCACGGCAACATTATGCTCGGCCTTTAGCAGTCATTTTAGTGTTGTCAAGGCAACCGTATTCCTGCAGGGTTGTGACCCAGGACCGCTACAGTACAAAGCCAAACGCCGCTTTGAAGATAGAAAAAAAGGCTTATATTTATGCAAGAAAAAATCAAAATATAGTTGAGCCATCGAAGAATAGTTAGGAGGAATTTCAGAGGGACAAATTGTACCGATGATCTGATCATTCAAGTCGTTAATTATCCCTCCTCTTTCCCATTTTCTAACTACACACCAACAAATGTGAGTTGTTTATTAAGTCAACACTTTCGTAATGGGAACGCTGGAAGCATCGCCCCGTTTCCCTCCAAGCCGCAAGGAAACTGCTGCTGTGCCGTGTGTTCTTATTCCTGTGTCCGCTGGATAACTCGTCTTCGTACATCAACAGAACATAAGTGTCGGTTTTAATTGCTTAAAGTTAGTGATTCACATAAACGTTCCTCATACCGGCATATTTGGGAAGTCCTGAGGACACAAGAGGAAAGGTTACTTCACATATAAATTTACTCAGAAGAAATACGTATGACCAGTTTAGCGAGAGTAACAAAAAGATTAGGCTTTGGAAGTGTGAGATTGACAGAACTATGGTCACACGGCACAACAGGCTTCCGCTTTGAAGAGAATTCTGCTGCGGGTGTCAGGTTTCTGTCAACACCAGCGCCTGCGCGCACGCTGAACTGTGAAGGAGTCCCGTTGTGCCAGAGCTGCGCATTAAACTCGGGAGTGCCCCAAAGATCCAAAGATATCCAGCGTCACCATCGGATATAAGAAAACTCACTCTTATTACCTGAAGTATTGAACATACGCCTTATCAGAGTAGAAAATCATTGGAAGTCATTTCTGTAGCAAACTGTGCATCAACCGTTAACTTCATTGGCGCGTTGTTTTCACAGACTTGGAGATGCCTTAATGATAAAGGCAAGTGTTGCTGTGGGGTTGTGCCGGTCCGAAGCAGGGGTTGACTGAACACATTTATCTCAGCATTTCAGAATGTAAACTTGCGAACACTTTCGCATCTGTTTCACATTCAGCAATGCGGAGTCTGAAAGTGGTGTTTGAGCTGCACTAAAGGGCTGAGGAACTCGGCACAATCTCATTTTTACCCCAGAACCTGCCAGTTTTAGCTCTCCTGTCGAGCTATTTTGTTTTGAAAGGTAATGTACTTTGACATACCGCACTATTTGATCTGACACACTTTCTTCATTTTGTGGAACTTGATCAGCTAAGCGACTGGACACCGTTAAAGCGTGGCTCCTATTGTTCAAAGGAACTGTTTAAAAGGCTTTAAATCTGCTCCAAACACAACCTGACAAAATATAAAGATGGTTTAATTACTGACCAGCCATTCGACCAAAGATAAGTCATTGTAAACAACTAGAGTTTATCTTTAAAATCAATCAAACATGCCTATTACCTAATGCCTATTACCATATATAGTTAGCCAATGTTCTTGAGCTAATATTTTTTTTGACTCCAGAAAGGTACGTTAAAATAGTAAAAAAAGGCTGGAACTAAATGAAACGAGGTCAAAGTAATTTGACTGATTGGGGGGAGTTGAAACATAGCTGGAGATGACAAAAACACATCAAAGTGCGTCACCCGGGACGTGGCCATTTTATGTGAGTGTTTTATTGAGCTGGAGCTGGAGGTGAAGAGATGAAATGCTTTCTGTTCCTTTTGTGCTGGGAGAAGGGGGTGTGGTGTGTGTGCTGGGAGAGGGAGTGTGTGCTGGGAGATGGGGTGTGGTGTGTGTGCTGGGAGAGGGGGTGTGGTGTGTGTGCTGGGAGAGGGGGTGTGGTGTGTGTACTGGGCGAGGGGGTGTGGTGTGTGCTGGGCGATGGGGTGTGGTGTGTGTACTGGGAGAGGGGGTGTGGTGTGTGTGCTGGGAGAGGGGGTGTGGTGTGTGTGCTGGGAGATGGGGTGTGGTGTGTGTACTGGGAGATGGGGTGTGGTGTGTGTGCTGGGAGATGGGGTGTGGTGTGTGTGCTGGGAGAGGGGATGTGGTGTGTGTACTGGGAGATGGGGTGTGGTGTGTGTGCTGGGAGAGGGGATGTGGTGTGTGTGCTGGGAGATGGGGCGTGGTGTGTGTGCTGGGAGATGGGGCGTGGTGTGTGTGCTGGGAGATGGGCGTGGTGTGTGTGCTGGGAGAGGGGCGTGGTGTGTGTGCTGGGAGAGGGGCGTGGTGTGTGTGCTGGGAGAGGGGGCGTGGTGTGTGTGCTGGGAGAGGGGTGTGGTGTGTGTGCTGGGAGAGGGGGTGTGGTGTGTGTGCTGGGAGATGGGGTGTGGTGTGTGTGCTGGGCGATGGGGTGTGGTGTGTGTGCTGGGAGATGGGGTGTGGTGTGTGTACTGGGAGATGGGGTGTGGTGTGTGTACTGGGAGATGGGGTGTGGTGTGTGTACTGGGAGATGGGGTGTGGTGTGTGTGCTGGGAGAGGGGGTGTGGTGTGTGTGCTGGGAGAGGGGGTGTGGTGTGTGTGCTGGGAGATGGGGTGTGGTGTGTGTGCTGGGAGAGGGGGTGTGGTATCGGCACCAGTTGTCCGGTGGTTCCAATGAAGAATGATCTTGGGGCAGCGCAGGTGGTTGCTGAGGGAAGGTCGCGCTGACTGACGAATGTAATTTTTTGAAGAGGTAACACGGAGCGTTGATGAGGGTTGGATCTTCATTGTCGTCTGCGTGGATTTTATCAAAACTGGGCAAATGTATTCACAGAGAGGGACCCATTGGATCCAATGTTGGCTCAGTGGTAGGAAGCAAAGAGAACGGCTTAACGTGGAGCTTGTAAACTGGGTTAGTGTAGATCGGCAATTCATGGGCTGACTCCATCAGTTCAGTAGCAATACAGGTCCAATGGCGCCGAATACAAGAGCAGGGAAGTGAAGCCAGAACTGTATACAACACAGCTGGATTACTGCATCCAGCTGTGATTGCCTCATTACTGGAGAGAGGTGACCGCACCAGGGAGGGGGGAGAGCAGATTTCTGAAGACGTTGTCGGGGCTGTAAGCAGTCGCTGTACGAGAAGCTTAGATGGGCGGAGTGTTTATTTTGGATCAGAGGAGGCCGAAACCAGATTTAGTTTTAGATGAATAAAATGATCAGGATCTCAGGTAAAGTCACCGGGACCGACCCATTTCCCTTGGCAAAGGGGTCATAGACCAGGGACACGGATTTAAAGAAATTGATTGTATTTTCACCTGGCGGGTGGTGGAGTTCCGGAATTTTCCGCCTGAAAAGGTGGTGGAGGCAGAAGCTTTTTAAACTACTGTTGAATGTATACCTAACGAGCAGTGAGCGATACAGCTCCGGACCATCATGGAAGGCGGGATTAGGCTGGGGACAGGCACCAACGTTCGGTCAATTGTCCAGGATTCTTGGTCGGCACGGACGGGTTGGGCCGAAGGGACTGTTCTGTGCTGTGTACCCTGTGACTCTGTCAGAGTTTAAGCTTCGTGTTTGTAGACAGGAATTAACACCTCTGATATTAATATTAGCATATTGACACATGAACTAACATCTGTGATTGCCCATTTGTAATGAAAAGGTGACCAGCCGATGTAAATTGCAGGGAGGGGACGGGGAGCGGGTTATTTCACAGTCCGGGGATTGTCCCTCACGGACCAAGTGCACCACCGCAGGTCCCGGCGCTGAGGGGGCCGCAGCGTCTCCTCGGTGTCGCCGACACACACACGTTTTTAATTTCAAGTCCCCAAGATGTAGAACGTTTATTTTAAAATAATCACATGAGATTTAAGAAGATGTGAGATAAATTAAACCCTCCGCTCGGGAAAGCTGTGCCGGTGCCGGGGGGTCGGCTGGGTATCCAAACCGGCAGCGGTGGATTCACGGGGGGGGGGGGGGGGAAGGGTGAAGGCGGGGGGGGGGGGGGAAGGGGCGGAGAGGCGGTGGTGGGTGGCGGGGGTGGGGGGTGGGGTGGTGGGTGGGGGAGTGGGCGGGTGAGAGAGGAGGGGGTGGCAAGGGTGGGGTGGTGGGTGGGGAGGGGGATGGTGGGTGGCGGGGAGGGGGCTGGGGGGGAGGGGGCAGGGGGCGGCTTCTTCCTGCAAGTCGAGGGTTTGAACAGAAAGGTGAGACCCAGAGGACAGACTCCAAACGGCGCTGAGTTTCAGGGGGTGGAACGAGACCAGGAACTGAAGATTAATTTCACTGTGATTTCAGCGGCAGGTCCGCAACATTGCGTATGTTGAACCTTAAATATATTCCCATCTCTCAGCGAAAGTTTGATTAAATAATTGGATTCTGCTCTTGTTTTTTTTTCGATTTGTATTTTGGTTGGAATTGTTAAAGGTGACGATTTTCGAAACCAAAGTCTTTAATTGAATATTCATCCGATGCTGTAATGTGAATTTTCAAGCAATGTAACCCAGTTATTACTGCTGGGAATGACATTGTTGAAGGCACAATTTTCTTCGTTATCTTCGTTTTTAGCACCTTAGCAACAAAACACACGAGTCTCCAACCAGCCGCTCAAACACCAACTTCAAGCAACAACGTGTCTGAAGTCCGTGTGTGAATCTCACAACAAACTCATCGCGCTTGGAAAGAAGGTTCCTTCTAACAATTTCCTTAGGTGAGAAGCATCGATATTTTTGGGGAAGCTGCTGAGATTTTGGGCACCCATTAATATTTCTTCCGGGTTTGCACTAAACGTGTTAAACCCCACAAATTAACGTTAATGGAAAGGCTGTAAAGCCTTTTAGCTGCAAAGATGATCCACACATTTCTGACTGAGACAATTAGAACCACAGAACACTACAACACAGAAAACAGGCCATTCGTCCCTTCTAGTCTGTGCCGAAACTTTATTCCGCTAGTCCCATTGACCTGCACCCAGTCCATAACCCTCCAGACCTCTCCCGTCCATGAATCTATCCAATTTATTCTTAAAATTTAAGAGAGCTCGCATTACCACGTCAGATGGCAGCCCGTTCCACACTCCCACCACTCTCTGAGTGAAGAAGTTCCCCCTAATGTTCCCCCTAAACCTTTCCCCCTTCACCCTAAAGCCATGTCCTCTCGTACTTATCTCTCCTAATCTAGGTGGAAAGAGCCTACTCGCATTAACTCTGTCTGTACCCCTCATAATTTTGTATGGTTCCCTTATACGATGAGATGAACTCTTGAACTCACAATCTACCTTGTTATGACCTTGCACCTTATTGTCTACCTGCAATGCACTTCCTCTGTATCTGCGACACTTTATATTCTGTTATTGTTTTTACCCTGTACTACCTCAATGCACTGTGTAATGAAACTGGTTCACCTATTTTACGTTGCAGCGTTGTGAGACATCGTGAAGCAGAAATGACATAAAATGATATATGTTCAGTTTTGTTTGCAACATGACACCCCGCTCTGTAAGGAATGCGGCGGCAGTTCAGTAATGAGGTTCCTTTCCTCTCCTAACGTCGGTACCTCTGGATGTGGGGAAAGTCTTTGAACTTTCTCCTTCATTCGCCTCTCTCCACAGATGCTGCCAAATCTCTTCCGGTTTCCAGCATTTCCTGTTGTTATTTCAGATTCCAGCAGCTGGAAACACGTTGGTTTCTTCCGGCCTTCAGAATATTCACCTCCTCACTTCCCACAACTAGCCGCCAGTGCAGGTGTACGCCCGAAATATTCCACGTTCTCTTGTCCACTTCCATTAAACTCCGTAGTCACAGACGGCGCACCCCGGAGGCGAACCGAACTTTCTGAGTTCCGATGAAGTATCATCGACCTGCTGCGCCGACTCCCTCTCCGCAGATGCTGCCCGACCTGAGAATTTCCATCATTTTTATGCCCGGTTGCGTAAACTCCTGGGAATATATTAACCCTTGATATCCGGGTATGGCGTGAGCTGCGCTCCGCCGGGGCCACTTCCCGTCTCTATGAGCTCACAACTGGGGGTGTGTGCACAAGTAACGACCACTTCTGGGGGCGTGTTAAACAGGCAGTCAGTGATACAACGTGGAGGCAGGCCGCTCGGCCCGCCGAGTCCATGCCAGCCCACCTATCTCAATCCCACTTCCCAGCCCTCTGAATGCTCTGGAGTTTCAAGGTCTCATCTGAATACTTTGTAAGCGTTCTGAGAAGTCTCTGTCTCCACCACTCTCTTGGGCAATTATATACCGCGCCCATTCCTCTACGCTGAGAATAAAAAGCAATACGTAATGCAAAAAGGAACAACGAGGTGGTGTTCATGGATCGTTCAGCAATCTGATGGTGGATGGGAAGAATCTGTTTCTGAATGGTGGAAGTTCTTTTTTTTTATCTTCTGCATTGATCCATGTGTTTTTATATATCTCCTTCATGTCCAAATCTCAATTCCACCCAGAATCTCCAGTGCCTTGGATGAAGGAAAGACATCACGAGATGAAGACCTTGGCTGGGCTCAGACCTTGAACCATGGGCTGGGTCCAGATCTCCTTGGCTGAGCTAGCTCTGTGGTCATTTTGGACTGGGCCAGGCTGAAGTGACTGCCAGACCCACGGCAACATCCTCTACGACGTCACACCGTGCAGGGAGTGTGTGCAGATGTGTTTTGCATTGAGAAATGGAGATAGGCCATTCGGTCCCTCGTCCTGCTCCACCGCACTATGGCTGATCTTTTACCTCAATGTGATGAATGAACACCTGTCAGCGGGATTCACCCAAGGAGGACATGGAGGCTAGGGAGCTTGGGGAGTGATATGCTGATACTCTGGAACATGTCTGTGTTACGAATGAGGAAGCGTTAACAATATTGGCACATATCCTGGTGGATACAGCCCTCGGAATCTGTTCCAGAATGTTATGGGAAGCAAGGGAAGAGACTGCTGGGGCTCTAACAGAGGTTTTTGCACCTTTATTAACCGTGGGTCAGGTACCAGAAGACTGGAGAACAGCTAATGTTGTTAATTATATTAACATATAATTATCGTGTTTTTCGTCTAGATTTCAGCATCTGCAGCGCTTTATTTCTCTGGCCTTAGAAAGAGGGCGTTCCTTGTAAGGAGAGATTGGATAGGATACTTCAACAGAAGAGGCTGAGGGGTGACCTGAAAGAGGTTAATAAAATGATGAAGCGCATAGATAGGGTAGATAGTCACCGTCTTTTTTCTGAGGGGGAGTCTAAAACTAGAGGGCACAGGTTTAAGTTGAGAAATTCAAAGGAGATCTGGGGGCAAGTTTTTCACAGATCTGGGGGGCAAGATTGTCACTGAGATCTGGGGGCAAGTTTTTCACACTGAGGATGGTGGTTATCTACAATGAGCTGCCAGAGGAGGTGGTGGAGGCAGATACAATGACCACATTTAAAATGCATTTAGACAGGTACTTGGACAGGAAAAGCACAGAGGGGTACGGGTAATGCGGGCAAGTGGGAATAGTGTGGACTGGCCTCACAGTCGGCATGTACAAGTTGGGCCAAAGGGCCTGTTTCTGTGCTGTTCAACCCTATGATCCCAGCTCTTACCTGCACGAATCTCCTATCCCTTGCTCAACTAATGTCTAAACATTTATCACAAACCATAGGAAGTAGGAGCAGTGGACCCTCTGACTTCTTTCTCCCTTTAATAAAAATAGCTTTCTCTTCTTAATAAAAACAGAAAATGCGAGAAGCACTCAACAGGTCAGGCAGCATCTGTGGGGAGAGAAACAGATTTAATATTTCAGGTTCAAGATCCTTCATCAGAACTGATCAAATCCTGCTTTGATTTTCAATCTCCACATCTTTGCTCTCACTAGCACAGAGAAAAGTGTCCAGCTCCTTCCTGGGTATATTCAATGACTTGGCTTCAACTACTTTCTGTGGGAGAGAATTACACAGGTTCACCAGTGTCTGGGAGAAGAAAGTTCTCCCATCTCGGTATTGAACAGCTGACCCCTCATCCTCAGACAATGAACCCTTGTCCTGGGCACCATGGCCACTGGGAACAACTTTAAGGTGAGTGGAGAGAAGCTTAAGAGGGATCCGAGGTGTAGGTTTTTCATACAAGCATCTTCCCTGCATTTCCTCAGGGCTCACCCTCCCACCCAGTTTTGGATCACTGTAAACTGGTTTATCATTGTCACATGTAGTGAGGTACAGTGAAAAACTTTGTTTTACATGCCATCCATACAGGTCATTTCATCACATCAGTGCATTGAGGTAGTACAGGGGAAAACAATAACAGAATGCAGAATAAAGTGTTACAGTTACAGAGAAAGTGCAGTGCAGGTAGACAATAAGGTGCAAGGTCATAACGAGGTAGATTGTGAGGTCAAGAGTCCATTTTATAGTATTGGTGGACCGTTCAATAGTCTTATAACAGTGGGATAAAAGCTGTCTTTGAGCCTGGTGGTACGTGCTTTCAGGCTTTTGTATCTTCTGCCCAATGGGAGGGGGGAGAAGAGAGAACGTCCGGGGTGCGTGGGGTCTTTGATTATCTTGACTGCTTTACTGAGACAGCGAGAAGTGTAGAGAGAGTCCATGGAGGGGAGGCTGGTTTCCATGATGTGCTGAGCTGTGTTCACAACTCTCTGCAGTTTCTTGCAGTCCCGGGCAGAGCAGTTGCCATACCAAGCCGTGATGCACCTGCAGACTTGGGGATATTACATTTAATTACTTTGTCCAAATCAGTAATCTGTATCATGAGTAGCAGGGGTCCCAGCACTGAACCTTGTGGTACCTCACCAGTCACCACCTGCCACAGGTAAAAACCTGCTCATTCCTACTCTTTGTTTCCTGTCGTTCAACCAGTTCTCTGTTCATATTAGCACCTTATCCCCAGCTAGTCCCATCTACTTCTGCAGGATGAATACCTGCTCTTCTTTAAAGGATTAGGGGAACTTTTATGTCCCCTTGAGAGAGCAGAGAGGGGCCCCAGTTTAGCATCACATCAGAGAGAAAGAGAGGGGGGGGGGAGGGGGTGGAGAGAGAGAGAGAGAGAGAGAGTGAGAGAGAAAGCCTCCACCCCAGCATCCTATAGACTATGACTAATCCTGTAGACTATGTGCTGCTGTCTCTGGAATGGGGCTTTGAACGATGATCTCCTGACTCAGAGGTGTGAGTACTACAGAGTGTGCCACAGCTGACACCTAATCACATTAAGGAATGGAAAACCGTGGACTGCATGTCAGCAATTTTTTGAGAAGCAATAAATGTCAGTTTAATTTAAAACACGGAAAAGATATATGTTATTAATTGCTCACGGTGATGCTGGTCTTGTTTCACTGGGTAATATAATGAGGCCAAATTTCTTGAGCTGTAATTGGAAAATGACAGGGATTTCGATGGAAGTGTTCTTTCTGCCCATTGTAACACAGCCATCAGTTCTATGGAACCCCTGGGGCCTGATTGTCAGGTGGGGTGGCTGCCCCTCTTTTATGTCCAACTCCCAGACACCCCCAGTTTCACCCGCCGTGTTCTACACTTTCAGGAACACATACAATGAAAATGTAATCACTTGTTTTCCTCACACCGCCTTCCAGGGTGTTCGTTTCTCCCCAGTCAGGCTCCCACTTCTTATTTCAATTCTTCATGCTGCCCTTACAGTCAGGGGACTCTTGTCAAAGGGGCCCATTCGATTCAGTTCCCATTAATATGTTCAGGCAGGACAGGAACTTTCTTGGGCTTTTAGACAAGCATTAATTAATTTAACTATAAAATACTATCATGGGAACATGTCCATTCAGAACAGTGTAACCCATATGTTGTACAAAGTAGTTTTTGCATATGTTTTTTAAAAAAGCATTATGTAATGCTAAAAATCTGTTTCTCTTATGTTATAGAGGAGCATTTTCAGATAAATAGCTCTGTCATTTTTGAAAATAACTTTAATAGTGGATGATTGCAGCTGTCTTGTCTTTTACAATTCAGACCACCATACCAACACTTAAGGATCAATAGTGCAGAATTCCACTTGACAGCGAGTGTAAGTTATCAACCCTCCATGAGTTGTATTATAATGCAACATTCCCATATTTGCTGACACCCTTGTCTCCACAAGCTTCCCTTTTTGTCATCTCCCCAAGCTGCACAATGCTCTGAAACTCTGCACTGCTCCAGTTCTGGCTTTAATTGAGACAGGAGTCTGCATCTACCAGGGTCCCAGACACTGGGTTCCCCTCCCAAAAACTCTCTGATTCTCTGCCTCTCTCCTCCTATACAGTTCTTAAAACCTATTGCTTCAAACAAGCTTTTGGTCACCTGTTCTATCTCCTCCTTATATAGCCTACTGACAAATTTTGTCTAAAAAATACTCCTGCGAGGCACTGAGACAGTTTACAATGTTAACCGAGCTTTGTAAGTGCCAGTTGTTGTTGCTGTAAATTGCTTTGAACTTTTAGAATTCCAAGCGTGAATCTCTTCCTTCACAAGATAACCAATGATGCTTGCTTATAAGATGTGTAAGTCTGTCCTCCATGGAATGGAATTTTAATGTGACTAACAGATTATTACAGAAAGTACTGGAGTTTATAGGTCAGCAGGCTTATGAGGAACATGGGAAATGCTGGGTGAAAAATGACCAAGGTCCATCTTGTTCACCTTCCAACACACTGGGAGTCCCAACGGCAGCAATTATGCAGCAATGCGCTGATTGCACCAATCAATCTTTATTAATGTTTCTACAACAGACATGAGAAAGGAAGTCCCCAGTGAGAGAGGTTTAGGAAGTTTAATAGGCAAGGCTACAAAGAATTACATAACCTAGTGGGTGACAGAGTTATAATGTAGGTTAACCATGATTTGATGAACAGGCTTAAGAGATTGAATGGTTTCTTTCTGTGCCTGTGTGACAGGATCGTGGGGTTGAATGGCCTCCTGCTGTTGTCTTCCTCCTGCACATACTGCATGCCCCTCACATGATGCTCATATACTGTATCCCAACTTGTTTCTTCAGGATTATTACTGAGAGTGTTCTATCCAAGTTAATTTGAACAAAGTTTAAATATCTGTGTACAAGATTTATTGACCATGAAAATAGGTTTCAAATACATCACACCCGTAAGGCATATCGGGGAACACTTTACTGCCCTCTCCACTGTTCACTCACTCAATAATGTTCTCAATTACAGATCTGAAAAAATGCATTCCTCTGCCAAGGGTTTACAGCTGTTTAAATCATATTTTCATGACTCAATAATAATTGTATGCTTGATTGTATATAGCAAATCTATGCTAAATATTAAAAACATTTGTATTTTAGTATTTTGGAAGAATTTCATCAAATAAAAAAGTCAAGTGGTCTGATGACAAGAAAAGTAAATTATAAAGTGCTTTTTACGATATATCTTTGAAATTTTGCACATTTTGTCCTCTCTCTCTCTTCCTTAAATAGATGAATTACGTTCCAGTCTGCTGGGATTTTTCCAGGATTTATGGAAATTTGGAAGGTTGTTGCTGATGTATCTGCAGTCTCTGTAGCCACCTCTATTAGAACCTGGGGATGCCAGCTGACAGCTCTAGGAGATTTGTTCAGTTTTTGACCCTTTAACATCTCCAGAACTTTCGCTTTAGTGCTATTAGCAGTTGTAAGTTCCTCCCTGTCATCAGATCTTTGTTTCCCACCATGTTTGCTACAGTTTTTGTGTCTTCTGCAATGAAAGCAGATAGAACACAGGAACAGGCCCTTCAGCCCACATTAATTAATTAAGCTAATGACACCTAATTAAACTAATCACTTCTGCCTGCACATGGTCCATACCCCTCCATTCTCTGCACATTCATGTGCCTAAGAACTTCTTAAATGCCCCTATCATATCTGCCTCCACCACCACCCCTGGCAGTGAATTCCAGGCATCCACCACTCTGTGTGTAAAACACTTGCCCCGCACATCTAGTTTGAACTCTCACCTCAAATGCATGCCCTCTGGTATTAGACATTTCGACCTTAGGAAAAAGATACTGGCTGTCTTCTCTATCCATGCTTCTCATAATTTTATAAACTTCTGAGACAGACATTAAGTGCTGCTGGAAGGTTATCAACTCAGTGAAGTCTGCCTGAAACTTGTTGGTCTCCCAGCACGGTGAGATGTCCATGAGGGAATGCTGCTGACCGGCACAGTCCCGTTTGCAGGAGTCCATGCTGAGGGACGCACTGAAGCTCGGGGCAGCCAATGCAAAGGCTCTGTGGGGAAGGTCCACAGTGTGGGCTCATCCCACTACAGGACATGGAGGGGCTGAGTCGGGTGGGGAAGCCCCTCGAACATTAAAAGGGTGTCACTCCAGGGGGCCACATGAGTGGCAATGGTGCGCTGGTTTTAAAAAAAATGTTAACACGACTGAATGTAATGATCATGAATGTAAAAGTACTGCACTGTTTCTTCTTTTCTATATATTTTTTATTATGAATAAAGTTTATTTTTGAAATATATAAAACAAATAAATCTCTATCAGCTCTCCCCTCTTATCTCTGGTGTTCCAAAGAAAACAGCCCAAGTTTGACCAACCTCTCCTTATAGCTCATGCCCTCTAATCCAGGCAGCATCCTGGTAAACCTCTTCTGCACCCTCTCCAAAGCCTCCACATCCTTCCTATAATGGGGTGACCAGAACTGAATGCAATACTCCAGATGAAGCCTGACTAGAGCTTTATAAAACTGCAAAGTAACTTCCTGACTCTTGAACTCAATTCCTCGACTAACAAAGGCAAGCCTGCCATGTGCCTTTTTTACTGCCCTATCAACCTGTGCAGTCACTTTCAGGAAGCTATGTACTTGGACCCCAAAATCCCTCTCTATATAAACACTGTTAAGGGTCCTACCATTAACTGTGTACTTTCCTTTTACATTTGATCTTCCAAAGTTCATCAGCTCATACTTCCTTGGATAAACTCCATCTGCCATTTCTCAACCCATATCTATTGGTATTGGTTTATTATTGTCACTTGTACCGAGGTACAGTGAAAAACTTGTCTTGCGAACCGACCGTACAGGCCAATTCATTACATAGTGCAATTACATTGGGTTAGTACAGAGTGCATTCATGTAGTGCAAGTAAAAACAATAACAGTACAGAGTAAATTGTCCCAGCTACAGAGAAAGTGCAGTGCAATAAGGTGCAAGGTCACAACAAGGTAGATCGTGAGGTCATGAGGTCATAGGTCATAGTCTATCTCATTTTATAAGGGAGATGTTCAATAGTCTTATCACAGTGGGGTAGAAACTACGTGCCCTCAGGCTCCTGTATCTTCTACCCGATGGAAGAGGAGAGAAGAGAGAATGACCTGGGTGGGTGGGGTCTTTGATTATGCTGGCTGCTACACCAAGACAACGAGAGGTAAAGACAGAGTCCAAGGAGGGGAGGCTGGTGTCTGTGATGCACTGGGCTGTGTCCACAACTCTCTGCAGCTCCTTGTGGTCCTGGGCAGAGCAGTTGCCGTACCAAGCCGTGATACATCCAGATCAGATGCTTTCTATGGTGCATCGGTAAAAGCTGGTGAGAGTCAAAGGGGACAAACCAAATTTCTTTAGCCTCCTGAGGAGGTAGAGGCACTGGAGAGCTTTCTTGGCCGTGGCATCTATGTGATTTGACCAGGACAGGCTGTTGGTGATGTTCACTCCCAGGAACTTGAAGCTCTCAACCCCCTCGACCTCAGCACCATTGACGTAGACAGGTGCATGTACCCCCCTTCCTGAAGTCAATGACCAGCTCTTTTGCTGACATTGAGGGAAAGGTTGTTGTCATGCCACCATTCCACTAAGCTCTCTATCTCCTTCCTGTACTCCGACTCACTGCTGTTTGAGATACGGCCTACAACGGTGGTATCATCTGCAAACTTGTCTAATATCCGCAGCTGATCTATATCCTGCTGTATCCTTTGGCAATCTTATACACAACACCACTAGTCTCTTTGTCATCTGTACATCTTGTGTCATTATTTATTTCATGCCCCAGACTCTCTCCTTTCTTTGCCTTTGTGAAACTTACTTTGACTTTTTGCCACTCTGTTCATTTTTCATGTTTTATCTTCATTGATTATTCAGGATCTGGACATCACTGGCAAAGCAACACTTATTGTCCACCCTTAATTGCCCCTGAGAAGGTGGTAGTGATCCATCTTCTTGAACCTCTGTAGTCCTTCTGATGAAGGTGCTTCCCCAGAACTGTTGGGGAGGGAGTTCCAGGGTTTAGAACCAGAAATGCTGAGAGAGCGGCAAAATATTTCCAAGTCAAGATGGTGTGTGACTTGGAAGGGAAGCAACACAAGAATGTGAGACACAGAGGGAGGAGGAGGTCATTCAGCCCCTTGTGTCAGACCCATCATTTAACACGATCATGGCTGATCTATTGCCTCAGTCCCACCCTTTCCTCACACCCCTTGATTCCCTTAATATCAGAGAAATAGGAGGACATCACACATAAGTGCATGATTGGTGAGATGGTGCAATGGGTGGGCTTTAGACTTGAGGTACTGAGTCTAGGGGAGGTAGTCCTGAGCAGGCCAAATGGATTGCACCTTTACAGATGGTGATGGTACCAGCACATACCTGGAGAAACACCTCCCACTGTTACGGACTCAGTGAAAGTCCCTTTAAGATAGAGAGTGTGTGTGTATGTGTGTGTGGGGCGTGCTTACGTCAATAGAAGATAAAGGACGTAATGACGTTGTTGAAGAAGTAAGAAGAAGAAGAAGGAGAGAGAGAGAGAAGGGAGAGAGACACCAGCCTGCTTGTTTTCTCTATCGATGGATGAGAAACAATAACTGTGTTTGCCACTGAAATCCATGTATGGAAGTTGGAAGTAATCCGGTGGAGTTCACTTTGTTGCTGACCTGTAGAAGGAAACAGGTATTTGTGTGTGGACGACCACGGTTCGGATGCTTTTCGGGGTGAGGAAGTCACTACCGAGTAAACACTGGAGTGTCGTTTGGGGTCCATCGTGGAACATTTGGATTTCGTATGTACTCTCTCTATGTTTTTCTACATCTACATCTTATCTTCAGACAACGGTGGTTGTTGAAGAAGCCCTTGCTCATGTTTCACCTTATGGCTTGCGGAACTGAACTTTAAGAACCATTCAGGAACTGGGAGTTTTGGACTTTGTCACACACACACACACGAAGAGTTTAGTTTTGGGGTTAACGTTCGAGGTTTAACATTCTTGAATTCTAACATACTAACATTTTTTTTAACTTTTATTTTACGTATTATCATAAGTAGTGATTAATAAAATAGTTTTTAACACTGAATCATGCTCAGTGTGTTTCTTTTGTTGCTGGTTTGTGACACCACCCTTCCCACACTCATACTGCAAAAGTGTTGGAATAGCCATGTGGACTAAAAGATATCTCCAGATCCTGGCCTTGGTAGGGTGAAGGGTCTGATGCTTCCAATCACATCTGGTAGAAACACATTTTGAAAACGGGGAAACAAAGGCTGAAGGAAAGGAAACAAAGACTCCAGGCACTTCTTTATTGTCTATACAATGCAAGGAGTGAAGGCAGCCACTGGGGCACAGATAGATGTGTGAGGATATGACATTGTGACCATAACTAAAGCACATTAAAGAGATGGGTAGGACTGGTATTCAATTTTTCTGATTACAGGGTTCCAAACGAGACACAGAAGTGGTTGAAAACCAGATGGATGTAGAAACAAACAATGTGCTGGAGGAACTCAGTGGGTTGAGCAGCATCTGTGGGAGCAAAGGAATCGTCAATGTTACAAGTCAAAACCCAACATCATGTATCCTGATGCAGGGTTCAAACCTGAAACATCAGCAGTTCCTTTCCTCTCACAGATGCTGCTGATTGTTTGTTGCTCCAGATTCCAGCATCTGCAGTCTCTTGTATTTCCTTGGGTGTAGAAATATTGGTTATGGATAAATTACAACTGTAAAGATCAATGGAAGTGGCCCTAAGGAATAAGTAGATAGTCACATTAGTGGGAGCACACCATAAGCTCCAAACATTCAGAGGGAGCTAGACAAGCAAATATCTAGGCAAGTTACTAAGAAGTGACAAAGTAACAGGGTGATGACATTTTCATATTTCAATGACCCTAACATTGGAACTTGGACGGGTTTGACTCGAGGGTATAGAAGACGAAGAATCTTAGAAATGCGTCCAGAGAAAGGCTGACAATGTGTAACGGACCAGAAGTTGCTCAGTATTCAATTCTATGGTTGGGAAGCAGACTGGCATTTCTGTGGTTGCAGAGTGATTCGTGGATGGATTCCGGGATATTTTGTGGCCTCCCTGGTACCAAGGTTGGTGATATCTCTGAATGGCTCCAGGAAATTCTGGAGAGAGAGGACGAACAGCCAGAGGTCATGATATACATCGGTACTGATGTACCGATGAGGTCCTGAAGGCAGATTTCAAGGAGTGAGGAAGAAGATTAAGAAGCAAGACCTCAAGGCAGTGGTCTCTGGATTACTTCCCATTCTGTGTTTGGAACTCAAGGATAGTGAGACGACTGCAATGCTGAGGATTCGTGGGAAGGGAGGGCTTTAGACTCCTGGGCCATTGTGTAGCTGTGGGGATGCTGAGACCTGAGGAGGTTAGATGGATTGTACCTCCACAGAGAAGGGACCAACATCCTCTCGGGGAAGTTTGCTAGTTATGTGGGGGTATTTTACACTAATTTGGCAGAGAATTATTAGCACAAGAAGATAACACCAAAAAGGAGAAAAAAATGTGCAAAGGATTGGGAGAGATAAATAGCACCAGAACCAGAAATAGAAAAGGCACAGAACCAGAATAAAGGAGGGTGCAAGAAGCTCTCAGGTTCCAAGCTACCATCCGCGGTTTATGACTGAATGCCTGTAAGTCAAAATCCCACTGAAATGTATAGTGCATGCATTGGAATATTGGTATTGGTATTGTTTTATTATTGTCACATGTTCTGAGGTACAGTGAAAAACTTGTCTTGCATACAGTCCATACATATCAATTCATCACATCAAGGCATTGAGGTAGTACAAGGTATAACAATAACAGAATGCAGAATGAAGTGTTACAGTTACAGAAAAAGTGCAGTGCAGGCAGACAATAAGGTGCAAGGCCATAACGAGGCAGATTGTGACATGAAGAGGACAATTTATAGTACTAGGGAACCATTCAGTAGTCTTATAACAGCGGAATAAGATTCAATGAAAGTGGCTACACAGGTAGATAGGGTGGTTATGAATGCTTGCATTTATTAATCAAGGTATTGAGTATGGGAGTCAAGAAGTTACGATGCATCTCTATAGAACTCTGGTTAGGCTGCATTTAGAGTATTGTGTGCAGTCTGGTCACCTCACTACAGGAAGGATGTGAGGCTTTAGAGAGGGTGCAGAGGAGGTTTTCTAGGATGCTGCCTGGATTAGAGGGCATGTGCTATCAGGAGAGGCTGCACAAACTTGGGCTCTTTTCTCCGGAGTGGTGGAGGCTGAGGGGTGATCTGTTGGAAGTGTATAAAATTATGAGGGGCATAGATAGGGTAGACAAGCAATATCTTTTTCCCATTATTGAGTGATCCAATACCAGAGGGCATGCATTTAAGGTGAGAGGGGGTAGGTTCAGAACAGATGTGAGGGGTACATTTTTTACTGAGAGAGTGGTGGATGCCTGGAATGCGTTGCCTGATAGGGCGGTGGAGGCAAATATTTGGGGGCTTTTAAGAGGGGCTTGGATGGGCACATGAATGAAAGGAAAATGGAGGGATATGGACATTCTGTAGGTAGGTGGGATTAGCTATGTCGGCAGAACCCTGTGGGCTGAATGCCCTGTTCTGTGCTGTACTGTTCTATGTGTTATGTTCTTTGAAAAGGTAACATCCCCACTGACCCATAGGAACCTCTGGTCCATGATGCTCAAAATGGAGAAGGAACATTCATGTTGACTTGAGAACCTCAGGTCCATTTTCTGGGCTCAGACAGAAGCTCAGGGTAAATGTGAGTAGCACCTCCCAAAGCACACACCCATCCCATCCCATCCCATCCCATCCCATCCCATCCCATCCCATCCCATCCCATCCCATCCAGGACCTCATTCCCTCATCTGTTGCAAAGGTCCTACATGACCCACAGAATTGGAGTGGAAGCAAATTGTCATAGACTGTTAAGGATCCTGGGATAAATTCTAACCTGGACACTGGAGAGAACTACAAAATAGTCCCATTGAATCTCTCACAATCACCTGTGAATTCAGGTGGGACATCCCTGAGGAAGTTAGCAATGTCTGCGGAAAAGTGAGGAAGTGAGCAACATCTGGGGGGTGAGGGAGTGAGCAACATCTGGGGGAAGTGAGGGAGTGAGCAACATCTGGGGGTGAGGGAGTGAGCAACATCTGGGGGAAGTGAGGGAGTGAGCAACATCTGGGGGAAGTGAGGGAGTGAGCAACATCTGGGGAAGTGAGGGAGTGAGCAACATCTGGGAAAAAGATGAACGTTCAGCTGAGAAATGAATGTTTCTGTATAGTTGTTATACAAAGATTAGAAGCTCTCAATGTTAAGACAATCAGCAAAAGAACTAGAGAAGGACATGAGGGAATTTGTTTGCAGTGAGTTGCTGGGATCTGGAATTGGCCACACGAAGGGTGATTGAATTTGATAATGAATTTCAAAATGAAATTGGATAAATGTTTGAAGGAAAAGTTTTTGTTTTGCAGTACTTATAGAGGTGAACTCAAAGGTGATCTTAAAGAGGTGTGCAAAATCATGAGGGACATAGATAGGGTGAAGGCAAACTGTCTTTTTCCCAGGATTGGGGCATCAAGAATATGATGAGAGGGGAAAGATTTAATAGGAACTTGAGGGGCAACTTTTTTTTACACAATGCGTGGTATCTGTGTCATCAAGTCATAGAGCAATGCAGCATGGATACAGGCCCTTTGCCCCAATCAGTCCATGCTGACCACTGGTGCATAGTCCCAGCTGGTCCCAATTTCCTGCATTCGACTCATGTCCCTTCAAGCCCTGCCCCTCCATGTACCTATCCAAATGATCCTGCTGTACCTGCCTCACCCACTTCCTCTGGCAGCTCGTTCCATACACTCACCACTCTCTGCTTAAAAAATTTGCCCCTCAGGTCCCTTTTAAATCTTTCCCCTCTCACCCTAAACCTATGCCCCCTAGTTTTGGGCTCCCCTACCCTGGGGAAAAGACTGTTACCGTCCACCTTATCTCTGCCTCTCATAATTTTAAGCACTTCTACAAGGTCGCCCCTCATTCTCCTACGTTCCAAGGAATAAAGACCCAGCCTGGCCAACCTCTCCCTATAACTCAGGCCCTCGAGTCCTGGCAACATCCTCATAAATCTTTTCTACACTCTTTCCAGTTTAACCGCGTCTTTCCTGTAACAGGGCGACCAAAACTGTCCACAGTGCTCCAGGTACTGTGTGGAATGAGCTGCCAGAAGTAATGGCTGAGGGAGGTACAACAACAACTTTTTTAAGATAGTTGGACTGGTGCATGAATAGGAAAGGTTTGGCAGGTTATGGGCCAAATGCTGGCAAATGGGACTAGCTTGGATGGGACATCTTGGTCGGCATGGACCAGTTGGGCTGAAGGGCCTGTTTCCGTGCTGTATGACTCTGTTGTAGGGAAAAGCCACTGGAGACAATTGAAGAGGTAGCAGGTCATGAAAGGCCAAATGGCCTCCACGTACCCTGTGAAGCCGTGAATCTGCTTCCCGCCACTTCCTTCTGCTGTCAGTAGATTTGTCTTTAAACTTAGCAGCGGTGGGGTTTGGAAAAGACGGGTTTATAGATGCTAATTCCTTCCTGTGTTTTACACTGGGCCCTATTGCAACCTGAACCACATTGACTCCAGGTTAAGCAACAGCCCGGATTTCGAGTATTCAGCCGCCCGTTCCCGTTAACCTGTTCCAGCTGTTGGTTGCCCTCAGGTGAAGAATTACTTCCTGACACCTCTCCTGAACACACTGGGCCGCAGCTGTGTTCCATCAACAAGCGGACCTTTCTCCTTGCACCCTCTCTACAGCGGCTGGACCGCGGCAGGAGAGCTCCTGTCAGATGCCCCTGATATCTCAATACGTTTCACCGCCATTTACCATGAACTAACTCCATCAGCTGGTGTGTGAACAGCGGAGTAACGGCGCGTCAACACTGCGGCGGCCACACCGGAGACAACCCGTCTTCCTCCCACAGTGCGGCGGTCCCTCAGCACTGCCCTTCAACCGTGCGTCGTTCACTTGGCACCTTTTCCGCAGTGCAGCGTTCCCTCAGCTCTGCACCAGTGAGGCGGTCCCTCAGTATTGCCCTCCAACCGTGCTGCACAGACATTTGCTGAGGGAGCGCTGTGCCAGAACGACCACTCGGAGTGGAGCGGTCCTTCAATGCCATCCTTTCACAGTGGTCCTCGGCGCAGCTCTCCTCAGTATTGTCTCACAGATATTGGAGCTCTCCCTCCTGCCCTCCCTCACAGTGCGGCGCTCCCTCATTACTCCCCACACTGCGGCGCTCCCCCCCCCCCCGCTCTAGTCTTCGGGATAGGGCTTGAACTTGTGGGTTTGACCAAGGTCACTCAGAATCTCACCCACAACCCGATAGGTCCAGGTGCGAACGTCGGTCTCAGCTGACTTCATGCCCCTCGTTCGAGCGATCTGCCCGGAGACTCTGGGACACAGGCGAGAGACACACGCTGGAAGTGGGCAGCGGGCAGCGTCGCGGAGGGAGAGCCAGCCCCGAGCAGTGACAGCTTTGCATTCTCTCTGCTCCGGTTCTCAACTTTAAACCGCTCTTTCCAGTCGCTAATTGGCACGGAGGGCGGGCGGAGACAGGGCTAGCAACCCCGCTCCATGTGGACACAAGGGGGGTCTAGAATCGGAGGTGTCCCAACAGCAGCCACCAACCCGGACTCCCCTTTACCACGATCTACAGCGCTGGAGCGCTGCGATCAGACACTCCAATGTCCCTCTCTGAAGTAAGAACGTTGCCCACTCGCTGAGCGCAGCAATGCTGACTGAAAGGGAGCAAAACCTCTTCCTCGTTACGACCTTGCACCTTATTGTCTGCCTGCACTGCACCTTCTCCGTAAATATAACACTTTATTCTGCATTCTGTAATGTTTTACCCTGTACTACCTCCATGCATGATAAGTTGCATGAACGGTATGCAAGACAAGTGTTTCACTGTACAAGTGACAATAATCAACCAATTCCAATTCCAAATTGCAGGAAGTGAAAACCCCGAAATGAAATCAGAGAGATGTCGCCGCTGAAACGTTAACTGTTTCTCCCTTCACAGATGCTGCCCGACCCGCCGTGTTTCCGGCGTTTGCAGCCCTGCCCTGGTCTGTCCCCCCAAGTGTCCGGCCGCAGATTCCGCCCGGAGACCGGACAGTCCACCCGGAGACCGCAGCATGGCCCGGAGACCGGAGAGTCCGCCCGGAGACCGCAGCGGGCGCCGGAGACCGACCATCTGTCGGTCTCAGTGACCCGCCTCTCCGTAATCACTGACCTCTCGATCCCATCGGGCAGATCTGGCAGTTCCGCCGTGAGTTTGATGCAGTTGTTTCACTGCCCAGCGATACACCCAGAGTACATGGGGAATAATTCACCTGCGGCGCACACACCCCGAGCGGAGGTTTTAAATCGCCAGCCTGGTTAAATTGTCCAAACTCCGCCTGCGCGCGTTTTAACCCTTCGGTAAAAAAAACCCGTTCGGATCGGTTCTTCTGAGGTGGCGGTTTGTAGGGAGCGCAGGTACTCCCTGAAATGTTGGAAATGTAAATGTGACCAGAAGGTGCTGCCACACTCAGCGGGTCGGTTTCTCTCCCCAGGGACGCTGTCTGACCCGCTGGGTATTTCCACCATTTCCCCTCTGCATTTTAACCGTTGACATCCCTACTGATTCAGCACAAATCATCAACTGTTTCTCCTCCCACAGATGCTGCCGACCTGACGGATACACCACGCAAACAGGCCCTTCAGCCCAACTCTCTGTGGCGACCATGTTGCCGAACTGAGAAACTCCCACTTGCTGCTGTCCGCGCAATCCCGCACGCCCCTTCCTATCCTGGAGCTGTCCAAATGTCTTATCAATGTTGTGTTGTACCCACCCCAGGCAGCTCGTTCCACACACCCACCACCCTCTGTGTGAAAACGTTGCCCCTCAGGTCCCCTTTAAATCATTTCCCTCTCACCTTTCACCTATGCCCTCTAGTTTTTGACTCCTGAACCTGGGGGAAAAGGCTGTGACCATTCACCTTGTCCACACCCCTCATGATTTTATAAGGTCACCCCTCAGCCTCCTTCGCTCCAGGGAAAACAGTCCCAGCCTGTCCTCATAACGCAAGCCTTCCAGTCCTGTCAACATCCCTGTGAACCTTTTCCGCACCTTTCCAGCTTAATCACATCCTTCCCATAGCTGGGCAGCCAGAAGGGTGATGTTGGAGGAACTCAGCAGGTCAGGCAGCATCCGTGGAGAAAAGCAGGCGGTCAACGTTTCGGGTCAGGACCCTTCTTCAGGACTGAAGATAGGAAAAGGGGAAGCCCAATATATTGGGCTAGTGCAGCTGTAATAAGACATTGCAACTCTTGTACTCAGTGCCCTGACTGATGAAGGTAAGTGTGCCAAAAGCCTTCTTCACCACCCTGCCTACCTGTGTCCCCACTTTCAGGGAAAAATGTACCTGTTCCCCTAGGTTTCGCTTTTCTACAACACTCTCCAGTGCCTGCCATTCACTGTGTGAGTCCTGCCCTGGTTCAACTTACCAACTCCATTTACTATTTCTTGACCCACTTTCCCAGTTGATCCTGTTGTAACCTCAGACAACCTTCTTCACTGTCCACCACACCATCAACTTTGATGCCATCCACAAACTTTCTAACCACACCAAGTACGTTCTCATCCAAATCGTTAATACAGATGATAAACAGCAGGGGACCCAGCGCCGGCCCTGCAACACACCACTGAAAATAAACCCTCCACTACCTCCCACTGACCACTGGCGCCAAGCCAACTTTATATGCAATTGGCCAGCTCCCACTGGCTCCCACGTGACCCAACCTCCCTGGGGTTTCCTGCATTTTCTGTTTTATTGCCTTTTGATTTTTTCCCCCTGAAATGACAGAACTCTGATCAGCACTCTCTTCCTTACTGACCCAGTCAACCGGTTATTTCACAAATTTCACAAAATATCTGCCCAGATCAGCACACTTTAAATTGTCAGAGTGTTACAGTTTGCCCAAAGGAAGGACGAGAACGATCGTTCAAACAAACAGAAAGTCCACCTTCACATTTTACAGAACATTGCAGCCAGACTGACCTGCTTCCTTCTCCCTCTGGGCCACAGGTCGGGGGTTCGTTTAATGTCACCTTGGTACCAAGTGTGTGACCAACGTCCCTCCTCATAGGTGGGATGGGCCAGTCTGTCTGGTCTCTGGGATCACTGCCCTGGCAGCACAAACGAAACATTTCCATTATCAGGATGGTTTCCCTCCTTACTCTTTGAACAAAGGCAGCAACCGAGAACCTTGGATGGCCAGCGCTGTGTGAGCAGCAGACTTCTCCTGCCCCAGGTTGTCAGTCGGTGAGTTCTCTTCCTATGACCAGTAGATTCCTGCAAGGATCGGTGCTGGGTCCCTGCTGTTTGTCATCGATGAAAATGGATGGGAATCTAGGTGACACGATTAGTAAGTCTGCAGATAGCAGCAAAATTGGTGGTGTGGTGGGCAGTGACGAAGGGTGTCCAAGGTTACAACAGGATCAAGGTCATCTGGGAAAATGTGCAAAGGAATGGCAGATGTAATGTGACTCGGACTAAGTGCAAAGTGATGCATTTTGGAAAGCTAAACCAGGCCAGGACTCACACAGTGGATGGCAGGGCCCTGGGGAGTGTTTTGGAACAAGAGGGACCCAGGGATACAGGTACATGGTTCCATGAAAGTGGCGTCACAGGTAGACAGCGTGGTGAAGAAGGCGTTTGGCACACTGGCTTTCATCGGGTGGGGCACTGAGTACAGGAGTTGGGACGTCATGTTGCATTTGTACAAGATGTTGGTGAGACCTCACTTGGAACATTGTGTACGGCTCTGGTCGCCCAGCCACGGGAAGGATGCGATTAAGCTGGAAATGGTGCAGAAAAATTCACCAGGATGTTGCGGGACTGGAAAGTTTGAGTTTAAGGAGAGACTGGATGGGCTGGGACTGTTTTCCCTGGAGTGAAGGAGACTTGGGGGTGTCGGTATTATGTGTCAACCTTCTAATGACAGCTGTGCGCGGCGGCGGTTATAGAAACCTCGCTAAACTATGAGGTCCGAGCAGGTGTCAGGGATTGGAGTCTCAACCCGCTGCTAGCCGTTTCAGAATCAGTCATAGCCGTGTGCCTGAGCCTGGGGCACCGGATTATAGGAACCGCTGACTATTTCCGACCCAGATTTAAATTCCCACCTGGATCGGGGTCCCACCATCACCCGCATCACTCCAGGGGCTGTTTCACTGGATGTCCCCGGCGGTGATCATCTGTGTCCGGTTCTGCACACCCACTCCCGCCGCTGCGGGCTGGTGCAGCGGGGGTTATTGGGGGAGCGAGTTGTCGAACCAGGTTCCTCTCACTCCGTTGGTGAATTTGACCATGGAGGTGATACCACAGTTACTGCCCTGATCGCCCTGCTTGAAATAGTCCTTTAAACAAAAATATTCCCCTCTACAACGGTCACAAACGTTGTGGGTACTTGCTGCATTGTCAGTTTACACCCTTCATTCGTTGCCTCAAGGTCAAAGTACAAAAACAACCAGTCCCCTTCCAAAGCGCCTTTAACAAGCTAAAGATTCGCGTTACCAATAACAACGGACCGTCCGGCCACACGGACATTTTTGGGCAGGAGGTCAGAAGCAGCAGGTTGAAGAGATGTCTTCCAGAAGGGAGCAGAGGTGGGCCGGTGGTGGGAGAGAGTTCCTGCGCCCAGTTTCATTTCAAATGTGCTTCACTGCGTGCAACCCACAAGGATGGGAAAGGCGCTACAGAAAGCAGGCATCTCTTATTCTTCTCTTTAGGAAGGGAATTCCAGAGGTCGGTTTTCAGGGGCGGAATAAATCCAGCGGTTTATGACTCAACTCTGAGCATCAAACAGTGACTCATGGATCTGCAGGACTGAAATTCACCAGCCGATGTTGTTCAAAATAAAACTCCGTCAGTACTGAAAGAAGCGACAATCAGACCACAGTTGTGGCACAGTAGGGAGCCCATGACTGGTCTGGGAAGTGAAAAGGCAATTTGTCCAGAGCTTCTGTTGGCTCCCAGTGAACCAAGTTGGGTTCACTCAGTGTGTTCTCGCGTGTTTATCTAGCAATGAAAGGCACTAGTTGACTTCATTTACACCACCGTCCAGATGAATGGTTTCGACGAGAAACTCGTACTGTTCATTTCCCTCCAGAGACGCTGCCTGACCCGCTGAGTTCCTCCAGCCCTTTGTGTGTTGCTCCAGATCCCAGCATCTGCAGTCTCTGTTTTCTCGTTTACGCCAACCCTACTGGGAGTGAAGTTTAGACCACATCCACCCTTGATACAAATGCAACTTTCCTCAGGTCCTCTCTGGGTGTTTTGGCCAGAGTTTTAATTCTGTGTCCTGGTCCTTGAACTATCTGCCAATGGGAGCGGTTTCTCTTTACTTATCCCTTCAGAACCAGTCATGTTGTTGTCCTCCCCATCAACTCTCCTCTCTACCTTCCTTGCACCAAGGGGAACCACCCCAGCTTCAGTCTAACCCACAGGTAACGTCCCACACCTGCAAATGCTGCAACCTGGTAAATCTTTCCTGCAGCTCTGCAGAACCAATCCTGCGATGTGACCAGTGTTGGCCGTAATACTCTTGTGACCGAAGCAACATTTTGTTCCGATTTGACATAACCTCCCTGCTTTTATTTTCTATGCTTCCAGTTATGAAGCCTAAGATCCAACTTGCCCTACTAACCATTCTCTCAACATGTCCTGGTACTGACAAGCACTTATGTCCCTCTACACCCACCTCTCTGTCTTTGCACCAATCAATTCATTTATGTTATCTCTTCTTTTGGCTAAAGTGCACCTTGATACACTTCTCTGTATGAAAATTCAGCTGACACTTGTTGGACTGAAGCAAACATCTGAATTAGGAGCAGGATTCTGTTTGGACATTTAGTCATAGAATCATAGATCATGACAGCACAGATACAGGCCCTTTGGCCCATCTAGTCCATGCTGGCCTGATTTTCTGCCTAGTCCCATCTACCTGCACCCAGACCATATCCCTCCAAACCCCTCCCATACATGTACCTATCCAAACTTCTCTTAACTGTTACAATTGAACCCACATCCACCACTTCCACTAGCAGCTTGTTCCACATTCGCACCACCCTCTGAGTGAAGAAGTTTCCCCTCAGATTCCCCTTAAATATTTCACCTTTCACCCTAAACCTATGACCTCTAGTTCTAGTCTCACCCAACCTGAGGGGTAAAAGCCTGCCTGCATTCACCTTATCTATACCCCTCATGATTTTATATGCCTCCATAACATCTCCCCTCATTCTCCTGCACTCCAGGGAATAAAGCCCTAACCTATTCAACCTTTCCCTGTAACTCAAATGTCATGGCTGATCTGAGTGAAGGCTCAACTTGATAAGTAAGGGTTTCCAGGTCACCAACCCTTTCGACCTTGTTTATCAAGTCATAGAGTCATAGAGTGACAGAGCATGGAAACCAGGCCTTTTGGCCCAACTCATTCATGCTGACAGTTGCCTAACTGAGCTAGTCCCATTTGCTTGCATTTGGCCCATATTCCCCAAATTTCCTCCATATTCCCTCCATATTCCTCCATATTCCTCTATCCATGTACCTGTCCAAATATTTTTAAATGCTGTTAATGTACCTGCCTCTACCACATGCCCTACACCCTCTATGTGGAGAAAATTGTCTCCCAGTCCTTTTTCGATCTTTCCCTTCTCACTTTAAACCTATGCCCTCTAGTTTTGGACTCCCCTACCCTGGGGAAAAGACTGTGACCATTCAGTTTATCTGTGCCCCTTGTGATTTTATAAACTGATAAGGTCACCCCTCAGCCTCATTCACTCCAGGGAAAAAGATTCCTGCCCATCCAGCCTCTCCTTATAACCCAATCCCTCCAGTCTCAGTAACATCCTCGTAAATCTATTTTCACCTTCTCCAATGTAATGACATACTTCCTAGAGCAGGGTGACCAGAACTATATTTATCTGTCTCTGCCTCAAAAATATCCAGCCTCTGCTTCCACCACCCTTTGAGGAAGGCAGTTCCAAAGATTTTCTCTCTGACAAAAAAATAGCCTTATCTGTCAGATATGGCATCCCCTTATCTTTAAAATGTTTGTTGCACTTCAGCAAATTTGGCAATATTACACTGCACACCCAGCCTGAAGTCAATATTTATCCAGCGTGCTACAACACTGGCCCCTGGGGAACACCACTGTCTCCAGCACAGTGCTACAACACTGGCCCCTGGGGAACACCACTGTCTCCAGCACAGTGCTACAACAATGGCCCCTGGGGAAAACCACTGTCTCCGACACAGTGCTACAATACTGGCCCCTGGGGAACACCACTGTCTCCGGCACAGTGCTACAACAATGGCCCCTGGGGAACACCACTGTCTCCGGCACAGTGCTACAACAATGGCCCCTGGGGAACACCACTGTCTCCAGCACAGTGCTACAACACTGGCCCCTGGGGAACACCACTGTCTCCGGCACAGTGCTACAACACTGGCCCCTGGGGAACACCACTGTCTCCAGCACCATGCTACAACACTGGCCCCTGGGGAACACCACTGTCTCCGGCACAGTGCTACAACACTGGCCCCTGGGGAACACCACTGTCTCCGGCACAGTGCTACAACACTGGCCCCTGGGGAACACCACTGTCTCCAGCACCATGCTATAACACTGTCCCCTGGGGAACACCACTGTCTCCAGCACAGTGCTACAACACTGGCCCCTGGGGAACACCACTGTCTCCAGCACCGTGCTACAACACTGGCCCCGGGGAATACCACTGTCTCCCATTGTCCATCTAAAAGCAACTGTTTATCACTGCTCAATGCTTTGTCTGGACAAGTGTGATATGTTGCACTTCGTGAGGTGAAATGTAAGAATATACAGTGTATGGCAGGATCCTAAGGAACATTGATGTACAGAGAGATGCAAGTTCATAGGTCTGTGAAACTGGCAACAAAAGTTAAGAAATCAAGCATGCTGTACATGTTGAGGATAAAATTTGGCAAGTCATGCTGCAGCTGTATAAAATTTTGTTTGGGCCACATTTGAAATATTGTGCGCAGTTCTGGTATGACCCCTGAGATCTACCAATGTGTCCTCACTGGAAGAGCCCTCCAGGATGTCCTCTCTAAGTGCAGCTGTGACATTCTCCCTGATCAGTAGTGCAACTCCCTCACCTCCTTTACATCCCTCTCTATTGCATCTGAACCAATTGTCCTATTATGTGCAGTTCTGGCCACCATCAGATAGGAAAGCTGTGATTAAGCTGGAGAGAGTGCAGAAAGATTTATGGGAATGTTGTCGGACCGGAGGTCTTGAGTTACAAGGAGAGACTGGACAGGCCGGGACTGTTTTCCCTGGACCAAAGGAGGCTGAGGGGTGACCTTATGGAGGGTTATAAAATCATGAGGGGTATAGATAGGGCAGATAGTCACAGTTTTTCCCAAGGGAAGGAGAGTCTAAAGCTAGAGGGCACAGGTTTAAGGTGAGAGGGGAAAGATTTAAAGGGGACCTGAGCAAGTGGTGGAGGCAGGTACAATTACAATGTTCTAAAGACATTTGGACAGACTCATGGGCAGGAAATGCTCAGAGGGATATGGGCCAAATGCAGGCAAATGGGATTAGTGCAGATGGGCATCTTGGTCGGCATGGATGAGTTGGGCCGAGGGGCCTGTTTCCATGCTGTATCACTCTATGACTCTAAAAATATCTTAAATGCTTTTCAACCATATTGTATCACTTTGAAGATCACACTCTCCATGGTGCCTCTGTTCCCCCACACCACTCAGTATTCATCCACCTATCCTGCATTCCTTTGCCTTGTTGCATCTTCCCAATTGCATCACCTCACATGTCTCTGGATTGATATTCATTTGTTGCTCTCTGCCCAAGTAACAAGGCCAGATGCATCTTCCGTCTAAAGTTTTCTTCCTCTGTCAACCTTATGGTCACTTTTTGTATCACTGCAGAGCTCTTTATCATGCTCCCAGCATTTATGCCTAAATATATGAAATATATATTACAGAAAGCAAGGCACTGGGTAATGTGTGGAATTCCATGGATATCAGCTCTCCAATCACAAAATCGTCTCTCAACTATTATCCTTTGTTCTTTGCCCATGAGTCAGTTTTGGATCCAATGTAACACTATCCACTGGATCTCATGAGCTTTACTTTTTTGACCAGCTTGCCATATGGCATGTCAGCAAGTATCTTGCTGAAATCTATGTAGACAATATCAAACACAGTGCCCTCATTGATCCTCCTTGTTACCTCCTCAAGAGGTTCAATCAGGTTACTGAGACATGATCTCCCTTAAAACATCCACACAGACTGTTGCTGATTAATCCTTGCATTAGGAGCATAAGGAACAGGTCATTTGACCCTTCGTGCCTCTCTGCCACTCCAAAGGTCTTTTGACTCAGGTTAACTTCCCTTCCCATGAAATCTGAAATTCTATCAGGACAATCTCTGTCTTGAGTATACTGAGTGACTGAGCCTCCCTAGCCCTTGGTGAAGAAATCAGCTCCCATCTCTGTTCTGATTTGCTGGCCCCTTATTCTGAAACTATGACCCCTAATCCTAGACACCTCAGTCAGAGGAATCATCAATTCTGCATCTGAACTATCAAGACCCTTAAGAGTTTTGTATGCATCAACAAGATCATTCTTCTAAGAGGCTACAAGCTTAGACTGCTTAATCCCTTCTCATGTGAACATGCTCACCACCTTCTGGATCAATTGGATGAGCCTGCACTCCCTCTATCTCTCCTCACCTGAGGAGAGACATACACACGTATATCTCTCCTCAGGTGAGATTGAGCCTACATCCAATATTCTGATGAGGACTCACCAGGACCCTTATCTGAGCTGAAGGCATGATTTGACACAGCACTGAGGTGACATTGGTTTATGCTCAATCTACTTTGTTCCTGTATCTGACCAAGCCACAGCTTCAGGTTTGAAACAGCAGGGCTAATGTTCCAGAGAATATGCACTTTATTCCATTTTGGGATGTGGACAGTGATCTGCTTTGGACATCCATCCCTGTTGCCCTTGAACAGGTGGTGGTGAGACATCTTGAACCATTGAAACCTTGCATGGTGAAGATGCTCTCATGGCACTGATGGATTCTTGGATTTAGATGCTGAGGTGATAAAGGAACACTGAAGTATTTTCAGCTGGTCTGATGTGTGACTTGGTGGGGAACCTGTCGCTGATGGTGTTTCGAAACACCTGTTGTCGTTGTCCTTCTTGGAAGTGGTGGTCATGGGCTTTGAAGAGGCTGTCAGAGTAACCATTGGAATAGTTCAAATTCCACTGTGACATTTATTTTAAGCCAGATTATGATTATTTGGTAATCTAGGGCTTCATAAAGTTAGCGGTCAATGTAAGAAACATTAGTAAAATATAGATGTGATTTTAGTAAAAGCCTGGTGGTAAATTTGGTCTTTGAATGATCTGATTTACCTCTGTCTTCTGACGAACTGCTTGGGATGTTTGTCAATGCCCAGGAGCAACACATAAAGGGAACGCACTTGCCATCCCAGTGACATACACGTAGTTAAAGCTACTGACACTTGTCTACCCTTCGCTCTTCCTCTTACACCCACTTTGATTGACCACACAGCATCCCAACTGATGCTGTTTCTTTCACTGACTTTTTCTAAAGGAGATGAACGGGAAGAAGTTCTTTTGGTAACCTGTTTTTGCACTTCTGGCTGATTTGGGAAACATTAGAAAAGAAGGGGCAGGCTATTTGGCCCCTCCAGCTGTCCTGACCATTCACTGTGACTGATCCCGTCCTGTGTGCCAGTGTTTGGTGGCAGGTTGAACCTTCCTGACCATTCACTGTGACTGATCCCGTCCTGTGTGCCAGTGTTTGGTGGCAGGTTGAACCTTCCTGACCATTCACTGTGACTGATCCCGTCCTGTGTGCCAGTGTTTGGTGGCAGGTTGAAGCGAATGCAGGAACTCACTTCTGGACAAGCGCAAGTCCTGGCAACACATCCCCGGTGGTAAAAATTAGTGCTTCAAGTCAACATCGGCATTTCTGAACATGTCGAAGTTTGCATTTCAGAAGCAACCTTCTTTCTCCAACGGACTGATATCACTCTACCTGTCTGTTCCCCTGCGTAGGGAAGTCTAAAACCACAGGCCACAGGTTTAAGGTGAGAAAGGAAGATTTAAAGGGGACCTGAGGGGTAAATTGTTGACGCAGAGGGCAGTGGGTGTGTGGAGCCAGCTGCCAGAGGAAGCGGAGGTGGAAGATTACAACGTTTAGTTGGGAACCTGGATAGGAAAGCTTTAGAGAGATGTGGGCCAAACGTGGGCAAATGAGACTAACTAAAGTAGACAACTTGGTTGGCACAGAGGAGTTGGGCCGAAGGACCCGTTTCCGTGCTGTATGACTGTGTGAGAAAGGAAAGTTGGCGAGTTATTATTGTGGGTTGGTTTGCTGCTGGGACAAGCACACACCCAATGTTTACACCTTACTCTCAGATCAGTGCTGCCAGGAACCTGTTTCTGAAGCAGGAACTGGAGGACAGTGCAGCGAGGGACGCATCTGCAATCTCTTATTAAAAGAATATCAAGCGCTTCGATACTAATTGCAAATAAGTGATGAAGTGTTCGGTGAGTAATTGATGTAATGAAGTTGGTACCAAATGGAGTAAATCGAGTCACAGGAACCCTGGGAAGTTCATTGTGGTAGGTGTGGGATGACGGACGGGCACCGGCGCCACATTAACAGGGAAACCGCAGCTGTGTGTCTTTGAGTGAAACTAATGAATTTTTTTGACCCCTGAGAACGTGCCGTTCAGAGCTGTGAAAGTCACCAAATGCTGGGCTGGAGGAGATTTGACTAACATGCTGATTAATTCCAAGCCAATCAATTCCAAACCCACGCCCCACTGTTCCTCTCATCCAGCAGAAATAATCACACCACTCGCAGTTCCGAGAAGGACCTGGGACTGCAGCAGTCTGAGTGCGCCGGGACCGCCGGGGTCTGAGTGCACTGGGACCGCCGGGGTCTGAGTGCGCCAGGACCGCCGGGGTCTGAGTGCGCCGGGACCGCCGGGGTCTGAGTGCGCCGGGACCGCCGGGGTCTGAGTGCGCCGGGACCGCCGGGGTCTGAGTGCGCCGGGACCGCCGGGGTCTGAGTGCACTGGGACCGCTGGGGTCTGAGTGCGCCGGGACCGCTGGGGTCTGAGCGCACTGGGACCGCTGGGGTCTGAGTGCACTGGGACCGCTGGGGTCTGAGTGCGCCGGGACTGCCGGGGTCTGAGCGCACTGGGACCGCTGGGGTCTGAGCCCGATGGGACCGCCGGGGTCTGAGCACACCGGGACTGCTGGGGTCTGAGCGCACTGGGACCGCTGGGGTCTGAGCGCACTGGGACCACTGGGGTCTGAGCGCACTGGGACCGCTGGGGTCTGAGCACACTGGGACCGCTGGGGTCTGAGCGCGCCGGGACCGCTGGGGTCTGAGCCCAATGGGACTGCTGGGGTCTGAGTGCGCCGGGACCAAGGGGTCTGAGCGCACTGGGACCGCTGTGGTCTGAGCACACTGGGACCACTGGGGTCTGAGCGTGCCGGGACTGCTGGGGTCTGAGCGCGCTGGAGGAGCAGGTTCAAAGGGAACTGGGGAAATGGTGGAAGTTTCGGTGTCTGCTGGCAGGTTACACTGGGGGGGGGGGGGGGGGTAACTATATTTCAGCCCCAGGTTGACATCCCCAGTTCTGAGACGGCTGATGAGGTCAAATGGGACTCAGGCACAGGTGGGGTGGAGGTGCCTGACAAGAGCGGGGTGAGAGTGGTGTTGTGAGGTGTTGCATTCCTACTGCCACTTACACTGGGCTCCTGCGTGCTCCCAGCATGCAGACCAGACTGCCAAGTCTTCTCCTCCCATGAATGCGGAGGTTGCTCAGGTACCCGTGTGAACTTTGAGAACATCATCCCGGTACTGAAGAAAAGCAAGGTAACATGCCTTAATGACTACTGACCAGTGGCTCTGACATCCACCATCATGAAGTGCTTTGAAGTATCATCATGAAGTACATCAACTCCAGCCTCCCAGACAACCTGGACCCACTGCAATTCGCCTATTGCCGAAACAGCGGATGCCATCTCCCTGGCCCTACACTCAGCTCTGGAGCATCTGGACATTAAAGACATGTACGTTAGACTATTGTTTATTGGCTACAGCTCTGCCTTCCATACAATAATACTAAGTAAGTGTCACCAAACTCCGAGACCTGGAACTCAACACTTCCCTCTGTAACTGGATCCTTGACTTTCTAACAAACAGACCGCAATCAGTGAGGATAGGCAGCAATTCCTCCGGCACGATTATTCTCAACACTGGTGCCCCACATGGCTGCGTCCTCAGCCCTCCACTCTACTCCCTATACACTCATGACTGTGTGGCCAGATTCTGCTCTAACTCCATCTACAAGTTTGCAGATGATACCACCGTTGTAGGCCGTATCTCAAACAGCGATGTCGTAGTACAGGAAGGAGATAGAGAGCTTAGTGACATGGTGTCATGACAACAACCTTGCCCTTAATGTCAACAAAACAAAAGAGCTGGTCATTGACTTCAGGAAAGGGGGCGGTGTACATGCACCTGTCTACATCAATGGTGCTGAGGTCGAGAGGGTTGAGAGTTTCAAGTTCTGGGAAAGAACATCACTAACAGCCTGTCCTGGTCAAATCATGTAGATGCCACAGCCAGGCAAGCTCACCAGCGCCTCTACTTCCTCAGGAGGCTAAAGGAATTTGGTTTGTCCCCTTTGACTCTCACCAACTTTTACCGATGCACCATAGAAAGCATCCTATCTGGATGTATCACGGCTTGGTACAGCAACTGCTCTGCCCAGGACTGCAAGAAAATACAAGAGTTGTGTACACAGCCCAGTGCATCACAGACACAAGCCTCCCCTCCTTGGACTATGTCTTTACCTCTCGCTGTCTTGGTGTAGCAGCCAGCATATTCAAAGACCCCACCCACCTGTGACATTCTCTCTTCTCTCCTCTTCCATTGGGTAGAAGACACAGGAGCCTGAGGGCACGTACCACCAGACTTAAGGACAGCTTCTACCCCACTGTGATAAGACTATTGAACAGTTCCCTAATACAATGAGATGGACTCTGACCTCACGATCTACCTTGATGTGACCTTGCACCTTATTGCACTGCACTTTACTCTGTACTGTTATTGTTTTCACCTGTACTACATCAATGCACTCTGTACTAACTCAATGTAACTGCACCGTGTAATGAATTGGCCTGTATGATTGGTATGTAAGACAAGTTTTTCACTGTACCTCGGTACAAGTGACAATAATAAACCAATACCAATACCAACATTGTTGAATCATGTCCCTGGCCCTTTGGTTATTTGTTGCCATAACAAAGTCTGGAAGTGTTTGAGTACCAAACGTTGGTGAGACCACGTGTGGAGTACTGTGTATACAGTTCTGGTCGCCTAGCTATAAGGAGGGCGTCATTAAGCTGAAAGGGGCGCAAAAGATTGTGGGACTGGAGGGCTTGAGTCATAAGGAGTGGCTGGATAGGCTGTTTTTTTTCTGGAGTGCAGGAGGCTGAGGGGTGACCTTACAGAGATTTATAAAACCATGAGGGGCAGGGATAAGGTGAATGGTCTCTGTCTGATTCCTAGGGTAAGGGAGTCTCAACTGGAGGACATGGGTTTAAGGTGAGAGGGGACCTGAAGGGCAACTTTTTCACACAGAGGGTGGTGGGTATATGGAACGAGCTGCTAGAGGAAGTGGTAGAGGCAGTGTTCAATGTTACAATGTTTAAAAGACATTTAGACATGTACATGGATAGGAAAGGTTTAGAGGGACTTGGGCCAAATGCAAGCAAATGGGACTCAGGTACAACTTGGTCAACATGGGTGTGTTGGGCCAAAGAGTCTGTTTCCGGCTGTATAACTTCATGACTCCAAAGATGTCTGTTTTGGCAGTCTGGAGACTGAATGTGAACAACCTGACTTACTGAGGGAGGAATCATAGCCCGAATGCAGAGGACATCGGTCCGGGAGGGCACTAACTTTGCCTCGCTTATCCTGCCACAGTGCATTTGGAGGATTCTGGGAGACAGCATTGGTGGTACTTCTCCTGCTCTGTGTAGACCATGTCTCTGAAGTGTATGGGGGTGGTGGTTAGTGTACGGTGTGGATCAGATAACTGCTGCCCAATACATCATGGGTTTTGTGCGTTGTTTGAGGTTTTGACTTTCAAACACGCTTCTTCAGAGGACCAAAGGCTGTGCTGGCTCGCTGCAGGATGGGGTAACTTTCATGTTGATGTTTCTCTTACCAGAAAGTGGTTCCAGAGCTATGGGGAGTGCTGAGGTTTTTTTTAAATTGAAGCATATGTAATTTGAAACTAACAAGGTTGAGGACAAGGCACCATTTAACAAATTGATCAGAAGATCAAAGGATCCAAGGGAACCTGGTAAGTTAGATGCAACATTGGCTCACTGGTAGGTACTAATGGTCACTGGGGAGTTTAGTGCCTGGGCAATGGCTTTTATTGGGATTGTCATCGGGGTTCAGTACTTGGTCCCTCATTTTTCATTGACATCAAACAATAGTTTAATTTAAATATGGGTTACCCTACCGGATCGGTAGTGTAGCGGTTTGCATAACACTATTACAGTGCCAGTGACCCAGGTTCAATTCCGGCCACTGTCTGTAAGGAGTTTGTATGTTCTCCCCATATGACTGCGTGGGTTTCCTCTGGGTGCTCCAGTTTCCTCCCACATTCCAAAGATGTACGGATTAGGAAGTTGTGGGCATGCTATGTTGGCACCAGAAGCATGGCAACACTTGTGGGCTGCTCCAGAACACTCTACGCAAAAAAGATGCATTTCACTGTGTGTTTTGATGTACATGTGACTAATAAAGATATCTTAATAGACAATTGGTCTATTGATCTTCCTCAATGTTTGATGGGGTGCTGACAACTGCTCCTTCTGCCACGATGTAGGGGTTGCTTTTGAGTTTTTTTTAATCTATCTATTTTTCAGGATGTGGGCTGTGTTACCAATGCCAGATTTATTGTCCATCCTTGATTGCCCTTGAGAGTGTGATGGCAGTAGTTATCCCTCAGTCAACAGATTACATGAGCTTGGTCCATGGGATCTTGACATACCAAGGCATGTCTGATGGGACCCATCAAAGGTAGATCTGCAAGTGTTTTCACAGAGCCAAATATTGATAGGGCAAATGTGTGTGAGCATTTGGTCAGAAATTAGCAGTGAATTTCTTGGAATCACAGATTTACTGAATGATACAGCACAGAAAGAAGCCGCTCAGGAAATGCTACTTCTTTAATTGAGATCTCCAGTTATCAGCACCACACTCCTCCACTTTCCCCATAGTCAAGCAATTTCTTCCCCTTCAAGTACTTGTTCAAATCCCCTTTGAAAATTCCTCCTGAATCTCCTTCCATGCCCTTTAAGATCACAACAACTCTCTGTATGAGAAAATCTGTATCTCTCCTCCGAGCCATGATGCACATCGGTTCTAATTACATCATTACAGCAGTGATTCTATTCCAAACATACCTTGTTGATTCTAAAACTGAGTATTGATTTGTGTTGATTAATTTAGCCCATACATTAGATTGTTTGGAAAGTGATTTGGATTTTTTAAAGTAATGTGTTAATTGGACATGCTGCAAGGAAGATCTTCTGGTGTAGAGTATTTGTTTAAATTGACAAAGGAAATGCAATCGATGTTCACTACATTCAGGAACCAGGGCAGAGGCAGAACTAGGATGTTTTCCACAGTGTAATGTTAAGATGGGTACAGATAATCAGCATGACTCTGGCTGTTGCTGGTGGCACTCAGAATGAGCTTGGCAGCCTTACTGCCCTATAAATCCCCCCCCCCTTTGAAAGAGGTTCAGAATGCCAGCTGCCTCAGTTGATGTGCCCCTTTGACTTTGAGTTGAATGACCTGAAGCCTCAGCACTAGTAGGGGAAGGGCGGGGTGGGGAGGGGTAGCTTTCAAGTTTAATTATTATAAGCTGTACCACAAGTTCATTTTCAGCATCTTCTGTTTTCTTCACTTGAACATGTCACCTCTACCCCTGTTCAAAGTACGAGTAACAGGAGTGGGAAATGACAAAGCTGGGGATAAAAATCACTTTATTAAGATCTAAGATAAATTTTGAGTAGACTTAAACATCAGGATAAGAATTTTAACTGGTATGTTGCTGATTCAGGAACCTATGCACGTAAGTGAACTCAATGTTGATGGCTGAATGGGACATATCTGAGTCACAATATGGACAACAGACACTGTGGTTGGTTGGTGCTTACAGAGGATAGAAGATGGCTGTTGAAATAGCCAGACTGGGAAGGTAAGAAAATCAAGAGGGTTTCAGAGCACCTGGCTGAGGTAGGGGTGGGGTTGGGTAATATTATTGCATGATATGGGTGATATGGGTTAGAAGCCAAACTCAGGGGAAAATAGGTCAAATACACCTGCGCTCTTCCCGCAAGGCCCGGTGTAGGTTGAGGAATAGCCCCTCAGCTTCCGTTCGACTATTACAGCCCTGGTCCCCCAACCGCGAGTTCACCAAATTCAGAAAACTCACTTTCTCTGCATCTGGCTGGTCCTGTTGTAACGTTATCCATCTGCAAAATTAATTCAGTTTTGCTTTCTCCTCAGACACTCCCTGATCTGCTGAGCAATTCCAGCTTTCACCTTTTGCTTTCAGCAAGAGCTCTGGCCTGCATTTACCATGGCCTTTGTTTCTCTCTCTCTCTATCAACCTCTCTGGCACTCTCTAACTGCTTCCATCAGTCTACCAACCAGATGGCTCTGTACACAGTAAAACCACCCAGGTAACCCTGACCTCACCCTATCAGAGACACCACCTTCGTCCTGCCCATCCCTCCCCCAACTAACATGTTTCCTTCCTTTCTGACCTGAACCGTTACTGTTTCTCTCCTGCCTGACCCGCTGATCGTTTCCAGCTGTTTCTGCCTTTTTTTTCAGATTTCCAGAACGTGCAGTGTTTTGTGTTCAACTCCTTGTGTTCTCCTGCTCACCATCCGTTACTGACTTTGCCCTCTCCGCTTCGCAAAAGCTGGGCGGTTATGTCCTATCACCTCCCTACCCCTGACGTAAAATTCCAGGCCTCGGTGCAAGGGATCACGGCCAGGGACTTGGTGAAATGGTACCCTTCAACCCCGGGCGCCAGAGAAACGAACAGAGCCTCCGCCATGGAATTAGGTGAACATGCTGGTGCATTTCACAGGCAGGCGATTCCTGAGCCAGCGGGTGACAGTATTCTGCAGCTGATGTTCCTCTGGACCTCGGTACCTTCCCGCTGTTCTCACTGGCCTCCCGGCACCGTCCTCTTCCAACCCATGAACACTCTCTGCAGCATGGAATATCTGCAAATCATTCGAGGTACAATTTGAGCAAAGTGCGTACACACCAAGTGCCCGCTCCGGTAATCCGACCAAGGCTCCCACCTGAACATTGACTGTTTCTCTTCCCACAGATGCGGCCTGACCTGCTGAGTGTTTGCAGCATTCTCTGGTTTTGTTCCCGGTTCGGTAGTTATCAGATCAGCGATCACTCCACCTGCTAGTTCAGAATAGGTGCTGGTCCCGGATCCCCACTTCTGGGAATTCAATGTCTTCTTCCAAGGTCGGCGCCTCAGCTCTGTGTTGAGACTGCACCGGAGTGTCAGCAGAGCAGACGTGGTCCAAGGAAACCTGAAGCATTCTCACTCGAGGGTGCCAGGACTGTAGCTTCAGCCGCGGCCCATTGACTGGTGATGTCGGGAGGCCGGCACACGGACCTGTGCGATCGCCGAGTCTGTCTGCCTTGTGTGGAAGCAGCGATTTCTGGGCGTGTCCCGTGTTGTGTGGGAGCCCGGTCTTGTTGGCGAGAACCTTACACAGGGCACCGTCACTGGGAAAGGTGTCTCGCCAACGGCGTCCCCTTCACCAGCCGTCCAAGCACTGCAACTTTACAAGCATACGAACATCCGAATCAGGTACGTAAGGCCACTCGGCCCCTAAGCCCCTCCTTTAACAAGATCATGGCTGATCTGACTGTAACCTGCACGTTCCCGTCTACCCGCAGTCACCCTTTACCTCCTCGCTTCTCAAGGATATCTCTCTCTCTCTCTCTGTCGTACAAATGTTGGAAGTATTGGAAATATTCCATCGCCCTTTGAGGGAGACTTCCAAAGACTAACCACCTTCTGAGAGAAAATGCTCCATCGCTGTCTTAAACGGGTGACTCCTTACACTTAGAAACAGTGACCCCGGGTTGTAGATCCTCCTCCTCCCCACGATGGGAAGCATCCTCTCCAGATCCACTCTGCTCAAGATCCAGAGACACCGGAGACTGCAGACGCTGGAATCTGGAACAAACAACCTGCTGGAGGAACTCAGCGTGTCGAGCAGCATCTGTGGGGGCGGCGGGGGAGAAGGAACTAAAGCAGGGTCTCCACACTTTCTTTCCCCTACAGATACTGCCCCATCCGTTGAGTTTCAGCAGATTATTTGTTGCGCCTCAAGATCTAAATGTTTCGAATGTATTCTGTTCGCTTTGTGTGTCTGACATTGAACACGGAACGTGGACCAATTCACTCGGTCACCGGTTGATCTGCTACTTTAATGCAGTGATCTTTATTTCCAATTAGTCGATTCAACCATTTCTCCAGTTCATAGAATTATTTCTTGTGGAGCAAACCGGCCTCCGATCGTGTGATGGAGCTGGGAAACTGGGATTTCGGGAAGGATTGATGTCAAGAGACCTCGCCCGTTCTTCAGGAAGTTCAGACCAGATTTACCTTTACACGCCCCGATACAACAACGCTCGTTAACCCAAGGTCCCGGAACCCCCCCCCCCCCCCCCAAAGTCTGACTCCTCGCTGCGGCTCTGGACCTCGAGGCAAAACTTTCGGACGTAAGACCAGCTTCAGGGTTCTCACTCGCTGGTCAGTGCCGCCTGACTTGGGCAGGTTGTTACTGGAACCAACTCTCTCCCATATCGCGTCATCCTTTCCCAGGACCAACGAAATTAACATCGTTGAATTATATTCCGCGAGGAGGCTAACGATTATATTGGGGGTAAAATTGGTTTCGCTGTGGAACCTGTCTATACAGGTAAACTTAAACTAATACACCTCATACTACGTTCAATTTAACTGGCCAAGAAGCGACTAGTGCAACGCTTAATGAAAGCTCCGCTTTCACCAGCACAAATGCAGTGACGCTCGGGAGTCACTGCGGGGAAAGTGCCGGTAAAACCGGATTTTCCGTAAAAAGGCAGTAGGGCAAACAAACGGGTTAACGTTGGTCTAAATAGGAGCATTTCACACCCGCGCTTTCATACGCATACAATTATAGCAATGAAGACATTTTCTGCAATGTTGTTACCGTATAAGCGCTAACCATACTTCATATCCTAAACAGTCTGATATTTTCTTGAATGCGACCAGTGTCCGGAGGATCGGCAAGACTACGGGTGGTTATAATTAAATCCGCGACCTTGGCCGCCCCAGAAGCTCTCCCGCTGGGTGCAGGTTGCGTTCCAATCTCCAACCAGGCCGCTTCAGTGGCGTAGGCGTACGGCTGGAAATGACTAGAAGGGTCACCTGCTCTTGGTTTGGGAACTAGATTAGTTTTCAGATCATGTTAGTATTGTGACATGCTCTGCGGACAGGTATCTGTCAGTCACCAAAACTTTAGGGTCTACTATAAGTTGAGATAGATTTGGTTTCCATGACATAGGCACAGCTTGCTCGCGGGCCGCCCTCTCACTTCGGATTCAAATCCCATTCCAGAGACGAGCGCAGAATCTGGGCTGAATTAACTTTACTGAAATAATCTGTCTGGTGTTAGGCTATTGAGATCGCAGCCTGTGACATCTGCTGTTGCAAATAGGGTTCACCGGATTTCCCGCATTGTATATTAGTGCGTAGAATATTTTGGGATACACTAAGATTGTGAGGCGGCTGTGTAAGCAAGATTACTTGCTTTCGGTCGGGTAACTAGTAAAGTGAGCGCTCCCCTCCATTCAGTATGAAACAATAAGACAGTTTGTTTACCGTATACCTTCCCCGCTCTGGTCTGATGCCAGGAGTTGGGGGTCGCGATTCTATTATGAGTGTGTAAGATTTCGGCAGACGGGAATGGTTTGGAATATTTCCTGACAACTCGGACATGGGTTTGAAATGACACACTGGAAATGCATTGAATTTTAAGTGTGTTTAATTAAACTAGATTAAATGGTTAAACAGGATGCAGAAGAAAATGTGTAGGAGAAGTTTCAGGTCGACTGCTCTCCGACAAAGTCCCTTTTTGAAAACGTCATTCAGGGTTTAATGCAGAGCGCTTGTAATGCCGCCGCGGGTGCACGTCTATAGGCTAGTGAAGTCTGATTGTATTGTGGGCAGGAGAGAAAGGGTTGTTGTTTTAATTAACTAGAAATGCCGATTTTCCTCAAGAAATTCACATAATTACTTCAACGGATGCAGGTAAATCCCGGTCTAATTTTAAAATGCGGAAATATAGCTTAGTGCATTGTTTGGACCCATTCGGGCCTCTCTCTGTGTCTTCCCTTTTGTTCTGTTCAAACATTTCCTTTACTTTATTCGTTTCTTATGATCCCGTGTGCCCCCCCCCCTCCGTCATATTTACACGCACACGCACTCTCCAAATCCGATGTGGTGAGAAGCTCTCACTGAAGCGACAAGAGGAAGTGATGGGAAAATGCATCGGAAAGCTCGGGCTGAATTGCAAACGCTCGGAGTACCCTGTTGTGATTTGTTTTCAGGGTGCCTGGAACTCTCACACCTCAATGGCAATTATAGGGGGTGGGGGGGGGGGTAAAGCCTCGAACGAAGGGGTGTGTTGATTGGGGAGGGGTGCGGATTGGAAGTGGAGTGAACCCACTGGTGTCCTGAGACGCGGGGTTTGGAGGGGAGACGCATTGACTTACGATGAGAGAGGACAAGGCGTGAAAGTAGTATCATCATCAGTTTTGACCCAAAGAAAGGAAAACACATCTCCGACAAAAGAAAGCCCATTCGATTCAGCGAGGTTGTTAGGACAACGAAAAAATATCCTTGGATGATTAGTTCCACTTCAAAGGAATTTACATTCAGCGGTGGAAAAGCAGTTCTTTTATTTAACCACAGGGTTTTTTTCATGAAGAGGAATCGTATGTTTGGTCATTGTGTTTAATTTTCTCCATTCAGAGAACACTTGTATTAAAATAAATAGCAGGACCATTATAGACCGCTAATTGTGCTGTGTAAACCTATAAAAAGAATCCATAAAATAGAAGGGGGAAAAGAAACACAACAGGGCATTGGAGGAGATGTGTCAGACCAGACCCTTATAATGTGAATGGGAAACGCGCTGGAAAATGAGAGCCGGAGGATTCTGCAAAACCTTGGAAATTTAGGGTCATTTCTAATCGCACGGCCAAGCATTGCTTGTAAACTGGGGCGAGTCCTCTTCCCATCTGAATGTCAGTCAGCCCTGGCAGATAGTTGTGGAGAGTGTGTTTGACTTAATAACTGGTCTAAGTGACGGGCAGTTCAGTTTATTGATCGTTTACTATAATATATGCAAGTCTATCAATAACATTTAAACATTTCCATTTACTCCAATGGCATTTCCATAAATGCATACTGTTTCAATAATTTATACCTCTTTTTTAAACATTTAATTCGCATAATTTCTCTGCTCTTTTTTCGACTGCAGTCTGTTCAGGGCGCCAGTGGTATGCAACCCTTCCAATCGCACCCCAAGCAGGTTCGGTGTCGATATCCTCATATGGATGCGTCTTAAAAATAATTGACGTGTTCATTCGATTAGGAAATAAACAAATCAATAAAACTGGCACACGTGTAATCTGCAAATGGGAACCGCCTGCCCTGGTACAAGCTGTCATCTGAAGCAAAACACCTTTCACTGAACTGTCTCTTTCGACGTCACAAACCAACTGTTGACACTGTCAGAAATGGCAAGTTACGAATGTTCTAGAAAAAAAAACTCGTTCCAGTGGGAAAGGGATGTGGTCACAACGGAGACTGGAGCGAGCCGCCCCGGCCCGGGAACGTGCCCGGTGAAGGTAGTGCGGCTGACAACCTGGGACCTGCTGTTTGGGGTGAACCGTTTGTGCTGTTCGTTGGAACAATCCCTCTCTGGCGTTCCAGGCCAGTGTTTTTCAAAATGCACTCCTGAATAACTCTCCGAGCACGTCAATTAGCACGTTTATTGTTCCACGCGTTTGCATATTTCACATGAATTAGCTGTGAATTGATTTGTATCCAAATAACCCAAACTATTAAATAATACGTCTCACATCATGACAGCGATATTACTGGAGTATTCAGGTTTGACTTCGGAGCTGTTGTTGGGAACGTCACTTCAGTCGTTCTTGGGAATAATTACATGTGTGGAAATCAGGAATGAATTAAAAGTTGAGCACATTTTCAGCGAGATCTACCAGCCCTCGGTAAACTCGTTCAATTATCTATATATTTAATAACCTTTGGGGGATGTCCGTCGCCCAGGGCAGTCTTGGTTGAGAGTTCTTGTACAGTTGCTGCTGTTTCTCCTTTGACAGGTGTACCAGGCATTCAGGAGCCCGCCGGGTGCGGCATGTGTCCTGGAGGCCAACGTGTGGAGTCCGACGCCTTCCCCGTTGGACAGCAAAGGGCGCAAGGTGGCAGCGACCCGGTTCCCGGTTACCGGATTCAACCTGCCTTCGGATCGATGTGGGGGAGACGGCAGCAGTCGAATGGAAGGGACAGAATCCATTCTGAAGTCGGAGCGGTTCAGAGACATGAAGTTCATTCTAGCTTCCGACCAGCTAGAAGACAGCGAGGCAGCAGGGAGACTCGATCGTATCAATGACAAGGGCTCCGTCCTCAGGTCCGCGTGAGGTGAAGGCAGCTGGTTCCCGAACTCACACCGGCCCGCAGAAAACATGCCAAAAGGTGCCCCAGCTTTGATTCCTGTGGATGGATCCAGTTTAATTCCCAGTGGACTGGAAGCCAATTGGCTCAAAGGGGATTCAGATCGAACTGTTGTTATCTGATCAGCTCTGACTTCGGTCCTGGCTGTGGATATGGGAGCGCCAGCCCTGGTCATCGTGGACACATCCAACTTGTTCTCCAGTCCAGTGGAGGGCAGCGAACTCAACGCAGGTGCTGGAGCTGATTTGTCCTCGGAACGATTGAAGGGTAACGCGCAGGACGAGGCACTGAGCTGGGATGAAACGACGTCCCCTGAAGAAAAGTCACTCTCTGTGTCCGAATACAGTCCAGTGAAAGCTTCGCGTTCATAACTCAGCGGGAGCGCGGGCTTACAGTGCATTTTCATGTGCTTCCGAAGGGAACTGGGGTGCGTGTACGATTTATCGCAGTCCTTGACTTTACAGATGTACGGCTTGTCACTGGTGTGGACATGGGAGTGCTTCTTCCGATCGCTACTGTTGGCGAATCTTCTGTCGCAGCCCTCGAACTCACACTTGAAAGGTTTTTCACCTTGATAAAGAATAAACATTTGAAATACCTCGCAGAAAAAAAAGTTCCCAGGCTTCACAATCTCTAAAAACTATGTTCTGAAAATGGAAACAGAAGATCTATTCTCCCGAGCTCATGACAAACGCACACTAAACAATCCGCACATACAGACAGACACATATGTCGCCTCCAATAATCGCACTCCCAACCTGCACACACTGGTTTCTCCTGCTTCAGCACTAACGGGGTTGCCCAAGGCTAACTGCTATTTCTGAGCGTTATAGAGCACCTGTATCGGACTAAATTTGAATATACTAATTGAATACATGTGTTAGATTTGCATGAATAAATAGCGATCATCATGAATAAATAGCCATCTTTCTGATTTAGTCCAATGTTATAACAAATGTTTAACTGTACATCCTCTGCTCAGGCCCGTATATTTACAGGACAGTCCCTTCGCTTTATACCTCTGATCATTCCCTTTGGTTAACGTGTGTGTGAACAGTGTCCGGACAGAGGAACTAGTGGGGGAGAGCGCCTCAGTGACAGCGGAGAAGAGTGTAAATCTACTGTTAGTACCACGGACTCTTCAGATAGAGTTCCATGCCAAACTTTTCAAAGACACGAAACTGACCAGATCAGAGCATCCGTTGCTAAACCCGATCGATGCAACTGAGGCCCAAGAACTGTTTCTACAATTGATCTCTGTGTGAACATCTTGGATGTTTTAGCTTTAATAGTTGTGGTGTAACAGGTAAATAATGAATCATCTATTGATGGCATTCGCCGGCGTTCTCCTTATTCCCATCGCCCTTAAATTTATAGCAGTGAGTTCTCAACAGTGAGAGAAAGTTTAACAACAATGCGAGTTGGTGAAAACCCACCAAACAGCGCAGAGAAGCATAAAGCGGGCAGCACTGACCTGTGTGGGTCCTCTTATGTATCTTCAGGTTCTCTGAGCGGGCGAACACCTTTTGACAGCCGGGGTACGGGCAGTGGAATGGTTTCTCCCCGGTGTGGACCCTGACGTGGTTTATGAGCTTGTATTTGGCTTTGAAGGCTTTCCCTTCCCTTGCACAGTTTTCCCAGCAGCAGACGTGGGAGAGCTGCTCGGATCCCGCAACGTGCTCCACGGTCAGGTGAGCCACCAGCTCGTGCATGTTGCCGAATGTTCTGGAACAGCAGCTCTTGGACATCTGCTCACGACCGACCCACCTGCAGACCAGCTCCCGTTTGATGGGCTTCAAGTATCTAAAGAACGGAGCGGTGCCGCCGTGAGCAGATAAACTCAGGTTCAGGTTAATCGGGTTGTAGCTCTGAAGCAGCGAGGTAACGAAGTGCTCCTCTCTTGCGCCCGTCACTTGGGTGTAATGGCGTGACCTGGCGATGAGGTCCCCTGGTAACCCCAGCGGGATCTGCTCATTGACAGCCCTGGTGGACGGGGTGCCTCGGAGGCTCTGTTCGTGTAAACCAGGGATGAACGGGTGACCTCCACTCTCAGCGTGGCCGCTACACTGATGGTATCTTCGTTCGGCCGAGCTGAACACGCCCTGGGCCAGACTGGCGCCCGAGGGCTGCTCCGCTACTCCGGGCATGGAAGCCGCCGAGAAGTCCCGCCGGGCGAGGAGGTCCCTGCCGGCTCCTACACGGTGCCCACTGAAGGCCGAATAGGATTGATAGGGGGCGGTGAGCGTCGCACAGGGAGTGACTGCGCTCCCGGTGTATTCGGGTAGATTGTGCGAGGGACTGAGTTTTAAGGAGAGTGCCAAGTGTTCTGGGGGCAAAGGTGACGGCCCCACACTGAGCTCGGTATCGCTCTCCCCCGAGTAGACATGTGAGAGGGGGTAGCCACTAAATCTTGGCACGGCCGTCATCATCTGCTGGGATTGCCGGTCACCTCTGGGCAAATCCGCTAATCTGAGCGCTGGGACTCGCCTACAGGCGCCAGTGTCCATAACCACTATAATCTGCTCCTTAGCATCAACCTCCCAACGGCCCCTTCAACACGGAACGGGGAGCAAGGGTGGAGATCCTCTGATCCATATCTCACATCAGACCCCTAATCTCAGGAGCACAAAGGCATCAAAACAGACCAGGGTCCTGGAATAAAAGCACAGCAGGAAGGTCTGCTTTTTAAAATGAAGAGCGAGAGGGATTGGAGGGATTTTTTTAAATGACTGACGCGAAGCTAGTTTGCTGGAGAAGATACGCATGCGCTCGCAGCGTGACTCCTCGCTAAAATTTTGCAAAAAAAATGCTTTGAAAAACACCGTACGTCATGGTGCAAACCCATTGTTTTGTCTGGTCCGTTTAGTTTAGTTAAGTCAAAAGATTTATGCGCCGTAAATAGTGCAATACTGCCCAAAATATTAAAGAAGCGAGTCCTTTCAAACGGGAGAAAAATCTTTAGATGTGTCCTGTAACTGTTGTCCATTAGGCCGCATTGTGTCGGTCCCAACGGAGGGGAGACTACAACGGGAAAAAACTCGACTGGCCCACAGGAAATAACCAGGGCGGAATTTATGCATCGCCTTGGTCAGCGGCCGAGGGGCTGAGAGTTTAGTCATAACAAAATTGGCGCGGCTCTTTAATCATCTGAAATACTTTTACTTCGCTTTTGATTTTCAGTCCAATATTGACTGACGTGCTGCTGAATAAACTCATAAAACCGCCGGTTATTGCACGCTCGGTCCAGGCATCGTGACGTCAAGAACGGATGCGCAAACTCTATCACCCCCCTCACTCTCACACACTCACTGACACACACACTCACAAACATACACTCACACACACACACACACACACACTCATTCACACACACACTCACACACACTCACTCTCACACACACACTCACTGGCACACACACAAACATACACTCACTCACACACACACACACACACACACACACACACACACATACATACAAACACATTCACACACTCACACAGATTTATAATGACACACACACACTTGCACACACATACACAAAAATACTGACATGGTCACACATACAATATCCTGCCAAACATTCCTACGCACATACACAGAAAATTGTAACGGACAGATATTGGCAATACTCTCTCTCTCTCTCTCTCTCTCTCTCTCTCTCACACACACACACACACACACGCACAGGACACACACTTCCAAACGGACAAATACTAACATGGACACACGCACGTACTATGTATACTCTCTAGCGAAACAATTATCTGCATGCATTTGCACAGAGATTTACAAGCCAGGCACACATCAACACTCCGAGGGTGAGAGCGAAAGGGCATTTGTTTTAAGGGCAAATATGTTCAAAGCGAATTTGTAAATATAAAGCAGTTTGTTTAAATTTGTATTTCAGAAATGATATGTAGTAATTATGACCAAAATCGACATACTGCCCAGGTATTTGCCCTGCAGATAACGTGCGAGTGGTTGGCGAGTTCTGTGGTTAGTTAGTTATTCGCCTTTCATAAAGTGCAAACGAAAATAATCTCCTGCTCCTGGTTAACGTGGAGACATCGAGATGCCAGAAGTCACTTGTTCACGGGAGGGACCGATATAGTTTTGTTCAATTTCATTTCAACTAATGGAACAGTTGTTTTCAGTTTTGCACGCTGTCTCAGGACCGGGCGCCCAGTCTGAGCTGGACCCAGACTGACTACCTTTCCGCCTGCTTGTCATTTCCAACTTCTCTGACATACAGTATGTAAGCGGGGACAACATTGCCGATGCCTTCCGCTGCCCCGGAGCTCAGGATGGAACAGATTCCCAGTTAAAATAGAGGGATATGTGGAAGGAAGGGGTTGGATAGTCTTAGGCGAGGTTTAAAGGTCGGTACAACATTGTGGGCCGAAGGGCCTGTATTGTGCTGTACTGTTCTATGTTCTATGTAATACTGGGACACGGATTTCACGCGTGTCCAAATTCACCACTCACATCAGCTGGGATAACGAACTACCAGATATCTCGGTGTGTGGAGCCAGGATCAATAATAGAGCGAGGTGAAAGGAATGTCAGCGACCCGAAAACTCAGGGAAATTTGTTCGGTCCCTTGTCCACTTTTCGCGTTAACAAACAGGGAGAGGTGGGAAATCTATCCGTGTTTGCCACTTGTACGACGTTCGCCGACGCTCTCTGTCTTTGACAGTTATTGTGATTTTCCCTTTGTTCCAATTAATCCGGTGAACTCGGGGTTCAGTTCCCGTGTACTCCAGGGCTCGGGTAAAGTTTCTAGCTTGGGGTCTCACTGTGGCAGGACTCACTTTCACCGGGATCATTTATACCCCGTTACTCAGTTTAATTGTTGGGATCGCCAGCTATAACTTGCAATGTCGTATTTCCGTTTTCGTTTAGGGCTTAGATGAGCTTACATTACTAATTGCATTACCAACTATCTGTATCGCGAAATAAAATGCAAAGGGATCTTCAGTTTAAACCTAGAAATTGAATTCTTTCTTGTTTATGTTTCTGTTTTGAACATGGTATTTAATGCGACAATTTCATTAGACCGCCCTACACAAATGTCAGAACATCTAGTTACAGATACATTTCAAATAAAAACACTGTCTGTACGATGCTATCTCCACACACACACCAATTACCTAGAAATATATTTATTTAAATATGCGCAAAATATTCTGGGAAGAGCAGTTTATTAATTAGTAGCGAGGTTTGTGTTTTATCTATCGTCGCTTATGTAATTTTCAAAAGATTTCTCAAACCAAATAAACGGCGGTAAGATTGATCCACAATAATTAACGGAAAATCTAATTTGGCTTCTCTTCATCTACTGAATCCAATCTCAGTGAAATCCTTGGGAAATAGTGTTCGATAAACACACTGCGCAGTGAAACATTTTCAGCTAAAACGCTTCAATCTGAATTAGCAATCTAGTTAGATCCTAATTTCAAATTTGAAGCTGGCGGTGAAAGGAAGTTCTATTTTGACCATTCAATCTGGTCTCGATACAGATCAGGACGGCTCCTCAACTAATAGTGATTCCAAATAACACTGCGGTTGGATATGGAAACCCAGGTGATGGATACAAAGCGCAACTACCCCGTTGTAATTGTAAACTGTGCAGAGTGCAGCGTACACACGGGCAGATCAACCGACAGATCGATAAACGGATAAATAGATCGATTGACAGATCAATAGACCAGTAAGCAAAAACTCTTGCAGTTACATAGAACTACTCAACGGGTCGGGCAGCAACTGTTGGGAGAGAAGTCTCTCTCTCTCTCTCTCTCTCTCTAATGGGAAAAAGTGCCCTTTTTGGTGCATTGGCGAGAACAATGTGAGAAACGCGGCAGACCATCAAGATGCCACAAGTAACGCAGAGGCTGTTTCTCTGACGGGTGAGCTCTGGCCGAGACATTGTCCAGCTCGTCACCGAGAGTGGCGTGAGACGGTTAACATCTCCTGACAGAGTGGTCAGGGCCTGGGGATGGTGTCTGCGAGACACAGCCCCTCGGTCCCTCACTGCGAGCACCTGGCATCTTCCAGGGGCAGTGCCTGAACCTATAACCTCCTGGCTCGGAGGTCAGACAGCTTCTCACTGAGACACTGGTGCTGATACAAATTGCGTGATGTATTTATTCCCCTGAAGCATTTCTGGTTCACCGGGAAGCGCCGGGGAGAAGCGACGTGCGGCCGGTGACCAGTGTCATCGCTCCCGGGCCGGTGAACCCGGGGCGGGAGTCCAGATGAAGGGCTGGTATAGTGGCTGTACTCAGGGCCCGACCGCCGGCTGGCGACTTGCACAAATACCTTCAAGTGTTTCTTCACTGGCGTTGCTTCTCAGGGCTCAGTCACGCAGAAAGGGGTCAATAAAAGTATGCGGACAACAAAAGGGCAAAATACAATAAAGGCACCCTCCGGGTCACAGGTCAGCATCATTACTGATTGAGATATTTACAACTCTGCTCAACTGCAAAAGGTAATCGTGCAATGATGTCGCCCGTGGTAAGAAATAACGCCTTGTTTTACTCGGCCCCGTCTGATGCTCTAATGCAATTAGGAGCGATCCCGTTTTATTGATGGAATCAGCACATTTGATTTATTCAGCAGAGGGTGAGATTTACGATGGTTTAGGCTTGTTGATGGTCTATTTGGTTAAGGTTTCCCTGAACACCAATAAAGACCATTATTCTTGTCAGCATTTACTATAACGCGATGTGCATAAATCATCCCTGCAGGATGATGCATCGGTTATCGATTGATTGGGCTATAGCAGAGGACAATTGAAGATTTGTTTGCTCGTCTTATCTTTTCGGCAAGTTTTATAATCAACACAGTTACAGTTTTCAATCTCCGGGCTGCTCCTCGATGTTAATATTGCTTCGTGAGTGAAATCCCAAGTTTCATTTAAATTTAGAGCAGGAATTTAGGAATGGCACATTTGTCATTATATATTGCAATTAAAGTGCCAATTGTTCACAGCTCGATAAAAAAAAAACAATCTGCACAAAATATATGTGGACAACTTTGGGAAGTTTGAAAATTATATTTAAGTCTTACTCTCCTCAAGCGCAACAGAATTCACAAATTTCTGCTGGCACACAGGAAATATTTTTTGCTCGACCTTTCTCAAAATGCATAAAAATCGACGAGATTTGTTTTGCCAAAGTTGCAAGCCACCGAGTTTAAACTGTTTTGTTTTGTTAATACAGCAAAGGTTTTAGTAACAGAAATGTATGTTGGCTTGTGGACAGAGAGAGAGAGAGAGAGAGAGAGAGAGAGAGACAGAGAGACAGAGAGACAGAGAGACAGAGAAGCAGAACGTGACACTTGTGAGATTTGTACATCTTACATCTGACAACTATTCTGGTCCATATAGAAACATTAGACATTGGCCTTGAAAAACTGGATTCAGAACAAACAACCTGTCTTCCCTCTTCCCCAATTTCAATCATATTTGTAGTTCGTTTTTTTGTACATTGAAACTACTCCGCGTCACAAACTGCTGGATGTTTACATCTATTTATATATTTATTTGAAGATAAACCAAATTAATGGCAATAGTAATTTACCCAATTTACTTTGGGTAAATAACAAATAATTCATTGGAAAATTTACGCCGGAGTCCATGTTATCTGGTGAAAGGTTCCGGGAGGTCTCTTTATAGTAAAGTAAAAAAAAACCTAAATAACTGAAGATCCTGTGTCTTTTACAGAAATATGTAACATTACAATACTCGCAGCGTAATGAGACCAGATGTTCGATAGATGTGATCGGACACAGGGTGGATCGTTGAATGTTGGGTGCCGCGATATTTCACTGTAAACCGGTGACTGATATTTTCGTGCTGAAGGGCCATTTCAGATAAACTGAAGACCTCGGATCTAGTTTGAGATTGGAGAAAATCTTCATACGTACTTACTAAATTCTTCACACACATATACAATAACAATTTAGACACTGTATGGTAAGTTCTGCATTAAGCTCACATCACAAAGAGAACGGCTGTTTCCTGCGTGTTTTTGAAATAGAGCGACATTCATTGAAATTAGTTCTAAGAATTACTTATAGTCTGATTGATTGCGGTAAATCATAGTTATAACTGTAATATAGTTGGATATATATCACGAAGAAAGACGATTAATAATATTACAGACCGCAAATTGCCGGAAATTCTAAGGAGGAAAGAAACTGAAACAAATTGGGTTGTAAATTCGATCGACAGAATTCTTTATTTAACCAAATACTGTTTGGCATTTTACAAAATAAACACAAGGTCTGCAGAATCGGTTTTTTATTTCAAATCATTTAGAAAAATAGTTAATTGAATTGTGTCGCTCTCGGGTCTGATATCTATATCTCAACGGGAAAATATTAAATCTCTCAGCTAACAATATGATCAGAAAAATAATTCATTACAAAAAGCCAAATATGACACGTAATTAAAAATCCAACATACTTTGGTTAATCTAGACTGATTCACCCACGCACTAGAAACAGATTTATGCTTATTTCCACAAGAGAATACTTCACTCGCCTGTTTCATTATGAAGCATTAATCAAACACACAGGCCTTTGTCTCCAGGAGTCGAAATAACAGAGTCGTTTCTCTGAATTATGCCGCATTATAGGGTTCAATTTCAAAAGTTACATACTATACATAATGCAGTTCACAACCAGCCGAAACACAACCTAGGTAGTTTTGCTTTTACATAGTGTATTATTATATTTCAACCTGCTGAGTACATTGGACTTTACGGCAGGTTTTGAGCATACCAGAAGTGTTGAGCGGCAGAACCGATTAAACGGTCAGCTATCCAACAAAGCAACATTTTTTTCTTAATTAATTATATCGCCTACGTAAAACAGGTTCCATTGATATATGCTGATGGGTACAAATATGGAAACATATTAAATATTATCGTATTCGCTGCTAATCGAAGTCCGTGTCTATTATTGCCACGTTCAATCAGTTTTTGACAGTAAACCATCGTTGAAAAAAAAACAGCGGCTAGTGAGTCTGTCTGCACGGGGAATAAATGGGAGGGTTGTGACTGCCTGGAGTTCACTGCGTTAAAAGGTTTATATTGAAGTTAAGCTGTGCCCTCCAGCTCTCTGTTCCCAATCCAGTACAACTCTGCACCGCCTGGCTTTGTCTACGATCGGCCGGGCTGCTCCTATAACTTGGAATCTCAAGTGCAGCGGGATGAGCAGCTGCTTTCCAAGGTGTGATGATGCGCTCTCTACTCTGGTCCGGAGATAACAGTTGGCTCAAATTATCTTAAAGGCAACATCACGGGGCTGCACATGTGGCGGGCTACAAGTCAGAGGTCAACGAGGCTGCCTTGCCCTAAGTCGGCGACATCACAAGGCCGATACAACGGGATAGTCAGTTGATGACCTAATTGAATTACGCGTTTTTGTTACAGGGAAAACGGAGCACGTGCGTCTTGTCATTAATTATCTGCCAGAAACACACAACCGTGGCAACCCGGGCCCTCGCTCCACACCCAGAGTTCAGGTTCCCCGAGACAACTGCAGCGGGGCTGGGGTGGGGGCACCGTTCTGGGTTAGTGACGAATACTATTCTCAGCAAATCTTTTAACTTTTATAGCAACTTGGAAACCGTGTACAGTTTCATACGTGGAATATTCTCGAAGGAGTTTCGCCGCCACTGTGCGGGGCAAGTCCTGGATAATTCATTGAGAGGTTTTTGCAAAATTGCAATTTAAAGTGAAAAACCACGGATTGCGAGCGGCTTGCGCCGGTTGCATGCAGATCCTTAATTCACGCATTCAGGACCCCGACAACAATCGACAAACACATCCATAGCACAACGGGTTCAAGTTACTAAAGCGTCCACCTTTACAACCAAATCGTTTGCGAGGAAGGTATTGAAAAAAATAAGGAAGCTTTTTACCCCGTGAGTCGCTGGCGTTAAGGAAATCTGGCTAAGTCACGTATATTTTCTCTCTAAAAGCATGTTGAATAAAGGTATCTTATTATTTACCGTTGCAAAGAACTCACCTTCTGGCTGTGTTTTCGCCTCTAAGCCTGTGGACTGAGTGCGTTTATGGGAACAGGAACGGCAGATGTCTGTGGGGCTACAATTGAAATCTCAGCTCTGCTAAACTAAAAAAAGGGAAGTAAAGTTCTTTCCAATGTACTGTTGGGGATAAGGGCCGTCAAAGAATCGTGTTATAAAGCTCTGCATGAAGCAGAGTCTCAATGCATCTCTGAACTTGATCAGATTTTATGTCCCTGCAGCGAGGCGGGGCAGTTCTGTGCAAACCGCTCAATGGCCAGACTTTGGCTGGGAGAATCCCAGGATATCGCAATCCTAGACCTTCCCGAGCCTTTCCTTGCAAACACAGCTACACCTTTGTGTGTGTGTGTGTGTGTGTGTGTGTGTGTGTGTGTGTGGGCGTGCGTGCAAAACCGACTCGGTAGAAATTGCGCCATAAAAATTGTTACTCGCGACAACTGAAAGACAGACTTTTTCACGAGGATTTGTTTAAATTAAAAAGCATAATTAAACAATACCAATAATCACAAAAGAACTGTAGATTTTTTCCCCTTCCTTATAATAACCAGGTGCAGCGGTAACCCTCATATTGCGTTACACTGTCAGGAAAATATCCTAAGCGAGTGTTGTAAATAACAGTTAACTTCTAAAGACTCGTGCAGACAGAAACCTCCTGTGGAACCAGCTTGAACAAGACCCTTCAGCTTTAGAGATTTTACATTTATTGCCGCTGAAATCCTCAAAACATTTTTTTAAATGGCAGGAAGGTTCTTTTTCATCATGAACTCAAGGGACCAATTTAACCAACATGGGTAAAGGCTGGTTCAAGGGTGGGGGGCGGGGGCGGGGTGGGGAACAACCCCCTTGCACATTCAGTGTTTGAGATGGTCAGGGATACATTGGAAGTCTCTCCAACCCTCGCCGCTCTCCAACGAAAATGTGCGTGTAGATTGATTGACGCAAGAGCTGTGCATTTCTCGACCCTGTCTAGTGTACAAATCTCTACTTCTAAAAGGAATCCGCAGCGGAACAAATGGTCTGAACGCAGTGGGGGCGCACAAAGAGCGGATTTGCCCTTCTACGCGGTGCCACTGGTTGCGTGCAATTAAGTCCAAATATACAGCACATCTTAACCGCTGCTCCTGAAATTAAATGGAAGAGTAAGATGCAAATCAGGCTGAACTAGGCATAATTAATCAAGGGCGATAACATGGAGGTGCCATACCTGTAAATAACCCTCAGAATCAACCAATCGGAATCAAGAAACTGTGCGCCTCTTGAATTTTTAATGGCAATTTGTGCCAGTCAACTGGGCCTCTTCCAATCGACACACAGCATGACGCTCACGTGATGGCAAGAGCCTCTTGCTGTGATTGGCTGGTTGCGGGTTGCCTCTGGAGTTGGGTTGTGTGCTGGAGTTGAGTGATTGACTCTATCAGTGTGAGAACATCAGCCTATTGAAGAGGAGGTGTCTGGCTGTGAGCAACAATCGCTCCTGGAGTTTGGGTTTTTTTGAACAGCGCGAGTCCATCAAAAGGCGTTTCTAATGCAAAGGGACTGAACCGAGACATTTTGCAAAGTTCAGGGTCTCCCGCCCCCCCTCCTCCTCCGGGCCGCGCCATCTGCTCCCGATCCCCCCGGAGCGAGCGCATTTTGGGGAGATGGCGATGCTGCTCGATGGTGGCCCCCAGTTCCCCACGCTGGGGGTGGGTGGTTTCGGGAGCCCCCGGCACCATGACATGCCCAGCCGAGAGCCGGCACTGGGGCTCGGTCCCTTCTGCGACTCGCCTCACCCCTGGAGCCTTCAAACTCAGCCCGGGGGCTCACGAGATCTCGGCCAGTCCAGACCTCCGCTTTCACCCGCAGGGATCGGGCTACACCGCAGCCTTGGCTCCTCACGCCGGCCAGGTTGGCTCCTACGGCGGGACGCCGTTCAACGCCAGCCGGGAGTTCCTGTTCCGCAACCGGAGCGGCGCTATCGGGGACTCTGCTCCCGCGGGCTCCCAGCACGGCCTGTTCACCTCGCCCGCCGGGGGGATGCACGGACCCGCGGGCATGCCGGACGCCCCGGGACACCTCCTGTTCCCAGGACTCCACGAACAGAGCTCCGGCCACTCGCCCGCCGCCGGACACGTCGTGAACAGCCAGATGCGCCTGGGCTTACACGGTGAGCTGTTCGGGAGGGCAGACCCTTACCGGGGCGTGAGCAGCCCGCGGACCGAGCCCTACTCGGCAGCGCAGCTCCACAACTACAACCCGATGAACATGACTGTGGGAATGACGTGACGGGGCACCAGGGACCCGGCGCTTTCTTCCGCTACATGAGGCAAGCCCATCAAACAGGGAATTGCCCTGCAAGTGGATGGACGAGGTTCAGTCCAACCGCACAAAACCACTTGCGAGCGGACTTTCGGCAGCATGCACGAGTTGGTGGCCCACCTGGCCGTGGAACACGTCGGCGGACCCGAGCACACCAATCACATCTGCTACTGGGAAGCACTGCTCCAGGGCGGGCAAGTCCTTAGGCCAATACAAATTGATCAACCACATCCGGGTGCACACGGGCGAGAAACCTTTCCCTGTCCCTTCCCGGGATGTGGGAAAATATTCGCCAGGTCGGAAAACCTCAAGATCCACAAGCGGACGCACACAGGTAAGGGGAACGAGGGGCCGCGCTCTCCCCAGCCGCACTCGGCGTGACCCCGCGGGCACTGATAACGCTGGCCCCTGCACCGGGCTGCTCCCCCACAAACTGTTCCATTCATTCCGCGCCTCACATTTTCCCAGTTACTTGGCGGAGATGTTGCTTCGGCTCTTGTGAAACTGGTCGGAAAACATTCACTCTCCCGATGGCGAAATGGTTGTTTCCCGCTGCCCGCCAGCGCCGGGGGAGCTTCCGAAGACCATTCGAAAGATGCGCGCGTTTGTCTTTTATTACGGCAGCTTATTCCATTTATCGAGGATTAGAGAGAACCGTTCATTCACATCTTGGCCTCAGCTGCCTTCCAGCCGCGGCTGCCGTCTCCGCATGAAGTTTGATTGTGTATTCCGTGAGGTTATTTCGTTGTGTTTTTGATCGAAGGAAAGAAATCAAACTGCCGAAGTGCGTCTGCAGGGAACTACAATTTACGGAGAGGTTGCACACCATCTTCCAAGCCGTTTCCCCCCTGAATGTAGGGCAAAAGGAGAGGGTTTCAAACTTTAGTTGTAACGCCATCAAAACGCCTTATTAAACAAACGAGGTCACAGTTCAAGACTTAACCTAAATGAGATTTATACTTAAAATTATATTACATTATTAAAGTGAAAAAGTTAATTGCAGAATAAAGGGGTTATTAAAGCACAGATGTTCTTTACAGTGTTTAGACTTTGCTGGATTTGTTGGTCTTTGATAGAGACAGGGCTGAGACAATAATGAACTAATAAACAATGCGGGCAGCTGCAGCTTTAACATATGAACACAGACATGGCAGACAATTTCTGACTGTATATTTGTTGTTAAATTCACACAGGTGAGAAGCCGTTCAAGTGTGAGTTTGAGGGCTGTGATAGGCGATTCGCCAACAGCAGCGACCGCAAGAAGCACATGCATGTTCACACATCAGACAAGCCGTACATCTGCAGAATGTGTGACAAGTCGTACACACATCCCAGCTCCCTTCGGAAACACATGAAGGTAACGACCTGGATGTGGATTTACTCCGGGAACCCAAGCCCTCAGCACACTTCCAGTCTGACAAGGGTGCGGACTCCGGTCGCCCTGCCAGCCCGTCACTGCAAATGTTTTGTTTTGCAGGGTCCAACTTTTGCCGGGGGAGTTGGCTGGAAGACGCGCCGGGTTGTGTTTGGGAAATTCACACCGTTGCATTTCTCATTTGTCATTGCAGGTTCACGAATCTCAGGGTTCGGATTCCTCCCCCGCGCCCAGCTCCGGCTACGAATCGTCCACACCCCCAGCACTGCTCTCCTCAAACACAGAAGATCCCAGCAAGAGTGCGGCGCCGGTCGCACAGAACAATCCCAACCACAATCCGCCGCTGCCGCCGAATTTTAACGAGTGGTACGTGTGAGGGACGGACGGAGGGGGGGTCCGCGGACGTATCCGACGGCTCGCCACCTCGGACCTGTTGAAACTTTACAGAAAGAAGCAAATAACCGCGTCCCGGCAAAGCGCTGCGGGAGGGAAACGGCTGGTGGTCGGCGCCGGCTCCAAGGCGAAAGTTGTGCCGGTCGGCACCGAGAGCAGACTCAGGATTTCAACCGGCTGCATCGGCGCTCGAGAGGTGATGATTTTTTTTCGTTGTTTTGCCGGATTTTTTTTGGTGGGGGTGGGGAACTCGCGTTGGCCATTCCACGTGAATCTATGGCACCTCAAAGGTGACGGCTGTGAAATCCAGACGGTCTTAAAAGAAAGTGCCAAAGTCCTGTTATGTCTTGAAGTTAAAAGAATCCTTGTGAATGTATTTCCTGTCCGGTTGGGTCAAAGCTGTTTTGGTGTCATGGTTTTCACAGGTTGCGCTGCGTGTTACCAGTGCAGCTGTGTGAAAGTTAACGTTGCCTTTTTTTTGTAACAACTATTTTCTGTAAATATACATATTCATGATGTCATATTTATCACTTTGTAATTTAATTGTCGATATTTACGTGACACGCTGAAACAATATTTATGAAGAATTGTTTTCTAACAAAACTTATGTACAGTTTTTCTGGAAAAGGGGTTAAAACCGAGTTAACATTAAACAATTTTCATTTACAAAACCAAGGCTATGTCTTGTGCAATCCTCAGTTTCCCCGTCTCATTAAATCACATCTAGTGCAACGTTACCGCGACTCCATGCCCTTGAAAATTGGAATTTAAATCGTTCGGAAAATTCATTTGTAATTAACATAAAATTGCAGAATGTAAGTCATGCTTTTAAAGCAAATTTAAAACGGCCAATAATATCAATTAGATGGAGTTTGAATTAATTATGTTGGCGAGTGTGTGTGAATGAGTCTGGTCGTGTATGGAGGAGTGGGCCTCAGAGATGAGGTTACCTTTCTTCCGAAAAATCACACTTTGCACTGTTAGTTCAATATTTCATTGACTCAATAATAGCGCCCAACACTCGGCACTTTGACGCTGGGTTTGCAAATCAGAATCAGGGTTATTATCACTGACTTACATGACGTGAAATCAGTGAGTACCACTAAATATCTGGTGTCCTCTACTTACTTGTAAGATTTCAACTAGACTTGTCCCCTCCCGAGAAGGGACTGTATACCGACTGAAAACATTTGTCCAGAGAGAGACCACCGCCCGCCGCACATTGTCACATTTTCTGCCGGATCCGATTTACCTTAAACTTCAGTTGCTAAATGCAGCTCCTGCGCCGATAGCTTGCGACCGGCAGACCCAACACGTGTTTGCTGTTACAACAGCAATCTTCGGACAGGCGAGGGGAGAGATAATTTACGTTTCAAAAGAATTTAGTTCTATTTAACAATGTACAGAAGTGTTGGGATTTATAGCCATTGAACCCGTCCACGCTGCCGTTCAATTAGAAGATTGCAGGCCTTTCCCATTCACTGGAGCCCACCCCACTAACTTCTCCCGCGCCCTTCCTCAAACCTTTCCAATCGCTCGTTACTATTATATTAATAAAACATTCCTTTTTTTTAAGTTAGGCAAGCCGTGCGAGTTAATAATACAGTGGAAGCTGTTTGCTTTGGCCAGTTCTGAACCACAACAGGACCAGGGTCGCTATAACGTGTATTAATTAAGATCGAGTACAAATCACGTGGGACATGTCTAACTGGCAGCAGAGATTAACTTTAATATCGTGTTGACCTTGGGTGATTCCTGTTATTTTTTTAATGTAAATTATAAAATCCTTACCTCGCAGACTGCAAATGTCTATGGGGATCGACTAAACTAAATCTATTCACTACAATATAAACAGCTCGTTCATTTTCACTGACAGTCTGTTAATTCGGGAAGTCAAGTGCCTGCGATATACCAACGGGATAATTATACTTCAACCAATGGCTGACAATCAATAAATTCACATTCTAGCATTAGAATGTGTTCCGTTGTCTCTGGGTTGGTAGTTCTCCCCGGATAGCGGGATGTGAGTGCACTCGGGGAGTTCCTGCGACATATTTACACCGAATGATTTGGTCTTGTGTAACCTTGTTTATTCCATGTTCCTCGTCTTCCTTTAGGGTTTTTCTCATTTCTTTCTTCAATTTTACGCTGAATTAATGAATTTTACTCTTCGCAAATATTTAAAAAAAATTTCATTGTCCATTGATCCACTTAAGCCTTCTTAGTTTCGCCTTCAGAAATAACGCTAATATGTATGCCGGTTATTTGCAGAGATATCTGTCCCTTTGAACTAACGCTGGGAAGACAGTTTTTAGAGAGTTGCATTAAATAAAACTCAACGAAATATTTTAATTTATTTTAATCCAGCCAATTAACTATTCAACGTTTATATAAAAAATCCTGATTTTTTAATGTAATGAAATGACGACTTTAATTTGAAAGTGAGGAATAAACGCGGATTTAAACGCAAACAGTAATTTCGGAAGGATAAGACTTTTAAATAATATCTAAGGTTAAAAGTGTCAGAATTAGCATCGGCAATTTCCTCTGGTGTTATAATCTTGGTACACTGTTATAATTTCGGTACACTGGCCTGCTGGTGTGCGGGCTGTGCGCGAGTGTGTGAATGTTAATGAACGTTTCTCTGTGTTTGTGACTGAGCCCTGGTAAATCTGTAAACGGGCAGATGATAATGCTCGTGAGTAAAGTATTCTTGAATTGGTGTCTGCACTGTGTCCTTGGATTATAACGTTAACTAGATGTAGATGTAAATAGGTGTAAGAATGTATGTATGTTTGTTTGTGTGTGTCTGTGTAGCATGAGTCTGTGTGTGTGTGTGTGAGAATATTTGTGTAAATGGCATCCGTGGGATGAGAATATTTCACTCGAGAGTGAATATTCGAATGGAAGATTGAATATCTATCTCTGTCAGGGTGCGAGTGTGTGAGTACTTTAGCGTGCAGATCAGTGCGCACAACGCTGGGTCAGTTAGTCCGAGAAGGGATTGCTGCAGCATTCTGAACTTGACAATGACCAGCGCTTCGAGTAGCTGCGCAGTCTGTAATCACCGCACTTCGCCGCCGACCTTCAGAGTGAAGGGCTGCGGGCCCCAGCGCTCTGTGACCCGGAGACCAGCTTCCGGGACTCAGCGGGTTTCTCACCCGCTCACCAGACGCACGCCCACACAAGGCCATTCCGCACAACCGCAAACCAATCGGCCAAGTAATAACTACGTTCAAAATATTTTAATGCGATTTTAAGTAAGGCAGTTTTTACAATGCGATTAATTAAAAGTTGTAAAAGTCGTTAATCCACTCGATGCCGGGGATAAATATAAAATTACCAAGCGATGGTCTAAGTAGTGGATTATAAGAGGGCAAATTGCGTAAATATTTCTGCCCAAGACCGGAAGCTGCTATATAATAACGGGGACTGGAATTTGGAAATGCTAAATGTTATGTTGCACGTTTACTGGCTGGCGGACACGCGGGGACACCGCAGTCCGGTTCCAGAGCCGGCGTTTGTGGCTCTGTAACCGGCTACCGCACTGAGACCTGGTGAACGCGCAGCGTCAAACAACGTGGGTCACACCTCAGTTTATCAACATCTTACATCCTTTTGAAATAAAAATTGTAACAAGGCATGTTTCGGAAAGAACCCACCGGGACTACAAGGGAACAGGAACCTCGTGGTCAGTTCACATTCAGACACAGCTGCATTTTAGTTTTGGCGGGGTCAGTGCTGAAAATCTCACCGCCGAGGAAAGCGTTTTAACTTTTTGTTGAATGACCCTCGGACTTTGTTGGCAGTAGTTTACAGTAACCCCCTTTGCACTTAACCTTTGTCTGACGGACAAGGTTGGAGCGGCTCACAAAGCACGGCCTTCAACATGTCACAGTTATATGTGACAGTAAATCTTTCAAGGAAGTCCGATTATATCTGGAACGGATTTATACAGGATTGTGGAGTAATTTGAGCACTTAAAAATATCAATGCGTTGTCAAACATTTATGGTGAAGTACTTTTCACCACTTTTGTGAAGTTTGTTTGTTGCAGGCTCCGTCTAAAACTGGGCAGCGCTGACCAGTTTCGCGTGGTGTTCACTGAAGCCGCTGGTGAATACACAATACACCAGCGACATGATATAAAGAGCTACATTTTGATATAGAAAAGTTTCATTTCCAGATAAATAGCAGAGTTTATAAATGGTTTAATGACAATGAAAGACAAACACTAATTTTAACAACTTATTTAGAACATATTGTGCCTCGCTGGTCGACAGTGAAGCAGGAGTCCCGAGCTTTAGTTTACAGTGAGGTGAAGCTCAGCAGGCGCGAGTTATCCTTGTTCACATCACCGCCGGCACCGCTACAGTTGTGCACGGTACAGCGTGCACCCTTCTGTCACGGTGCGATACGTCTCTGGGTTTGTACATCTGTACACAGCGCTGTTTCTATAGGTCACCGTTTGTATATTCCACACTATTTGTGGGGCAGCGATTCAACAGTTTTCACTGGGTGTGCAAGTCACCGCCACTGCGTCTGACTGGTGTTTACATCACCGTGTTCATACACCGCACCCATACAGTAGCTGGGACCATCCATCCGAGCAGGCAATCACCGAACATGTTTTTGTATCTGTTCCCAAATGTTACAACATCTGGATATGTCAAAGTTTGGTCATACTTCGCGTCTGGCACCTTGTTTGTAAATTTCATTGCAGGAACATCTCCTTACCTGACCTGTAAAACTGATTCTGCCTGTAATCATATTGGGCATGTCACACTGCACACGCCATTGTATACACTTCTGTATTCGCACATGTACCTGCATATATCACTCTGTATATGTCAGTATTGTAAATGCCACTTTTCTATACTGCGCGGTGAACGTGCATTCTATAGTGTCACGGTGTACCTGTCATTGGATTTGCAAATGTCACCGTGTACACTGCTGCTACAATGTGTAGTGGTTATGTCATCGGACTCGCACTCCCCAGGCCTTGGAGCAGGACTCAGAACCCACGGAGCTGTGGGTACTTTAAACTGGGTTCATTATAAAACCGGACCACGACCCTCCTGATTGTCCTAAGGCTCCCTCTGGTTCACGGGCCTGGCATCCTCTGCCTCCCGCCGGTGGACGCTCAGCTCCAGAGTAGACTCAAGATGATTTTTGTTTACACAAACAAGCAAACAGGGAATATGAGGATAATACTCTCATCTGGCACAGCCAAAGATCAGCGCCAGGATTCGGGTATGACACATCAGGCTTGAAGAGCAGTGTGACTGACTCCTACTCCTTATCCTCTGATGTTCCTATCGACTTCAAGGAAGAAAATCTCCCCTTACCCGGACTCGATTATGCGTGACGTCCTGTCACCAGGATGGACTCGGTGGAGCCACGGGCCAATGATCTACAGCTGAAAAAGAGTGACCTCAGGGGTCTTCAACATGAACTTCAGACCCCAAGGAGTCTCATGACATCAGGTCAAACGTGGGCCAGGAAACATCGGTTTGTCTTCCCTCAGGTGAGGCTGAAGACTGCCCGGGGAAGCACTGATAGCAGCTGCTAGGCTGGGCAACTGGTGAGAGAATCTTCCCTGAACTTCACTAATCCACCTGTCGAAGGTACAACTGCCCAAGAGAGCAGTGGTAAGGTTGACCACTGCAGTCTTTGTGGAAATGAAGTTGTGTCCTTACAAGGAAGAAAGCCTTGGTTATGTTCTTTACCGTCAAGTGGGAAAGATTTGCCAGGTCAAAAGTGGACATCCATTAGGCCAACAACAGCAGAATTATATTTCATCACTATTTGTCATGGCTTGGCATATTCCTCAGTCTACCATTACAATGAAGCCAAGAGATGGCTTCTGGTTCAATGTGGAGAAGGGCAGGCCAGAGTACCACCCTTAGAATTGTGTGCCTACCCGCTGAATCTGCACTGCCAATGTGCTGATGGAACTGAGTGATCACACAGCCGTGGTTGAAATCGATGCTCTGCAGTGAATTGTGTGGATAATTCACAGGGCAAGACAATCCATGAACATTCTGATCTTTAAGTATCCCAGTTTGAAGCGCTGAGTTCCATTCACCCCTTGTGATACCAATAAACAGCGGCAAACACTGGATATAGCAAGGGCTGTGGGACCAGATCACATCCCAGCTGTAGAATGAACAACCTGTGCTCTAAGCTAGCTGAACCTCCATCCAAGCCGTGCCAGCACAGTTCCAACACTGGCATCTACCTGACAACATGGAGAATTGCCCAGGTATGCTCTGCCATGAGGAAGCAGCCGCTTCCTACCCGTGGTTTACTCTGAGCCATTTGCAGCTTTGTGGGTAGAGCAGGTGACATTTATTCAGCAACCTACCACTCTGAATGGAATGGGATGTGCCTCCTGGAAAACATGTAACTTTCACTGAATCATGGGAATTTCTAGACTCTGATGATCTGAGGAGCATCCAGATTGTCACTGAGAACCTCAGGTCCCTTTCTCGGGAGCACGGGGAAGCACAGCAAAAATGGTCGAAGGCCGACATCACCTGCATCATGTCAAACCCTTCCTGCCCTATCAGTGTCAGAGTCTGTGAATCCCACAGTGGACTATCAGCCACCCCAGAACCCACAGAACCAGCGTGGAAGCGGGTCACCCTCAATCCCAAGGCACCTCCTCAGAAGATTCACCCATAACCTGCTCATGGATCTTTCACCATATGCACCCAGCCCCAGATATTACAGTCTTGGTTCAAACATGGACCAAAGGTCTGAATTTACAGGTTGGAAACAGTGAACACTTTGACATGAAGCAGATCGTGACCGTGTGTAATGGAGGAGAATGGTACAGATTGAAAATCAGAAAGTAAACTCAGGACTGGTTGAGGTAATCTCCTCAGGGCAACATCCTACACCCAACCGTCTTCGGCTGCTTCTTGGTGACTTCCCTCCATTGGAAGGTCAGGTGCACAATGTTCACATCACGAAACACGTGTCACCATATATCACAAAACCTGAACAACATTCAGGCATGGGCGAGTAAGTGGCAGCAATATTCGCACCATCGAAGGGCTGGGCAACGAGTCAAGAAGTTGAACATCCACATCACCCGGTCATTCAGTGCCTTCCCGATCCACCGAGATCAACAGCATGGAGACCCCCGCCAACTGCAGCAGTCACGTGTGCCAACAAGAGCAGAGGCTGAGCCCCCTCAGGCCAGTGACTACCTCTGTTATCTGGAGCCCTGTCAACATGGAGAAGACACGTCAGGGGTGTGATGGAACACTCCCCACCTGCCTGGATGAACGCACCTCTAACAACATCCAGGACAAAGCTGACTGGCACCCAGCCACTACCCCAAACGTCTCCGCTGAACACCGACAGCAGCTCACAAATCCGCTCCTGGGTTCAGAAACATTCCGCTCTGAACTCTGCAGGAACTGGCCAGGGAGTTGCGCTGATGTTGACCATGGATGCAACGAGACTAAAGTCTGGAGATGTGCAGCAACCCTGCGCAAAGACTATCCAACCGACAGAGACAATCATTCAGCAGTTGGTATGTTGCAGTCTGTTGCATGCCCTGCAGCCGACCCCCGCCCCAGCTGCAGGGCAGCACTGCGCAGAGACCGGCTCACTGCTCGGCGGAAGATCACAGGGGCGCGCAAATAGTTCCCGGGCTTTGATAGCTTTGATTGACAGCGGGGGTGGGTGGTTCTGCGGCCGGGGCCGCCGCCAGCCCCCGGGGAAGCCTCCGGCCAATGAAGAGTTAGTGCTGCCGTGCAACAGGCTGGAGGAGGCATTCAGTTTGCCTGTATGTGGTTGCTGGGTGGAGCACAGCCCTATTGCAGTGCCTTAGTGCATGCTTATGCATCTGGTTGTATGGAAAGAACGGAATTCAAATCTTATCTAACATTGTTTTTGTAATATAACACTTGCCATCTGCACAAACTGCTTGAGTCGGTAAGACTACAATGCTGCATTAAATGCAACTTTCTCCCTCTGAGATATGCGTATATCACGGAGACAAACACGAAAGACAGCAGTAGGTGCAATCAGCGGCCGGGACGGGTTTGTCTGAATCTAAAAATAGTTGAGGCCTGCGTTGATTGACCCCGCAGAGTGTAACCTCCCCTGGCAGCGGTTCCCGCTGCTCTGGCACGGCGAACTGCGTTCGCTTCTATCAGCAGGGTAAGCGACGTGTCAGGGGATGAAGCCACAAGCCTACAATTAGAGATTGTGTTGCAAAATGTTCTGCCAGAGGATTCTACAAAGTAAAGTAAACCGGCATTTCTGCACGATGTAAACCATCAGCAGTATTTTGATTCCATTTGTTTTTCAAATTATATTTGCACCTTAATAAGAAAAATATTAAAACTACCCTCCGTAGACCAGTACCACGGGACTGCTATTCCTGGGCCCTCGAGGAATTTCAGACAATCCCTTGGAGACATCTGCAAGAGGAAATCACAGGAACATTATTCAAAATGTGGCGCATTGGTAGTTTTCATTTCAAGCCATCACTATGGAGTCATAGAGTCACAGAACACGGAAACAGGCCCTTCGGCCCAACTGGTCCATGCTGACCAAGATACCCTATCCAAGCTAGTCCCATTTGCAAGTGTTTGGCCCATAAGGTTCAAAACCTTTCCAATCTTGTACCTGTCCAAGTGTCTTTAAGTTGCCCCTCAAGTTCCTATTAAATCTTTCCCCTCTCACCTTAAACCTATGCCCTCTAGTTCTTGATTCCCCAGCCCTGGGAAAAGACTATGCATTCTTGTCCTATCTATGTCTTTCATGATTTTATACACCTCTATAAGCCTGCTTCACTACCCTGTCCACCTGTGACCCCACTTTTAGTGAACCATGTACTTGTATTCCAAGGTCCCTCTGTTCTACAACACTGCAGGGCCCTGCCTTTCACTATGAAAGTCCTACCTAGATTTGACTTTCCAAAATGTGACACCTTGCACTTAATCCGAATTAAGCTCGGCCCACTTACCCAGCTGATTAAGATCCCCCTGTAATTTTTGATAACCATTGTCCACTATACCACTTATTTTAGTGTCATCTGTAAACTTACTAACCGTGCTGTGTACATTCTTAAATCACTGATATAGACAACAAACAACAATGGGCCCAGAACCGACCCCTGAGGAACACCACTGGTCACGGGTCTCCAGACCAAGAAACAACCTTCCACCATCATCCTCTGCTTCCTACCATCAAGCCAACTTTATATCCAATTAGCCAGCTCTCCCTGGATTCCATGTGATCTAACCTTTCAGAGCAGCCTACCATGTGGAACTCTGTCAAAGGCCTTACTGATGTCCATTTAAAACATGTCTACTGCCCTGGCCTCATCAACTTTCTTGGTCACATCATCAAAAAAACTCAGTCAAGTTCATAAGACATAACCTCCCACACACAAAGCCATGCTGACTACCCTGAATTAACCCCTGTCTTTCCAGGTGTATGTATATCTTGTCCCTCAGAAACCGCTTCTGTAACTGAACCACCACAGATGTTAGACTTACTGGCCTATAGTTCCCAGGTTTTTCTTTACTGACCTCTTAAACAAAGGCATGACACTTGCTACCCTCCAGTCTACCAGCACGTCACCCCGTGGCTAACAATGATGCAAATATCTCTGCTGGGGTTCCCGCAATTTCTCCTCCATCCTCCTACAGTGTTCTTGGATAAACCTGGTCAGGCTCTGGAGATTTGTCTACCTCTTAAGACATCCAGCACCTCCTCTAATGTAATGTGGACTATCCCCAAGACATCCCCATTTATTTTTCCCATTGCTGAAGTCTTCATGTCTTTCTCCACGGTATAAACTGAGGAGAAATATTCATAATGGACCTTGCCCGTCTCCTGTGGCTCCACACAGAGATGTCCACTTTGGTCCTTGAGGGCCCTATTCCCTCTCGAGTTTTCCCTTAATATAAAATCTCTTTGGATTTTCCTTAATTTTCTCTGCCAAAGCTATCTTGTGCCCCCTTTTTGCTCTCCTGATTTCCTTCCTGAGTCCACTCCTGCATTCCTCTTCACTACTCCAGGGTATCACTTGATCCCAGCTGCCTGTACCTGACCTATGCTGCCTTCTTTTTCCTGACCAGACCCTCAATATCCCTCATTATCCAGGGTTCCCTACCCCTCCCAGCCTTGCCCTTCACTCTAACAGGAACATGCAGACCTTGAGCTCTCACTATCTCACTGTTAAAAGGCTCCCACTTGCCTGAGGTGCCTTTGCCACAAACAACCTGCTCCAATCAACCTTTGCAAACTCCTGTCTCATACCGTCAAAACTTGCATCGCCCCACTTTAGAACTTGAACCTGTGGACCAGATCTGTCCCTTTCCATAACTAGTTTAAAACTAACAGAACTATGGTCACTGATCCCAAAGTGCCCCCCCAATGACACCTCAGTCACTTGCCCTGCCCTATTACCCAAGAGCAGGTTGAGCTTTGCCCTCTCCCTGGTAGGGCCCTCTATATATTGCCCAAGGAAACTTTCCTGAATGCACTGTACAATTTCCACCCCATCTAAGCTCTTAACAGTCTGCCAGTCCCAGTCTGTGTTAGGAAAGTTAAAATCCCCTGCAGTGACAACCCTATTATTCGTACAACTCTGCATAATCTTCCTGCATATTTGTTCTTCTAATTCCAGTTGACAAGAAGTGATCATCCCCTTATTTCTCAGCTCCACTCATAAAGCCTCATTGGATGATCCCTCAGTAATTTAGTAATGGTTGATCAGTTTCAGTGTGGGTAGGTGTGTGAGGGGGTAGGTGGTGAGGGGGTGTTGGTGGTGAGGGAGGGGGCAGGTGCCGAGGGGAGTAGGTGCTGAGGGTTTGGTGGTGAGGGAACTTGGTGGTAAGGGTGATTGGTGGTGAGGGGGTTGTTGGTGAGGGGGTTTGGTGGTGAGGGGTTTTGGTGGTGAGGGGGTAGGTGGTGAGGGGGTTGGTGGTGAGGGGGTAGATGGTGAGGAGGGTTGGTGGTGAGGGGCTTTTTGGTGAGGGTGGTGGTGGGGGGTTGGTGGTGAGGGGGTTTGGTGTTGAGAGGGTAGGTGGCGAGGGGGTAGGTGGTGAGAGGGGTTGGTGATGAAGGGGTTTGGTGGTGAGGGGTGTTGGTGGTGTGGGAGTTTGGTGGTGAGGGGGATTGGTGGTGAAGGGGTGTGGTGGTGAGGGAGTTTGGTGGTGAGGGGTGTTGGTGGTGAGGGTTGGTGGTGAGGGAGTTTGGTGGTGAGGGGTGTTGGTGGTGAGGGGGTTTGGTGTTGAGGGGGTAGGTGGTGAGGGAGGCTCCCAGTCAGAAGATTCCTCGTTCAAGTCCCACTGAAGAGACCTGCCCACACTAGGTGGCACAGTGGCACAGTCAGTAGAGCTGCTGCCTCAGGGCGCCAGCGACCCGGGTTCAATCCCGACTTCGCACGCCATCTGTGTGGAGTTTGAACACTTTCCCCGTGTGTCCTCTGGGTGCTCAGATTTACTCGAAGATATGCCGGTCGGTGGGTTCATTGGCTGATATAAATTAACCCAGTTCGTGGTAGAATCTGGGGCAAGTTGATGAGAATGTGGGGAGAATGAAAATGGGACCAGTGCAGGATTGGTGTTGTGGTGATCGGTGCGGGACTCGGTGTGGACAAGCCTGTGTTCCCTGCTGTGTCACCCTGACTTACTGGACCCTGCTCCAGTGTGGAACTGTGACACTGCTGCACCCTCAGTGCTGGCTGCTTCATGATGAAATGGTAAACTGAGACTGTCTCAATGGTCGTGATACAACCCCTTGGGTGATTGTACCTGATGCCTGAGACTAATGATTAACCCAAAATGAAAATTGCAAGACCTGGTGCTCATCCCATTGAAGCCGACTGATTGTGTGCAACATGGCAGCTGCAATTCCTGGACAACACTGAGAGTGCTTCACTGGCCAAGTGTTTGGGATGCTTTGAATGGCCAAGAGTGACAGTACTGTGGGCTAGAGGCACCTCTGACAGTGTAACCCGCCCTCTGTACTGCCCAGTTTTTTTAATATAAATGTTTATTAACTAAAAGCAAACAAAAAAGGACACCCAGTGTCGATACACTGCAACTAATACAGAAAGAAAATAAACTAAGCAGCTACATAACTGCAGCAAAATAACGCTGACCAAATGCCCGCGAAGCGCACACACAACACAACACCCGCTAACGCAACACGCAACACTTCAGAGAAGAATCGCATTAGTACCGTCCATGACACACATGATCCCCTGAGGGGCCCATTGAGCGCAAAACTCAATCAGGGTGCCCATGGAGACCGTGTACTCCCTCTCCAAGGACACCCGCACGCACACATAAACACGGAAGACGGGCAGGCAGGCGGACCGGCCAGAACCCTTGGCCGCCTGTCACTGCGTCCCGTGGATGGCCAGCTTGGCCAGACCCAGCAGAAGACCCACCAGGAGATCCTCCGCACGACCCGCCTCGTGCCGCACTGGGTGACCGTAGATCAGCAGCGCCGGGCTGAAGTGCAGCCAGAACTTGAGCAGCAGCCCCTTCAGATACGCAAAGAGGGGCTGCAACCTCTTGCACTCCACGTACACGTGGTACATTGTCTCCTCCCGGCCGCAGGAGTGACAGGCGGGCGGGGTGTCGGTGAACTGGCTCAGAAATCGGTTGCACTGTACCGCCCGGTGCAACACCCTCCACCCCAGGTCCCCGAGGTACAGCGGGAGGACTCCCGCATAGAGAAACCTCCACCGGGGACCCCCCTCGCCACCCGCCAGCAAGACCGACCGCCACGGCGTGTCTGGCCGGCAGACCAAGGCGAGTAAGTGAAAGGTGTGTAGGAGCAGCCTTTACAAGAAACGCCTTGGCGCTTCGCGGAATGGCACCATCGGCGTGTCCTCCAGGCAGCTCAGGCTGTGCTGCGCCACCTCCCGTGAGAGACTCTGGGCCCTGGGCCCGACCAGCAACTCCAGCAGGGCAGGGCGCCAGTGCCGCTGGGATCCCCCCCCCCCCCCGGCACCCCCCTGACACCCACCGTGACTCCGTACTGCCCCTTTTTTTTGTATAAAACGTTTGTTAGCTAAAAGCACTACAGAAGACTACAAATACCAAATATATACATACAATACAGAAAGGACCAGCTAGTCAACGACAGAACTTCAGAGAGTACCATAAACTAACACCCGCAAAAACACACATACGTCACTACGCCCCCCACTGCAACACTCAAAACTTTATATCAAAAATCGTATTGGTGTCGTCCACGACACACGCGATCCCCTGAGGGGCCCCACCGAGCGCGAAACTTGGCCAGGGTGCCTGAGGAGACCATGTGCATCCATTCCAAAAACACCTGCACGCGCACGTAAGCGCGGAAGATGGGCAGGCAGGCTGACTGGCCGGAACCCTCGGCTGCCTGCCGCCGCGTCCCGTGGATTGTCAGCTTGACCAGGCCCAGCTGAAGACCCACCAGGAGATCCGTCGCGTGCCCCTCCCCGTGCCACACAGGCTGACTGTAAACCAACAGCGCCGGGTTGAAGTGCAGCCAGAACTTAAGCAGCAGCCCCCGCAGATACTCGAAGAGGGGCTGCAACCTCTCGCACTCCGCGTACGCTTGGTACACTGTCTCCTCCTGGCCTCAGAAGTGACAAGCGGCTGGGGTGTCTATGAACCAGCTCAGAAAACGGTTGCACGCACCACCCGGTGCAACACCCTCCACTCCAGGTCCTCGATGTACAGCGGAGGACTCCCGCGTAGAGAGACCTCCACCGGGACCCCTCCCCGCCGCCCGCAGGCAAGACGGACCGCCACGGCGTGTCCGGCCGGCAGACCAGGGCGAGGAAGTGAAAGGTGTGTAGGCGCGGTCCTTACAAGAACACGCCTTGGTGCCATCGCGGAACGGCACCATTGGCATGTCCTCCAGGCGGCTCAGGGTTGTGCCGAGCCGCCTCCTGTGAGAGATGCCTGGGTCCTGGGCCCGACCAGCAACTCCAGCAGGGCAGGGGCCGGCGCCGCTGTGACCCCCCCCGGCACCCCCCTGACGCCCACCGTGACTCAGTAACTGCCCCTCCCTCAGTAAGCAGTGGAATCAGCCTGTGTTACTTCTCTGCAATGGGAATTGGACCAGAAGACAAGGAAGAGGAGCTGGAGGGGATTCATCAGTCCTTCAGCCTGCTCTAGTATTCAATTATGTCATGGCTCATCCAGTCTTGTCCTCCACACCCGCTTTACCCTCCCCAACCCCTTACCCCTTGATCTCCACATAGTTTGTCTGTCAATCTCTGCCTTGAATGTACTCAATGACTCCTCCTTCCCAGCTCTCTGTGTTGAGAATTCTAAAGATTCGCGGCTCTCTCCTTATGTGTTAAATGGGGGCCTTTTCCCTGAAACACTGTCCCCTAGTTCTAGATACCCCCACCGGGAGCAATATCCTCTCAGCATGCACCCTGTCCATCACCTTGTGAATGAAATCACCGCTCATTCTTCTAAACTCCAATGAGTATTGGCCCAACCTGCCCAACCAGTCATCCGCCCCTTTAACCCATGAATCAGCCTGGTTACCCTTCTGTTGCATGGCCTTCAGTGCAAGCTTCTTAAGTAAAACCAAGCAGTTTTCCAGAACCAGCAGGTCCCAAAGCTTCATCAAAACCTCCCTAGCTTTTTCACCACACTCCTTGCTAACTACTTGCTGCAGCTGTATGCTGACCTTTTGTGCTTCATGTACTAGGATCCCAGATCCTTTTGTATCGCAACATTTGGTAGTTTCACTTTATCTAAGTAATAATTTTATAGCTGAGTCCGAGGGGACAGTGCTGACACCACATGGGACCAGATGATACTCAGAGGGAGATGAGGTGAGCACAATAAATGTGACCTCAGTGTAGAATTCTGTATTGTGAAACTCAGTCAGTTACAAACACAATAGAGTTTGGAGAGCATTTCATTTAGTTACCCTGAGAGCAATTTGCAGTTTTCATCGAGACTGCAGATGTTAGAATCTGGAGCAACAACCAATCTGCTGGAGGAGCTCAGTGGGTCGAGCAGCGTCTGTGGGAGGAAAAGAATCGGCAATGTTTCGGGTCCTCATACAGGGTTTCAACTTGGAATATTGACAAATCCTTTCCACCCATAGAAGCTGTTCAGCCTGCTGAGTTCCTGCAGCAGGTAGCTTGTTATCTTAGAGTCAGTGTGTTGGTGTGGACAGAGTGCTTCCTCTGGCCAAGGTTGGCTGAGTTCCTGCCCTACAGGACTGTAGGGAGCCTGTTGGGTTCCACCATGACCATAGGAAGCTTCATGGCCACTTTCACTGAAAACAGACCTTTACTCAGGTACCTTAAACTAAATTCACATTCTCAGATCTCTGCATTACTGGCTGGCCTCTTGGTGGCTAGTATTGTTACAACACCTCTGTTGTACTCTTCAGAAAACTTCAGCACCATATAGAATAATTCATACTTTGAAGAGGACAAAAGCTGGCACAACCTTCTCCTGCACGCAAAAACTTAGCAGCTGGTGTGAGTTGTGTGTCTGGGTTGCGAACAGTGAAGCCCCGCACTCCCTTCTGCTTCTCAGTCTGCAGATCACAGCTCAGAGCATAAGTTGGATTCTGCAAATTGCACTCTGCAGCTCCAGCCTGCGTGACCTCAGCATGACAGTAACTGAATTATACTCATGTTGACACTGTGTACTATTATCTGGCTGAGCCAGTCTCTTTAGAAACCTTTGGCAGAGTAGATAGGCGTATAATTTGTAATTCTCTTTGGCAAGTATCTTTCCTCTTCAATTTGACACAACAGATGAGCTATTAAGCAGCATCAATTAACTGTGGGCTTAAGTAGCAATACCTTAAGTGTTAGTTTGTCTAGGCTACCACTACAGAGGGTTGTGAGGTCAAAGCACTTGTATTCTACTGGCTGTGATCTGCACTGGGATGTCCCCTGCAATGTGGTAGGGTGCAAACACTTATTTGATCACATAAACCAGGCAGACGCATGGAGTGCGGTGGTGAGGTACCAGGGGAACCTGCTTTTGGATGAGACAGTGAAACCCAGGGCTCTCTGCAGTAGACATAACAAATCCAATGGTACTTTCAAAGAGCAGCAAAGTCTTCTATGGAAGAAGAATCAGAATCAGGTTTATTATCACTGACGTATGACATGGAAATGTGTTGTTTTGCGGCAGCAGCACAGTGCAGGACATAAAAATCCATAAATTACTCAAATAAATAAATAACACACAAAAAAGGAATAATGAGGTAGTGTTCGTGGGTTCATGGACTGTTCAGAAATCTGATGGCGGAGGGGAGAAGCTGTTCCTGAATCGTTGAGTGTGGGCATGACCCAGATGGTGAGGGTCCTTAATGATGGCTGCTGCCTCGTCGAGGCACTGCCCCTTGAAGATGTCCTTGATGGCGGGGAGGGTTTGTGCCCGTGATGGAGCTGGCTGAGTCTACAACCCTCTGCAGCCTCTTTCAATCCTGCACATTGGAGCCTACATACCAGGCGGTGATGCAACCAGTCAGACTGCTCTCCACCGTACATCTGTAGAAATTTGCAAGAGTCTTTGGTGACAGACCGAATCTCCTCAAACTCCAAATGAGGTAGAGCTGCTGGCGTGCCTTCTTGTGATTGCATCAATGTGTTGGGCCCAGGATAGATCCTCTGAGACAGTACCCTGGCCAGTAACGATCCCACAGTCATCATCACTGTAAAAGACGATAACTTAGCACTTTATCTTATTTATACTTTGTGGAATCTTGCTGTGCGTACTCTGTCATTTGTTTACATAGCACCAATGTTTGGACATCAGAAAAGTATATTCTGTTAAATATGGAGCACTTTCAATTATTCTGAGCATTTAATAATGTATGAATCTGAGCTATATCTTTACCATTATGGCTTTGATAAGAAAAGATAAGATACCTTTATTAGTTGCACGTACATCAAAACACACAGTGAAATGCACCTTTTATGTAGAGTGGTCTGGGGGTGGGCAGCCCACAAGTGTCGCTATGCTTCCGGCACCAACACAGTACGCTCACAACTTCCTAACCCGTACGTCTTTGGAATGTGGGAGGAAACTGGAGCACCCGGAGGAAACCCACGCAGACACGGGGAGAATGTACAAACCATAGAACCATAGAACCATACAGCACAAAACAGGCCCTTCGGCCCACCATGTTGTGCCGTCCATCAAACCACCCTCACACTACCTAACCCCTTCCTCCCGCATATCCCCCCATCTCACATTCCTCCATATGCATATCCAACAAGCTCTTGAACCTGTTCAATGTACCTGCCTCCACCACCACCCCAGGCAGTGCATTCCATGCACCAACCACTCTCTGGGTGAAAAACCTCCCCCTGACATCTCCCCTGAACCTCCCACCCATAACCTTAAAGCCATGACCTCTTGTCTTGAGCATTGGTGCCCTGGGAAGGAGGCACTGACTGTCTACTCTATCTATTCCTCTCAGTATTTTATATACCTCTATCATGTCTCCTCTCATCCTCCTCCTTTCCAGTGAATAAAGCCCTAGCACCTTAAGCCTCTCCTCATATTCAATACTCTCTAATCCAGGCAGCATCCTGGTAAATCTCCTCTGCACCCTCCCCAACGCCTCCACATCCTTCCTATAATGAGGCGACCAGAACTGAACACAGTACTCTAAGTGTGGCCTAACTAGAGTTTTGTAAAGCTGCATCATCACCTCGCGGCTCTTAAACTCAATCCCGCGACTTATGAAAGCCAACATCCCATTGGCCTTCTTAACTGCTCTTTCCACCTGTGACGCAACTTTCAGTGAACTGTGAATATGAACCCCCAGATCCCTCTGCTCCTCCACACTGCCAAGTACCTTGCCATTCACCCAGTACTCTGCCCTGGAGTTTGTCCTTCCAAAGTGTACCACCTCACACTTCTCCGGATTGAACTCCATCTGCCACTTGTCAGCCAGCTCTGCATCCTATCAATATCCCTCTGTAAGCTCCGACAGCCCTCCACACTATCCACAACACCGCCTATCTTAGTGTCGTCCGCAAACTTACTAACCCAGCCCTCCACCCCCTTACAGACAGTGGCCAGAATTGAACCCGGGTCGCTGGCGCTGTAATAGTGTTATGCTAACCGCTTACACTACCATGCCTGATGTTTATAAAGGTTCAATGAAAATAACTGTCAGTGAATACATTTACATATCAATAGCCTGTGCATTATTTCATTGTTGAACCTTTGACACAGTGGGTCCAGCAAATGACCTGATGAAACAAAATACTTCTTTACACGTAAGGGCAGAAAGACCTGTGTGTCTATCAGGCCATTTTCAGCCTCGGGACAGCCAGAAATGCTCTGCAGCCAATGAAGTTTGTTTTGAAGTGTAGTCATTGTTTAAGGAGACAGGATGCAGCCAGCTGTGCACAGTAAGATCCCACAAACATCAATGTGATTTTGACCAAATAGTCTACTTATGTGATGATGAATGTTGATTGAATACTGAGGAGAAATCCTGTCTTCAAAATAGAATAAACTGGTTTCTCAGATCTACTTGAGAGGATTGTCCACATCCCATTCAACGTCCCATCCAAAAGATGTTTGTAGCACACTCTCACATTGCAGCACACTCTCACATTGTAGAACACTTTCACATTGCAGCACACTTTCACATTGCAGCACACTTTCACATTGTAGCACACTCTCACATTGCAGCACACTCTCACATTGTAGAACACTTTCACATTGTAGCACACTCTCACATTGTAGCACACTCTCACATTGTAGAACACTCTCACATTGCAGCACACTTTCACATTGTAGCACACTCTCACATTGTAGCACACTCTCACATTGTAGCACACTTTCACATTGTAGCACACTCTCACATTGTAGCACACTCTCACATTGTAGAACACTTTCACATTGCAGCACACTTTCACATTGTAGCACACTCTCACATTGTAGCACACTCTCACATTGTAGCACACTTTCACATTGTAGCACACTCTCACATTGCAGCACACTCTCACATTGTAGCACACTTTTACATTGTAGCACACTCACATTGTAGCACACTCTCACATTGCAGCACACTTTCACATTGTAGCACACTCTCACATTGTAGCACACTCTCACATTGTAGCACACCCTCACATTGTAGCACACTTTCACATTGTAGCACACTCTCACATTGCAGCACACTCTCACATTGTAGCACACTCTCACATTGCAGCACACTCTCACATTGTAGCACACTCTCACATTGCAGCACACTCTCACATTGTAGCACACCCTCACATTGTAGCACACTTTCACATTGTAGCACACTCTGACATTGCAGCACACTTTCACGTTGTAGCACACCCTCGATGCTGCTCAGGTTTACACAGGCTAGATGCAGGTTGGAGGAACGACACCTCATATACTGTCTTGGGAGTCTCCAACTTGATGGCCTCAACATCGATTTCTCTAAGTTCTGGTAACCCCACCACTTTTTCTTCCCCTCCCCCCCCCCCCGACTCCTTTGCCTTCCCTTATTCCTGTGTCTCCTTTCCCCTGCCTTGATGACCTGCCCATCTCCTCCTCCCCTCCTCCAGCCTTTATTCCATGGCCCACTGCCCTCTCCTACAGGATTCCTTCTTCTTTGTCTCTTCTACCTATCACCTCTCAGCTTAATACATCTTCCCTCCCCACCCCCCCACAACACCTACCTTCCCCCTCTCACCAGGACTCGCCTGTCACCTGGACCCACCTGTCACCTGAACTCACCTGTCCCCAGCCTGTGTGTGCTCCGCCCCCTCCCCCTTCCCCCACTTGCTTATTCCGGCTTCTGCCCTCTTCCTTTCCAGTCCTGATGAAGGGCCTTGGCCCAAAACGTTGATTGTCTATTTCCCTCCATAGATGCTGCCTGACTGCTGAGTTCCTCCAGCACTTTTTATGTATTGCTCCAGATTCGAGTACCTGCAGAATCTCTTGTGTCGAGATATTGTGATCAGGTCACTGGAGTGGGTCTTTAAATGATGGCCTTCTGATTATAGGATAGACATTGTCACCTGAAGTGTGGCTGAAACGTGTCCATTGATGTCGGTTACTTCGCTGAGCCATTAAGGACTTTGACAGGCAAAGTATTTTTGAAACTGATTGACTGTTAATTGTCTTTGGGTGCACATTCAGAGTGGCAGTACTGAGGGAGTGCCATCTCGTTAGAGGGGTGAGTGATGGAGGGTTGGAGGACTAGCACCAAAGGAGTACCACAACACTAGAGGAACAGCACTGAGAAGGAGCTGCACTGTTGGAGTTGAAATACTGGCAGATCGTGTTACTGCTGGAAGAGTGACCCTGAGGGCGTGTTGTGGGGACAGAGCTTAGTGAATCTTGTGCAGTCAGAACAGAACAGGAATTAAAAATTGGATGCCCAGTTTAGTAATGTAAAAGCTCCAATGGCTTTATTCAATGAATAGCGGGTCACTGTTTGACTGGTTTTATGTTTCTGTGGAAATCTGTGTTCTTCTGTTCCCTACAACATTGACTTCACCTCTGGGGCTCTTTAGTAGAAGGTTCTTTGCGATCTGAGATCATGAGAGGTGCGAATTTTGCCTCTTTCACTCCAGATGGGAGGCAGTGGACATCCTAGGATAACATAAGTGAGGCGAGTCCTTGTCCAGTCTTCCTGCACTCTTGCCTCTAGAGGCTGAATGCTGCAGCGGGAAGGAAATCTGTCAAATCCTTATGGAATAGTAAATGCATACCTAGCTGCAGCTAAATACTCACCAGAGTGGGGTGAGGGAAAGGCAGACAGAAGACAAGAGATTGATGTGCGCTGAGCAACGCAACTGAAAAAAATCAATGTCTTGGTAACATGGAAACAGGTATTGCACATAATAAAAATGAATTGCATTTGCTGGGAGTTCAGATACAAGGTACACTCAGGCATGGAATTGGAATCTTTCTTTAATATGGTTTGAGAATTGAAGCAATAATATTCTCCATATCTCCATGTCATTCAGATTACTGCACCTCACCTTCATTAGTGCTTCTGAACCACATGATCACCCTGGCTATAAATGTGCAGAATGGGTGACTCCTCACGATATTCTCACTGCCCAGGCGATGAGTAACCTGGAAAGGAAGTCTGTTCACTCTCGTCCTTCAGTTTGTGCCCATGCCACCCTGGAACTGAGAGTAAAATCACCCAGCTCCTTCGCACTGGGAAATGATTCCAGGGCAATGCAGGAGGGTTAGGAGGAAAGAATAAAATCCTTTGTGAAAAAGCGTTTTCAACAATAGTCTTCGAGCAGCAGTAGGGGCATAGCTGGAGGGACTTAGCAAAGGGATGTGCTTCTCCTTGCATGGCTCAGTGTCTCCTGTGATGTGTAAATGAGAGTCATGTGGCTGTTGTGAGTAGAACAGTGTGCTGTAGAATTAGCAATTACACCGGCATTGTGGTCTTGCACTGGACACATGAGGAGCCCTCCCTTCTTCTGAAACACTACTCTTTATATCTCAGGTAAAGGTAGAATTCAGATTTATTGACAGTTGTAATTGCAAAGAAACAGAAGGAGATAAGCAATTTAAACTACCCAACTTGTACAATATTGCAAATTATCTCAAAAAGTAATAGTGTCAGTGCTCCGGGTCCATAACAATTCATGTTGAAAAACCATGTGATCTGAAAAGTTAACACTCTTATTTGCTTGATGAAAGATTATTGATTAGAAATGTTAACTCTGCTTCTCTCTTCTCAGACGCTGCATTTTCAGTTTTTGTTTCATGTTTTCAGCATCTGCAGTAATTTGCTTTTGTGTCAAAAATATGGTGTGAGATGTCCTTGATAAAGTATTCAATTTCAGGATATTCTCTCACACCTAATATTGTGGAAACAAGGAGAATTCTTTCTCTTTCCTATCCTGTACTATCAACGGCAATGCTCTTTGTCTAGCTGACGCTGACGGTGTGGGAATTTGACAGGACTGTGGGGACTGAGATGGATAGGGCAGGTGCTGAGGCTGCTCCCTCACACTGCAGAGAACCCAGAATGAGGGAGCGCAGTCTCAAAGTCAAAGTCAAGTTTATTGTTAGATGCATGAGTCCATGTGTGCATAGGTGCAATGAAAAACTTACTTGCAGCAGCATCACAGGCATGTGGCATCGTATAAGCAGCATTCACAAGAAAAAAACATAAATGAGACATAAAATATACACAATTTTTACAAGAAAAAACACAAGAAAGAACAAAAAACCTACAAAGTCCATTTTAGTGCAAAGTGATCACAGTGGTCATAGTGTTGTAGTGTTTAGGGTTAGAACATAGAACATAGAACAATTACAGCACAATTCAGGCCCTTCGGCCCACAAAGCTGTGCCAAACATGTCCCTACCCTAGAAATTACTAGGCTTACCCATTGCCCTCTATTTTACTCAGCTCTATGTACCTATCTAACAGTCTCTTGAAAGACCCTATCGTATCTGCCTCCACCACCGTTTCCGGCAGCCCATTCCACGCACTCACCACTTTCTGAGTAAAAAACTTACCCCTGACATCTCCTCTATATCTACTCCCCAGCATCTTAAACCTATGTCCACTTGTGGCCACCAATTCAGCCCTGGGGAAAAGCCTCTGACTATCTACCCTATCAATACTTCTCATCATCTTATACACTTCAATCAGGTCCCCCCTCATCCTCCGTCTCTCCAAGGAGAAAAGGCCGAGTTCCCTCAATCTGCCTTCATAAGGCATGCTCCGCATTCCAGGCAGCATCCTTGTAAATCTCCTCTGTGCCCTCTCTATGTCTTCCACATCTTTCCTGTAGTGGGGCGACCAGAACTGAGCACAATACTCCAAGTGGGGTCTGACCAGGGACCTATATAGCTGCAACAATACCTCCCAGCTCCTAAATTCAATTCCCCGATTGATGAAGGACAATACACCATATGCCTTCTTAACCACAGAGTCAACCTGCACAGATGCTTTAAGCGTCCTGTGGACTCGGACCCCAAGATCCCTCTGATCCTCCACACTGCCAAGAGTCCTACCATTAATACTATATTCTGCCAACATATTTGACCTACCAAAATGAACCACTTCACACTTATCTAGGTTGAACTGCATCTGCCACTTCTCAGCCCAACTCTGCATCCTATCTATGTCCCTCTGTAATCTCTGACAGCCCTCCAAACTATCCACAACACCCCCAACCTTCGTGTCATCTGCAAATTTACTAACCCACCCCTACACTTCTTCATCCAGGTCGTTTATAAAAATCACAAAGAGTACGTGCAGGATGGTTCAAGAACTGAATGGGTGAAGGGACGTAGCTGTTTCTGAACCTGGTGGTGGTGGGAATTCAGGCTTCTGTACCTCCTGCCCCATGGTAGCTGTGAGAAGATGGCATGGGCCGGATGGTGGAGGGATCTTTGATGATGGATGTTGCCTTCTTGAGGCAGCGCCTCCTGTATTTGCTACCGATGTAATTCTTCACAATTACAAACCAAGAGGCAAACCTGGGAACGCAGTGAGTTCACACAGAGGTCGCTGGGAGAGGCTGGAGTCTGGGCGTGCTCGCAACAAGTGCAAAGCCACTGCGACTCACAGGAATGGCAGGTCTGCACAGGGGATTGTACGCACTCAGTTGTTGCTTCAGATTGAGACTGATGGATATTTGGAAATTGCTTTGCACAATTCAGAAATTAATTGCAGCTTGAGTTAATTCCCTCTCACTCAGGGTGTGGGTACGGGGAGCAGATGGGTTAATGGTGAAAATCAGCCATGATCTTACTGAATGATAGAGCAGGTCCGAGGGCTGAATGGCCTCTTGTTTTCATGTTATGTTGTCTTGTCTTTCTTTTTGTTTCACATATAAGTAAGAAACAAAGGAAACGGGAATTTTTAAGGACCTTGCATTCTTTTGTGCTGGAATAGTTGCAACCGCAACACACACTGTAGCTTTGTACAGCACACTGAAATATTCAATTCCCGGTGACATTCCGAGGAGGTAGTGACCATGTTCCTTCTTCATGTCCTGTCGTACTGTTCTTCATCTGGGTTTGATAATTCAAATCATAAACATTTCTGTGGAATCTTGTGAATGTTCTTTAAAGGACTTCTTAGAAAAGCTACTAAACTACTTTCTAACATCTTTTGTGTCTGAAGATCACAGACGACCATGATGGTGCATTGATTGTGGTTGCAGCTGTTGCATTCATCAAACCCTCAGGAGGTCCCAAAGTGCTTTCCAATCAACGGCTCACTTTGAATGGCAGTCACGTTCATACAGTCGGTAGGTCTGGTGGGGCAGTGCTGAGGGAGCGCTGCACTGTGGGGGGGCAGTACTTGAGGGGGGGGTCACACTGTGTGGGGGCGGTACTGAGGGAGGGTCACACTGTAGGAGGGACAGTACTGAGGGAGGGTCACACTGGGGGAGGGGCAGTACTGAGGGAGGGTCACACTGTGGGAGGGGCAGTACTGAGGGAGTGCTGCACTGTGGGAGGGCAGTACTGAGGGAGGGTCACACTGTGGGAGGGGCAGTACTGAGGGAGTGCTGCACTGTGGGAGGGGCAGTACTGAGGGGGGTCACACTGTGGGAGGGGCAGTACTGAGGGAGGGTCACACTGTGGGAGGGCAGTACTGAGGGAGGGTCACACTGTGGGAGGGGCAGTACTGAGGGAGTGCTGCACTGTGGGAGGGGCAGTACTGAGGGGGGTCACATTGTAGGAGGGACAGTACTGAGGGAGGGTCACACTGTGGGAGGGGCAGTACTGAGGGAGGGTCACACTATGGGGGGTTGTATTGAGGGAGGGACACTATGGGAGGGGCGATACTGAGGGAAGGTCAGTACTGAGGGAATGCTGCACTGTCAGAAGGAATAAAGCATAGCTGCAGAGACAATACTGAGAGATTGTTGCACTGTCAGAGGGAAGATCATTCAGATGAGATACTGAATTCAGCTACCATGTCGAGATGGATGGAAACAGTTCCTGGGATCTAGCTGAAAACAAGGTATTTTCCAAACTTTCCTGCCTTGGAATTCCTCCATCTAGCCACTTTAAGTCTGTGGGAATTGGCTCTGTGCAGACTGGCCGTTCCTGCAGTTGAAGAATAATTCCTTGCTTGCAAACCACAATGACTCATCCTGGATACTTTAGAAGATCTTGGAGCCTTTTATCTTGTGGGCAAGCTGTCAAGTCTTAGACTGCATGGCTCGATGTTTCAGTTGACACTGCAGACCCAGGAGACTGATTCCCCTCAGTGTGGCCCTGCTCTTCCCAAACTGCTCACTGCTCTCAGATTACCAGTCCCAAACTGGTTTAATGAGATTCGAAATCCATTCATTGTTCCCACCATTCTCTGAGCCCTCTGCAAGGCGGCAATCCCCCTTTGAATCCAAGGGTTCCTTGAATCGTTCCGTTCACTGTGTGAGACTGGAGGTATGGTGCTCCAAGTTCTGGGAATGTTGGTGGAACCAGTTCTCCAGAACTTGTCCGATACCTGCAGAGGCTGATTGGAGTTGAGGGTCCTGCCATGGCATGAGGTCAGTGGTGAGGACAAACATGATCATCTCCATCCATTGGGCGCAGGGTCTGTTTGTTAGCACCACTTATCCCTGAGTCCACCCTGGCATTGATTAATCTCGTCCTCTGTAACTCTGAGCTGCAATTAATTAGAATTCCATTACATTAATTTGGTTTTGGTTCTTGAACAATCTCATTTGTGTTTTTCCATTGCTGTCATGCTGTTACATCAGAGAGGTTGGAGATTTTAATGAATTAACTTTAGTTTTATCATCTGAAACAATTTATTTGGCAGCACTAAACAAGGAGCTATTTTTATTAACTGAACAAATACGAAGCAGGGTTTGGGTTCCTATAGTGGAGGGTGGGCTGAGACTGGGAAAGGAATGAGGTAAATCAGGAAGCAGTGATAACAGTGATGCCAAGCTTATTAAGTTTTTAGTTAAAATTATTATGTGTAATTGGAATCAGCGATTTACTTGGAAAGTCAGATAAATTAATTAAAATAAAATGAGAAACACTGTGGATGCCTGGAATCTGAAACTAGACCCAGCAAATAATGGGAATAACATGGGGCCGGAGAGCACGGACAGTTCACATCTCAAGTGTGGCCATCATCAGAACCGGAACATAGGAGACGAGCTGGACTGTAGCAAGAGGAGGTTTGTAAGCACCAAGTCAGGTGGTAAAGTACACAAAGTATTGGCAATGTCAATGCAGGATGAGCCTTGCCCTCAAAGGACAGAGGAAGAAGGACTGAAGAACCAAAGGAGACACAGGTGTTCCACCTGAAACGCCGGCATTTCCTCCCCCCCACCACCCACCCCCACAGATGCTGCTCGACCCTCCTACGGATTGCTTGTTGTCCCAGGTTCCAGTATCTTCAGTCTTTTGTGAAAATAACACTGTTGATTGGAGTCTGGTTCTTAAAGTTGATGCTCAGACCCAAGGATGATAAGGTGAGGTTTGTTCTCTGAGGCCGGTGTTGGGATGGTGTGTGCACCAGTGGGAGAGAGGCTGGAATGGGAATGGGGGAGGGGGTGAGGTGGTGTGTTAATGTGGTGAGCTGCAGCCAGCTCAGGGTTGTAAGTGTGGGCAGAGAGAGGGGTTTGACTTAATTCATTCACTGTTGGGTCTGGTGGTGTCTGGTCATTATCTTGGGCCATAATTCAGAAGCCTGAGTTCAAGTAACACAGTGGCAACTTCCATTTAAATACAAAGATCTAGATCTTAGTCATGATAAGCACGACTACCAGACTGTTGTAACAACTCATTTGATTCATTAATTCCCTTTAGGGTGGGAATTTGCCCCCTTTGTTTGGTCTATGTGTGACTCCAGGCCCATCAATGTGCTTACAAAGCTGCTCAGTTTAAGGGCAAACTAGGGATGGACATGTTCAGGTCCTGAAAAAGAATAAATAGCAGAACTGGTGCTGGGAAATGTCCCCACTGAATTGTCACCCACTGAATTGTCACCCACATCCAACAGAGTTCCTGATCGGGCAGAAGAAATATTAGAGAACAGGAATGTTGTATTTTTGCAAGGTTTTTAAAGTGAGAGATGCTGTCTAACATTCAAAACTTTGGTTGGGCAAGGAACTTTAGCTTCCAGTTTGCTGAGAAAATAACCCCAAGTCTAAAGGGCCTCACAGTTATTTGTGTAAATTATGCAGCAAATTCAGGTGAGTGAAGATGTGGGGCAAAACGCAGGTACATAAATATTTCTGTTCATGTTCACACTCCTGTACTGGCTTCACATGAACTCATCTTACCTGGCTCAGTACTGAATGGTAAAATAGGTCATTTCAGTCCAAGCATCCCTGTAGAGTTATTAACTTCTGACAATCAATTACTTTGCTGATGGAAATTAGTCATTGCAGTCCTGTGTGTTTCTTATGTATCCTCATTGCAGTCTTTCAGGGTTTTAATTGTTATTGGAGTTGTAAAACTGGTACATGAACGAGAAAACATTTTTAGTTGTCTTTTCTCTTTTTCTTCCCTAATCTAGTTTTTCTTTGTTTCCCTTTGCTTCTTTTTCTAAACCTGATTTAGCAATGAATTTACCCAACCTGTCTCACCTCTTCCCTGTTCTGTTGATTTTACAATTCTTCTGAATAATGGAAGCAGTGCCCTGTTCCTCCTTCACTCCGGTCCCAGATGTCCTTACCCTCACTGTGATGTTAGCACCTTCCAGTTTCAGGAAACTGCACTGCAAAACCCAAAAATCTGAACATTCACGGATGAGCCTAACATGTCGGTCAACATTCAACTCCCTGCTACAGCAAGCTCTGCCTCATTATCCCAGTTCTTTTCTCCAAAAATGCAACAAAGAAAATAACAACAACTGTTTGGAGACATTTGATAAAAGATGTGTTGAAACCCAACAATTTACAGCTTCACAGTTTGCTTCAGACCAGCCAAGGTATCTGAGTGAAATTACTCTGGGTTGGAACTGAATCATGGACTTGAGTTTTCCTGTGTTAATAATTACCCCATTCAAAAAGTAACTGGGGAGAAATGCCCCTTAAGGATCAATGTGGTTGTCCACATGTGGAGCCACAGGAGATGCACAAGGTCTTAAATGAATATTTCTTGACCGTATTTACCGTGGAGAAGGTCATGGAAGTGAAGGAATTCAGGGCAGAGGACAGTGATGTCTTGGAACATATCCACATTACAATATAGGAGGAGCTGGCAGTCATAAAGCACATAAAATCCCTGGGGCCTGACCAAGTGTATCTGAGGTCATTGTGGGAAACCAGGGAAGGAATTGCTGTGGCCCTGGCAGAGGTATCTGTATCATCGTTAGCCACAGGTGAGGTACCAGAAGACTGGAGAGTGGCTAAAGTTATTTAAGAAGATCTGCAAGGACAAGCCAGGGAACTACAGGCCGGTGAGCCTAACATCAGTGGTGGGAAAGTTACTGGAGGGGATTCTGAGGGACAGGATCTACCTGCATTTAGAAAGGCAAGGACTGATCGGGGACAGTCACTGTGGTTCTGTGTGTGGGAAATCATGTCTCACAAATTTGATTGAGTTTTTTGAAGAGGTGACAAATAGAATTGATGAGGGCAGGGCGATAGATGTTGTCTACATGGACCTTAGCAAGGCTTTTGACAAGGCCTTGCATGGTAGGTTGGTCCGGAAGGTTAGATCTCATGGGATCCAGGGTGAGCTGGACAACTGGAGACAAAGTTGTCTTGGTGGAAGGAGTCAGAGGGTGGTGGAGGGTTGTTATTCAGACTGGAGACCTGTGACCAGTGGTGTGCAGCAGGGATCAGTACTGGGTCCCCTGCTGTTTGTTTCTATATGAAGGATTTGGATTAGATTGTAGTTGGCACAGTTAGTAAGTTTGCAGGTGACATCAAAGTTGATGGGACAGTAGACAGTGAAGAACGTTGTCTAAGATTACAACAGGATCTGGATCATCTGGGAAAATGGGCCAAGGGATGGCAGATGGGATTTAACTCAGACTAGTGTAAAGTGATGCATTTTGGTAAGTTAAACCAGGGCAGGGCTCACACAGTGAATGGCAGGGCCTTAGAGAGTGCTGTAGAGCAGAGATACCTAAGGGCACAGCTATATGGTTCCCTGAAAATGGCAACACAGGTGGACGGGTTGGTGAAAAAGGCATTTGGCATGTCTGCCTTCATCAGTCAGTGCATTGAGCACAAGAATTGGGATGTCATACTGCACAAGATGTTGGTGAGATAGAGTATTGTATGTGGATCTGGTCGCCCAGTTATAGGAAAGATGTCATCAAGCTGGAAAGGGTGCAGAAGAGATTCACGAGGATGTTACTGGGACTGGAGGGTCTGAGTTATGAGAGACTGGCTGGGCTGGGGCTTTTTTCCCTGGAACGAAGGAGGCAGAGGGGTGACCGCACTGGATTCCTCCACCATCTCTCTATTGTCAGACAGTTGAACCGACCTCCAGTCCCAGATGAACAGGGATTTTGTCCAACTAAACATTTAGGCCACTGAAGCTGTCGTCTTTACTCTCTGTCCCCAGCCACTGACTCCTTCTCACTTCCATCGCTGCCTGGAGTGGAATCAGACTGCATGCTGCCGTGGTGTTGTGTTTGACTCCTTGATAAGCTCTGGACAATATCAATCAGTATACTGCCAATTTCCAGGTCCACAGCACCATCTGACCGAGCCTGTGACCCATCCATTACCTCCAGACAGCACCTTCCTTCTGCCCTTCCTCAATCTATTCTCTGTGTGCTCTACTGCTTGTGCCTCATTGTCCTCCATTCAACGACCTCTTTTTGCTCCAGGTGAAGCAATGCCTTGATGTGAAAGTTCTCATCCTTTCAAACTTCCTGCTTATCTCATCTCCCTTTATAATCTCTACCAGTCCTTCAACCCACTGAGATCTCTGTGCTCCTCCACTCCTTCCATCCTAACCAACCCCAAATTTTATCACTCCGGTAGGACTTTATTCCCTGGAATGTAGGAGATTGAGGGGTGACCTGATCGAGTTGTATAAGATCATGAGGGGCATAGACAGGGTGAAAGCACACAGTTTCCCAGGGAGGGGGTGCTAAACACAAGAGGGCAGAGGTTTAAGATCAGAGTTGAGAGATTTAAAAGGGACATCAGGGGCAGCTTCTTCACGCAAAGGGTGGTGGGTATTTATAATGAGCTGCCAGAAATAGTGGTCGAGGTGGGCACATTAGCAATGTTTAAAGGCCATCTAGATAAGTTCGTGGATAGGAGAGGTTTAGAGGGCTCTGGGCCAAACGCGGGCAGATGGGACTAGCTCACTGGGCAGAACAGTCGGCATGGATGAGTTGGGCCAAAGGGCCTGTCTCTGTGCTGTATGTCTCTATGACTCCATGGTGCCAAGGTCTGGAGCTCCAGAATCTTTCCCCTGAGTCTCCCCCGCTATAAGATCAGTCTTCTGTATTACCTCCCTGGCACATTAACTCCAGGTGGCATTGGGTCAAATATAGATGAGGACTCCTCCTCCAGATCACCACTTACCATCCTTCTGTAGCTGGCGAGTAAGTGCTTCTCCATGTTGAAGAGCACTGGAAGAACCATTAAGATTTGCAAGGATTGTGCTCTGGGAGGGGACTTCAGTGTCCATCACAAGGATAGTCCAGTGACTCCAGCACTGACTGGCCAGCTGAATCCTACAGGGCCTGGCTGCTGGACTGGGTGTGGGGCAGGTAGTAGTGAGTAGTGAACAAAGTTTTCTGACCTTACCCTCATCACTCTGCCCGTTGCCGATATGACTGTGTCCAGAGTGACCACCACACAACCCCTCACGCTGAGAGCTCCCTCCATAGAACACAGACAGTACAGCACAGGAACAGGCCCTTCGGCCCACCATGTCTGTGCTGAACACGATGCCAATCTAAACTAATCCCATCTGCCTGCACATGGTCTATAATCCCTCCATTCCTGGCCTGTTTATGGGTCTAAAAGCCTCTTAAAAATCACTGTCGTGTTGCCTCCTGAACCTCCCCGGCATCATGTTCCAGGCACCCACCACTCCCTTTGTAAAAAAACTTGCCTTGTAAATCCCCTTTAAACTTTCCCCCTCTCACCTTAAACCTATGCCCTCTGGTATTTGACCTTTCCACCCGATACCCCATCTATGCCTCTCATAATTTTGTACACCTCTGCCAGCCTCCACAGCTCCAGAGAAAATGTGTGGCACTAGAAACGTGTGAAAATGTGTGGCACTAGAAACCTGTGTAATGGGACAGACTCAGAGTAGACCTGCGGCAGAGAACTGGAGCGAGAATGTAACATAAGTGAAGGAAGAGGAAGCCATTCGGCCCCTCACACTACACCACCTTTCAATAAGATGATGGTTGATCTTTTACCTCACACTAACTCCACATCCCTTGATTCCTTTAATATCTAATATCCAAAACTCTAGCAATAGATGATGCAGAGTGGACCATGTCGGTGGGTGAAATGTACACCAGCACTACCTGATGACCCGTTGTACCCCTCACTCCTGGAGCCACCCTGGGTCAGTGAGTGGTGCAGAGGGGCAGCACCTGCCATACCTCCAACTGAACCATCATAACCTGGAGGTGAAGCCACTGCTCATGTATCCAGAGCCCCAGACTAGTAATTTAGAACAAAGAACATACAACACTACAGTACAGCACAGTACAGGCCCTTCAGCCCACGATGTTGTGCCGACCTATGTAAACCTACTCCATGATCAATCTAACCCTTCCCTCCTACACACCCTCCAATTTTCTTACATCCATGTGCCTATCCAAGAGTTTTTAAATGTCCCTATTGTATCAGCCTCTACCACCATCCCAGCAGTGCGTTCAAGGCACCCACCACTCTCTGTGTAAAGAACCTACCTCTGACATCTCCCCTAAACTTTCCTCCTCTGACCTTAAACTGATGTCCTCTGGTATTGGCCATTGCTGCCCTGGGGTAAAGGGGTAATTTGATCAACGTAAATCTGAATCTTACCACAGTAGCTGTGGAGTTTGATTACAATCTAGAATTTACTAACAAGGTACTGGCAGTGATGATGACCAACGGACCAATAGGTTGCAAGACCATCTGATTCACTAATGGTCCAACCAGATGCACAGTTCAGAGGCCATAAATGCTGTTCAGCAATGATGGCCATATCATGTGACGTAATAGTTTATACACCGTGTTCCATCTACACTAACCTCCACACAACAGACAGAGCTAGGCAGTCCACAGCCAAGTGACTGGAACATCCTCTGCTGTTCTACCATAACTGTTGTAGGTGGCAGTGGACAGTTAAACAGAAGGAACCAAGAACATCTCCATCCTCAAGGATATCCAGGCCCAGTATGTGAGTGCTAAAGATGGGGCTGATGCATTTGCTGCCATGTTCAGCCAGGTGTACAGTGTGGATGATCCATCTTGTACCTTAGCTGTTCCAGTACTATTACATCTACCCAACACCAGGAAATTGCTCAAGAATGTCCCATTGACAAAATGTAGGACAAATCCAACTCTGTCCATCGTCTAATCAGTCTTCTCTCAGGAGAGGTGGTGGCATCCTCAACAGCACCATCAAGGAGCACTTACAAAATATCTACTCACCAATTCCAAGGAGCTGAATTCCAGATATGACATGAGAGTGACAGTCCTTGGCATCAGGCCAATACTTGACTGAGAGAGGCATTAAGAAGCCCTGGTAAAATGGGAGTCAAAGGAAAACACTCCAGTAGTTGGAGTCAGGCCTTGCACAGAGGAGGATGGTTGAGGTAATCTCTTGCCTCTGGAGTCAGGCATGTGAATGATATGGCTGGCGATGTAACCAACTGAAAGGAACAAGGGCCTCAAGACCGGGGGTGCTGGTTCCATCGTGTTACCATTGTACCAGGCAAACCTGTTCCTAGATCATGAGCCACTTTTCTGCATATAATTAATATTTCCTCTGTGAATTCACAGATAACATACATAGGGTTTGATTTTTTAAAATTCTGTGCACAGTGGTTTCCCAGTTATTCATCATTGTTTGGCAAAATCAGATACTTTCAGTTATTAAAAAATACTTTACACAAATCCATTGGTTTCTACAAATGTTGTAACCAAATTGTCAATGATCATATGTAATTCCATTGCATTCAAAATCCTCTTTCATCACCCACCTTGTCACTGAATCCAGCCTCAGCTTCATGATGCCCAGTCTTGACACTGACCAGTGCATTGGGCTGTCGTCTGTGGACAATATCTTTATTCTGAAAGCAGTTTTCTCAATTGAAATTCAGATTGACGTTAGAAAACTGTTTTATTAGTATAAAAATTTAAAAGAAACATTTCGTTATATAGATCTTATGAGTGTTTTCTAAAAAAATCATTAGTCAAATTGAAAAATTCCAGCCTTACATACAGGATCCAAAACTATCAGCTGGCAATTTATCTGTAAAGGTTTAATTAATGCACTAAGAGGGGAAAGATCCAGTTCAGATCCATGCGTGAGACGCCAGAGATTTAATAATCAGGAGATGCTGATTACAAGCAGAGCAGTGTTAAAATTGCAGTGAGGGCTGGATTGGAGCCTCGATACAGAACCTTCCCACACTTTGGTGAATTTAATCTTCATCAATAAAACCATTGGCTATTTATCTAGAACTGGCATCGACAGGCTTTCTTCTGTTGGTGAGGAGTTTATTTGTGTGTTTCTGATTTGTTTTCTGTTGAAGGAGAGATGGTTTTATGCTCAATATTGCAGAAATAGTTTTCATTTTTTTCTCTGTGGATCAATGCATAGACGTCTGGAGCCCCCCTACAGATTTCAAACATTAGAGGTCCAGAAAGCTGGCTTTGATTAGAACTCGAGGGAAGTGCCAGTAGCTGCACATTTCAGCTCTTTGACCCATTAGTTCGAACACAGATATTTCATAATGTTGGAGAAAGTACCATATTTATAACACTGAGAGGCATGTTTCAGATCTAGCAATTTGTTTGTGAGTTACGTTTTCAGGACTTAAACCCAGACACATGTTTCTTCACAGATGTGTAATCAATTGTTCTGGAATCTCCTCTTTAGTTCTTATGTGTCATCCTTTACACAAACCTGCAGTTAACATGTGACTGAAGTCACAACGAACGTTTGACCATTACAAATGATTTGTTTGTGCCTAACTAGTTGCAGTAAATTCTGCTCAAGTGAATGGTTAAATTGGCTGTTATTAAATCACCACATAAAAGACTGGAGAATGGAGACTGGCAATGGAATAATGAACATTAGTTCTTCTCTTTCGCTGGAATAACTGAAAGAAACGTCTGCTTTTCATTATAATTTATGACTCGTAAACAAAATAGTGGTGAAGTGCAGATTTCAAATGTGCAATTCCACCAAATAAGATTCCATGAGTTGTAATGTAAAATTACAGCCAATCAGAATCTTCCATGAAAGAATCCCCCATATTCATCAATGATCAGCCTGACATGCAAGAATATTGATTTCATTAACGGCGAGCCAAGTGTTGTGGATAATTATTCAACAAAATGGAGAAAAGATGACTTCAGGAACAAACACTTTAAGAACCGTACCCTCGCCAATGGAATGTGACAGTTGCTTGACAGATGAGATACTCGATGAAGTCACCAGAAATATCATGGCATTTGCCTGCACTGTGCCATCCCTGGGAGGATCTGGCAATAAGGTACAAAGACAATATACCACGTTCTGAGCACCAATCTTGCACCTGAGGCACAGGCTGGGTTCAAGTCCCACTTTAGAGATTTGGATATATAATCCAGGCAGATCCTGGATTATACATTCTGACTGGTTGCATTACTGCCTGGTACGGAGGCTCCAGTGCACAGGATTGCGAGAGGCTGCAGAGGGTTGTAGACTCAGCTAGCTCTATCACGGGCACAACCTTCCCCGCCATCGAGGACATCTTCAAGAGGCGGTGCCTGAAGAAGGCAGCATCTATCAGTAAGGACCATCACTACCTGGGACATGCCCTCTTCTTGTTACTACCATTGAGGAGGAGGTACAGGAGCCTGAAGACCCACACTCAACGATTCAGGAACTGCTTCTTCCCCTCCGCCATCAGATTTCTGAACGGTCCATGAACTACCTCATTATTCCTTTTTTTGACACTATTTGTTTATTTTTATAATTTGTAGTAGTTTCTTTGCACTGTACTGTTGCCTCAGAACAACAAATTTTGTGTCATTTAGGTCAGTGATAACAAATCTGAATCTGATTCCTTCAGTAAAGTAAATGCAAATTAAAAGAAAAACCTGCAGCTGCTTCAAATCTGAAATAAAATCAGAACATGCAGGAAAGCCTCAACAGTTCAACAGAGTCAACATTTCAGTGCTGGGACCCTTCGTCAGAATGTCATCATCGAACGGTCCTTCACCTGAAACATTAACTCTTTCTTTTTCCAGTAACACTGCCTGACCTGCTGAGATTTTCCAGTGTTTTCTGTTTTTAATGCAATACAGTAGTGAGCGAATGCTGCATTGTCAGGGGAGCACTGCCACAACATGCTAAACACCACACGGCATTAATTAGGGAAGCTTTACCCGGCCAATATTTATTCCTCAGCCAATACCCTGAAACAGATGATCTGGTGATGACCATTTGGGGGAGATAGCTGTGCACAAACAGTTTCTGTAGTTGTTACGTTATTAAAATGACTGCACTTCAGGAGTACGTCATTGACTGCAAACACTTTGCAGTATCCTGGGGTTGTGACAGGTGCCGGATAGACTCCCTGAGGGCAGTGGTAAGGGACTAATAGTCAGGGAACAATGGTTTGAGACAGAGAAAACTGAATATAACAGGCGGGTGTCAGGAAAAGGGATAATTATATTGTTGGATTGTCATAAGATTCCAAATGGTTCACTAGAGTCTTTTAAAGAAGGAAGCCCATTGTCCTGGTGCAGACTGGCTTATCTGTGGCTCCCATTCCACACCACTGTGGATGGATCTTACGCCCCTGACCAAGTCCCTCAAACTGCTTCAGGTCTTTCCAGAAGGTGTTTCATTGCCACGTTCTGAGAGCATCAGGGGTCAGCAGTAAATGCCACAAACTAAGAGTAAGTCATTCCAAACCAAAGGCAGAGATGTGATGAGCACTGACCCATGGTACTGTCCGTCAGAAGCTCCCTCAAACCCCACACCCTTAGGTTTAAAGACAAGGTGGGCATGGAACAGGATGTTGGAAGTACAACAGGTGAGAAAACAAAGGAATTGCAAAGTGCTGGAGGAACTCAGCAGGTCAGGCAGCATCTGCGGAGGGAAATAAACAGTCGACGTTTCGGGCCGAGACCCTTCATCTGGACTGGAAAGGAAGAGGGCAGAAGCCAGAATAAAAGAATGAGGGGAGGGGGAGGAGCATGAGTTGGTGGGTGATAGGTGAGTCCAGGTGAGGGGGTGAGGTAGGTGGGTAGGGGAGGACAGAGTGGGAATGATGCGAGAAGCTGGGAAGTGATAGGCAAAGGGCTGAACGAGATGGAATCTGATAGGAGAGGACTGGATCATGGAATAAGGGAATGAGGTGGGGAGCCAGAGGGAGGAAGGTGTGGGTGATGGGCAGGTCATGAGGGCAGGGGAGGGGAAAGAGTAGGGGTAAAAGGGCTAGAGGAATAAGGGAAAACCAAAGGGGGAGGGGGGTAAAACAGGGGGAGGGGTTACAGGAAGTTAGAGAAATTGATGTTGATTCCGTCAGGTTGGAGACTCCCAAGATGGAATATGAGGTGTTGCTCCTCCAATCTTGGCAGTAGAGGGACCACGGACTGACCTGTCAGTCCCCCCACCCTTGTATTCTGGTTTCTGCCCTCTTTCTTTCCAGGCCTGATGAAGGGTCTTGGTCCAAAATGTTGACTGTTTATTTCCCTCCACAGATGCTGTCTGACCTGCTGAGTTTCTCCAGCATTTCATGTGTGTGGCTCCAGACTCCGGCATCTGCAGTCGATCTTGTGTCTTGCATTGCTTTATCATCTTTTGCATCCACAGAATGTGCAGCCAAATAAAACCTTTGCTCAATGTCATGGGGGTGGAGGCCCTGTGGCAAAACCTAACATGATTTATCAGTAGACTGACTTATCCAGGAAAGTTTATATCAAGTTGCTGCGGCTTGTATATCGGGATGTGCATCCACACTGGTATTGCTGCAGCTTTATCAGAGTGATACCATGGGCAGAGAGAGGGCAGCCAGCTGTTGCAGCTGTTCGACCATTCACAGCTCATCTGGTCCATATCTCCCCCTCACTGCCCCGCATCCCACCTTGCTCCAGAACCATTCATCCACGCAACAAAAATCTATTCATCTCAGTTTTGGAATGTTTGGTTCATCCCCAACTCCAGCAGCTTTTCTGGGAGATAATTCTAGATTTCCACTGTCCTTGTGCGAAGGATTGTTTCCTAACATTATTCTGCTTCCAATTTTTTGGCCACGTTCCTTGCTCTGGGCTCCTGATCCCCAGCTAGATTTCTGCTTACTGTCTGCTTCAACCCAAGGCTTCAGTGGGAAACTATGAGGAGGGGTTTCCTAACTTGCTTCGGAAGGTCCAGGGATGATTTACCAGTTCAAGATGATAAATGGAATCACTCGGAAACAGAGACCACCTTCCTTTGGTGGTGGGTACACAACAGAACCAGCAGAACAAAACCAGAGTTGGCCTTTTCAGGGGAAAATGGGGAAGTACATTCTGTTTCCCACATTGCAGCAGTAACCACACTTCGTCTGTGAAGTGCTTTGGGACACCCTGGGGTTGTGATATGCAAGGCTTTCTATTTATATTGCTACATTAAAAATTACAAGTCCTCTAGCTGATCCAAAAACCTTATTCCTTCAATTTGTCTTTGTAACTTCCCTAAGTATTCTCATTCCTCAGCCAAACATTCCCCACTTTGTGCTGAGCTGCACTAACAGCAAACTCTGAAGCTTGTGTGTGAGTCCGTATCTGCTGTGCATGTGTGTGTGTGTGTGTGTGTGTGTGTGTAAAACTGCTGTGTGCGTGTGTGTAACTGCTGTGTGTGTGTAACTATGCATGTATGTGTGTGTATGTGTGTGTGTGTGTGTGTAACTGCTGTGTGTGTATTTGTATGTATGTCTATGACCTGTTTCTGTGCCTGTGTGTGTGTGTGTGTGTGTGTGTGTATCAGTGTGTGTGTGTGTGTGTGTGTATCAGTGTGTGTGTGTATAAGTGTGTGTGTGTGTGTGTGTGTGTATAAGTGTGTGTGTGTGTGTATCAGTGTGTGTGTGTGTGTGTATCAGTGTGTGTGTGTGTGTATAAGTGTGTGTGTGTGTGTATAAGTGTGTGTGTGTGTGTGTGTATCTGTGTGTGTGTGTGTGTGTGTGTGTATCAGTGTGTGTGGCTATTGTTTCCCACATAACAGCAGCAATTCAAGAAGTTAGAAAAGTGACTCATTAATCATCAGATACCAGGTCATCTTATAATTCTGATACCATATAGAAATGCTCCTTTCATTTCATTTTTCTTCTTTTTCTCACTGTCTTTCTTTAGTTTTCTCCTTCTATTTCTTTTTCTTCTCTCTCAATCCCTCCCTCTTCCTTTTTTTAATTTTCTTTCTATAAGGCTGAGATATAAACACCCAGTCAAATCAAGCACCGGATTGTCCAATAAAACTCCAAAATTACCTCAGGAGAAGAACAAGATGATTTGACACTGAATTCTCCTGGGAATAATGGGAACTAAGTTACTGGTGACAGATCATAATAGGTACAAAGATAGGAGAGCAAATACAGAACATATGAAAATAATATTACCATAGAAACACAGGGCACAGGGAAAGAAAAGACTCAGCAATATAATGAGCAAAATTTGAAGGCATTCTATCAATATGTTGAACGAACATCAGAGAATAAATTAGAGGAACAAGGTGGGAACAATAGGAGTGCTGGGAAATTAAACTCATCTTTAATTGCCTCTGTTCTAACAACACAGAACTTCACTTGACAGCTCTGAGTGTTTCACAGTAATGTCCTAACAGCCTAACGTCAACATCTGAGAAGGTTCAAGGGAGGTGTTCAGGAGGTGTAGAATCCGGAAGCGTCTTGATTGAGTAAATAAGGAGAAAGAGTTCCCAGTGACAGGAGGGTCAGTGATGAATTATGTGCGGTCAGCAGAAGAACCAGCAGGGAGAGGAGGGGAATGTTTACACACAGAGTTGCTGTGATCTGGAACGTGCTGCCTTAAAGGGCAGTGGATGCAGTTTTGACAGGAACTTTCAAAAGGGAATCAGATAAGAACTTGACAGGGAAATGTTTTCAGGGCTGTGGTAACAGAGGAGGGGTGTTGGACCAGCTCCTTCAAAGAACCAGCACGGGTACAAAGGGCTGAAAGGCCTCTTTCTGTGCTGTATAACTCAATGATCAGCCTATACCTGAAGCTAGAAAAGCACAAATGGCTCTAACACTTCCATCCACTGTTGCTAACCAAATGTCTGGAGCTCGAGATGGATCTTGTTCAACAAGCATGAAGATATTTGCACTGAAGTTAAACCCTCATCAGTGGAACAGCAAATGCATTAATGTTGGGTGACAGCGTGAACTGGTGACAGGGAGTGTCCCTGAACACACATTCATGGGAACATTTTGATGGCTGACATCTGGTGTGGAAACGGCCATCTGTCGAAACCACTGGGATGCTGCAAAATCCCAGACTGGTTCACAGAGGTCATTGATCTGCTGAGCTCACTGGATCACTGAGGTCACTGGTTAAGTGAGGTTATTGGTCTGCTGAGCTCACTGGCTCGGGGAGGTCACTGGTTTGGTGAGATCACTGATTTAGGGAGGTCACTGGTTCACTGAGGGCACTGGTCCAGTGAGGGCACTGATTCGGGGATGTCACTATGGAGATGAATTTACTTATCCATCTGAGAGGGACATTGGAAAAATTCAGAAATGCTGGAAATACTCAGCAGATTAGGCAGCATCTGTGGAGAGAGATGCAGAGTTTCATCAGCTGGAGACTTTGTTCATGCCACATAAGGGCAAAATTAGAAAAACAGTTCAGCACTCCCTCAGTACCACCCCTCCCACAGTGTGACCCTCCCTCAGTACCACCCCTCCCACAGTGTGACCCTCCCTCAGTACCACCCCTCCCACAGTGTGACTCTCCCTCAGTACCGCCTCCCCCTCGTGTGGCCCTCCCTCAGTACCACCCCTCCCACAGTGTGACCCTCCCTCAGTACCACCCCTCCCACAGTGTGACTCTCCCTCAGTACCGCCTCCCCCTCGTGTGGCCCTCCCTCAGTACTGCCCCTCCCACAGTGTGACCCTCCCTCAGTACTGCCCCTCCCACAGTGTGGCCCTCCCTCAGTACCACCCCTCCCACAGTGTGACTCTCCCTCAGTACCGCCTCCCCCTCGTGTGGCCCTCCCTCAGTACCACCCCTCCCACAGTGTGACCCTCCCTCAGTACTGCCCCTCCCACAGTGGGACCTTCAGTACTGCCCTTCCCCACAGTGTGACCCTCCCTCAGTACTGCCCCTCCCACAGTGAGACCCTCCCTCAGTACTGCCCCTCCCCACAGTGTGACCCTCCCTCAGTATCACCCCCCTACTGTGTGACCCTCCCTCAGTACTGCCCCTCTGACAGCCATTGGCAGTTACCATGGTTCCTGGTGTGCAGGACCTCCCATTGGGGGTCTACCTCTTGCACAGATGCCCAGGTGTCAGTTTGTGAAGTGGGGTATGGATTCCTGGACCTGTGCTGTCACTGGCCCCGGAGCAGCCACCTGCTGCCCGGAAATCTGGTCAGCACAGGTCCCTTTCTCTTGCCGTGCTGGAGCCCTGACCGTCCCCACGTTGTTGGGAAGGACATGGCTGTGGTCACTTCCAGCGTGCTCATGTACGCCAGGGGACACACACTGGAACATTGTGCACTGTGGGTCGCGCCCGAGGACTCTCTGGATGTGCATTGTAAGAGGCTTATGAACCTTTCAGGGCCGCACACACTCAGAGGGTGTTTCATTTTTTAAGGGAAGATATTAATTCCATTAATAAAGTGCAGTGGCAGTGATGTGTACAGGCTGCCTAACAGATGTGAGCTCACGTGACCCTCACCGGAGGATCAAGAACTGTGGGCCTGACCTGCACCTCATTCAACAAATCACTCTGATCCATTCTATGCTGTTCTGATTTCCCAAAACTCTCCAAGACAAATTCAAAATGGATTTCTAAGAAGCAGCACAGAGTTGATGGGCTGAACAGCCTCCTGCTTTGTCCCAGCAATCTTGTGATGCCAGTCTGGCTGAGATCAATCTTCTCTCCACATCGGCATTTGCCATTCTTTAGAAGGTCTTGGGTGAAGGAGCTGAAGATGGTGGGGCCAGGACACCACTTGAGGAGCCAGGATGGTGGGGCCAGGACACCACGTGAGGAGACAGGATGGTGGGGCCAGGACACCACTTGAGGAGCCAGGATGGTGGGGCCAGGACACCATTTGAGGACGTTCCGCAGCAGTGTCCGAGGGCAGGAATGATTGACCTCCAACAACCAGCAGCTACCACTGCAACTGGTGTAGAGTTATCCTCTTGCCTCCCAGTGAGTCCAATTTCACTGGAATGCCTTCACGACAAGGGCTGATACCCTCTCCCCCTCTCCCATTCAGCTGTTAGGTCTGGAGTCCGGTGGTCACAGTGAAACCCAGGCTGGGCATTGGCGGGCTCAGTGCCACCTTCTAGCACTGTGGATGACACCATCCTCCACATTGGTGATGAGTGAGAGACTGATGTGAGAGCAGTCAACTAATTGGACTTTTCTGCTTTTGCTGACAGGACACTTCCAGGCAACACCCTACAATATTAGGGAGTGTTCTAAAACAGCTCAGTCCACGGTGCCTCTGAAAGGAGGAGACAGAGATCCAGTGGAAGGGAATTCCAAAACTCAGGGCTGATGGCACAGCCGCTGCTGGTCCTGTGATTAAATTAGAAGTGCAAGAGCTGAGGATTAGAGCAGTGCAGGGACTTTGGAAGGAGGGAGGGAGAGAGAATCACAAGAGGGATTTGTAATCAAAGATGAGAATTCTAGTTATGGTGCTGGTTAGTCAGAGTGGGTGTGGGTGTGAGCACAGAGTCAGAGAGTTGTACAGTGCAGGTACAACAGTTGGCCCACACCGTCAATGCTGACCCTGTCCCCAGGCACAAGGCACAGAAACAGGCCCTTCAACCCACCATGTCCATGCTGATCATTAAGTGTCAATCTTCACCAATCCCATTGCCCAGCACTTGGTCCTTAGCCTCCTGCACCTTGGTCGTCCAAAATAAAAACAGAAGATGTATCATAGGGCTGGAGCAGGTTTCAGAGTCTGGGAGGCAGGAGACCATGGAGGGACCCCTGGCTTTGTTACTGTCTGTAGGCTTTGGAAGGCTCTTGTTTTATCAGTCATTGGTAGTTTCTCTTTGTTTCATTGTTCAGATGGTTCATTCTTTGTGATAGTCAATCAACACCTAAACTGTATAGAGTTTCAGTCATAATAACTATATTTGTTCAAATCACTGTTGGCCAAGATTCCAGTCGCTGGCTTCATTGTACTTAAAACTGAGATCAATCCTTGTGAGAAAACTTGTACAAGTTTGTGTGACTGAGAGGCAGGATGATTTCTGAGCTAATGGACCCTCTTTCTCCATGTGTCTGTCAAGGCACTGTCAAACATTCCCAGGACACTTTGTTGAACACTGGGCATCAGTTAGGCAAGGGCCCACGTTACTCGATATTCAACAACTTGTACCTGTGTTATTCAGGTGCTCAGCAGGGGGGCTGTCAATCAACATGTGACACTAAGCCATATATTAGGAGATGGAAGGATCGGTGACCAAAACCTTGGTCAAGCGAGGATGGAAGGGGTGGCACAGAGGTGCAGCTCGGAGAGCTCACCTGACCTGACCTCGGTGGTGGGTTCTGTCTGTGTGGAGTTTGCATGTTCTCCCTGTGACCATGTGGGTTTCCCTGGGTGCACCAGTTTCCTCCCACATCCCGATGATGTGCGGATTGGTAGGTTATCTCTAGCGTGTAGGTGACTGGTAGAGTCTGGGGGAATTGATGGGTGTGTGAAGAGAATGGGATGGGATTAGTGTAGGATTGGAGCCTGACTTGAACTCAGGCATGGAATTGGTGGGCCAAAAGGCCTGCTTTTGTCCTGTATGACTCCCGGACTCCGCGTGAAGGGATCACATTGCTGAGTCTGGGTTGCAGGCACAGGGTGAGGGCTTTGAGTTAGGGTATCGGCAGCAGCACAGTGCACAAGGTGAAACATTACACACCAGAGACCGTGACAATAAGAAAATGGTTCAACAAAATGGTCAACAGACTCCTGGCCACACTGGAGAAGATGCTTCTGACAAGACCCAATCTTGACCTGTGACCATATTAGCCCTCTCTTTGCTGCCCCTCTGTGGCTCACTACTGATGACTTTGACTGCCCCCCCCTCCATTTCTTTTCTCCTTTAAGAGGTGAGGAAAAATGTATATTTTCAGAAGTTGTAAATCTTTGTGTCACGAACCAGCAACAAAAGAAACACACTGAGTCATGATTCAGTGGTAAAAACTACTTTATTAATAACTACTTATGATAATAAGAAAAATAAAAGTAAAAATGTTAGAATGTTAGAAGTAAAAATGTTAAACCTTGAACATTAACCCCAAAACTAAACTCTTCGTGTGTGTGTGGCAAAGTCCCAAACTCCAAGTCCAGGAATGGTTCTTAAAGTTCAGTTCAGCAAGCCATAAGGTGAAACATGAGCAAAGGTTTCTTCAACAACCACTGTTGTCTGAAGATAAGACGTAGATGTAGAGAGAACATAGAGAGGAATTACGAAATCCAAATGTTCCACGATGGAACCCAAACAACACCTCAGTGTCTACTCGGTAGTGACTTCCTCACCCCAAAAAGCATCCGAATTGTGTCCGTCCACACAAATACCTGTTTCCCTCTACAGGTCAGCAACAAAGTGAACTGCACTGGATTACTCCCAGTTTCCATACGTGGATTGCAGTGACAGACACAGTTATTATTTCTCATCCATCGATAGAGAAACTAGCAGGCTGGTGTCTCTCTCCCTTTTCTCTCTCTCTCTCTCTCTCTCTCTCTGACCGACTGACCTCTTCAACAACGTCATTACGTCCTTTATCTTCTGTTGACGTAAGCACGTCCCACACACACACACACACACACACACACACACACACACACACACACACACACACACACACACACACACACATTTCTAGCTCTATTTTAAAGGGACATTCACCGAGTCCGTAACATTTGGATTTCTCTCCCTGACAGAGCGGTAAACACTCAGCCATTGTGTCTATTCAAGGATGAGATCAACTTAGACACTGAGGGATTCCGAGGAAAGGGATTCTGTAGGACAGCGGATGAGGTGTGGGAAAATCAATCATATCAAGCGGGCTTCAGGGCCTAAAGGTGGTGTTACTGGGAAGGGCAGCACTTATTGTCCTGGAGAAGGTGGGAGAGAGTTGTCCTCTTTCTGGCCATTCTCAGCCATCTCCATTTGTCAATAGTTTTAAGCAAGCTTGCTAAATCTTGGATAAGACCGAACTGCATCCAAGGAAGAAATGAGCTCCCATGAGTTCTGGTCTGTCATCTTTGACTTTGTCCTTGAAATCATCGTAGCTTTGACTTTGTCCTTGAAAGTTGTAAACCCTTGCTGCTCCTGTTTGATCCCTGATAAACGAAAGTCCATTTGCCGCATTGCCAGTTGCTGTAATCACCTACAGCCCCCTTCTAAAATGTGAGGCTAATCTTCCTTGGGAGTGGAGGCACTGAGTTATGTGGGTCAATCTTTGCATTGTAGGATCTTGTCCACAGTCAGTGGGTAAATGTTCTCTCTAGATTCCAGTATCTGCAGTTTCTCTGGTAAACCTTCTATGATGACTTAACTCCAGATGGTAATTTTGAAAATAATACAGTCACTTGTGTGTATTTCTGTGAAGAACTGTTTACTCCCTTTGTACAAATGAACATCTGAACAAACAGATTAGGAGCAGGAGAATTTGGCCCTTCAAGCCTGCTCTGCCATTTGATAGAATCATAATGATCTGGCTGTAACCTCAACTCTGCAATCCCATCCATCCGTGGAAACTTTTCAGCCCCTCGCTTATCTAGAATCTATCACTTCCGCCTTAAAGATATTCACAGACTCTGTTCCCACAGCCATTTGAGGAAGAAAGTTGCAAAGATTCATGGAGATGCTACCTGATCCACTGAGGTCCTCCAACCCTCGGTGTGTTGTTGCAAAGATTCATGATCCTCTGAGAGAAAAAATAACCTCATTTCTGTCTGAAATGGGCAACCTTCATTTTCAAACAGTGTGCCTTACCTCTGGATTCTCCTTCATTTTCTCTACATGTAGCTGTCAAGACCCGTCCTACATGTTACACTGAGGACCACTTTCACTCTTCTAATCTCAGTGAATACAAACTTGTCTGCCCATTCCAGGTGTCAGTCTAATAAACCTTCTCCAAACTGTTTCCATTGCATTAGCATCCTGGAATAAGGAGACCGACACTATGCTGCACACTCCAGATGTAGTCTGAACAATGCCTTAGGTAACTGAAGCATAACTTCCCTACTTTTGTGTTCATTTCCCCCCAGAAATAAGCAATAATATTGTTAGCTTTCCTAATTATTTCTGTACTTGCATATTACCTCTTGGCAAATCATGCACTGGGACACCCAGATCCCTCTGCCTCTCAGAACTCTTGTAATCTCTCACTATTTAAATAGTGCGCTTGTTTTTGCATTTTTCCTGTTAAAATGGATCATTTCAGATTTTGCCACATTATTCCCCATTCGCCACTCACTTCACCTCTCCATAACCCTCTGTAGTCTCCTTGTATCATCTTCACAACTTACTTTCCTACCTATCATTGTGTCATCCACAGATTTAGCAGGCGTACCTTTGGTGCCTTTATCCAAGTCATTATATCACCTGTAAGAAGTTGAGGCCTGGACACTGATATTGATGGCACACCACTCGTTACATCTGCCAACCAGAAAAAGACCAATTTACATCTAGGCTCTGAAATACAGCAGAAAATGTTGGAAAGACTCAGCAGAACAGGCAGAAGCCCTGGAGAGAGAAACAGTCCTGGTGCAGATTTGACCCGAAACGTTGACAATCCCTTCCCCCCATGGATGCTGCTTGACCCACTGAGCTCCTCCAGAGGTTTGTTGCTCTGAACCTCACAGGCACCACCCCAGTCCACCGTCAATCACAAGCACCACCCCAGGTCCCAGCCACAAAGAGCCCTCACTGCCCACTACCTGCCCCATTGTTTATAACTGTGTTTGCTTAATGCTGTCACATATCTGTGGAAGATGGAAATGGGCAGGGAACCTTCACACCTTGGCACTGTAAACAAGCAATTTACTTTCCACCTCATCAGCTTGGCCTTTACACTCAACATCTACCTCCCTTGTTTCCTGGGAACCTCGCCGTAAATTATGCTGAATCAGAACCAGTGCAGGAATCGGTCCAGTTGTTGCCTCTCTCCCAGTTACACTGACTCAACAGGAAGGGGCAGAGCCATCACAAACTGTGAAATCAGTCTTAGGGAATGCAAAACTCTCTCCTAAGGGTCTGCATTTGCCTCCTGGTTTCCTGCCACTTTAAGAGCAGGAAGCAATAAGAAAGAGCTAATGAGAGGAACAATGTCTCACTTTAAGGCCCAGAGTTCCCCTCATGTGGTCCATTGAAAATCATTGTCATGCAGACAGTTGGTGAAACAAAAAGCTTTGTCATTCCTCAGGATTGTTATTTTGGTTACATTGTGTGTGGATATTGTCCAGGGGATTGCTCTCTGCTCCAAGGCAGATTGATAGAGGTTTGCTGCCTGTGTCTGTCAGAGCAGAATCCCTGAGAGGAACCAGGTTCTTTTCTATTTAAGTAGAAAATGCCAAAGTATTTCATAAGTATATCAAAGACAGGAGGGTAACCCAGGAAAGAGTGGGGGCATCAGGGCCTAAAATGGCAATCTGTGCGTGGAACCAGAGGACTTTGGTGAGGTCTTAAATAAATACTTCTCATCTGTTTTCACTGAGGAGGACGTTGTAGTTGGAGAGTGCGGGGGTGGGGGGGGAGGTGTGGTGGGAGAGGTGAAATTCTAGAACATGCTATCATTAGTTGTAGCCCAGGTTGCTGTGGGAGGCAAGCGAGGAGATTGTTGGGGCTCTGACAGAGAGTTTTAAATCTTTGCTGGCCACAGGTGAGGTGCCCAATGACTAGAGGGGAAAAAATCTGGTACCAATTTAAGAAGGGGCAGCAGGGGTAGACCAGGTAATTACAGGCCAATGAAGTAATGTCATTGGTAGGGAAGTTATTAGAAGAAATTTGGAGGGACATTTGAAAAAGCAGGAATTAATCAGCATGACTTTGTGGGGGTGGGGTGGGTGAAGCCCCAGTATGAGTGAACTTTTCAAGAGTTAACAGAATGTGTTGATGAGCACAGTGTGATTGTTGTAGTCAATGTGGACTTCAGTAAGGTCTTTGACAAGGTCCCACATATGGGAAACTTGTCCAAAAGTTGGAGACCATGGGATCCAAGGTAAATTGGCAAATTGGATCCAAGATTGGCTTGGTAATAGGAGCCAGCCATTCAGGACTGAGATGAGAAGTAATGTCCTGAACCAGAGGGTTGCAAACCTTTGGAATTCTATAACCAAGATGCAGTGGAGACTGGGTCACTCATTGTTTTCTGGGGGAGAGATCAACAGAATTTGGATACCAAGGACACTGGGTTAGTACAGAAAACTGGCACAGAAGTAAAAGATCAGTCATGATCTTACTGAATGACAGAGCAGGTGTGAGGGGCTGAATGGCCTTCTCCAGGTTCTTCTTATGTTCACTCCAGGACAGTCCTGGTAAAAACTGCAGCTGGTGCAGGTCGGTGTCATACTTTGCGATTTTCAGGCAGTTGTATAATAACTCCCAGCTTCCACAATAAGATTCATGGCATCCAGAACATTGCTGCATTGTGAGTTCTAGCACTGAACAAAAGTGCGTAGATAATAAGCATATTGAAACCCTGATCAACATAGTGAATGGACCAACAGAGAGTGAGAGGAATCCTGTGGAAGTAAGATTAATAATAGATGGAACACTTCCAGAGATTTGTTAAATGATTGGCTGTTGAGGTATGGATTTTTGGGATTTGAATCAACAATATCTCACAACACACTGATGCAATCACAAAGAAGGCACATTAATGGCTCTACCCTGTTAGGGCAGACACAGTAGTGTAGCGGTCAGTATAACGCTTTACAGCGCCAGCGACCAGGGTTCAAATCCGGCCATTGTCTGTAAGGAGTTTGTACGTTCTCCCCGCGTCCTCGTGGGTTTCCTCCGGGTGCTCCGGTTTCCTCCCACGTTCCAAAGACGTATGGGTTAGGAAGTTGTGGGCATGCTATGTTGGCGACAGAAGCGTGGCGACACTTGCGGGCTGCCCCCAGAACACTACACAAACAGATGTATTTCACTGTGTGTTTCGATGTACATGTGACTAATAAAGATATCTTATCTCTTAGGAGTTTGAGGAGATTTGGTATGTCACCAAAGACTTTTACAAATCTCTATAGATGTACGGTGGAGAACATTCTGACTGGTTGCACACAGCCTGGTTTGGAGGCTCCAATGTACAGGATCGCAAGAGACTGCAGAGGGTTGTAGACTCAGCCAGCTCCATCACGGGCACAACCCACCCCACCATTGAGGACATCAATGCAGCATCCATCATTAAGGACCCTCACCGCCGGGGACATGCCCTCTTCTCATTTCTACCATCGGGGAGGAGGTGCAGGAGCCTGAAGACCCACACTCAATGATTCAGGAACAGCCTTTTCCCCTCCGCCATCGGGTTTCTGAACGGTCCATCATGAACACTGCCTCATTATTCCTTTTTTGCACTATTTACTTATTTTTGTAGTTTTTAGATTTTTATGACTTTATACTGTACTGCTGCCGTAAAACAACAAATTTCATGTCATATGTCAGTGATAATAAAGCTGATTCTGATTCAAATCTTCTGATTGGGTTTGAGAAGAACGTTATCAAACAACTGATGCTGTGCCACAAAAGGAGACATTGGGACTGGTTTAGTGTGAACGTGAGCCTTCACAATCCCACTGACATTAATTCAAGGCTGGTTTCTCTATTTATTCACAACTTGTGGGCATCACCACAAGACCAGCACTTAATATCCACCCTTCATTGCCCCAGAACTGAGCACACTGTTGGACCATTGCAGAGGGCAGCTGAGAGTCACATACAGGCCAGATGAGGGTAAGACATCAGTGAACCCAACAACAATCCGATGGTTTCATGGTACCCTTTAAAAAGATTTAATGAACAAACTTGAATTCCAGAGTCACTGCAGTGGGACTCAAACACATACCCCAAAAATCATTAATCCATGCCTCGAGATAGGAATCCAGTAACTGTTCCACTATCATACTGTCTACCCAGTACATGCCTCTGTTATAAGAGGATTTGAATCCAACAGGTAAGAAGGTCTTGCTGAAAATGTTCAGGGCCTTGGTGAGACCACATCTGGAGAATTGTATACAGTTTTAGTCTCCTTACCTAAGAAAGGATGGACTGCTCAGAGATGGAGTGCAGTGAAGATTCACCAGACAGTCCAGGGATAGCAGGGTTGCCCTGGGAGGAGAGGTCAAGTGGACTGGGCCCATATTTTTGGGAAGAACAGGAGAAAATCTTGTAGAAACATGCAAAATTTGTAAAGAGCTCTAGATGCAGGATGGATATTTCCCTAGAGTGAACAGTCTGGGACAGGTTGGGTGCAGTTTAGGACTGAGATGAGAAATTTCTTCACACAGAGGGTGGTGAACCTTTGAAATTCTCTGCTCTGGAGGTCCGTGGAGACTCAAGGATTGATAGAGTTCTGGATATCAGGGGATCCTAGGGATAAGGGATCATGCTGGAAAACGTTGTTGGACTTATTGTATTTATTATCACCTGAGGGGCTGTTCCTCCAGTTTGCGCTTGGAATTCTCCTGGCAGTGGAGGGGACCAGGGACTGACATATCAGTGATAGTGTGGGAGGGGGAGTTGAAGAGACTGGCAACGGGGAGATGCAGATTGTGGTTATGGACAGAGCGCAGGTGTTCTGCGAAACAGTTATCTATCTGTGTTTGTGTAGAGGAGGCCTGCTTTTCTCCACGGATGCTGCCTGGCCTGCTGAGCTCCCCCAGCATCACTGTGTTTTTCATCTAGATGCCAGCATCTGCGGTCCTTTATTTCTCTTGTTGGGGAGTAAGTGCCACTTGATAGTGTTGTTGATGGACCATGTGAACATGAGAGCAGGATGGAGATGGACAGCAGAGGAGATGACAAACTCCCATTCTGTCTGAGGCAGCAGACAGCAGCGATGAGTGGGCCTGTTCCACATAACTCACAAAAGCCTGACGCAGCCTTGGGCTATGCGTGTGCTCACGGCTGCACCTGTGACCTGGAGAAAGTGAGCGGAGTTGGAGAAGTAGTTTAAGGTGAGGATGAGTTTAGCCAAATGAATGAGTGCATTGGTGATTGAAAGAAAATGTTCATAAACTTGCAAATAATTGTTTAGGAGAATTCTAGAAAATTGCAAAAAATTGATAAAGAGGAAGAAAATGGAATGTGTGAAAGCTGGCCAGAAATATAAAAAGTGATTTGGAAGAATTTCCACAAGTGTATGAAGAATGACAGAAGTAAATGTTACTTCTTTACAAACTGGGAGAGGAATCGGTAATAGGAAATGAAGAAGTGACAGAAACCTTAAACAAATCTTTTACCTGTCTTCACAGTTGAAGGCATTGTAAGCACATTATAACTGTAGGAAATAAGAGGGCAAGAGGGAGGAGGAACAAACAAACGATCATTCTCACCAGAGGAAAGTTACCAGGAAGACCAACGTGTAGTTGAAAGAAATCAGGATTAAATAGTGTGGGGGAAGTTACTGAGACAGAAAGCTGATAGATCCCCAGGGCCCCATGTACAACATTGCAAAGTCTGAAAGAGGTGAAATGGAAATAGTGATGTACCAGCTGTCATCTACCAAAATTCCGTCAATTGTAGAACATTGTCAGATGTTGGAAGGTGGCAGATAGAAGCTCACTGATTAAGAAAGAACTGGGAGAGAACTGGGGCAACTATAGACCAGATAGCCTGACATCAGTAGGGAAGATGATGGACTCTTATTGTTAAGCGTTAAAAGGGGACCGAGAAAATAATAATAGGACAGGGCAGTAGAATGACAGAATTTGATCATTCTGCTGGAGTAACTACCAGAATAGATGGGGAACCAGTTTACGTAGTCAGCTTGGGCCTTCAAATGCCCTTCGATAAGGTGCCATAGAAAAGTAATGAAACAAATTAGAGGATAAGAGATTTCAGGTAATATCCTGGTGTGGATTGAAAATTGATGCATGAACAAAATGTGGAGGCTGGAATAAACAGGTTGCTGTTGGTCTGGTAGTAGTGACTGGAGAGGTAGTGCAGGGACTGATGAGCAAGGACATGGCAGGTACAATACAGAGGAAGTAAGATCATAAGATATAGGAGCAGAATTAGGCCATTCGGCCCATTGGGTCTGCTCCCCTGTTCAATCATGGCTGATTTTTGTTTCTGACCCCATTCTCCTACCTTCTCCCCATAACCCTTAACCCCCAACCCCCTCACCAATCAAGAATCTATCAATCTCTGCCTTAAATACACCTAGTGACTTGGCTTCCACAGCCCTCTGTGGCAACAAATTCCGCAGATTCACCACCCTCTGGCTGAAGAAATTCCTCCTCTTCTCAGTTTTAAAGGGACGTCTCTTTATTCTGAGGCTGTATCCCTTGGGTCCAAGACTTTCCACTGATGGAAGCATCCTCCACGGCCACTCTATCCAGACCTTTCAGTATGCAGTAGGTTTTGGAAAATGGGAAATTATACAATTTGGTAGAACAATGGTGAGAGATTGAAAGGTGTTCAGAGGGACTTGTGTGTTCTGGTATACCAGTCAATGACAGTTAATGTGCAGCCATCACAAACAATTGGGTATGGAAACTGTACATTGGCCTTTATTGCAAGAAGGATTTGAGTGCAAGAGTAAAGATATCATACTGCAATTATACAGGACCCTAGTGAGTCCGCACCGGGAATATTGAGCTTTGATCTGCTCTTCCCATCAAAGAGAGAATATACTTGTGGTAGAGTGCAGCAAAAGTTCACCATGATTGATTCCAGGAATGTTTTTTTACATGAGGAGAGATTATGAGGAGAGACTGTGCCTGTATACCATTGAGTTTAGAAGAACAAGAGGTGATCTCATTGGTTAGATGCAGAGTTGAAGTTTCCCTGGCCAGGGTATCTGGAACCAGGATTCACTGTCATAAAGTAGGTCACCCCTCAGCCTCCTCCGCTCCAGAGGTAACAGTCCCAGCCTGTCCAGCATCTCCTTTTAACTCAAGCCCTCCAGTCCTGGTAGCATCCATAGAACCATAGAACACTACAGCACAGAAAACAGGACATTCAGCCCTTCTAGTCTGTTCCGAAACTTTATTCCGCTAGTCCCATTTACCTGCACCCAGACCATAACCCTCCAGACCTCTCCGGTCCATGTACCTATCCAATTTATTCTTAAAACTCAAGAGTCAGCCCGCATTTACCACATCAGATGGCAGCCCGTTCCACACTCCCACCACTCTTTGAGTGAAGAAGTTCCCCCTAATGTTCCCCCTAAACCTTTCCCCTTTCACCCTAAAGCCGTGTCCTCCCGTACTTTTCTCTCCTAATCTAGGTGGAAAGAGCCTACTCGCATTAACTCTGTCTATACCCCTCATCATTTTGTAAACCTCTATCAAATCTCTGCTCATTCTTCTACGCTCCAAGGAATAAAGTCCTGTTCAATCTTTCCCTGTATCTCAACTCCTGAAGACCCGGCAACATTCTGGTAAATCTCCTCTGCACTCTTTCAATCTTACTGATATCCTTCCTATAGTTAGGTGACCAGAACTGCACACAATACTCCAAATTTGGCCTCACCAATGTCTTATACAACCTCACCATAACATCCCAACTCCTGTACTCAGTACTTTGATTTATGAATGCCAGGATGCCAAAAGCCTTCTTTACAACCCTGTCTACCTGTGATGCCACTTTCAGGGAATTATGTATCTGAACTCCCAGATCCCTTTGTTCCTCCACACTCCTCAGTGCCCTACCATTTACTGTGTATGTCCTACCTTGATTTGTCCTTCCAAAATGCAACACCTCACACTTGTATGCATTAAATCCCATCTGCCATTTTCTGGCCCATTCTTCCAGTTGGTTCAGATCCCTCTGCAAGCTTTGAAAGCCTCCCTCACTGTCCACAACGCCTCCAATCTTAGTGTCATCAGCAAACTGGCTGATCCAATTTACCACATTATCAGCTAGATCATTGATATAGACAACAAACAACAATGGCCCCAGCACAGATCCCTGAGGCACACCACTAGTCACAGGCCTCCTTGTGAATCCTTTCTGCACTTTCTGTACCTTAACCACATCCTACCTATAGTGTGGTGACCAGAACTGCTCACAGTATTCCAGATGTTGTCTCACCAACATCCTACACAGCTGTAATATGGATGAAACGAAAGGCCAGGGGTGGAGCTAGAGGTCAGGGGTGGAGTGGGAGGTCAGGGTGGAGTGAGAGGTCAGGGGTGGAGTGAGACGTCATGTGTGCCTGCAGTGCGGTGGCCAGAATCAGAATCAGGTTTATTATCACTGACATATGACGTAAAATGTGTTGTTTTGCAGCAGCAGTACAGTGCAGGACATGAAATGACTATAAATTGCAAAAATAAATAAATAGTACAACAGAAGGAATAACGAGGTGGTGTTCATGGGTTCATGGACCGTTCAGAAATCTGATGGCGGAGGGGAAGAAGCCGTTCCTGAATCGTTGAGTGTGGGTTTTCAGGCTCCTGTACCTCCTGTTAGTAACGAGAAGAGGGCATGTCCCAGATGGTGAGGGTCCTCAGTGATGGATGCCACCTTCTTCTTGAGGATATCCTTGATGGTGGGGAGGGTTGTGTCCGTGATGGAGCTGGCTGAGTCTACAGCCCTTTGCAGCCTCTTGCGATCCTGTGCAATAGAGCCTCCATACCAGGCGGTGATGCAACCAGTCAGAATGCTCCGCACTTTACATCTGTAGAAATTTGTACGTTTCTGGTGATATACCAAATCTCCTTAAACTCCTAACAAAGTAGAGCTGCTAGTGTGCCTCCTTTGTGATTGCATCAATGTGTTGGGCCCAGGATAGATCCTCTGAGATATTGACGCCAAGGAACTTGAAGCTGTTCACCCTTTCCAACGCTGATGCCTCAATGAGGACTGGTGTATGTTCTCCCGACTTCCCCTTCCTGAAGTCCACAATCAGTTCCAGGAGTCTGGAGCCGAGTGATGGCCACGACAGACACCAGGGTTGTATGTCGAACTTCTGCCCAGCCACCAACACTGTCTGACCCAAAGGATTCACTTCCCTTAATTTGCAGGGAGCCTCTGTTCTGCAGCGTTGGGTGTCGAGCAGGTAGCTGGCAGTTTGGAGGTAGAGGTGGGGTTAAGCAAGCTGCAGGTGAGGGGGGTGCTGTGTGTCTCAGTTTCCATGTGTTTTTGGATGATGTTTCTGAGGAAACCACAGGGATGGGGGTGGGGCTGGAGCATGGGGTAAAGGAGAATGTTCACAGGGACCCCAGAGGCCACGGAAAGAGAAGCCATTGGTGCAGTCTCTGGGCCATGGTAAGTCACTGGGCTCGGTGACTTCTTTACACCCCCCTTACTGCCAAATGTAACAAATCCATGTGTCTCCGGCTCCAGCCCTACTCATCATCTCCACTTAACTACTGTCAAAAATCATTGCTTTAAACATTCTCCTGTGTACTGAGGAGAAAACTGAAGCCACTCATTCCTGGACTGTTCTCAGTTTTAACTTGCCCTTGCTCTGATTCTGACACTGAATCACACTTATTTCAGATGATGGCTGAGACTCCCTCTCCATTGACCAGTGGTGAGGCTCCCTCTCCATTGTCCAGTGGTGAGGGTCCCTCTGCATCCTGCACAGATCAAGGCCTGTGTCAATGCAGATTCCAACTGAAATGAAGCATTTGCTCAATGCAAGTCCCACAAGGACTGAGTAGGATGGTCAGTGCAACCTTCTGACTGACTGGTTTAGTTGTTGGCACAGAGTTGCTGTATATTCCAGACATTGGTGCAATTTCTTGCTGCCCTTTGCTCATTTAGACTTTAATCAGAAGCTTGTGCAAAGTCGCCAACTCATCCTGTGCTTCTCTGAGAGAGGTCGATAGTGAAAAAGACTTGTATTTAATGGGAGTTGAGACAATTTAATGGCTTGTTAGGCTCACATTCTTTTAGTGGAGGACTAGATGCAACATGCTTTTGTAACTGAAAGGCCTTCCCTTGCATCTTTTGTTGTTTTGACTCAGAACTCCCATTGTGCATTCTACACAGCCTGAAGGCAGGTGCAACAGGGAGCAGATCAATAGCCTGCCCTCACTGTTTCTTTTATCATGTGTAGTTAATACTGAATATTCAAATATTCACTGAATATTTTAGGCTTCTCAGTGGAGCCCTGCATTTGTAATACAGTCAGTGCATATTTAGAATGAAAGACCATGAAACAGTTTTATTAAAGGCACAAAGCCTTGCCTGTGTTATCAATCATAAAATACTCATGGCCAAACATCCTCTTTGTTGTACAGAACCTTTCTCTTCAGCTTAATTTTAGAGAACTGATTCCAGTTAGAAGTTACACTGAATGGCGTGGAAAATCTTTTTATCACTTTTGTGTGAGTTTGCTGAATGCAGCAGTAGACTCACATGTGTGAATTATGATGGATGATACCACAGAGTAGAATTCTAGACCTACTAAATATTTCAAGATTCCACCTCTGTTTTATCAGTCTGAATGATTACAGATGTAAACTGATAAAGTGTTCTCATTTGTCTGGGCTTTATTCCAGGATTAAACTGAAACCTGATATAAAAACAGAGAATGCTGGAAATACTTCTCGAACATTGACTCTGTTTCTCTTCCCACAGATGCTGCCTGACCTGCTGAGTATTTCCAGCATTTTCTGTTTTTATTTTAGATTTTACATAATTAATTTGGCATCATGGTTGGCACAGATAGTGTGGGCTGAAGGGCCTGTTGCTGTGCTGTACTGTTCCATGTGCAATGTTCTATCTGCACATTTTTTGATTTTCATCAAACTGAAACCTGATTTACTCAGCAAAAGTCAGTTTAGGTTCCACTGACAAAGGCAGGAGGTTCTGGTCAAAGCCAATGTCAAAGTCCAGTTTATTGTCAGATGCACATTCCACATGGGCACAGGTGCAATGATAAACTTACTTGCAGCATCATATAAGCAGCATTCACAAGAAAAACATGAACATACACAATTTTTACAAGAAAAAACACAATTAGAACAAAAAAGTCTATTATAGTACAAAGTGGTCATAGTGTTGCTGAACTGAGGTAATGATTAGGGTTATGCAGGTTGGTTCAAGAACCGAATGGTTGAAGGGAAGTAACTGTTCCTGAACCTGGTGGTGTGGGACTTCAGGCTTCTTACCTCCTGCCCAATGGTCACTCGGAGTGCCCTGGATATCTGGGCTGGATGGTTGGGGTGGAGGGGCAGGAGAATATTTTGTGGTTTTGTGCCCAGACTATGGGACAATTGGGCAAACTAACACAGAAGATAGTGGGAGTGTGAAATGTGAGAAAGTTACATGTATGTGCTTCCTGCAACCATTTACGTCAGTTTAAGATTCAGCCCTCCCACCAGACTGGCCCCGTGTGGGGAATGTGAGTTTCCACCCGGTGCGGTAAATTGGGGAGGGGCTCCACAAAAGGAAGTCACTTTATTTCATGTTCATACACCCGCAGGCAGGCTTTAAAGGTTCCATTAATTTCCATAGGTCACTAATTCACAAAGAAACACCAGCAGAACCAAAACAGTTCCATGGGTTAATATTTTTATTTACTATCTCTGACACTGGTTACTCACTGGACTGGAAACTACATAAGCTGCTTTTTATGATTTTGGATATTTTGCGCATCGGGGCCCGGATTCTGAACTCATCAAGAGCGGCTTCAAGTGAGAGGACAGCACAGAAGTCATGAGCTCGGTGCTGTTGCTGGGCAGCTTGGTCTGTGGATGAGTTTAGTTTGTGATAAAGCTTGATCAACCCACCTGTGGAATCTCAAGCACCTTGTGGGTACAGCTCTGGATTGGTTCCTGGAGCCTGCAGGTCATTTATATTTGTACAGATCTGTTGAGTGATGAACGTACCAAGAAATTGTAACAGAAGACATCATCAGCCTCCAGTCAATATGGTCATGGCTGATGTGATCTTTGGCTCAGCCCCTCTTCCCTGCCTGTCCCCATGACTCTGGCCTCCTCTGTAGATCAAAGATCTGTCAATATTGCCTTGAGTGTATTCAATGACCCACCTCCATAGCTGCCTGAAGTCAGGAAGTCCAGAGAGCCGTGACACTCAGAGAGAAGAAATCCCTCCTCATCTCCATTGTAAATGGGTGACCTTTATTCTGAATCCATGTCCCCTAGTTGTGGATCTCCCCATGAGGAGACCCACCCAATCAAACCCCCTCAGAACCTCACATTCCAATAAAATCACCTCTCATTTTCCTCAACAATGAATATCGGCTCAACCTTCATACCAGGAATCAACATAATGATCCACATCGTATTTTACGAGGAATGATCTCATCACAGCTTGGGTTGGGAGCACTTACCTCTGCCTGATGAAGATTCCTAAATAAAGTAAATTCAGAATAATTTCCTTTTTAAAGTGAGGGTTATTTCATATTTCCGTTTGCAAAGGTCCCACACAAGAGGCTGGTCAAAAAGGTTAGAACGTATGGAATTGGAGATAATATACTGACATGGACTGAGATTTGGTTATTAGACAGCACAGTGACACAGCTAGTAGAGCCACTTTCTCACAGCTCCAGAGATCTGGATTCAATCGTGACTCTGATAGATCATAGAACAGTACAGCACAATTAAGGCCCTTCGGCCCACAATGCTGTGCCGAACTTTAAACCTCGCCTAAGACTATCTAACCCCTTCCTCCCACATATCCCTCTATTTTAAATTCCTCCATATGCTTATCTAGTAATCTCTTGAATTTGATCAATATACCTGCCTCAGGCAGCGCATTCCATGCCCCAATCCCTCTCTGGGTAAAAAACCTTCCTATGATATCTCCCTTGAACTTCCCACCCATTACTTTAAAGCCATGCCCTCTTGTATTGAGCATTGGTGCCCTGGGAAAGAGGCGATGGCTGTCCACTCTATCTATTCCTCTTAATATTTTGTACACCTCTATCATGCCTCCTCTCATGCTCCTGCTCTCCGAAAGCCCTAATTCCCTTAGTCTCTCCTCATAATGCATACTCTCTAAGCCAGGCAGCATCCTGGTAAATCTCCTCTACATCCTTTCCAACGCCTCCACATCCTTCCTATAATGAGGCAACCAGAATTGGACACAGTACTCTAAGTGTGGTCTAACTAGAGTTTTATAGAACTGCATCATTACCTCGCAGCTCTTAAACTCCATCTCTCGACTTATGAAAGCTAACACCCTATAAGCTTTCTTAACTAACCTATCCACCTGGGAGGCAACTTTCAGGGATCTGTGGATATGAACCCCCAGATCCCTCTGCTCCTTCACACTGCCAAGAATCCTGCCATTAACTTTGTAGTCTGCCTTGGAGTTTGTCCTTCCAAAGTGTACCACCTCACACTTCTCCGGATTGAACTCCATCTGCCACTTCTCAGCCCAGCTCTGCATCCTATCAATGTCCCTCTGCAATCTTTGACAATCCTCCACACTATCCACAACACCACCAACCTTTGTGTTGCCTGCAAACTTGCCAACCCACCCTTCTACCCCCTCATCCAAGTCATTAATAAAAATCACAAAAAGCAGAGGTCCCAGAACCGATCCTTGTGGGACACAGCTAGTCACAACCCTCCAATCTGAATGCACTCCCTCCACCACAACCCTCTGCTTTCTACAGGCAAGCCAATTCTGAATTCACTCGCCCAAGCCTCCCTGGATCCCATGCCCTCTGACCTTCTGAAGAAGCCTACCATGTCAAATGCCTTACTAAAATCCATGTAGACCACATCTACTGCACTACCCTCATCAATCTTCCTGGTCACCTCCTCAAAGAACCCTATCAGGCTTGTGAGACATGATCTGCCCTTCACAAAGCCATGCTGGCTGTCCCTGATCAGATCATGATTCTCTAAATGCCCATACATCCTAACTCTAAGAATCCGTTCCAACAGCTTGCCCACCACAGATATAAGGCTCACTGGTCTGTAATTCCCTGGACTATCCCTACCACCTTTTTTGAATAAGGGGACAACATTCGCCACCCTCCAATCCTCTGGTACCATTCCCGTGGACAGCGAGGACTCAAAGATCCTAGCCAACGGTTCAGCAATCTCCTCCCTCACCTCATGGAGCAGTCTGGGGAATATTCCATCAGGCCCTGGGGACTTATCTGTCCTAATATTTTCTAACAGCTCCAATACATCCTCTCTCTTGATATCTACATGCTTGAGAACATTAACCTTACCAACACTGTCCTCAGCATCATCAAGGCCCATCTCCTTGGTGAATACTGAAGAGAAGTATTCGTTGACAACCTCACCCACTTCCACAGCTTCCAGGCACATCTTCCCACCTTTATCCCTAATCGGTCCTTTACTCCCGTCATCCTTCTGCTCTTTTCCTTAACCCAACTCACCAAGGCCTTTTCATGTCCCCTTCGTGCTCTCCTCAGTTCCTTCCTTGCTACCTTCTATTCCTCAAGAGCCCTATCTGATCTTTGCTGCCTACACCTTATGTATGCTGCCTTCTTCCTCTTAACTAGATGTTCCACCTCTCTTGTCACCCACAGTTCCTTCACCCTGCCATTCTTTCTCTGCCTCACCGGGACAAATTTATCCCTAACGTCCTGCAAGAGATCCCTGAACAATGACCACATCTCCATAGTACATTTCCCTTCAAAAATGTCATCCCAATTCACACTCGCAAGTTCCAGCCTTATAGCCTCATAATTTGCCCTTCCCCAATTAAATATCTTCCTGTCCTCTCTGCTCCTATCCTTGTCCATGACAATGCTAAAGGTTAGGGAGCGGTGGTCACTGTCCCCCAAATGCTCACCCACTGAGAGATCTGTCACCTGACCCAGTTCATTACCTAATACTAGATCTAATATGGCACTGCCTCTAGTCGGCCTGTCAACATACTGTGACAGGAATCCGTCCTGGACATACTGAACAAACTCTGCCCCATCTAAACCTTTGTTACTAAGCAGGTGCCAATCAATATTTGGGAAGTTGAAGTCTCCCATGGTAACAACACTGTTATTTTTGTACCTTTCCAAACCCTGCCTCCTGATCTGCTCCTCAGTATCCCTGCTGCTTCCAGGGGGCCTATAGAACACTCCCAGGAGGGTAACTGCTCCTTTCTTGTTCCTAACTTCCACCCATACTGACTCTAGCGAGGATCCTGCTACATTATCCACCCTTTCTGCAGCTGTCATTGCATTCCTGACCAGTAGCGTCACCCCTCCTCCTCTTCTCCCCCCCCTCCATATCCCTTTTAAAACACTGAAATCTGGAAATATTCAGTATCCATTCCTGCCCTGGTGACAGCCAAGTCTCTGCAAGAGCCACAGTATCATACCGAATCAACACCGAACAAGAGCCACAAGATTCTTATAGAGCTGATACTGTCCGTGTGGAGTTTGCACATTCTCCCTGTGAACATATGGATTTCCCCCGGGTGCTCCGGTTTCCTCCCACATCCCAAAGATGTGTGGGTTGGTGGGTTAACTGGCCGCTGTAAATTGTTCTGTGTGTGTAGGTGAGTGGCAGAATCTGGGGAGAGCTGATGAGATTGTGGGGAGAATAAAACTGGGTTCGGGTGAGATTGGTTTAAGTGGGTCTTTGATGGTTGGCATGGAATTGGTTCTGTGTCTCTCTGTGACTCTTGAGTCCAGGCAGGTTGTGCCCCGTGAGGGACCCCAGTGGGGAACCACAGGGAGAGGTACTCGGAACACAACCATTCACACCCAATGTGAATGACTTGGCTGAGGGGATCAAATGTCACATTTCCAAGTTTCCTGATGATTGTGAGAAGGGAGGAGATGTAAAGAGAGAGGATATGGACAGGCTGAGTGGGTGGGCAAGTACATAATGTGGAAATGTGTGGGGTCATCCACTTTGGGGTGCATAACAGTGTGCAGAGTACATTTTAAATGGTGAGAGGTTGAAAGGTGACGGTGTTGAGAGGGTCCTCCGTGTCCTTGTACACAAGTCACTGAAAGCCAGCAAGCAGGTGCAACAAGGGATTAGGAAGGCAAATGGTAGGTAAGTTGTCATGTGGGGGTTGGAACACAGGAGTAGGGAAGTCTGACTGCAGTTGTACAGGGCCGTGGTGAGATATGTCTGGAGAATTGTCAATAGCTTCTGTCTCCTTATGTAAGAAAGGATATATTTACTGTTGAAGGAATCCAGCAAGGATTCATTGAGCCAGGGATGCGTGAGGAGAGATCGAGTAGACTAGCTTTGTGTTCTCTAAAGTTTAGATTTCATTGAAACTTACAAAATTCTGAAAGGGCTCGACAGGCTGGATGTAGGGAGAATGTTTCCTCTGGCTGCTGAGCCTGGAGCCAGGGGTCATTGTCTTGGAATAAGATGTAGAGGTCAATATATACAAGAGGTCAACACTTCAGGACTGAGATGTGAAGAACATCCTTCAGCTGGGTTGGTGAACCGTTGAAATGTTTCGGAGGGCTGTGGAGGCTTCATCATCGAGTTAATTCAAACAGAGATCAATAGATTTCTGGATATTAAAGGAATGAGAGTCATAGTCATACAGAAACAGGGCCTTCAGCCCAACTTGTCCATGCCGACCAAAATGCCTGTCTAAGCTTGTCTCATTTGGCCGTGTTGGGCCCATGTCCCTCTAAACCTTTCCTATCCATGTATGTACTTTTAAATGGGGAATTGGGGAATGTGGGTATAATGCAGGAAAATGGCACTGAGGCAGATCAGCTGTGATTGTAATGAGTGGAGGAACTGGCTTGAAGACACCAGTGGCCACTCCTGCTCCCGTTTCTCATGTTCTTATGTTCTTAATGGGGCTGAAAATGATGATTGTTGTCTCCACTTTCTGGGATGTAAACTGGAGGGCAAATTCCTTTGTCCAGATCAGTCAGAAACATGCAAGGTGCACCCTACCTCTGGAGGAGGAAGCTTAAACCTGCTGATGGGCACCTTGGAAATATCAACGAGGAGCCCACCAATGTTTGGGGAGGCATTCTGGTGATTGGTTTCCCCTGAATGGAATGGATGATGACCGGGTCCACATGCAGTGAGCCTGCAATCCTCACTAGAATGGAGGGACCATGATCAACAACCACATCCATTAATATAGCGCATTTACCATTGTAACCTTCCCAATAAACAAAGAAACTGACTGAGAGCTACAAGGGGATATTGGACAGGACATCACCAAGGAACATCTTAAAGCAGGAGAGAGAAGCAGAGAGGTTTAGAATGGGAATTCCAGAAGCCAAGGCAGTCAATGGCAGTGCCGGCAGTGGGGACGGAGTGTGTGATGTCACCTCATGTTTGGCTTGGATGGGACTCATTATTGATGGTACTCTTTAGTGACCGAGTTCTAAATTCCCAAACATCTCCACATCATCCCATTAAAAGCCCTCAGGATCTTTTATGTTTCAATCAAGCTATGTCTCACTTTTCTGAATTCCAGCAAATACAAGCCCAGCCTGTCCAGCCTTTCCTCATAAGACACGCTGCCCATTCCATGTATCAGTCCAGTAAATCTTCTCTGAACTACTTCCAACACAGGTCCTCATGCATCTCTGAGCTCTGCAATCTCTCATCATTTGGTTAATGTTTTTTTTCTCTTGTGAAAATGGGCAATTTCATATTTTCCCACATTACGTCCATCTGACGGAGTTTTGCCCACTCACTTAACCTTTCCTTTTCACATTGTAGTCACTTTCTGTCCTCTTCACAACTTACATTCCTATCTACTTTTGTGTCAATTGCAAATTTCTAACAGAGTTCTACAGATGTACTGTTGAAAGCATCCTGGCTGGTTGCATCATGGTCTGTTATGGCAATTTGAATGCGCAGGAACGTAAGAAGCTGCAGAGAGTAGTGGACTCAGCCCAATACATCACGGGCACATCCGTCCCCACCATCTGTAGTATCTGTAGGAGGTCTGCCTCAAGAATTTTGTGATATTTATAGATGACTTAGATGAGGGGGTGGAGGGCTGGGTTAGTAAGTTTGCGGACGACACTAAGATAGGCGGTGTTGTGGATAGTGTGGAGGGCTGTCGGAGCTTACAGAGGGATATTGATAGGATGCAGAGCTGGGCTGACAAGTGGCAGATGGAGTTCAATCCGGAGAAGTGTGACGTGGTACACTTTGGAAGGACAAACTCCAGGGCAGAGTACAGGGTAAACGGCAAGGTACTTGGCAGTGTGGAGGAGCAGAGGGATCTGGGGGTTCATATTCACAGTTCATTGAAAGTTGCGTCACAGGTGGAAAGAGCAGTTAAGAAGGCCAATGGGATGTTGGCTTTCATAAGTCGCGGGATTGAGTTTAAGAGCCGCGAGGTTATGATGCAGCTTTACAAGACTCTAGTTAGGCCACACTTAGAGTACTGTGTTCAGTTCTGGTCGCCTCATTATAGGAAGGATGTGGAGGCGTTGGAGAGGGTGCAGAGGAGATTTACCAGGATGCTGCCTGGATTGGAGAGTATTGAATATGAGGAGAGGCTTAAGGTGCTAGGGCTTTATTCACTGAAAAGGAGGAGGATGAGAGGAGACATGATAGAGGTATATAAAATATTGAGAGGAATAGATAGAGTAGACAGTCAGCGCCTCCTTCCCAGGGCACCAATGCTTAAGACAAGAGGTCATGGCTTTAAGGTTATGGGTGGGAGGTTCAGGGGAGATGTCAGGGGGAGGTTTTTTCACCCAGAGAGTGGTTGGTGCATGGAATGCACTGCCTGGGTGGTGGTGGAGGCAGATACATTGAACAGGTTCAAGAGCTTGTTGGATAGGCATATGGAGGAACGTGAGATAGAGGGATATGCGGGAGGAAGGGGTTAGGTAGTGTGAGGGTGGTCTGATGGACGGCACGACACGGTGGGCCGAAGGGCCTGTTTTGTGCTGTATGGTTCTATGGTTCTATGGTTCTAAGGCAACATCCATCATCAAAGATCCCCACCATCCGGGCCGCTCCATCTTCTTGGAGCTACCATGGGGCAGGAGGTACAGAAGCCTGAAGTCCCACACCACCAGGTTCAGGAACAGCTACTTCCCTTCAACCATTCTGTTCTTGAACCAACCAGCACAACACTAATCACTACAGTTTAGCAACACTACAACCACTTTGATCACTTTGCACTAAAATGACTTTTTTTTTGTTCTAATTGTGTTCTTTCTTGTAAAGTCATGTATAATTGTATAATTTGTGTTTTTCTTGTGAATGCTGCTTATCTGATGCTATGCGCCTGTGATGCTGCTGCAAGTGAGTTTTTCATTGCACCTGTGAATACATGGACTTGTGCACATGACAATAAACTCAACTTTGACTGTGAAATTACACAACCACACCTTCAGCACCTTTAGTCAAATTATTTGTAGAACTGTTAGAAGTTGACGTCCATGACTGATCCCTGTGACACACCACTCGTTGAATCTCATTTCTTCCCAATCTGTTGCCTGTTCTCTCTACATCAACATGTTCCCTCCTGCACCAGGAGCTTTTATTTCCATGTGGAACCTTATCAAATGCCTTCTGGAAGTCTAAGTACAGTACATCCACCGGCTTCCCTTTATCCACAGTATGTGTGACTTCAACAAACTCCAATAAATTGGTCAAACGCGAGTTCCCTTTCACAAAACCACACTGACTTTGTGTGATCACCTTGAATTTTTCCGAGGTGCCCTGCTAGAATACCTTGAACCTTTTCCCTGTGGCAGGTGTTAAACTAACTGAGCTGCAGATTCCTGCCTTCTGCCTCCCTCTCTCTTTGAGTAAAGGAGTTACTTTCACTATTCTGCAATCTGATGGACCCTTCCTTGAATCTTTGGAAAATTAAAACCAATACAACAATTACCTTACAAACTCCTTTCTTTAGACCTTAGAATGAAGTCACACTGTGCAAAATAGACCCTTCACCCCTTCATGTCCATACTGACCATCAAGTGCCCACCTGTACATCCCAAATACCAGCATTGTTCCTTGGTGATTCAAGTGCTCGTCCAGATGTTTCTCAAACATTGTGAGTGTACCAGCTTTCACCACCTTCTCAGGCAGTGCACTGCAGAATACAACCACCTCTGGGTTAAAAATCCTTTCTCAGACCCCTCTAACTCGAACCTATACCCTCTGGTTTTAGACATCTTCATTACAGGAAAGTTTCTCACCATCTAATTTATCAGGTCACCCCTCAGCCTCCTCCTCTCCAGTCACCCCTCAGTACTGAAACACTCCATTCCAGAGTTTGGGATCAGGACCCGGACACCCGTCAGCCTACAGCTCCTCAACATGCTCAGGGTCACTGCCCTGCTGATTATAATTTTCACAAGCTCCGCCCTCCTTTTCAGTTCCCAACTCTTCCCACAGGGCCAGTGAGAGGGGACATTGGTGACAGGGCTTGAAACACAGCTGGGAAACGGACAATCACAGTTCAAACAACAAACTGCTGGAGGAACTCAGTGGGTCAGGCAACATCTGTGGAGGGAAATGGCCAGCGGATGTTTTGGGTTGAGACTCTTCATCTGGGCTGAAAGACCAGAGGGGAGGTGGACAGTTCACCTTCCTGCCCAGCCCTGACACCCATTCCCAAACACTTAACTTCAAATATTCTCAACTAGTGAAGAAATTTCTCCTCATCTCAGTTGTACATGGCCAGCCCCAACTCTGGACTCTCCAGATGCAGGAGATTGCTTCTCAGCAGCCATCCAGTCAGGCAGTCAGAACATTTAACAGGGATGTAGTTGAGGACAGGAAGAGGTGGGAGGTTAGACTATGAATAAACAAGACATGGAGTGGTTCAGTATGGAATGAGGCCATTCAGCCCATTGAGGCCTTACACATTCAACACAAAAGCAAACTAGATAGTTCCACTCCCCAGCTCTCACTCCAGAATCCTGAAAAGTATTTTCTTTCAGAGTCCTATCCAGCTCCCCTGTGAACAATTGAACCTACCTCCTCAACTACCACTGCAGAGTAATGCGCATCCTCACCACCCTGTGTAAACTGTTCCTCATTTTTAGTTCTGTCACCTTTTAATGTCCCCAAATTCTTGTCCCCTCCACCAACAGCAAATTTCTTTCCATCTAGCACATTGATCTTAAATATGTCTGTTGCATCACCTCAGGATCTGTTCTGTTCCAAGGAGACAAACCCCACCCTTCCCTCCCACCCATCCACCCACATACATAACCAAATTCTTTCATTTTGGTAAATCCATCCTGCATCCTCTGCAAGGCTTTCACATCTTCCCTGAAGTGCAGAGCCCAGAACTGGACACAAGGCTCCAGTTGTGGCTGAACTGAAGGTTCATTGTAACTTTCTTACTCATGTCCTCTGCAAATCTGCCTATAATAACAAATATTGTTTGTTTAAATCCACTTTTTCAACCTGCCCTGCCATTTCCAAATTTCTCTTGTTCTTCTACCTCTATTAAATCTGTGCCCTTTGGTTTCAATTACTTCTACTTATTTACCCTACCAACGTTGTGCTCTGTACATCCAAGTACAATACACAGGGAGAAGAGCAGTGGTCCTAGCACTGACTCCTGGGGAGCTCCTCGCCACCCCCAGGAAACAAAGTGCTTACCACACTATTTCCTGGTCAAAACACCACCACCTCTTTTATTCCATGACCTTCCATCTTGGAAGTCCATATATACCTCATCAACCACATTTCCTTCGACAGCTCCTCTGTAACTTTATTAGAAACACATTGAGCTAGTTTGATGTGATTTGCTTTTGACCAACACGTGCTGGCTTTCACTAATCAGTGCACACTTGTCCAGCTGACTGCTATTGACTTGATTATTGTTCCTAGAACTTTCTCCTGAACACACTTCTCTAACCTGCAGGTTTCTACTATCCCAGTTATAGTCCAGCATTATTGTCACAGCTCTGCAATTCATCTGTCCCATTCACGTCCAGGGTGAGTGGTTGAAGGCAGAATCTCTCAGCTTTCAAGGCCCTAAACTGGCTGATGGGAAATGGGAGCAGCGTAAATAAACCTGATACAAATGTCCTCCTGCAGGAGGGTGACCACTGCCAGGGATTGGCTCAGAGCTCTCTTGTGGTTTCCACATGTTGAAACAAAGGTAAATAGCAAGGATGATGAAGAGGGCGAGGATCCATGGTCATTGATGACTAAGGATTTTTCTAAAGCACCTTTCGCAATCCTTACCATTTGCACTACACGGTGCCGGGCTGTCACCGCTTGCAACAATAGATCTCACCAGCTCCACTGGAACCATAGATTTGTGATCTTAAACCACCCACCATCAACATCCTGGGAGTCACCACTGACCTGAAATTTAACTGGATCAGCTGCATAATTTTTTCCATAAACATATATTCCAAAAATGTGCATATATTACAGCACATTCACGTAAGTCAAACAGTCATGGTAAATTGGTTTGTTATTGTCACATGTACCAAGGTACAGTGAAAAACTTTGTTTTGCATACCGTCCACACAGATCATTTCATCATATCAGTGCATTGAGGTAGTACAAGGGAAAACAATAACAGAATGCTGAATAAAGTGTTACAGTTACAGAGAAAGTGCAGTGCAGGCAGACAATACAGCACAAGGTCATAGCGAGGTAGAACAGAGCGCAGAATAAGTGTTCCAGTAATGGAGTGACATGGAGTGATACAGCATGGAACCAGCCCCTTTGGCCCAACTCATCCATGCCGTCCACGGTATAAGACAGATTCTAATCACTTTGACAGTTCATGCCACCCTTTATGACTTTTCCACTGAATATTATATCAGCAGGACCTCTGTTTTCCCTTAGCATACATTCCCTGAGCCTCAGTCCGAGGAGTTTTATGTGGTTCCACCCCACAATGGCCCCTAAACTCTGGTCTTTCCCCATTGAGCCTTTGCAGCAACTTCAGCCCCTCCCTCAGCACCTTGTCCTGCACTTGGAGTGTGTCAGTCATGGACAGCTCTTTGAAGACCAGTGAGTCCAAGGCACATCAGAGGGTGTCTTCACCGAGGTGATGACCTTGCAGCAGCAGTTTGTCAGTGTGTCCCTGGGAACTGCTCACAGTTCACCGTATTACATAGCTGCTCAAGATGAATCTCGACAAAGACCACTGTATCCCTTGCCAGACCTTCTTCGAAGGAGATGGATGGCAGTCTCACCCACAGGGCAGCGTGCATTGGCACTGAGAATTGGCAAAGGATCTTCTCACCACCAGCCAGGTGAGGTCTTGACTCCTCTTTCCATCTTGCTCCCACAGCCCCATTTTCTGCTTCAGCTTGGCTGTATGATCAACTGGTGTGCACCATGCCTCCACCAAACTACCCCCAGCATCGTCAGGTAATCAGACCTGAGGGTGAAGGGACCAAAGGAGTGGTCAGGGTGGTCGCCAAAGAACATGGCCTGAGTTTGCTGCGATGAACTCTGTTGCCCAGACTAGTGCGCACTGGTTGCAGGGTAGTCTGTGTACAAACTCTGTCCACCGGAGCGGATCAAAGACTGGTTCTTCTGGGGTGACAGACTGACCTCCTGGTTTCCCAAAGCCCATCATCTGTCCATCTTTTAGACTAGACACACCAGTGGTCGGTACAGGTGGGCAGGGGCAGCCCTGTGGCCGCTCGCTGACCGGGTCTCAGAGCTTGAGGTCTAACATGGGGAATGAAACCTGCTGAAAATCAACAAAAGCTGCAGATGCTGGAAATCTAAAATCAAAGCAGAAAATTTTGGAAATACATGGCAGGTTTACATAAGTCACAGAGTCATACAGTTATAGAGCAGGTGGCACCTGTGAGAAACAGGTTCAATGTTTCAAGTTGGAATCCCTTCCTTAGAATGGTCCTGACAAAGAGTCTCTGACCTGAAACACTGACTCTGTTTCTCTCCCCACAGACGCTGCCTGACTTGCCAAATGTTTCCAGTATTTTCTGTTTATGTGAAGGAAACCTCCTGGTTCCCACATCTTCCCTCAGCTGATGAGTGTTAAACAACAGCAGGAGTCTGTACAGGGCACTGTATGTGCTCTGGCTGGGAGATGTCAGTGCCCTTGGTCAGGGCGAAGGGGCAGTGTCACCATCAGAGGACGTAGCTGCCAGCGTGGCTCTGCGACAGGTACCGTGCAGACCAACGTGATGGATAAACTCCATCCTTCACCGATCTACGGCCCACTATTACTGTGGTCAGGAAAAAAGCTGATGAGCAGCGCCGGTGTAGCTAAAAACATGGTGAGGTTACAGCCCAGGACTCCGTGTGTGGAAAACAACAAAACCTGCAAGAGGAGCAGCAAATCCCAGGGCCCACAGCCAGGTCAGTACTCTGCTGTCCAGCATGTTCAGTGGTGGAGGGTTAGTGGGAGACAGAAGTCTCTACCAACATCTCATCCTCAGGGCCCGTTGCCCCAGAGCCACCTCTGCAAGAAGTACCGGTGGATAGGGGTCTCCGCCTTCTCCTGAGGCCCCCCAAGACTCCAGGCTGCAGCAGTCTGTTTCACTCTGCACGATCTTGCTGGGAGGGGGGAGCTGCATTAGTGTTGATTGCAATCATTCTCTCTTGTCTTTCCTCATACCACAGGACTGCATCCCTGCAGGAATGCCAAGCAACAATTTTATTTCACTTTCAAACAATAGTTCCTCTAAATACTGAATGCTTTTCCCTTGCTGGTTGCTCTGTCTCATTTGCTGTTTTGAGCATGGTGATTGGCTGACACAGTGCCAGTCAGTCCCCTGCTCACTACCAGGCCAAGATCTCTGCCTCTGCTGGCTGGTTACTGATCTCTGGATCTCCTGCTCCTGCTCACTGTCCAGGGTTTGCTCCTCACTCACGGTACACTGACCACTGAAGTTCTCCTCCAGCCTCCCTCTTCCTTCTGAATTCCATGAAGATGTTGCCTCCCAACCTTGCCCCAGGAGTCTTTGTTAGGCCACTCCATCAGGAGTCTGCTCCTGTCTCAGCATCGAGAGTCACACCACAAATCCTCACCCACTGTGACCATGATGTCCTCTTGCTCTCCAACAGGGATTAAGGCACAAAGGAGGCCACTGTCCATAAACCCTTGCTGGTTCTGCTAGACCAGCTTCATCGGTCCCATTGTCCTGCTCTTCCACCGGTGCCCTGTATTCAGTTCTCTTCCGAGGGTCAGTGGTGGAAAGGGTGAGCAGCTTCAACTTCCTGGCCGTCAACATCTCGCAGGATCTATCCTGGGCCCAGCACATGGATGCAACTATGAAGAAGGTGTGCCAGTCTCTCCTGTCTTAAGAGTTTAAGGATATTCAGCATGTCATCGATGACTCTGACAAGCTTCCACAGATGTGCAGTGGAAAGCATTCTAACCAACTACATCATGGCCTGGTGTGGAAGCTCCGATGCACAGGAACACAAGAGGTGACAGAGAGCGGTGGACTCAGCCAGTTCCATCACGGGTACGGCTCTCCCCACCATTGAGGACGTCTACAAGAGGCAATGTCTCAGGAAGGCGACATCCACCGTCAGGGAACCCCACCATCCGGGCCGTGCCCTCTTCTCGATGCTGCCATCAGGCAGGAGGTGCAGGAGCCTGAAGACCCACACCTCAAGGTTCGACAACAGCTTCTTCCCCACTGCCGCCAGGTTCTTGAACCCACCTGAAAAACCCCAACACTACCTCGGACTGTGCTTCTCATGTCTCTCAACCTGCACTGGTGTCGTTACGTTTATTTTGTTGTTTATTTTTGCACATGTGCAGGTTATGTGTAATTTATATTAATTTAAGTTTCTGTAATTCATGTTTGTCACGTCTGTAACGTACTGGGCTGCTGCTGCAGAAAGCTCATTTTCATGGCATTGACACCCTGGTTGTGTGCGCTTCTGGCAATAGATTGAACTTGATGTGGGAAGAAACTGGAGCACCCAGAGGAAACCTAGAGGATCAAGAGAAGAACATGTAAACTCCACACAGACAGCACGAGACATCAGCACTGAACCCGGGCCTCTGGTGCTGCAGGGTAGCGGCTCTACCCGCTGTGTGTAACATTATCTTTGGACCTCTCTCGTGACAGTGACTCCCAGCAAGTCTGCTGCTCAAACAGGATGAACACCTCCACACCACTCCTCCCATGCCTGTCTCTGACACTGCCTGTCAGTCGCTACTTCCTGCCAACACACTCTCTGCCCCCTCCCCACACACGCGGCCCTCAGTCACTGATCGACTGACTCCACATCCATCTGGGCATCACAGATCATTGGTGGTGAACCCCGGCCTCAACACCCCCACCCCTCTTACCCCCACCCCTCTCTCCCCACCCATCACGCCCACCCATCTCACCCCCACCCATCTCACCTAACCCATCGCACACCACCCATCTCACACTCACCCCACACGACCACCCATCTCACCCCCACCCCTCACCCCCACCCATCTCACCTCCAAACCTCACTCCCACCCATCTCACCCCCACCCCTCACCCCCACCCCACCCCCACCCATCTCACCCCCACCCCTCACCCCCACCCCTCACCCCCAGCCATCTCACCTAACCCATCGCACACCACCCATCTCACACTCACCCCACACGACCACCCATCTCACCCCCACCCCTCACCCCCACCCATCTCACCTCCAAACCTCACTCCCACCCATCTCACCCCCACCCCTCACCCCCACCCCACCCCCACCCATCTCACCCCCACCCCTCACCCCCACCCCTCACCCCCACCCATCTCACCTAACCCATCGCACACCACCCATCTCACACTCACCCCACACGACCACCCATCTCACCCCCAAACCTCACTCCCACCCATCTCACCCCCACCCCACCCCCACCCATCTCACCCCCACCCCTCACCCCCAGCCATCTCACCCCCAGCCATCTCACCCGCACCCCTCACCCCCACCCCACCCCCACCCATCTCACCCCCACCCCTCACCCCCACCCCACCCCCACCCATCTCACCCCCACCCCTCACCCCCACCCCTCACCCCCACCCATCTCACCCCCAGTCCTTTCCCCTCCATATGTGCCCTTTGGGTCTGGTGTGGTCTTGGGCTCAGCTGCATCTCTGCTTGCCCTGGGACAGCAGGACTCAACATCTGGGCAACCATCATGAGTCAATCATTCATCAGGATATCCCACAAAGTCAAAGTGGAGTTTATTGCCATCTGCACAAGTCTGTGTGTGCTCAGGTGCAATGAAAACAGAGGCTCAGCAGTGGAGCTGAGGAAGCTGAGGCCAATGGCAGCCCTGTCCCAGTGAGGAGGAGGAGGAACACTCTGTCAATGTGCCTTTTGTTATTCATTCGGAAGGAGTTATGAACTGGGTACTGCTCTGTGGACCTGAAGTGAGGCGAAGGCACATGCAAGGACAGTGCTGATCTCTTCGGTGTGCCCAGGTAATCGCAAATTCACTCAGCTTCTCTGCATGGCTAAAGCTGTTAATGCCTCCCTTCTCTCTCTGCTCCTTGTTTGAGACTCTCAAGTTGTTCTGTGCCAGGTGTGCTGTTATATGGAAGAGCATTTGAAGGGGATGGTCTGTGTGACAAGGGACTGTATGTTCAGTTCTGGCCTCAAACTCTGTAAGAAGGATGAGGTGAGCATGTATCTGATCCACTTGAAGCAACAGACTCTTTAACTGAACCTCTCTGAGTTTTATTTTGTATAAAACTAGCTAAAAGCATATTTGTATAAAATTAGCTAAAAGCACCACAGAAGACTACAAATACCAAATATATACATCCAATACAGAAAGGACCGGCTAGTCAACGACAGAACATCAGAGAGTACCTTAAACTAACACCCGCGAAAACACACATACGTCATTACGCGCGCTACTGCAACACTCAATACTTTATATCAAAATCGTATTGGTGTCGTCCACGACACATGAGCGCGGAACTCGGCCAGGGCGCCCTCGGAGACCGCGTGCTCCCGTTCCAAAGACATCCGCGCGCGCACATAAACGCGGAAGACGGGCAGGCAGGCCGACCGGCCGGAACCCTCGGCTGCCCGCCGCTGCTTCCCGTGGATGGCCAGCTTGGCCAGGCCCAGCAGAAGACCCACCAGGAGATCCACCGCGCACCCCTCCCCGCGCCGCACTGGGTGCCCGTAACAGTACCGCCCCTCCCATAGTGTGACCCTCCCTCAGTACCGCCCCTTTTTTTTGTACAAAATGTTTATTCGGTAAAAACACTACAAAAAACAACCAACAGCAAATACACAACAGTTAGTACAGAAAGACACTACTAGGCAAAACTAATACCTGCGCAACACTACGTGCGCTACCGCAACACACAGCACTTCATACCAAAATTGCATCCGTCTCATCCACAACACACGCGATCCCCTGAGGGCCCCACCAAGCGCGGAACTCAGCCAGGGTGCCCGCGGAGACCGTGTGCTCGCTCTCCAAAGACACCCATGCACGCACGTAAGCACAGAAGACAGGCAGGCAGGCCGACCGGCCAGAACCCTCGGCCGCCCGCCGCTGCGTCCCGTGGATTGCCAGCTTGGCCAGGCCCAGCAGAAGACCCACCAGGAGATCCACTGCGTGCCCCTTCCCGCACCGCACCGGGTGCCCGTAACAGTACCGCCCCTCCCACAGTGTGACCCTCCCTCAGTACCACTCCTCCCTCAGTGTGACCCTCCCTCAGTACCGCCCCTCCCACAGTGTGACCCTCCCTCAGTACTGATCCCTCATGTGCACTAAATGCAGGCACCATGACTTGTTCTCTCAACAAGACTTGTTCCCAGAATCCTGATGGACCTTTTTATCTGTTATCAGCACATCATGTTGTGTCTCCCACGACTCTAAGGCGAACCGGCAAATTAGATCCAAAATCTGGCTTGGAGATGGGAGACAGTGGGTAGTGGTGGAAGGGTGTCTGTGACCAGTGGTGTAGCACAGGGTGTGCTGGCACCCTGTCTGTGATTCTATATCAACTGCTCGGATGGGAATGTAGAAAGTCTGCACAGTAAGTTGACAGATGACACAGAAGTGGGTGGTGTTATGGATAGGGAGGAAGGTTGTCCAAGGCTGCAGCATAATTCACATAATACGTGGCAGATGGAAGTTAAACAGGGCTGGGACATATGGAGTAAATGGTAGGGCACGAAGGAACGTTGATGAACGGAGAGACCTTGGGATTTAGGTCCATAGTTCCCTGAACTATCCAAAGGGCTGTCAGCACAAGCACTGCCCAGAGGTTCCACCCACTGGTTGGACTGCACTTGGACTGCAGCTCTGGTCGCCACTCTATAGGAAGGACATGGTTGCACTGGAGAGGGTGCAGAGGAGATTCACCAGGCTGTTACCTGGATTGAGGACTTTACTTATGGGGAGAGACTGGACAGGCTGGGATCCCCTGCAGTGAAGGAAGCTGAGGGGTGAACTGATATAGATACATAAAACCTCAAGAGACATAAATGGGGTAGAGGGGCAGAATCGTTTTCCCATGGTAGCAGTATCAAAACCAGCAGGGCACAGGTTTAAGGTGAGAGGAAGGAGTTTTAAAGAGGAATTGAGGGGAATGTTCAAGGTTGCAGCGCAGGTCGATAGGGTTGTTAAGAATGCGTTTGGAGTGTTGGCCTTCATTAGTCGGGTTATTGAGTTCAAGAGCCACAAGGTAATGTTGCATCTCCATAGAACTCTGGTTAAACCACACTTGGAAAATTGTGTTCAGTTCTGATCACCTCATTATAGGAAGGATGTGGAAGCTTTAAAGAGGGTGCAGAGGAGATTTACCAGGATGTTGCCTGGATTGGAGAGTATGTCTTATGAGGATAGGTTGAGCGAGCTAGGGATTTTCTTTTGGAGAGGAGGAGGATGAGAGGTGACTTGATAGAGGTGTACAAGATGATAAGAGGCATAGATCGAGTGGACAGTAAGAGACTTTTTCCCAGGGCTACAATGGCTAACATGAGGGGACATAATTTTAAGGTGATTGGAGGAAGGTATAAGGGGGATGTCAAGGGTAGGTTTTTTTTACACAGAGAGTGGTGGGTGTGTGGAATGCACTGACTGCAGAGGTTGTGGGGCAGATACATTTGGGACATTTAAGAGAGTCTTAGATAGGCACATGAATGATAGAGAAATGGGGGGGCTATGTGATGGGAAGGGTTAAATAGATCTTGGAGCAGGATAGAATGTTGGCATAACATTGTGGGCCGAAGGGTCTGTACTGTGCTGTAGTGTTCTATGTTCTATGTTTTTTACACAGAGAGTGGTTGATGTCTGGAACTTGCTTCCAGAGGAGTTGGTGGAAACAGATGCACTCTCTACATTTAGACAGGCACCTGAATGGGCAAGGTGGAGAAAGTCATGCTCCCAGTGCATTCGAATCAGGAATGGGAGGGGCTTGGGTCTTGCCATCAACTGGGATGTTCAGGATGATAAGTACTGTGAGGTGGGAGGTGGTGGGGGGTGGGGAGTAAATCAGGGTTGAAATTGGGCCAAGGTCCAGCTGAAAGAGACCCGCAGAGAGGGCTGTGGAGAATGTGCAGGGGCCCACCAGGATGCATAGCCGCAGACCTCATCAGGTGAAGCTGCTTTAAGTTGCACTGAGGGTCTCACACTGAACCTGCAGCAGAGACCACAGTGTTCATGGCTGCGTGGACAAAGCTGGACCTTGTGGAGTTGGTGTGCTTTGTGCTGTTAGACACCACAGTCTATATTCATGTGACTTACTGGTAACTGTGCACTCAGGGAGCCAGAAGCAGCTTGGTGAGATTTGCAAAGAGTTCAATAAATAAAATTTATGGGTTACCATTTAGTTCTTGTCAATGATTTTTCTTCTGGTACAGCTGTGGGGGAGTCCAGGGGATTTACAGCAAGTCCTGGGCAGGTTTGGAGGTTTGGCAGCTCTTGTGTAATCGTCAGGGAGGCAGGAGAGGGTTGGTTACCAGGACACTATTTGGCAAGTGGGAATCTCTTCCAGAATTTTACACAGCATGTAATCAGCTTCACACGTTAGCAAGTCTCATGGCCTCTTAGTTCACAGGTAGTGGCTGATCCACAGAGAGGAGCATGAAAGTGTGGAGGGACTCTCTGGTGCAGAGCTGAGGGAGGCTGCTTCTTTGTCGTGAGGTGTTAACAATCTATCTCAGTGATTTGCTGAGAAGGTCAAGTGGAATATATCCAAAACCTGGGCACGCTGGGAACCTGAACAACATGGATCCAAGTTTGCTGATACAAGGCTGTGTCAGTATGGACCATGGGGCAGACGCATAGAGGCTTCAAGAGGAATAGGCAGGCTAAGTAAATGACTGAGGGTGTGATAGATAATGTGGGAAAATGTGGAATCCTCTTCTTTGGTAGAAAAACAGAAAAGCAGAAGATGTTTTAAATGGTGAGAGAGCAGCAGGTTCTGTTGTTCAGAAGGGCCCTGGGTGTCCTTGGACGTGGATCACTGGAGGTTAACTCACAGGTACAGCAACCAGTTAGGGAAGCAAACAGTATATTGGTCTTTATTGCAAGAGGGTTTGGGTCCAAGAGTAGAGACATCTTACTGCAATGATACAGAGCCCCAGTGAGACCACATCTGGAGTACCATGCACTGGTCTGGTCTCACTCCTTCAGGAAGGATGTACCCGCCACAGAGAGAGTGAAGCAAAGGTTCATCAGACTGATTCCTGGGATTCTCACAGGACAGATGTGGGGAAGGTGTTTCTCTTGGGTGGGATGTCTGGAACGAAGGGCACAGATTTCTGCATGAGGGTTGTGGAGGCTCCGTCACTGGGTATATTCAAGTTGGAGAACAATGGGGTTTAAGATATTAAGGGAATCAAGGTTAGTGGGGTTAGTGAAGAAAGTGGTGCTGAGCTAAAAGGTCTGCCATGATCTTATTGGATGGTAGGACAGGCATTAGGGGCCAAATGGCCTGTTCCTGCTTCAGTTTGCCTCTCGGGTAGATGTTAAAGCCCTTGACCCACTGTATGTGTACTGGGGGATATTTCTCCCTCACTCTCATCAGTAAAGTTATCTTATCATTTTCAATTGTTCCTGGGATATTGTAAGCAGTGTTGGGATTACATCGTCCATCCCTGATGACCTCTTCTGTTGGGCCTGGAGCTACAGAGCGGACCCAGTGAAGGTGGCAGATTTGTCCATAGGAAGGACATGAGTAAACCAGAGGGATTTTTACAAAAATTTTCACCATTACCATGACCACTTGTAACTCCAGATTTATTGAAACTTATTTAAAAAAGGAATTAATTTTTATTTCTGAATTTAAATTCTCCAGCTGCTGTGGTGGGATTCGAACTCCTGACTCTGGATCAGTGGTTCGGACCTCTAGCCACTGGCCCACTAAATATGCAACCATATTATTATCATCTTGTTCTCTGTGGGATCTTGCTGAGCATAATTTGGCTGCTGCATTCACTGCACTGTCGGTAAGTACACTTTACAAAATACTTTGTGAACTGTGAAGCACCTTGGGATGGGCAGAGAGGATGAGGACAGTGCTGTAGATATTCCTCAGCACCATAGGAGCAGGTTCAGTGTGTAAGGCAGGCACGGCAGGCACGGTAGTGTAAGGCAGGCACGGCAGGCACGGTAGTGTAAGGCAGGCACGGTAGTGTAAGGCAGGAACGGCAGGCACGGTAGTGTAAGGCAGGCACGGCAGGCACGGTAGTGTAAGGCAGGCACGGTAGTGTAAGGCAGGCACGGCAGGCACGGTAGTGTAAGGCAGGCACGGTAGTGTAAGGCAGGCACGGCAGGCACGGTAGTGTAAGGCAGGCACAGTAGTGTAGCGGTTAGCGCAATGCTAGTACAGCAACAGAGACCTGTTTTCAATTGCGGCCGCTGTCTGTAAGGAGTTTGTATGTTCTCCCCGTGTCTGCGTGGGTTTCCTCTGGGTGCTCCAGTTTCCTCCCACATTCCAAAGACGTACGGGTTAGGAAATTGTGGGCGTGCTATGTTGGTGCCGGAAGCGTGGCGACACTTGCGGGCTGCCCCCAGAACACTCTACGCAAAAGATGCATTTCACTGTATGTTAAAATGTACATATGACTAATAAAGATATCTTATCTTATAAAATGTTCAGGCATATCTCCCACACAGCTTCTCTGCCCAATCTCAAGATTACTGAAATTGAAACAGCAAATGCTGGAAACACACAACAGGTCAGGCAGCATCTGAGAAGGGAGGAACTGAACCAACATTTCAGATCAATGACCATTCATCAGGATGCCATGAGCTCTGGTGAAGGGTTACAGACTGAAACATCACCCTGCTTCCCCCTCCAGATGCTGATGACCTGTTGAGTATCCCCCACACTTCCGGTTTGTATTTTAGATTTTCAGCCTCTGTGATGTTTTGATCTTCACTCCCAGTTTGTGCCCAGAGGGCACAGGGTTTGATTCTGTGAGATGCTATGGAATAGGGAATGTTATTCAGGCTTTGATATTTCCCTCTGTCTCACAGAGGGGATGGAGGCCACAGGTTGCTGATGTGCAGTTTTAACATTGATTGCCATTGTGACCTGCCCTTCAGAAGGTGGTGGGGAGCCGTCCCCAGGAACCACTGCAGCCCGTGTGGTGAAGGCGCCCACGGTTACTGGAGAGTCCGCTCGCTGCGGTTCCGACCCAACCTCTGCACTGCTGGTGGATTCCACACACTGGCCGCCACATCGGGCCTCTTGTTTACATAATCAGGGGGCTAACACCTGTGTCATCAAGGGGTGTCATCGTGTAGTAAGCCAGTGGGATACTGTGGGTGTGAGCTTCAACACACCTGAGGCAGTACATGGTCACCAGTCCCACTTCACACCCTGGTGACGGACGTGGAGAATGCACTAGTTTCCCACCGACTCAGTCCACGCAGGGTCTGCACGACCTGCTGTGAAGGTGCAGACTGTGTGGTTGGGTACCTGAGGGGTCTGAGGTGGCACACACGTGGGGGACAGGGAGCATAAGCCCCAATAACTTCCCCCACCTCACGTTGCTCAAATTAGCTGACAATTTGAAGCAGGCAGTTCTGTGAAGCTGGCTGTCTGGTTCAGTCAAGTGTAAAATTGCACCACCTGACAGAAGTATAAAGGCACAGAAGGAGGTGGTGGCTCTTGCTGCATCAGCCGAATACTGTTATAATGGCTAAAAATTCCTGTTAAAAGCAGAGATTAACAGCACTGAGATTCCCATTGTTTTCCTTTCTGTTGGGGGTTACAACTAATGGCTCCAGGTTAGAAGAAAAGCAACAATCTGTACAAGTGACCCTGTCAAAATCTTCGCAGTGGTCAAAACATCACAAGTTATGAAGCTGGGCTGCAAAATTATACAGTGCAGATTAAGTGGTGAAATCATTCGAACAATGATAAAACAGCTGTCTGGTGGAGAGGGTCTTGCAAATGTGGCAATGGAGGAAAATACAATGAAGCATTTAAAAAACTCCTGACAGTAACATGTAGCAGCATGACCCAGGAGCAGAGACCTAGTCTGATGAGTGACTACTCCGCCGTTCCTTCTCTGTGATTGGATGTCACTGGCAGGAAATGGATTGTGTAATGCCCTGTTTTTGGGCATTAAATGTCTCAACTTTGAATGTTAACTGAAATGTAAAGGAAAATCATGGACTTCCTGTGAGCTGCCTGGGTCCTCTGCCTGTCCTGTACCTGAATGAAGGGGAGGCTGTCGATGTCCAGGAATGTAACTGGTAACTGGTTTATCATTGTCACATGTACCGAGCCACAGTGAAAAACTTTGTTTTGCATGCCGTCCATACAGATCATTCCAAACATCAGTACATCGAGGTAGTACAAAGGAAAAGCAATAACAGAATACAGAATATAGTGTTACAGTTACAGACAAAGTGCTGTGAAGGTAGACAAATAAAATGAAAGGTCATGATGAGGTAGAATGAGATATCAAGAGTTCATCTTGAGAAGAGGTCTGTTCAAGACTCTTATAACAGCAGGATAGAAGGTGCCCTTGAGCCTGGTGGTGTGTGTTCTCTTGTATCTGAGAGTGCCTGCCTGGTCATTACAGCTTTCCATCCAGCTGGGTGCAGAATAGGACAATCAGGGGGAGAGAAGCTTGCAGCACATCTGTAAGGCTTGGCCCAGTGTTACTGACCTGGCTGAGCAGCCAGCTCTCAGTGCCCCGCTGCTGGGGATGGTGAACATTTCGGGTGAAGACCCTGCATCGGGCCCAAATCAGCCATGATCACATTGAATGGTCGGGCAGGCTTGAGGGGCTGAGTGGCCTCCTCCTGCTCCTGTTTTCTTGTGTTCTTGCTGTCAGTTTAACTGAGTTAAACTGATTCTATTCAATTCCAAGTACACGCCTGCATAATCTGTCCAGGTATCCTGAAAAAGCAGGAATTATATCCAGCACGGACACTGGACAGGGAATGGAACGTTGTCATGGTGAAGTGTGGGAGATCCAGCTGCTGCAGCTCAATGTTCCATCAACCTGACGTCACGTCCCTGTGGCTGGGGGAAGAGGAACTGGACTGTCGACGTGAGAACAGTGAAGGTGGGGGACATGGCGAGATGTTCCCATTTGTGGAATCTGAAACCACAGCATCAGTATGTGAAACTCACCCCAGTGGGGAAGCCAGAGAGAACATCTGGGCAGATGCTGCGGTGCGTTTCCAAGCAGCTGCTGCCCTGTTGGAAGTGACAACATTTGAAGGAGATGTGAAGGAATCCATGACACGATCCATGGCATAGAAGGTGTATAAAGTCATGAGGGGCATCGACAGGGCGAATGCAGTCCTTTACCCTGGGAAAAGGAATCAAAAACTAGGGGACATAGGTCTAGGGTGAGAGGGGGAAGATTTAAAAGGGACCTGAGGGGCACTTCTTCACACAGAGGGTGGTGTGTATGTGGAACGAGCTGCCAGAGGAAGTGGTTGAAGCAGGTACAATAAGCACATTTGAGACATTTGGACAGATACATGGGGAAGGTTTAGAGGGAAATGGGCCAAACACAGGCAAATGGGACTAGCTTAGATGGGCATCTTGGCCGGCATGAACCAGTTGGGCTGAAGGGCCTTGTTTCCGTGCTGTACGACTCTGTGACTCTGTTTTGAAGAATAGTGAAGGAGTTTTCCAGGGTGTGCAACTGGGTATTGATCAACATTGTTAAATCCCTATTCCATTGATGCTCCTGGGATCTTGCTCTGCGTTTCTTACATTCCAGGAGTGACTGGCCTTCATCAGATGTAAAGTACTTTGGTATGTTCTGAAGCTGTGAAAGGCACAGAAAAAATGTTTGCCTTAAACCAGACTGACAGGAGTATGCAGGGAACGACTGACAATTAACCAGAGTGCCAGACCTTGTTGAGGTTGGACACGCAGTGCCTGAAATAAAAAGTTCAATGATAATAAGATCGGAAAACTTCACATGAAACTCTTAAACCCATCCTGGGGTGGGTGAAGGGGGTGGGAGGTGATAACTGCCCATGCAATTCTTCGGGAGCCCGTGAGAATTCTCCCACTTCTCTGGCCTCACTGAGGTAATGAGATTATCCACTCTGACTTCTTCTGCTGTCTCACCAGGGTGCGTGGAGAAGGTTGTCCATCATCCACCCACTGGCCAGTTAATATTCCATCAGACTTCTCTGTACACCGCGGGACACCAATTTGCATGGATTATCTAGAATTCCTGTTCCCCAGCTTCATCCAGTCCTCCTGCCCCACCAGTTAGAGAGTGGGATGGGTGTGTTCTCCACAGTCCTCACATTAACTCTACCATCGCCTTTCTCCAGGCTCGTTGTCAATAATCCCACACTGCTGCACTCTGAGTACTGCCCAGAGCCCACTGCTAGACCTGCCCATTTTAACTCCAGAGGTCTCTTTGTCACATCCTGCTGCTGTTCAGTAAAGAGTGAATGCTTCCTCCTCTCGGATTGTGGCATTTGGCAGCCCAAGTGTTTACGTGACACTGCCCAATATCCAGGCCGAGAGTTTCTGAACAACTCGGTCTCCTAATGCTCAGGAGTTGTGGCATTAATATGGTTCATTACTCTGATTTAAAGGCCTTGCATGTGTACACACAGCTAGTGAATCTGGGGTTTCACGTCATGAATGTCCCAGCACTTTTCAAGTATGCGACTGGCGGCAGTACTTTGAGGTGGGAAAGGTGTTGAGGTAGCATAGCTCTGCCTTCTGCCAGAATGAACCTGGATTGTCCTGCCCATTACACGAGAGTGGCTGCTGGTGACGTTGCTGTTTAGCACCTGGGGACACTTTATCCAGTTGTTGTTCCTACCCTGCTCACAGAGCATGGGTGAAGAGTCCCCACAAATATTTCACTCAGTGCTCTTGCCTTTTTGAGGGATTGGTAACGAGGTTATTCTCTGCGAGTGTGATAGAACTTGTCACTGAGGTGGTCATAGGGAAGGATGCTGACTCCCTCTAGTGTTTAAATCAATGTGCTGTTCTGTGTGTAACCACAGACCTTGCAGATGTACAGCTCTTCATCACTGAGTAGTGTGTGCTTTGTGTGATTTGTTCCCGGATGTGGGAGTTACTGGCAGGGTGGGATTTGTTGCCCATCACTCTGAAAATGGTTCCATGTAGTGACAGTCCCACTGGTCATGTGGAAGGCAGGTATGGCCCGGAGTCCACCTGTAGGCTCAGAGTCCACCTGTAGGCCCAGAATCTACCTGAAGGCCTGGAGCCCACCTGTAGGCCTGGAGTCTACCTGTAGGCCCAGAATCTACCTGTAGCCCCGGATTCTCCCTTTAGGCTCGGAGTCCACCTGTAGGCCCAGAACCTACCTGAAGGCCTGGAGCCCACCTGTAGGCCTGGAGTCTACCTGTAGGCCCAGAATCTACCTGTAGCCCTGGAGTCCCCCTGTAGGCCCAGAGCCCACCTGTAGGCCCACACCTGGTGAGTTCCTTCAGGACCTGCTGGGATTTAATGGCAATCAACAGATTTATGGCCACTTTCCCTCAGACCTTTCCTTACATTTTTATTTAAAAAGTGAACTTAAATTCACAGACTACCCACGGTGGGAGTCAAACACACATCCTGTGGCTTAGTAACCATTAGACTGTTCCATGTTTTTAGCCTCTGTCCATAACACATTGCGATGGTGATAAGAAGGATCCTGCCTCAAACCTTCACCTGTTCCAGTACAGCCTCTGTCTGCTGGGGGTCCTGGGGAGTTACATATCCAGTGAACCCACCAATGGAACAGCAGGAAATATTCCTACAGCACCTTTTATGACCTCAGCTTGCCCCACAGTACTGTACAACCAATGGACCTCTTCTGCAGAGCAGCAACTGTTGGAATTGCTGCCAATTTGCACAGAGTTTCAGTCATATTGAATAACTGGACACTGGTGAGAAGTCTTCTTTGAAACTGTGCAACAGGATGTCCACAAGGTTACAAGAGGTACAGATAGCATAGAAAGTGAGAAACGTTTCCCCAGGGAGAGACATCTAAGACTAGAAGGCATAGGTTCAAGATGAGGAGGAAGAGGTTTAGAGAAGATTTTCCCCAGAGAGTGGTTGGAACCTGGAATGCACTGCCTGAGGGGGCGGTTGAGGGAGAGACCCTCACAGCATTTAAGAAGTATCAGGACGAGCCCTTGAATTGCCAAGGCAGAGAAGGCAATGGGCCAAGTGCTGCTAAATGGGACGAGTATAGATGGGTACTTATGGTTAGCACGGACGCTGTGGGTTGAAGTGCCTGTTTCTGTGCTGCCTGAGTCTGTGATGCGTTGGGTATGTGTGAGAGAGCTGACGTGGTTTACTGTCCCATTCAATAGACAGCAGCACTGATACTGCAGCTCTCGGTTAGTGCTGCCTGTAGTAGGAGCTAAAGTTATCTGTTCAGGTGAGACAGACTCACACCCTCTCGGCTGGTGGCACCACCCATGGATGGGTTACCATTTGAGTCTACTCCTGATGCTTTGCTAAATGGTGAAGCAGTGCATGTCTTTGGGACTGTTACTGACAGAAATTGGCCCATTGAGAATAAATTGGAGAGATTATCGCGCTAGGACCATCAGAGCACAGATTTCAACTCACTCACCCCGGCTGTGGACTGGGCCATCCATCCATGATTGATGTCACTGAACTCCAGAGGTCGTGAGTTCAAATCCCACTAGGTCAATAAATCTTGACTGGGCCCAGAGTGGAGGACACTCAGAGCTGTGGGATTCTTGCACAAAACCCCCTTCTCCTATGGATGCTTGATGTTGTGGGCTGGGAGTGTCAACAGACCACTTGTGTCACCTGAAGGAATGTGTTAACACCATGTGACATGTACAATTACACAGAATCAAAGCCAGTGGGGCCTCAGACTGACATGACCCTGTATAAGTGGGTACCTCTGACTGCACAGGTGGGGTACACCTTATAATGTTAAGGTGGGGTACACCTGATGGTGTACAGGTGGAGTACACCTGACTGTGTACAGGTGGGGGATACCTGACAGTGTATAGATGGGGTACACATGACCTTGTACAGGTGGGATACACCGAACTGTGTACAAGTGGGTTACAGCTGATGGTGTACAGGTGGGGTACACCCATTGGTGTAATATGGGTACAGCCGACTGGGCACAGGTGGGGTACACCTGACAGTACACATGTGGTGTACACCTAACAGTGTATAGATGAGCTACACGTGACCTTGCACAGATGGGGTACACCAAACTAGGTACAGGTGGGGTACACTTGACTGTGTACGGGTGAGGTACACCCGATGGTGTACAGGTGGGGTACACTGAACTGTGTACATGTGGTATACACTTGACCATGTACAGGTGGGGTACACCTGACCGTGATTAGGTGGGGTACACAGCCAAGAAAGCTCACCAGTGCCTCTACTTCCTTAGGAGGCTAAAGAAATTTGGTTTGTCCCCTTTGACACTCACCAACTTTTATTGATGCACCATAGAAAGCATCCTATCTGGATGTATCACGGCTTGGTACGGCAACTGCTCTGCCCAGGACCGCAAGAAACTGCAGAGAGTTGTGGACACAGCCCAGCGCATCACGGACACCAGCCTCCCCTCCTTGGACTCTGTCTTTACCTCTCGCTGTCTTGGTGAAGCAGCCAGCATAATCAAAGACCCCACCCACCCAGGTCATTCTCTCTTCTCTCCTCTTCCATCAAGTAGAAGATACAGGAGCCTGAGGGTACATACCACCAGACTTAAGGACAGCTTCTACCCCACTGTGATAAGACCATTGAATGGTTCCCTTATACAAGGAGATGAACTATGACCTCACGATCTACCTTGTTGTGACCTTGCACCTTATTGCACTGCACTTTCTCTGTAGCTGTGACACTTTACTCTGTACTGTTATTGTTTTTACCTGTACTACATCAATGCACTCTGTATTAACCCAATGTAACTGCACTGTGTAATGAATTTACCTGTACAATCGGTTTGTAAGACAAGATTTTCACTGTACCTCGGTACAAGTGACAATAATAAACCAATACCAATACCAATACCTGACCGTGTACAGGTGGGTTACACAGACTTGTATAGATGGGGTATAGATAGAAGCCTCAGACTTGGCTTCTATCCATCTCTAAGTGTTTGCACCTTTGTCTGGGACTTGGCATCCCACATATCAATGGTTGGGTTTCATCACAGGTAAAGTTCTGATCGACCAGGACAGGGTAAATCACAGAACGGTTGGAGTGGGGAAGGAGGCTATTCGGGCAATCAAACCCATACTGGCTCCATGTAAGAGCAATCCAACAACTTGATTCAAAAGTATAAAATCCTGAGGGATCATGACTGTGTGGATGGGGAGAGAATGTGTCCACTTGGGCGAATCTGGAACTTTAATATAAAGTGTCACCCACAGAGATGAGGTGAATTGTCTTTCTTTCAGAGGGTTGTGAGCTTTTGGAACTTTTCCTCAGAGTGCAGTGGAAACAGAGACATTGTTTCCTATCCGAGCTCGGGGGTGAGAGACGTTCGGGAGAATCAGCCTCCATTAACTGATCCCTTAAGTTGTTTAGCGCCAGACCCAACTCTGACGTATATTGGGTAAATAATGTGCCAGTGCAGAGAGAGCCAGAGTCCGACCCTCAGTTCTATGTCTACTGCTGGGGCAGCCCATCATCTGATGCACAAGGCAATTTTCAGCTCCCATGGTCTCTCTCTCTCATCTCCAGTTGCTGCACATCAATAAAGGTCAGTAGCAAAGTGTATGCTATTATTGTGGTAGCAATTTCTGGCTACAACTTTGACTTCAGGACTTCAGGAAAGGGGGTGGTGTACATGCACCTGTCAACATCAAGGGTGCTGAGGTCGAGAAGGTTGAGAGCTTCAAGTTCCTGGGAGTGAACATCACCAATAGCCTGTCCTGGTCAAATCACGTAGACACCATTGCCAAGAAAGCTCACCAGTGCCTCTATTTCCTCAGGAGGCTAAAGAAATTTGGTTTGTCCCCTTTGACACTCACCAACTTTTATTGATGCACCATAGAAAGCATCGTATCTGGATGCATCACAGCTTGGTATGGCAACTGCTCTACCCAGGACTGCAAGAAACTACAGAGAGTTGTGGACACAGCCCAGAACATCACGGACACCAGCCTCCCCTCCTTGGTCTCTGTCTTTACCTCTCACTGCCTTGGTGAAGCAGCCAGCATAATCAAAGACCCCACCCACCGGGTCATTTTCTCTTCTCTCCCCTTCCATCAGGTAGAAGATACAGGAGCCTGAGGGCACGTACCACCAGACTTAACGACAACTTCTACCCCACTGTGATAAGACTATTGAACAGTTCCCTTATACGATGAGATGGACTCTGAACTCACGATCTACCTTGTTGTGACCTTGCACCTTATTGCACTGCACTTTCTCTGTAGCTGTGACACTTTACTCTGTACTGTTACTGTTTTTACCTGTACTACATCAATGCACTCTGTACTAACTCAATGTAACTGCACTGTGTAATGAATTGACCTGTATAATCGGTATGCAAGACAAGTTTTTCACTGTACCTCGGTACAAGTGACAATAATAAACCAATACCAATACCAATCCAAACTGTGTCCTGTGATTTTGTGTACGCAGATTTAACCCAGATTAAATTGGCGATGTTTTGCATTGTTTGCCAGTAAAACCACAACCTTCCATTGACCAACCGTCAGACACCAAACTGTAGCCTCCTGTTGACCCACCATGTCAAACACCAAATGCCCACCACGCTGCCTGGTTGACACAATGACCCCTCAGATACTGCCTCGTGGAGTACAGATTACTGAGGGTCACTCTTGAGGAATGTTACATCAAATCCCCTAGCACCATCCATTGCTCAGGAAACAAGCCCAGAAATCTGAAACACTACATACCTCAGTTACCTAACAGCCACATTGTGATCTTATCTGGTGCCTTTAAAACATCTCAAAGCCCCAAGGATTTTAAAAGGGCATGGAGCCATGCAGAGTGGATGATCTGAACTATGGTCGGAGTTATACTTGAAGAAGCATCCTACTGGAGGAGAGAGGTTGGGGTCTCAGGAACAGAGATTGGGAGGGGCCATGGAGAGATTGCAGAGTGAGGGTGGGAATATGAAACCTGCCTCAGGAGCACACACTCAGTTATACATGGGGTTGATATTCTATCCTGAAGTTGCAGGAAGGTTGGGGAAGGGTGGGCTTCAGGTTGTTTAATCTGAAGTGGACTAAAACTGAGGAGGTGAATTTTGTCCATCCAAGGAGTCTGGGGGTGTGGTGTTTGGGCAGCACAGTGGACCCGACGAAATGTTCAGTGACAATTGACTGAAGGGTGACCAGGCTGTCCTGCTCCTTGTCCTTCTCCCTCCTGTAGTGTCCCCATTCACACGATGCCAGACGGCTCCAGTTCCCTCTTGGTAACGTAGGCCACACATTTCTGACCCTTTGTGAACAATCATTCTGGTGAAGCACAGTTTGACCAAGCTTTTAGGCAGTTGTCCAACTGTGCCAGTGCCATACTTTGCTAGTAATGTTCCCAGGAAACTTCTTGACACACGTTACTGAGTCAAAGACTCAGGGCTGGGGATCTGCAGACGTTTAGGGTGGTCTGAAACATGTTTTGTGGAAAATTCGACTGTGCTTGAGGACCAGGACACTGTGGGCCCTGCATACTTACCATCCCTTTGGTGGAGGTGTCAGTAGGAGACAGGTTCTTCATTATCTGCAGTCGCAGGTTATGGAGGTGGGGGGACTGTGGGGGAGGGGAGACCTGAAGTGGGGAGGGTGAGGGTCGGGTGATTGGGGTATCAGAGGTTGGAGGGGTTTACGACTGGCACTGAGGAGGTTGTGGAGATGTGGGTGTTGTGGGGGGATTGGGGGTAACAGTGGGGAAACCACACTGTCCGAGGGTTTCTCCTGCAGACGGGAACCTCATGTTGGCCGTCACTCACTGGTCTGGGCACCTCCGTGTAAACATGACTCATACATGTCAGACCCAGAGGGACATTTGCAGCAGATCGATGTGGTAATGTATAGCACATCGTACTGTGTGAGAATTTATAGACCTCTGTATGAAGGTATGTTATTGCTGGTCACTTGTTTAAACATCATTATGCCCAAATAATTCTAAAGTGTGTCATTAGGGTCAGTGAGACAAATGCATTGTTTGGGATGAAGTACCTTTCCCACACCAACTTTTATCGATGCACCATAGAAAGCATCCTATCTGGATGCATCACGGCTTGGTATGGCAACTGCTCTGCCTGGGACCGCAAGAAACTGCAGAGAGTTGTGGACACAGCCCAGCGCGTCACGGACACCAGCCTCTGTCTACACTTCTTGCTGCCTTGGTAAAGCAGCCAGCATAATCAAAGACCCCACCCACCCTGGACATTCTCTCTTCTCCCCCCTCCCATCAGGCAGAAGATACAAAAGCCTGAAAGCACGTACCACTAGGCTCAAGGACAACTTCTAGCCCACTGTTATAAGATATTGACGGATCCCCAGCACGACAAAATGGACTCGACCTCATAATCTACCTCGTTATAGCCCTTGCACCTCATTGTCTATCTGCACTGCACTTTTTCTGTAACCGCAACACTTTACTCTGCATTCTGTTATTGTTTTCCCTTGTACTACCTCGATGCACGGTATGATGAAATGATCTGTATGGATGAAATGCAAAACAAAGTTTTTCACTGTACCTTGGTACATGTGACAATAATAAACCAAGTTACCAATTTCTACGATAAAAAGATGTCAGTTTATACAACATCCAGCTGAAAATGACAACAATCCCAGATGGAACCTCCCAGTAAACTGCTTACAGACGTTACCTTGAGCTCTCAGTTTGATGCCCAGATTTTGTTATTATTTCCCTGGGCTTTGGGGAGGTGACGAAACACTCCGAATTGTGAAGAACCTGTGGTCCACGTGTATGGGAGATGCCATTGGAAATCAGAAAGTTTAGTGCAAAGGCCAAAGTCAACAGTAATGACCATACTGCCTTGCTCCAACGCTGATGAGGTGACTTTACCATCCACATACAGGAGGGTGTTCAGCAACAACACTTTAGAATTATTTGGGTATAATGATATTTAAAGCTTTAATGAACTGATGTTTTCCCCAGGCACTGCTAGTCACTGATTGTGCACATGTAACACAGGCACTTTGTACAGTATATACATTCAGAAATGTAGGAAATGGTGGACAAGTCAGAATTGGTCACACCTCCGGTTTGACCTGCTCCTTGAGGTCAAAGTCAAAGTCGAGTTTATTGTCATATGCACAAGTCCATGTGCAGCAGCATCACGGGCACACAACATCAGAGAGACAACATTCACAAGAAAAATGTAAATTGAACATCAATTATACAAGAAAGAACATAATTAGAACAAAAACTAAACAAAGTCCATTCTAACGCAAAGTGAACCAGTTCTGGATTTGGCCTGTTCCTGTATCCTGGGGAGTACCTGTCCTGCTCCTTGAGGTTCTGTAGCTCTTGGTTTGAGACCAATCTCGTGTGCTTCCAGTTACTTGCTGGGGAATTTGACCGTACTGAAGCTTCCAAGACGACTCAGGCAGGTACAGGGTGGTTCTGAGAGTTGTTAAGAGTCATAGAGTCATAGAGCAATACAGCTTGGATACAGGCCCTCTGCCCAACCAGTCCATGCCAACCACAGTGTCCACCCAGCTAGTCCCAATTTCCTGCGTTTGGCCCATACTTGCGTTGTTGCTGCTCTCCTGATCCAGAGAAGGGACCAGTGTTCTAGCACACCGAGCAGGGTGGCTGATGTGGAGTTGGGAGGCGAATGGTTCAATCCAGGTGACCCAGGTCCTTTTCGCAGATGTGTTGTTGCTATGACTGGTCCAGTGAAACTCCAGGCGTATGGCAGTGGTTGGGACATTGGTGGGAGCAATCTTGGTCACGGTATGGCACAATAACCTACTCCGGATATGGGCTTCAACAGCAAGGCCATCACTTACTGCCCATCTTAACCCCCCCATCTTACCATTGACTTAGCAACCAACACATTCCTACTTGGTTATTTTGTGTCTAAGTTCCACGATGTAAGTTGGGGGTGTAAATGAGGAAAACTGGGGAGGGTGTAAATCAAAGATTTAAATCAGGGCATAACAAACAATCTTCTGGAGAAGCCCAGGAGGTCGAGCAGCATCTGTGGGAGGAAAGGAATTATCGACCCACTGAGTTCCTCCAGCAGATTGTTTGTTCCCCCAGCTTCCAGCATCTGCGGTCTTTTGTATCTTCTCTTAAATCAGGTGTGTTGGGCTTGTAAATCAGGGATATAAAGCATAATGTTTGTAAGGCAAAACTTGAGAGATGTTGGGGAGAGTGTGGGGTGGGTTTACATCAGGCACACCAGTGTGCCAGCGTCTTTACTTTCTTAGGAGGTTAAGGAGGTTCGGCATGTCACTGAACACCCTAACAAACTTCCACAGATATACTGTTGAAAGTATCCTGACTGGTTGCATCATGGTCTGGTACAGCAATTCGAATGCGCAGGAACATAAGAAGCTGCAGAGGGGAGTGGACTCTGCCCAGTACATCAGGGGTACATCCGTCCCCACCATTGGTAGTATTTAGTGGAGGAGCTGCCTCAAGAAGGCAACATCCATCCCCACCATCTGGGCTGTGCCATCTTCTTGCAGCTACCATCGGGCAGGAGGTACAGAAGCCTGAAGTCCCACACCACCAGGTTCAGGAACAGCTACTTCCCTTCAACCATTCGGTTCTTGAACCAACCAGCACAACACTGATCAGTTTAGCAACACTATAACCATTTTGATCACTTTGCACTAAAATGGACTTTGTTTTTAGTTTGTCCTAATTGTGGTCTTTCTTGTAAAAATTGTGTATAATTTATGTTTTATTTGTGAATGCTGCTCCTATGAAGCTGTGTGCCTGTGATGCTGCTGCAGGTGAGCTTTAAATTGCACCTGTGCACACGTGGACTTGTGCATCTGACGATAAACAACTTTGACTTTGAGTCACTCTCCCAAGTTTGAAGATGAGGTGGTGTTCAGAGTGTGACTCAGCCCACACCTTCTGTTTCTGATCTTCTGAATTGTTGGGCAAGATTCTCCAACTTTTTGAGGAGCCAATAACACCTCAGCCAGATTTTTCTGCCTCTTTCTTTATCACACTCACTCTTTCTTGCTTCCTTTCTTTAATTGTGCCCTATCTTCCATGTAGAGGCAGTGAATGATCTATGTTCCTTTTAGTGGGTCAGTTAATAACTGGTAGGCTGACCATATGCTTCACTGGCTGAGGAATCTGATTGAGTGGCTTCATACTGTTTAAGCAGCTTTACACTGAGTGACTTGGTTGCAGAGTATAACCACTCCTGCTCCCTGGAGCTGGGAGATTTTGCTCCTCAATAAAATCACAGCAGGGATCTTCAGGCTTCTCAGCAGCTTCAAGTAATTTGGCACAGCAGCTAATTCATCAAAAAAGTGAATTAATAATCAATGTGAGAATAGGGTGAGCCCCAGAACCGTCACCAGTGCAATCACTGCACAGAAGGCTGGGACATTGTCGGTATTGCCACAGTCCACCACATTAGACTGCAGAATCTGAGATTATTTGTTTCAGAGCAGCCAGGTTATGGAGAGATTTAATCAAGGGGTTGAATATTAGAAGCAGCTTGGATTATAAATACTCAGAACCATTTCCAATGCCAGGGTCAGGAGCCAGCAGACACAGATTTTAATGAAAACATCTTTGGCGGATTGTTAGCAATTTGCATTTTTTGGGTCCAAGTTACAGGTGTGGATCTCGATAGATGAGGATTTGATTTTAGAAGAACTACCAGCTCTGCAAGATCAGGAGGGAAACTATTGCATCAGACGGATCATCTGGGAAATGGACAGATCCAGCCAGTGAACTGAGAATACTTCTGAGCAATAGGCTCTGTGAACAGATGGACTCATGGATAGGTAGTCTCAAAGGTGAGATAGAGAGGGAGGAGAAATAGTCCCATTGGAGGGATCCAATGTGATAATGAAGAGACAGATTCAATGGAGAGAAAGAGAGAGAGAGAGAGGGAGAGAGAGAAATATTCATGTAGTGAATGATTGTTGTGTGATGCCTCAAAGACCTGTGGGCCTGTCACAACAAAAGTCATTATCTTCGAAGGATCAAGACTGTGGTGCTACTGAGAGACAAAACCTCACACAGTTTTCCTTTGAGCACTGAGCCATTGAGGAGTCTGCAAGCAATGTCTCAGGTAAGTCTGGGAGTGGGGTAGGGTCCATGGATTACGGGAGAGGGCCAGTGATTGGCTGACAGGGATACGACCGAGATTTGGGAGTGTCTGGGTTACGTCATTGGGTAATTGTTGGGTGGTGGTTTTGGCCAATGTGGGATACAACATGCATCAGATACGTTGACAGGTTTAATCTGTCTTGGCAGGGGGATGGGAACTTCAAAGGAAATTCAGGATGGAGAGATAAAGCAGGAGTTAGAAAGGTACTGGGTGAAATAATAGACAGTTTGAGTTACACTTCAGAAAAATGATAAAATGGCAAAATTAATGTGGGTGTAAATGACTGCTCACAGTGTTCACAACAGGATAAATGAGTTAGCGGCAAAAATCGAACTAACCAGGAATGATCTCAATGCCATTATTGGAAATGTGGCTGCAGGGTGACCAAAACAGCAGATTAGATATTCCGGGGTATTTGACATTTTGAAAGGAAGGGCAACAAGGAAGAAAGGGCAGTGTGACACTATTGACGAGGAAAGACATCAGTGTGGTGGTGAGAAATGATCTGGGCTCAGCAGATCATGATGTCAAGTTAGAATCAGTTTGGATCAGCCTTAGAAATAGAAAAGGACAGGAAATGTTGTCAGGATTTATTTAAAGGCCTCCAATTCGTGTTTGTAATATTGGGCATGGCATTAATTATGAGACTAGAGACGTGTGTGACAAGGGCAATACAGTCATCATGGGAGACTTAACCGACATATAGACCGGACAAATCAAATATGCGTTAATAAGATCAATTCATTGAATTATACAAAACACTTCTCTCAATCAACATGTTGAGGAATAAACTGAGTTTTGGCTACTTTGGACCTCATCCTGTGCAATGACATGGGGCCAATTGATAATCTTGTTGTCAATAATATGATAGAATTTTACAGAGTCTGAAGGTGACGTTGTTCGATGGGAAGTTAGGGTCCTAAATCTGCAGAGGAAACGATGAAGGTGTGAGAGGAGAGTTGGCTGAGGGTGATCCAGGAGAACACATTGAAAGGTTTGATGGTCAATGTGCCATGGGTTTAAAGGAACTGCAAAAATTGCAAGTTGCAAAAATTAATTCCTTTGAGGTGCAAAATCTCAAAAGGAAAAATGATTTATTTGTGGATGACCTTGGAAATTAAAAGTGTTAAACCCAAGGAAGAAACTGATAGAGTTACCAGAGATGGGTCTGAGGATTGGGAGTGCTTTAGAACTCAGTGAAGCAGGGGCAAGAAATTGATAAAGAAAGGCAAGATGGAATATGAGAGTAAGCTGGTGAGAAACAGACCGTTAGAGCTTTCATACAGATGTAAAACGGAAAAGGCTAGCGGGAGCAAATGTGGGTCCCTTACATAATGAGGAGAATTTAAAATGGAATGGGGAAATGGCCCTTTAGTTTTGGACCCTACCCTGGAAAAAAGACTGTGACCACCCACCTTATCCACACCTATATAAACCTCTATAAGATCACCCTCAGCCTTCTTTCCTCCTATCCAGTCTCTCCTTATAACTCAAGCCCTCCAGTCCTGGGCAACATCCTTGGTGAACTGTCTGAAGAATTGATGCCACACAATTCCAGCTTTATTTCTGCCCATACTGGGGAAGCAGGTGTACCCTTCTCAATCTGTTCAGGCAGACCGTTGAGATGGGAGTGTGGCAAATCAAGAGTAGGAGGGTCTCAATGCTGCTGATGGCCCAGGAGAGATATCAATCTCAGCACATCTCTCCCACACCTGCAACTCTCCCTGACTGTTACTGTCAAGAAAACTGTAGTAACTGGGCTAAGTATTGCTTTTATCTATGGTCAGACACACACACATGAGAAAAAATGGACAAATTTTGCTATTTTGTTTTCACATCACGGCACATCCCTCCCCACCATAGGGATTATCTACAGGAGGCGCTGCCTCAAGAAGGCAACATCCATCCTCAAAGATCCCCACCATCCAGGCCATGCCATCTTCTTGCAGCTACCATCGGGCAGGAGGTACAGAAGCCTGAAGTCCCACACCACCGGGCTCAGGAACAGCTACTTCCCTTCAACTATTCACTTCTTGAACCAACCGGCACAATCCTAATCACTTCCTCAGTACAGTAACACTGTGACCACTTTACACTACAATGGACTTTTTTGTTCTAATTGTGTTTTTCCTTGAATAATTTTGTATAATTTATGTTCTTCTTGTGAACGTTGTGTCTCTAATGCTCTGTGCCTGTGATGCTGCTGCAAGTTTTTCATTGCACCTGTGCACACATGTACTTGTTCATCTGACAATAAACTCAATTTTGAGTTTCACTGTAAAGATAACATTTCCCTTGAACTTTATGTGCATTGGAAAGACGGTCTCCAACTTCACCCACATTAAGGCAGGCATGGAAGGAAGACCAGGAGTGAAGTTCCGCAGGACTGAAGTTAGGAAACATCTCTATCACAGGGCAAAATTCTCTTCTGCAAATGATAAATTTTTGATTTTTATTAACCTGAGGTATTGAGGGAAAAGACACAAGTGGAATTAAGTCACTCATTGGCTGTGACCTTACTGGATAGTTTGTTGTGATGGCCCCTGACAAATGGAACTATGTGTTACCGAGGATCTGGTCTCCAACTTCACCTGTGAAGGAGTTTGTTCTCAGGCTGCAATTGTTCCTCCCTCACTCTCCCTCTCCTGACAAACAGATGTCAGCCACTCCAAATGCCAGGACCCTTGAGACCACCGGTGTCCACTCCTAATCAAAACAGCTCTTCTTACTTTACTGATAAGATACAATCCTTGAGCAAATAGTGTTCTCATGAATATGATAATTTCCTTCTTCCACAGATAATATGCAGAAGTATCATTGTCAGAGAGACTTTGCTTCCTGTTCCTTGCATCTCAGTGAGTAAGGGACAGAGGCTCTAACCGAAGCTGACATTAACTAGCACAAGTTAAAATGTTCAGTAATTGCACAATAGTTTCTGGCCCGTGAAAATGAAAATCACAATGAAGTGCGTGCACACCTCTGACTTGCTTTGTACAGTCACTGCACAGAAAGATTTAAGCAAAGTTTGAAGTGGGAAATGCAGCAAGGGTTACGAAATGGAAATATTAAATCCACGTCCCTTGCTGGGTTGAGTCTGACCTGCCTGTGGAGTGCTTGCTGCATTTTTCTGCTTTTTGTTTCTGATTTTCAACATCTGTAATTTATTGATTTGAAACACAGTATTTATTCTCTGCACATTTTAAAAGACATAAAAAAAGAACTGCCTTAATCTTTTATAGAGTTGCAATGATTAATGGTCTGCACTCTGTAGTTTATCTGAACCAAGAGACATAAATGAAATAATTGGATAACATCTTACACAGTGAAGGTCGATCCTAGAACGTGATCTTTTGCGCCAATTATTCTGGTCTGTTTGAGTTTCCCCTCACCACTCTCCAGCTCACCCCATGAGTATAACCCTGTTCCATTCTCCCTTGTGTTTATAGACTCCCTTCAACTCTGCTCCTGTCCTCAGACACTGCTGGCGGAGTGAGCTCCAATTCTCCCTGCTCACTGCAGAAGAATTTTCTGCTGAATTCCAGTCGGATTTATTGGCAAGAGTCCCAGCCCAGTGCCACGTTGTCCCAGGAATGCCCAAAGACCAGGATAATGTGCTCCAGGTTCACCCACAATGCTCTAAAAGCAGTCTTGCAAGTGGAACGATGTCACCTTGTCCACACACGACACCATGTCTGCTCCTGAATTATTAATTGATTCGTTAGTGACTATCTTAAACTAATTCTCCTTGGTTCTGGTCCGTCACACATGAAGGTCTTCTCTCCACCTAACCTTTGAGCACTTGGGTTCAGTGAAGACCCTGCCTTCCTCTTTCTGTGGAACAGACACCCAGCCAAGTCAATCCTTCAGCACGTATTGTCTGTCAGTTCTGGCCCATCAATCTGAGTTGCGTTTTGAGTTTGTTCACCCAGCTCATGCGGATTCTAATTAAAATGAGGAACGGCATGAAATGGATTGTGCTTCCCTTCTTTCTGTTTTGCGGGGTCGACCGTTGCTGTGTGTCCTGTTGAATCATCAGTCCTTTGTGAATTAGGAGCAGCAGGAGGCCACTCGGTCCCTCGAGTCTGCTGCCTCATTCAATAGGACCCTGGCTAGTCTGATTGTTGCCTCAACCCCATTCCTGTCCACCTGCAGTAACCTTTCACCCCCTCGCTTACAAAGAATGCATCCACCTCGGACAAAAGATTATTCAAAATTCTGCTTCTACTGCTCTTTGAAGAAAAGAATTCTGAAGACCCACGGCCCTCTGAGAGAAAATATCTCACGTTTCCATCTTGAAGAAGTGACCCCTTAATCTTAAACAGTCATCCCTGGTTCTAGGTTCGCTCACAAGAGGAAACATCCTTGGCACACCCAGCCAGTCCAGACCCCACCTCGCCTTATACGTTACAACCAAGCCCCCCCCCACATTCTTCTGAACATCAGTGGATAGAAGCCCACCCTGTCCAACAGTTCCTATAAGACAACCCATCCAGGTCCATAAACCTTCTTTGAACTGCTTGCAACACATTAGCACCCTTAAACAAGGAGAGCAATACTGTACTCAGTTCTTCAGATGCAGGCTCACCTAAGCCCTGTATAGCTGAAGCAGAACCTCCCTGTTTTTGTATCTAGTTCTCCTTGCCATGGGAAACCCTGGGACAGTGTGTTCACTGCAGTGCTCCTGTATTACATGGGGAGTGACATCATCATATAGGCTCATGATACAGATATCACATTGATGGGGAGTCCCCTTTGAATTTCAGGAGGTCATTCATGTGTTTCACTCCAGGGAGAAAGAATTTTTATTTGTATAACACTTTGAAAACAATGTTGTACAATTGAATTTGTGTGAAGGTTTGTGCATAACGTGCACCCCTTGCACTTTGCTCTAAACACTGGTTTACAGGCTCCCTTCGGGCATATCACTTTTAAAGAAAATCACCAAAGTAGAAATGTCAACATGGTTTCAGGACATTATTATTCATGTTTTACTGAGTGTTACGAGGGAGAAATCGTGTTTTATTAACCTGTGAGGATTCTTGAAACATTGAAGTCCACTCAGAATTTGATACGTGGAAAAGTGGAATGAACGCAGGAATCCAGGTCTGTGGTTGTCCACACGAACCAGGAGGTGGATGCCCCACAGTTCCTGAACACGTGGTCAGCTGTTGTACTCAGGGACAGGCAAATGATCAAGCACGAACCCTATAACTGTGCCCCTGCTGCTCTCTCAGTGGGTGATTGGATGAAGGGAAGATACCCTGATAGCATGGAGGGAGAATGAGGCAGAGAGAGCTGGATGAAGTACAGAGAGAAAGTCACATCAGTCACCCTGTGAATGCTGATGAAATATTTGGTCCGACAGGGTCAGCTCCTAATTTACTGCTAATTTGGGCTGCTCTGATTTTGTGAAATTCCATGGGCCGCCTGCCAGATCTGTTGAGAGCTCGGGTGTAAATAAGGCTCAGTGGGCATGTTGTTTTTGTTTACTTGGATTGACAAGTTCCTGCTAACTCAAGCAGTTTAAAGCACTTCACATCTTTGTGCAAATCATTGAAATGGTTTTCACTGCTGCCTGCCGTTGTTTGCACACAGCCTCCCCCTCCACACATGGCTCCTTTCACTCTTCCTGATGTCTGCACCTCACCATTTGATCAACTCGGGAGACAAATGGTGTGAAAAAGCAAACGTCTTCACGGGGACCCTGGTGGGAGCAAGAGCAGGTCATACCTCAGCCCCCGTGACTCTGGTGCTTGGAGGCTGTGTGTATGGTCAGTGGTGTCACCCAAATCATCGTCATCTTACCCAACATGCAGGGGCAGACCAGCTCTTCCAGACCAACAGGAGGACAAAACAACACCGCATACGTAGCATCTTTAATAAAGAACTTAACAGCTGCCTTCTCCACCAACATTTGACCCTGAGCCATGTTGGGATAGGTGACCAATACCCTGCTGAAAGTGGTAGGTTCAGGAGTACGGAAGAGAGGGGAAGGGAGACAGAGGGCCGGAGAGGTTGGGGAGGCATTGTTCCAGAGAGATGTGCCACATCCCTAATCTGAGAGCCAGGTCAATGTGGATGCCAGGAAATGCTTCCTTACAAAATGTCAGAGGTGACATTGCCAGCTTTTATTGGGTATGGAGCCTCATGGCACCAAACTGGTCAAATGGAATAGGGTTTCAGATCAGAGAAGCCGGAGCTGAATGTGGAAAGAACCAGGTGGTTTGAGGTTTTCTCCATCTGACTGAATGTGGAAGGAAGGCAAAATCACAGTCTGTGTTCAGGTGGGGCTGCAGGTTACTTGGTGACATCAGTAAACTGTGCAAAGCTGCACCAGAGAGAGGCCACTCCATTGTCCTCACGTTGCCTCAACAGCAAATCTACTCAGGCAGACGGGATGCCTCGGAGGGGAAGGTGTTCCCACGGGAAAACTCATCCACCTGCTTCACTCTGAGTCTTGTGATAAAACGGGATGATGTTCCCTTCAAATGATTAAACTCCAAATCAAGGTTTGTACTTCAGCTGTGACAATCACAGGGAGGTGGCAGTGTGGTGCTTGTGTTACTGCACTGATAACTGGGGAGGAGGTTCAAACCCCACAATGCTAGCTGGGGTTTGAATTCCATTTAAAAAGAACGAGCCACCTGACAGTAAAAGTGATGCTTTTCGTACGAAACAAATTGGTTCATGTTGCCCTTCAGGGAAAGAACTTCTGTCCTTCCCTGGCCTTCCCTTTGTGACTCCTGGCAACTCATCAATCTCTTCTGAGTGGCAAATTGGTGCGACATGAGAACAGAAGGAAGTAGGAGCAGGAGTAGGCCACTCGGCCCCTCAAACCTGCCCTCCCCTTCAATGTGATTTGCTCCAGGCCTCATCTTCTCTTCTCTGCCGGTTCCACGAGGCCCTCAGTTCCCTGATCTTTGAAAAGTGTACCTACCTCTTTAAATCCCCCCAATAATCGAGGCTCCAGAGCCCTCGGGGCTCGAGGGTTCCAGAGATTCACCACCCTCCATGCGAGGAAGTGTCAGGGTTCTTGGGGAATGCCCGGAAATTCCCCAGTCAGGAATGGTAATGAATGCTGAAGTTAAATTCTCTGCAGAAAAGATGTACACTTGAAACAGACATGCCGCTACAGCTGTTCCTGGGCAGTGACCATGCTAGCCTCTCCAGGTTACTCACTCGGCTTTGGATGAGGCTCAGCTGGACCTCGAGATGATGTAAATATTCCACGGTCAATCTCTCTAAGATGAACAGGGGTTCTCCCCGAAATGCTGGCCAGTATTATTGCCAGTATTAAACAAACCGTTGTGCCATTTTAAACTGCTTTGTAGGATCTTGTATTGGTATTGGGATTGGTTTATTATTGTCACTCGTACTGAGGTACAGTGAAAAACTTGTCTTGCATACTGATTGTACAGGTCAATTCATTACACTGTGCGGTTACATTGAGGTAGTACAGAGTGCATTGAGGTAATACAGGTAAAAACAATAACAGTACAGAGTAAAGTGTCACAGCTACAGAGAAAGTGCAGTGCAATAAGGTGCAAGGTCACAACAAGGTAGATTGTGAGGTCAGAGTCCATCTCATTGTATAAGGGAACCGTTCAATAGTCTAATCACAGTGGAGTAGAAGCTGTCCTTAAGTCTAGTGGTACGTGCCCTCAGACTCCTGTATCTTCTACCTGATGGAAGAGGAGAGAAGAGAGAATGTCCCGGGTGGGTGGGGTCTTTGATTATGCTGGCTGCTACACCAAGACAATGAGAGGTAAAGACAGAGTCCAAGGAGGGGAGGCTGGTGTCCGTGATGCGCTGGGCTGTGTCCACAACTCTCTGCAGAGAACAAACCGGCTGTGTACAATTAAAAAGAATTGTGTACAAATCGGCTGCAGCTGTGTTTCCAGCATCACAACAGGGACTGCACCCCAAACCCTCGTCACGGCTTGTAAGGAGGTGCTGAGGTTCTGGATGCTATGGGAATGCAGGTCTTGTGATATTGGACACCATCTGCAATGTCTGACAATGTGGGGTCACAGTTCCATTGGATACCAGTGAAGCATCCACAGCAAATGGCAGTTCATGTATAGGACAAAGAGCTTTAGTTTAATCTGGCATTGTGTTCAGCGCAAACATTATGAGCCAAAGGGCCTGTTCCTGTGCTGTACTGTTCGATGTTCATCTCTGGCCCAGGACCTCTTGTGGCTTCCAGTGGTTGCTGTAATGCCAGGGATGATTGAAACTCTGCCCTTATACCCCACTTCCCAAATAGAGCAGGTGGCAGGGAGCCAAGGCTGCGTTCCTTAGACCAAGGATACTGGTCTCCAGGGCATGGGCTCAGATACAGGGAGAGTCCTGGAGGTTTCCCTCCAGGCAGGGACTCAAGGGAAGGACCATACCGGGACATATGTAGGGATGCAGGGAGGAACCTGTCAGTGAAGCTCGAGGTGTTGTTGGGTTTCTGCTATTTCTCGGCTGACCCTGTGGAATACAGTGGAACGTTGACCCCATCTGCATTGCTGGTGGTTTATTTTCCACAGAGGGGCAGTACCTTCAAGATGGCCCGAAGAGCTTCTGAGCTTATCAAGGACTTGAGAAGTGCTGACCCTGTTATACTGAACACAAAACATAGCCCAGTACAGCACAGAACAGGCCCTTCGGCCCACAATGTCTGCACTGAACACGATGCTGAATTAAACTAAATTCCATCTGTCTGCACATGATCCACATCCCTCCACTCTCTGCATATTCATGGGTCTATCGAACAGCCTCTTATACACCACTATCTATGGCAGGAGAGGAAGCCGACAACATGTGCACAGCGGCATCCCGCGGACAGGTGACGATGAGAAGATCCCAGTGCTGAGGACTTGCTGATGGGGCCCTGGTCACCCAGTATCCTCCTGCCAACCTAGGCTGCCCCTGGCTGGGTGTAGGTGGCATCCCGGCTGCCCACCCGCTGTGCTGGCCACTGCTGCCCTTCCACCTCTGGACCCCCCAACACCACTGGAATCGGCGGTGGGACCGCCGACTGAAACCCTCTCCCTCCCTGCTCACTGAGAACCCCCCACTTTGAGGACTTTGCCCTGTGTTAATGCAGCTGGGACCAAGCCTGGAACTGCTGCTGCCTACTTTGCAGGATGTTTTCAGAGGAGATGGGAGACAATTCCTGGGACATTGTGATGTGTCCCCTTTTACACTGTATCCAGGCAGTGGTAGAGTGTGGGAAGAGCAAGATTCCTTCCTCACGGGAGCTCCCTGATCCCTGCCCCATCTGGTTGCAATTTAATATTGAGGGCAGCTTTGAAAATGTCAGAGTATCGAATGTCGCGATTGTTTTGGACACTGAGTCCCGAGCAGCAGCTCTGGGGCACGGGACAGTTTTGTGCCTTGTCAGTGCTCCAGAGAGCCAGGCTCACTGATGCCCACACCACTGCCATTAACTGTTGGCAGAAACCTGGTCCGTGCTTGTTGGTGATCCCAACAGTTTGAGGCAAGGTTCGTCGAAGGATCCTGTAGCCACTCAGAAATCCAGCCCCTGGCCCACACGGAGGCTGTAGTGAGGGGCAGCTGCTCATTGGCAGGCTCTACTGGCCTTTCCTCCCCCACCTTGCACTGCTGAGGGAGCATGGAGCACGGATAAACACAGGAGGGAGGGGGGAGCAGAGGGGTTGGTCGTGGGGGAGGTGGGATCAGACATGTGCAGCAGAAGCACCAACACAGAACAGAGGAGCTGAATGGTCTTGCTGTGCTGCAGTTTCGATGTGATTCTCTGTAACAGGCATTGGAATTACCACCCCTGGAATCACCAACCCTGAGGATGAAGGTGGTGTCACACAAACAGGGCCAGATGTCTGTAGCACCTTTTAAATGATCATTACTGTGGCTGTGTTTGTTCTCGGGAGGTTGTGAAACAAAGGGGGAGGGGGGACACTTAAATCTTCATTAACCTCACATCTGTTGTCTGTTTTAGCTGCTGAGACCGGTGTGGATGGGCTTCTCAGGGAGTCTCCTGTGATCATGTGGAACCCTCTGATGTTTAGCAGCTTGTTATAAATAGATCCTCACACACAGGACCACCAGGGCAAATGTGGGCCAGCTGCCTGCCAGCAGACTTTTTGGTACTTGGGAATCAGTTGGAAATTGTCGATTTTTAAAAAAAAATTTCTTCATATTTGGGATATGGGCAGCCCACGCAGTCTCTCCCCATAACTGAACTGCTCCATCCCAAGGCGACATCCTGGTCAATCTCCTCCGCACCCTCTCCAGTGCACTCACATCCTCCATACAATGTGGTGACCAGAACTGCATGCTGCACTCCAGTTGAGACGTAACCAAAGTTTTATGAAGTTGTGCCATCTCTCCCCTGCTCTTTAGTGGTGGCCTTGTTAGGTTTCTGGCCAACTGTGAACCCCAGAGTGTGAATGGTGGGGGACTCAATGATGGTAACGCGATTGAATGTCAAGGGTAGGTGTTGAGACTCGTTCTTATTGGAAATTGTCATTGCCTGATACTTTAGGGGCATTTGCCCTGTATCAGTCCGTGGCTGAATGGAGACATGAAGTGGCTCATTTACCATTTACTGAGGGGTTACAAGCATACGATTCAGGAACAAGAGCAGGTTCCTCGGCCCTTGAGTTTGTCTGCCTTTCAAATCAGGCCTGATCTGTTTGCAACCTGAACTCTGCATTCCCATCCACCCCCAGTAACCTTACACCCACTTCTTTTTAGGAAACTGTCCACTTCTGATTTAAATATCTGTTTCCCGTTAACCAGGCAATATTCTGTCTGGAGCACAAGTTACTTCTGGCACCAAGAGCTTTTATCTTCTGCAGTATCCTCATCAAAGTCTGGAAATTTAATTGCAAATACAATTCAATGTCCAGCAATCATCGGCGATCATCGTCATGTTTGACCTCATGATGAGGTGCTGGAGATGTTGTGCCCTGGAAGGCTGCCTGAGAAACTCCGACAGTGATGGAACGGGGGAAATGACCTCCAACAACCAACATATGATTAAGCTAGAGAGGGGCCAGGAAAGATTCACAGGAATGTTGACTGTACTCGAAGGCCTGAGTTATAAAGATAGATTGGATAGGCTGGGATTGTTTCCCTGGAGTGAAGGAGGCTGAGGGGTGACCTTATAGAGGTGTATAACATTATGAGGGGGATAGATAGGATGAATGCACACAGTCTTTTTCCCAGGGTAGGGGAGGCATTGGTTTAAGGGGAGAGGGGAGAGATTTAAGGGAAAAGGGAGGGGTAAGATTTTCACACAGAGGATGGTGTGAATAAGGAACAAGCTACTAGAAGAGGTGGTAGAGACAGGTACAATTACAACTTTGAGAAGACATTTGGACTGATTCATGAATAGAGGAAGGCGATGTGGGAGGGAAGGGTTAGATAGACCTTAGAGCAGGATAAAATGTTGGCACAACATTGTGGGCCGAAGGGCCTGTACTGCGCTATATGTCCTATGTATGAAAGGTTGAGAGTGATATGAGCCAAATGTAGGCAGATGGGATTAGCGTAGATAAGCATCTTGGTCGGCATGGACAAGTTGGGCTGAAGGGCCTGTTTCCGTGCTGTATAACTCTATAGCCACATTCACCTTCCTTTTTGCGAGCTATGACTCCAACAGTTGGTGTGTTATCCCCTTGATGCCCATTGACTTCAGTTGTACTGATGCTCCTTCATTCGACATCTCATCAAATACTGCCTTGATGTCAGGGCAGTCACTCTTGCCTTACACATTCGGACCAAGGCTGGGATGGGTCTGGAGCCGAGCGGTCCAGGTGCATTGATGAGCGGGTTGTTGGTGAGTAAATGTTGCTTGAAGCACTGTTGATGACACCTTGCTGATGCCTGAGAGAAGGCTGATTAAGTGTAGTTAGGTGAATTTGATTTGTTTTGCTTGATTTGCAGGCATATCATATCTGGGCAATTCTCCAGCTGGTTTTGCTTGACGCCTGTGTTGTAGCTGTACCAGGACAGATGGGCCGAATGGCCTAATTTCTGCTTCGATGTCTTATGGTCTTAACAGCTTGGCTGAAGGTGCAGCTTGTTCTGGAGTACAGGTCTTCAGAAGTGCACTGGGAAGTTGTCTGGTTCCAAGTTCAGCATGCAGTCACACACTGGGTTAAATTGGGTTAAAGGTTTGATCTAACTCTTGCCCACAGGTAGAACCAAGAGAATTTAACAATTTGTCTTGCTCCTCAAGGTGACTCATGCACTCTTCTTGTGACATTCCTGATGCTAAAATGGGGGAATACATCACGAGAATCTCTCACACCATTACCCACTGCGCACTGTGCTTGGGCCAAGATGTGCAAATCCTTGGAAACTTGGCAAAAAGTAACATCTAGGCAGGTCTCTCCACACCTCACAGCACACAAGATATCCCATTTAATTTTAAAAACTTCCATCTGGTCACCTCTCAGCTACCGTTTCTTGAGTGAAAACATACCTGATCTCTTCATCCTTTCTAATACGCACATCCTTGCAGTTTGGTATCACCGTCGATCTTCTCTGTCTCCTTTCCCGTGCTTCTCTGTACTTCTGCAATGGGATCCTCGACTTCCTCATCGGCAGACCTCAGTCAGTGAGGATCAGTAACAACATCTCCTCCTCGCTGACCATCAACACAGGTGCACCTCAAGGCTGCGTGCTTAGCCTCCTGCTCTACTTTCTGTACACACACGACTGTGTGGCTAAGCACAGCTCTAATGCCATCTTCAAATTCACCGACGACACCACTGTTGTTGGACAAATCACAGGTGGCGATGAGTCAGCTTACCGAGTGAGATCGGACGCCTGGCTGAGTGGTGCTGCAACAACAACCTCTCGCTCAACGTTAGTAAAACTAAAGAACCGATTGTTGACTTCAGGAGGGGGAAGGAGGGCAAGCACGTGCTAGTCTACACTGGGGGATCGGCGGTGGAGAGTCAGCAGCTTTAAATTCCTGGGTGTTAACTTATCGGACGATCTGTCCTGGGCCCAGCACATAGATGTAATCATAAGGAAAGCGCACCAGCATCTTTACTCTCTTAGGAGGATAAGGAGGTTCGGCTGGTCACTGAACACTCTAACAAACTTCGACAGATGTACTGTTGAAAGTGTCCTGACTGGTTGCATCATGGTCTGTTACAGCAATTTGAATGCACAGGAACGTAAGAAGCTGCAGAGAGGAGTGGACTCAGCCCAATGTATCACGGGCACATCCCTCCCCACCATTGGGAGTATCTACAGGAAGTGCTGCCTCAAGAAGGCAACACCCACCATCAAAGATCCCCACCATCTGGGCCATGCCATCTTCTCACAGCTACCATCGGGCAGGAGGTACAGAAGCCTGAAGTCCCACACCACCAGGTTCAAGAACAGCTCCTTCTCTTCAACTATTCAGTTCTTGAACCAACCGGCAAAACCCTAATCACCACAGTTTAGCAACACTAAGACCACTGTGATCACTTTGCACTAAAATGGTCTTTGTTTTTTTGTTCTAATTGTGTTCTTTCTTGTGAAAATTGTGTATAGTTTATTTTTAATTTATGTTTCTCTTGTGAACGCTGCTGATCTGATGCTCTGTGCCTGTGATGCTGCTGCAGGTAAGTTTTTCATTGCATCCATGTACTTGTGTACATGACAAGAAACTTGACTGTGACTATGACTTTCTATAACATGGAGAACAGATCTATATGTCGTTCTTTAACTTCTGTTTCAGATTTCGTGTAACTTCTGTACTCTTCAGTCCCCCCTCTCTAAAGTGAAATCCTGGGATAACTTTGCTTTCTTTATGGCTTTGCTAACCTGGGGCACAACTGTATTAGTGCATTATTTTTCATTTATTTGTTTTTTTGGGGGGTGGCACTTGGGTGCCTCTGGCAAGGCTCCCACTTATTGCCCATCCCTAATCGCCCGTGATCTTCTTGAACTGCTGTAGTCCCACACATGGCAGACTCTGTACAGGTGGTGCAGGGAAAAGGTTCAATGTGGGAGATGGCTTGACATTGTGATTCGAGCCTGGACTTGTCTGCACAAGGATGGTGGGGTGGTCACTTCTGTCCTTGTACTCCCATTTCCCCTTGCTCCTCTACCCTACCTTGACTTGCACCCTCCAAGTAATAAGTGACCCCTATTCTTCCCATCCAAATGAACAACTTTGCATTGATCTTTTTCAATCACTCAAAGTAATGGAGCTGCTCAGTTGATGAGTAGATTCAAGCTGAGATCAGTTGATTTCTGAACTAAAAGGGACATATGAATGAGATTGAAGATGAAACTAGTTAGTGAATGTGGTGCAGACCAGGAGCTGGATATCCTTCCATCAGAGGTTTCGATCTGACACACAGATGGGTGTGTTTAACAAGAGCTCTGTTTAAGTATTTCTCATTAAATTATGCAAAGGATTTGTTTGCCTTCATTCATTTCTGGTTTTAGTTTAATTGATGTTCTTCTAATTTCCTATTTTAAATTCCTAAATTTTATCAGAATTAGACTTGTCCCAATGGGAGGAGATTACCTGCTGAGGGATCTGATTGATCCAGATGGCTGAACATTATTTAAATATTCCCTGTTGTTTCCGTCTTTGCCACTAATGCGCTGCACGAAACACAATTAGAATTATGGTTCCTTTCACAATTCCCCGCTCCCTCTAAAGCACCTTAAGCCCCGTGAATGGGTCAGGCAAGAATTATAAATTCAAAGCAGTTTACAACCCCCTAACTTGTGGTTGTAACAGAGCTGTTACGACTTCTCGCAGCTCCCGTCGGGCAGGAGGTACAGAAGCCTGAAGTCCCACACCACCTGCTTCCCTTCAACCACTCAGTTCTAGAACCAACTGGTACAACCCTAATCACTACAGTTTAGCAACACCATGACCACTGTGATCACTTTGCACTAAAATGGACTTTTTTTGTTCTAATTGTGTTCTTTATTGTAGAAATTGTGTATAATTTGTGTTTAATTTATGTTTCTCTTGTGAATGCTGCTTATCTGATGCTCTGTGCCTGTGATGCTGCTGCAAGTAAGTTTTTCATTGCACCTGTGCACACATGGACTTATGCAGATGGCAATAAACTCGACTTTGACTTTGAGATGAGGACAAGTTGAGGGATGTGCAGTAAGGCAGCGTCCATCCAATGAATCCTTCACATGCTTCTACCTTCCATTTTGAACCTGCATTAGGAAACTCAGCAGCACGAGAAGTCTCAGTCCACTGGGCAAGTGTCTTCACTTCCCTGTCCATGGGCCCCAGGGAACAACGGCCAAAGGAACATCCCCCAGACTCAATCCTGGGCTACAGAAGCAGTCCATAGCAGAACTCGGTGAATCTCATACATTAGATTGCAGGGAAGGAGGCCATTCAGGCCATTGTAACTGTGTACAAAATTTGTGTGCCTGTGTCCGTTGTACAAAGTGGTTTCATTGTACCTCTCCTATTCATCTCTCTCCCGCTGCCTTTTCTCCAGAGCTTTACAAATTCTCCCCTCCAGTACTTATTTAATTCTCTTTTGAAAGCCCCAGTTAAATCAGCTTCAGGCAGCACATTCCCGATTTGGTAGAACGTTCTCCTCTTCTCGATCCTTTGCCAATCTCCTTCATCGAGTCTTCTGGTCACCGGCCCTCCTGTTACCGGAAACAGTTTCACCTTCACCTTTCCTCTTAACCTGCTCTGCTCTACCACTCCCAGTCTCACCACAGCATCCAAATCTCTCATCCACCAGGATTGTTCTGACAAATTTTGCTCACATCTGTCCTGAACCTTAATACTCTTCCTACAGTGTGGGACAGAATTGACCCCAGTTCTCCAGCTAAGCAGTCACTTCAGAGAGACTGTGTAAGGGGAGACGTTTAACAGGTTTTTGACATTGATTGCAACGATCGGACTTCCTGCTCCAACTCCCAGTCCTTGGCCCAGAAGGAGTCAGGCCATTGGTCAAGTGAGTTACATGGAATGGTTTGATGAGTTCATCCGCCCTTTCAAAGGCGTTTGACTGTAGAAGAGTCTCCACAAAGATGCGTATCCTGTGGTATGGAGCAGGGTTTTCATCCTGCTCACTTCAAATGGTACAGAGATCTCAGGAGGGTGACGGAACAGTGTTGGCGACCAGACTGAGATCACCACACTTCCACACAGGATTCCAAAAGGTTCAAGGAAGTCATTGGGTTCTCGAGATATCAGTCATTTGGTAAACGCTGGCTAGAACACCATAGAACATAGAACACTACAGCACAGTACAGGCCCTTAGGCCCACAACGTTGTGCCAACATTTTATCCTGCTCTAAGATCTATCTAACCCTTCCCTCCCACATAGCCCCCCATTTTTCTATCATTCATGTGGCTATCTAGGAGTCTCCTAAATGTCCCTAATGTATCTGCCCCCACAACCCCTGCAGGCAGTGCGTTCCACGCACCCACCACTCTCTGTGTAAAAAACTCACCACTGACATCCCCCTTATACCTTCCTCCAATCACCTTAAAATGATGTCCCTGCATGTTAGCCATTGTCACCCTGGGAAAAAGTCTCTGACTGTCCCGGGGGATCTCTTCTGCTCTTCCTCCAGTGGACCCTCTGCATCCACTTGAAAGAGCAATCTCAGCTGTGGTTCAGTGTTCAAGATCAGGGTCACAGGCTTGGGCTCATGTGGGAGAGAGTGCTGGTTGACAGGTTGTCATCAAGGCTCGAAGCTCAGGGCTGTGATAGCCACTTTGTTACAGCGTTGAATAGTAACGTCCTTGCCTACCTCCGGTGCGCTGAGTGCTTGGATTTGATTCCAGGGACAGTGGGTACTGGAACAGACAAGAGGCAGGTGCAGGGCCCTTTAGATGGAGACATAAGCAGACTAAGATCCACTTATGGTGAAAGACACGTTTGTCCGGATCCAGGATGGGAGTCACCATGGTCCCAATGGATAGTTCCTGCTTATAATTTGGGTGTCTAGTGCTGCTTGAAAACACGGTAAACCATTCTGAAACCTTCTATCTGCGTGTGATGTAAACCACCCTTTGGTAATACAATAAATTGCTGTTTTAGTTTGATTCATGCTTTTCAAAGGATGTATTTTTAAAATGGCATTTCTTTCTTCCCAAGTTTCACAGCGAGTGACGTGGCTTGATCAAACCCCTCGATCAAAGATGCAAGGCTGTATACATCACTGAAGTGCAGCAGAGATCTAAGGCTCCCATCTCTGCTCTACACACAGATATCAACCTTGCCGCTCTCATTCTGATCATTATCAAAACCCCTTACCACATCAGGAAGAGGAACGTAGCATTTTCCTTTAATAAGCAAAGGAAATGTGTCTTACACTGGGATTAATTTGGACAGTGCTGTGATCTGGCAGATTCCTCACACAGGTCACTGGGTGTTGTTTATTGGATACTTCTGATTTAATGCACTTCTTCAGCTTATTATTTAAGATAAAGATATCTTTATTAGTCACATACACATTGAAACACACAGTGAAATGTATCTTTTGCGTAGAGTGTTCTGGGGGCAGCCCGTAGGTGTCGCCACGCTTCCGGCGCCAACATAGCATGCCCACAACTTCCTAACCTGTACATCTTTGGAATGTGGGAGGAAACCGGAGCACCCGGAGGAAACCCACGCAGACACGGGGAGAACGTACAAACTCCTTACAGACAGTGGCCGGAATTGAACCCGAGTCGCTGGCGCTGTAATAGCATTACGCTAACCGCTACACTACCGTGCCTGCAGATTTGTGAGAATGACCCACTATCTTCTGAGAAATGTTCTCATCATCGAACCCTTTTTTAATTCATCCTTCTCCTTCTTACTATTGCTATCTAATCTCTAATGGAGGGCTGTATTTAATACAAGAAATATATGACATTATTTCCAACTGATCCAAGAATGGAACCTACAAATTAGCTGAAAGCTTCCAGCCACATTTGCAATGGTGCTGTAGATTTATGAAAAATATCAGTGTGGAATACCTCCGTTTGTGTAGGAATTCCTCCTGGTTTGTGTGAAGGATTTCTCTGCACAAGTGTGTGACAACTTTCTGTGACGGTATCACAATCACTGATGTAGTACGTGCACACACGTTTCAGCTCCATCTCACTGTTCCTCCATTCACCCTGAATGAATGAAGATGAGAATATAATAGAGTTGTTTAATGTTAGCAATGATATAGATAACAGCAATTTGCTTCTGGATAGCACCTTCAATATAGCAAAATGTCTACACAGTGTCCAGAAAATCAGGAACTGGGCCAGTTCAGGATGAGGACTTGGCTGTACGGGAGGAGAAATGTTTTCATCTGAGAACTGTAAACCTTTGGAACTTTCTAACCCAGGGAAAATGACTGCTCAGTGACTGAGAATGATCGATTTGGGGTAAAAACAGAAATGTGAGATCGCTGAGGGTGTTCAATGGCAGACCAGGACTCAGGAAGCTTATGTTCTTTGTGGTTTTGCACAGTGACTTGTCCACCATCTGACTGCTGTTTCTGGGACCTTGGTTTATGATTGGCTGCAGCATTTCCTGCATCACAACAGTTATTGTGAATTAAACCTGTGTTAGTCATTTGCAATGATGACATCATTTCACCCCATTACAACCTTTGTTCCAGCCAGCACTCCCCCCACCTCCCCTGTCTCTTAGAATAACTTGCTTTCTCTTTTTTTCAGTTCTGGTGAAGAGTTTACAACTTGAAATGTTGACTGTTTCTCCCCCCACAGATGCTGAGTTTTTGCAGCATTTTCTGTTCTGATTTCATGAGCTGTGGAACTCTCTGGGATGACCTGAGGTTGTGAAGGATCCTTTGTCTTCTCTTCTTAGGCAGTCCCTGACTTGGCGCCACTCTGATGTCATGGGCTCTGAGTCAGCAGATGAGGTCCATGTAGGAACCGCAGCTGGTTCTGCAGATGGGCTGCAATGGCTGATGAGGTGGGTGGCTGGGTAGTTTGTGCATTCCTTCTGTTGCCTGCACTAGGCTTCTGTGTGCTTCCAATGCATGTCGTGAAGGTTCTCAATCCCATCCCAAATGCTCCTCCTCCCCTTTGAGTGGTTGTGGGCCGAGAGTTTCCAGGAGTCAGTGGAGATGTTGCGTTTCTTCTAGGAGGCTTTGAACACATCCTTCCCCTGTCCATTGGTCAGCTCTTCCCATGACAGAACTAGGAACAAGAAGTATGTTCTGGGAGTTTGCTAGTGGTCTTGTGACTGACAAGGCTTGCCTGAGACTTCAGTGCTGGGGATATTGGCTGGGGAAAAGGCAGTGACATCAATATGCTTATCCTTCCAATGACCCGGGAAGATTTTGCAGGGAGTGTTGTTGCTGTTCATCTATTGCCTTGAGATGCCCTCTGTAGGCAGTCTAGGTCTCAGAGGTGTACAGGAGGGCAGGGATCATTGCTGCTGGGTAGACCATGTGTTTTGCTTGCAGTCTGAGGTCTTGATCTTCAAACAGACTTTTCCTCAGTCGACCAAAGGCTATTCTTGAAGGGAGCTGACCTTCAACTTCCGACATGAGACATTGAGAACCTTGATTAATCAGGGTAATCAACCTCTCTCAGTGAGTCTGTGACAGGTGAGGTGTACTATCAGTGAGAACTGAGACCCAAAGCCTCACCCTCCTCACACTTCTTACTCCAGTGCTGTATTACTTCATGACAAGGCAACACTAACTACCTGCACTGTCCCTTATTTTCCACCGATCAGTAATGCACCGAAAGGGAGGTTGGTTTTGAATTCCTGCCAAGACTGAGGCACGTTCTGCTGCTTTGGACTTTCTCTCTGCAGTCCACATCAGACTATTCCTTCTGTTTCACAAAACACAGGCATTGGATCACCTCTTAACTTTTTCCTATCCAGTGACAACACTGAATCCAATTTACACAATCCCTTCTTACTCCCAGTTATTAACATTGCTTAAGGCCCTTCACAGGTTTACTGCGGAAAGGCTGGGCTGCAATATACATCTTTGCAAGTGAAGGTTTTGTTTCTTGCCCAATAGCAGCTTGTGTGAATGGCTGATTTCACTGGCTGGATGTGGATTACAGTACCTAATTGCCATGTTTTAATAATGCTCTATTTCCTGTCTGCCTGATTAGGCTTAAATTCCTCTGTTCATTGGGACAATAGGATTTTATTGATTTTGGAGCTTTTAAATTGACCATTGAGCTTTTAATAATCGTAAAGCTGCAGGTTACAACAGCTTCCTTGTGCCTTGTATTTTTGCTTCCCCAGTGATTTTATTCCGGAATATAAAGAGCTTGAATTCTGTTCAGGGTTTAACCATATCCTTTCAAAACAAGTGAGAATATTGTCTTAAAATAATTGAAACAGTTGTGGGGAAATGCAATGACTTTAGCAGTGGAACTCTACAGATTAATCACAGAACACTGAAGCTAATTCACAGTTGTTGACCATCTGAGTGAGATGCACATTCTACACTGTACAGATCCGTCCTCTCCAGTAATGCATGTACCCACAAGTTCCAGCACCAGTGTGGCTTGTACACACCAGAAATACTTTTACAAACTGCAGTTCAGAAGGTATTCCTTTAGTTACAAAGAAAGAAATCCTACAGCTCAGAGGTAATGTTTGCAGTTTGAACTCTGTTTTGTTGGCAATTGGAATGACGTGGAATGTTACTCGATGACAGAGGTCGCTCTGGCCGAGGTGTCCTCAGCAGCCGACAAAAACAATTCAGCTACATCCACTTCCCAGTCTTGGCTGCCAATGTGGCAGGATCAGAATTAGAATCAGAATCAGAATCAAAATCAGAATCAGAATCAAAATCAGAATCAGAATCAAAATCAAAATCAGAACCAGAATCAGAATCAAAATCAGAATCAGAATCAGGTTTATTATCACTGACATATGTTGTGAAATGTGTTGTTTTTCAGCAGCAGTACAGTGCAAGATATAAAGACATAAATATTACTATAAGTTACAAAAATAAATAAATAGGGCATAAAAGGAATAATGAGGTAGTGTTCATGGGTTCATGGACCGTTCAAAAATCTGATGGCGGAGGAGAAGAAGCTGTTCCTGAATCGTTGAGTGTGGGTCTTCAGGCTCCTGTACCTCCTCACCGATGGTAGTAACGAGAAGAGGGCATGTCACTAATGGATGCCGCCTTCTTGAGGCACCGCCTCTTGAAGATGTCCGCGATGGCGGGGAGGGTTGTGTCCGTGATGGAGCTGGCTGAGTCTACAACCCTCTGCAGCCTCTTTTGATCCTGCACATTGGAGCGTCCATACCAGGCGGTGATGCAACCAGTCAGAATACTCTCCACCGTACATCTTTAGAAATTTGCAAGAGCCTTTGTGACACACCAAATCTCCTCAAACTCCTAATGAAGTAGAGCCGCTGGCATGCCTTCTTCGTGAGTGCATCAATGTGTTGGGCCCAGGATAGATCCTCTGAGATGTTGATGCCCAGGAACTTGAAGCTGCTCACCCTTCCCCTGGGTGGAAAACATTCCCCTCAACTTCCTTTTAATCCTTCAAATGATAATATTAAATCCAGGCTCCCAGACTATTGATGTCTGAGAAAGGATTTGGTTTCAACCTGTCCACTGTATCTGGGCCCTTGGTAGTTTTATGTACCCCAGTCTGTCCCACAGACCTCTTTGTTCCAAAGGAAACAACTGCAGCCTTGGCAGTCAGTTGTCATGACTAGAACTCCCCATCTCTGCCAGCATCCCAGTAAGTTTCCTCCGCACTGTCTCCAGCGTTGTCATGTCCTTCTTGTAGAGCAGTGACCAGAACTGTCCCCAGCTGTGGTCTCACCACTGTCTACACAGTTCCAGCCCAGACTTCCTGCTCTTTTCTCCCACGCTTTCACCAAAAGGGCCAGGAATCCCTCTTCTGCTCCTGCCTATGTGCTCTGGCACCAGCAGGGACCAGTGGACATGCACTCAGAGATTCCTCTGTAGCTCTACACTGATCACTACTGTCCCATTTATCCTGACTTCCTTCCTGTAGCTTGTCCTTCACCACCCTGAATTCCATTCTCACTTTCCTTCCCACCTGACCTTTGATTATCATCCCCTATTCTCACCTGCCCTCCACATCACCAACTCCATGGCTTTGTGTCAATGGAGAACTTCTTGAGTAGAGCCTCATCATTTATTTAAACCATTTATAACAGGCCATAAAAAATAAGGAACAGCATTGAACTCAACAGGACCCGAGATGACACAATATTTCAGTCACTCAAGCTCCCATCAGCCAGGACCTTTCCCTTCCTACAGCTGAGCCAACTTGGCTCCAACTTGCCGCTCTTCCCTGGAGACCACAAACTTCTACTTTTATAACTTGTCTGCAGTGTGCAACTGCGGCAAAGAGAAGGAGATCTTGTACGATAATTTGTTTTGGGTCAGGTAAACACCAGGGCATGACGGGGTTTATCGGTCGAAGCAACACTGCCATCAGCAGGGGAACTGTGACACTGCAACACCAGGAGAGCAAATGTTCCTTCAAAACAGGCAGTGAGGACAAGCCAGGAAACTACAGGCTGGAGAGACGTAGGTCAATAGTAGGGAAATTATTGGAAAAAGTGCTGAGGGAAAGAATTTATATTTACTTGGAAGGGCAGGGACTGATTAGGAGGAATCACAATGGTTTTGTGCAGGAGAAATCCTGCCTCGCAAATCTGATTTGAGTGTTTTGAGGAGGTAATGAAGAAAATTGATGAGTGCAGCACAGTAGG